>NW_027507685.1:160307744-160907744 GCF_037356315.1 Lithobates pipiens | reverse complement strand
TTATTATAGCAAAAAGTAAAAAATAGTGCATTCTTTACAAAATTGTCTCTCTATTTTTGTTTATTGCGCAAAAAATTAAAACCACAGAGGTGATCAAATGCCACCAAAAGAAAGCTCTATTTGTGGGAAAAAAAGGACGCCAATTTTATTTGGGAGCCACGTCACACGACCGCGTAATTTGTCAGTTAAAGCGGGGCAGTGCCGAATCGCAAAAAGGGGCCTGGTCCGGGGCTTAAGTGGTTAAAATCCCCCATTATAGCATTGCCCTTTGTTGCCCCCATCTCTTTTTTACAGAATAGAGTGAACCTTTTCCCCTCTAGCACCTTGTAATTCAGGAATCTGCTTAATTTCTGCTCTGGAAATAACAGTTTCTTCCTAAATTTACAGAGCAGCAAGTCAGGTGTTACTTTTTTTTTGTTTATTGTAATAGGTAAGCAAACAGAGCCAAATTGCTTGACAGCTACAGTGCATCTAAATATACTTTGAAGTTTCTGTTGATTTTCTTATGGTTTGTATGAGCTAAAATTTGCAAAGTGTACTTGTTTCAGAATGAGAAAGGTTGTGGATATAACAAACAATGCTAAATGTTAAATAAAAAGTCTTAGGAGGCAACATAAGCTGTGCAATAAAGTGAATGTAATAACAGCAGGCATTATGTGCAGGAAAGGAGTGCACAGGGTATGACGGCTGGCAGTATGTGAAGGTAAGGCAGTGGAAAGTGTCAACTGTATGATGGGGGAGATATATGCAGGAGAGATGTAGTGGGGTATAATGGTGAGCAGAATGTGCAGGAGAGGAGTGCAGAGGGTGTGACAGGAGAACGTTGTGCAGGAGGGGTGCATGGAGGCTGAATCTGGTTATAGTATAAAAATTGAGCACCAGTCAAACATTGATCAGCATGTGGCTGTCCCTGCTAATCAGAAGTCAGTTGTTTGATCGAGTTCTGTTAAAAGAAAATGCTGGAAAACTTTTTTTGATCAGCAGTTGCTCATCGGTGTATTCTTACAGCCTCTGGTGAAGCTGGCAATACAATGTCCCTCTACCTGGTTTGTGTGGATGGAAAAATCTGTTTACTTTTTTTTTTTTTTTTGGTTCAGCCTGTTGCTTTCACCTTAACCACTACGTGTGCACGCTATAGCCGAAAGACGGCTACAGCGCGGACGCCAATTGCCGGGAGGGTGTCCCTGGATGTCCTCCTGCTTAATTCTGCATTGTGCGCATTGGGGAAATTCTGTGCTTGCCGTGTCCCTTGGACACAACCAGTCACAGATCGCTGTAAATGGCCAATCACAGTGGCCGTTTACAGCGCGATCGGAGCTTCCAATGAGAGATGATCTCAAGTGTAGACATATGAGATCATCTCTCATTTCCGGCTCTCTCTCCTCATACAGAGACCGCATGTGAGGAGAGAGGATCTGTGCTACAGAGTGAGTGCCAACGGTTTTGTGAACATACATTTTACAAGTGAAAACAAACACTATGCCCATACAGTGCCACAGTGCTCATCACTGTTAGTGTCATCAGTGCCACTTATAAGTACCATCTGTCGTTAGTGCCACCTGCCACATTAGTGCCATGTATCAGTGCCATCTGTCAGTGTCCCGTATCAGTGCCATCTGCCATTGTCTCGTGATATCAGTGCCACCTGTCATCAGTGTCATGTGACATCAGTGCCACGTATCAGTGCCATCTCACCAGTGCATTCTGCCAGTGTCATGTGTCATCAGTGCCATCTGTCACCATTGCATTCTGCCAGTGTCACGTGTAATCAGTGCCACTTGTGATCACTAAGAATGCCACAAAGATTATTTTCAGCCGAGGAGGCATACAATATTATTGCGGCTGACGAGAGCAACGGGGAGCTCTCTGCTTCAGATTCCTCATATTCAGATTCTGAGTCTGACGTGGACTATGAGCCTGTACCAAGCAGTGGAACACTGACAGCCTCAGAGGAGGATGGGAGTCCACCCGCCAGATGAAGGCGTACTGGTGAGGAGGAAGTGCCACCCACCAGCACCACATTTTTTGCACTTATTAGAAGTGGATAGCTGTGTGGAAGCTGTTTTTTCTGTGTGTATTGCTTGTTCCACACTCACTGTAATCCCACAATACTAGATATTTTCAGTTCATAAGACCCCCAGATGGCTTAATGCAGTTACCCACTTTTCCCTATACTTGGCTGTATGTTTTTATACAGTTCTCCAGCAATCAACATAGGTCGAGTGAAGACAATAGTATAGAGAAAGATCATCTTTTTTGTGTTTTTTTTTTTTTTTCCCTTAAATTCCATATATACACATAGCATGCACATCATCAGCTGCTTGACATGATATGTACACATATTGATACTATCCCATCTGTAAGACAGAATACAACTGACACAAAATATATAAATATCTGACCTCTGGACCCCCTTTAAAAAAAAAACCTAAAAAAAAACCTCTTTAATATTAGGTGCCAGTGGTAGCCTTATTGGTGCATACTACATTCATAATGACATGTATTGCAACCAGTACAGATCTATATGAACATCAGCAATGCAGGCCATTGGCCATCTGTATGTGAGTGTCATTATTATAACTCCTAGTATTCTCCAGCTGTCTCCTTCCCCTGGATGGACAAGGCCCACACAGAAGGGGCTTGTAGCCTTATCATTTGTTTTTATGTCTTTGTTTAAATCATGCAGGCTTTTTTATGTAGGTTAGGTTAATCTGTATGACTTGTCTCTGAAGATAGCCTTAACCATTTTACTTGTGGATCTGTATCATATGAACTTTATGACAGTTCTTTTCATATTATTATTTTTATTTAAATTAATTGTGTCTGTTATGCCTTTATATTTTATTAATTAAGACCTAAACCTATTCTTTCGATTTTTTTTTTTCCATACAGGCATTTACATTTCAGTGCAGTATTTCACATTGTCAAATTTGTAATGGTTTATTGTGATTTCTTTTTTTTTTCACAAACTATAGTTTATACAAGCCCTATAATTTTAATTGAAATACTTGATTTTTTTTTAATACTAGTTACTTGCTATGTTTATCACATCATGCAGTGCCTTACAGATTTCACAAAACTATTCACATTGGTCCCTAATTGTGAAAAAGCATTATGTGAACCTTGCTTGAGAAAACTGTGGGGCTGAGATTGCTGTTCTGAAAATGCTATTTGCCTGACTGCCATGCTAGACCAGTAAACCAGAAAAAAATAGATCAGAAAGGTTTAAGAAAAGTCTTCATAAACCTTCAAATCCAGATAACTGACTTAAAATAGAGAAGGAAATCCATTATCCTACTGTGACATACCCTTATCCCAAAGAGCCATTCTGGTCAAAAAATAAGAAACCTAGATAAATTCTTGGTATGACTCAATTATCTTGCAAATATAAAAAATTACGTTTTAAATATTAAAAATTAAGTTTTATAAATGGCCATTGTTGTTTTGTAATTTTTTTTCTGTTTTAAAGTGACGCTAAAGTGATGATCCTGGTACAAAGTATCCCCTATTTCTGTGCTTTGCGTTTTTATGGCAGCCCATTAATTTCAATAAAATGACCAAAAATAGTGCTAAATCGCTTGACTACTGCGGTATCGTGTTTTTATGGTCGCAAACGCACTTGTCCTGGCCATTAAGAGCCAATGGCCAGCATGTGTCTTTATGTGGTGCAGGAAAACATGCAGTTTTGCATCATTGCATGCGTCATTGCACCTGGTGTGAACAAGCCTTGAAGTTCATTCCTTGAATCTGCATATTTATTAAAACAGAATGAATACAATGTTGCTGTATTTCTTTAACCCACTCTGAACAGTGTTTATAAATGCCATGTCAACTTTTTTCCCCCCCTGAAATAGCTGCTGTATTTATACAACAAATGTGAGGGGGAGGTGGCAGAAAGGCAGGGAGTACTACACATACCCTGTATAGTACCCTGTCTCTCTCTCTGTGTGTGTATATATATATATATATATATATATGTGTATATATATATATATATAAAAGCATGTTCTTTGGAATTTATACCAGATGCTTCATTGCTGGCTATGGTTGCATTTAGCCATACCTGGAAACTGCTCATCTTAAAATTTATCATGCAAGAAAAAGGAGTCCTGAACCCCCATTTGCCTTCAGAGATTATAAACAATCTCTTGCAGCAGTTCTGCAGGGGAAAACTTGTCCAAAAGTGATGTTGTAGTTGAGGTGGAGTCCCTTGGCTTTTTTTATGTCTAGGATACTCCATATTCTGTTCCCATCAACCTCAAAGAATTTCAGTGCTCCCATATACAGTACCTTTGTATGTTCCACCTCCTCCTGTGGCAATCTACACTACAGGACACAAGCAGGGTATTCATAGACCTTGAATTATAGGCAGCTATTTTCAGGAGATTGGACACTGCCAAAGCTTTTGGACATAACCCCCCCCCCCCCCAGTTGTAATCATACGCCACTGTGAGACCTCCGTCTTTTTTTGCTTGTGTCTTGTAGTTAATGGACCTCTTCTCCTTTGTAGAGACGTTTCTATGCTTAACTAGTTCTTTACTTTGAACTCTTTAGTTAACCTCTTTAATGCCTTCTACTAAAACATCAGAAGTAGTGCATTCAGATGAAAAAGGTAGAAATCCTCATTACCTTCCAAAAACGAAAATCTCAGTTTTGAACAGATTGACCCTTTAAGAAAGAAGAAACAAAAAAGTGGGAAAAGAGATATCGGATCACTGTGACACCACAATCATGATTAAATCCAGTATTTATTTGCATCTCTATAATATATTTTGCATGATCATGTATTTGAATGTTAACTGACCAAAAACATTTACCTTAAAGGCTAAGTTCGCCTTTTGAAACATGTTACGTTTTCCAGCTCCTGCAGCCAGTTCCCCTGATCACCGCCACCCCCCCCCCCCCCCCCCCACCTTTCCACCTTTCAATTGTGACAGCAGGTGAGGAATTTCCCCCCCACAATTATGCGGCCAAACAGCCGCATCATTTATTCACAGTTTTCTGTTATTGAATGAACTACAACTACCAACAGCCACCGCTGCCTCTTACCGCTTGTAGTTTTGAATGAACTGCGTGGGCGCTGAGATACCTGACATTGCACGTCTGATCACAGGTTCAATGCTTTCCAGGCTTCTACAGGAAAAAATAATACATGGTCATTTTTTTCCAGCAAAAATATGTGCATTTATTATTTTTTCTCAAAAGGTGAAAACTAACATAGATATACAGTCTTTTTATTTTGAATTTTTTTATTTCAGGTTAAATAGCGAAAGGAGCTCAGGAGTAGATCAGATGTGCATTGTATTGAGTAAAAAATTATCCCCCAAAAAATTAGATATGTTAATAAGCTGGGTCACCTAATGTATGTCGAGTACTAACGAAAAAAAAAGTACAAAGGACTAAAAAAAAGCAGATCCAAAGATCCTATTGTTTGTTCCTGAATATCAGAGTTCACTGCTTAGGTTGTAGTTCGTGTTATTATTATTATTAGTATAGTCCTTGCTTTTCAAAGTATGTCTTCCTGACGAACCTTCTGTATATATCTGTCTGTAGCCAGGATTTATTTTGCTCTTCTGATATCCTTTTTAACACCTCTGCCTACATCAAGGCAGATCTGACATGTGTGAAATTATCTGTCATTGCTGGAAATCCCACTGGAAGTATGGATGCTTGTGCAACTAGAGCTTTCCATTGTATGATGCAAGGAAAAAAATAAAACCACAGACATTCTCATGTCTGTGGAGGCGTATATTTGATTTCTTAGTGTGAGATTGAGACATTATTACCATAGACTGCATACTTTTGCTTTTGATAACGCTCTTAAAGTTTTCCAGTGCTCCTGTGTGTTGAATTTTATTCAAAAGACCAAGTTTTTCTTGTCATATGATACTGTACGTACTATATATTAGTGAGAAAAAAAAAATATATATTAGTAATAAAAAAAAAAAGGTTTTCGATACTCCGCAGTAGTGGTTATTAAAACTATTTAAGTTTTATTTATTAAAACAGTGTTAACGCCATTACCTTTAACATGATGGCTGCAGGGAAATAATTGCACAAAACCTTAATGTATACAGTATTATGCTTTAAATAACTTGACTGTTAGTAAGGTGCCCCTTTGCTAACAAGTGATAAGTATAGCTATTGCACCTTAGCAAGATGTACAGCAAGTCATTGCCCTGCATTGCAGGGAATAAAGAGATGAGAAGAACACAATTAGTAATGAAAAGACTTTTTATTATTTGTTGTACTTGGAGGATCTGTGCTGAATGAGACACTGATAAATGGTAAACACAGTTTTAAATTACGAACAGTGTATGGATTTACTGTTTCTAACACCTGCTCTGAATCCCTGATCTTTAGCGTGTAGGCTATGACCTTTGCCACTGTCCTGCAGTGAAATTTCTGCCCCCTTTACCCACTTCAGTTACCTCCTGTAGTGCCTCGACCTCAGATACTGTCAGGAGCAGGTCATGAAACTGTGATAATGAAATTATCTGTAACTAATTAAATATCTACATGTTGGTTTTAAGATCATGATACATATTTTGCTACAATTATAAATGTTCTCCTATATGAATCAGTGCAGTCTCTACTCAGGATATAATTTTACATAACCCCTTCATCTTAAAACAGAACTAAGTCCATCAATTTAAGTTTCCAAAAACTGTTGCATTCAGGGCAACAGTCATAGGTTCTTGTGATCACAACCAAACTGTCAAGCCATCAAATGACTGATCACATTTGCAACACCATGGCAACTGCAGAACAAACAGAGACTAAGAGGGCAGCTTCCTTGCACCTTAAAGTGGGGCTTCACCCAAAAGTTGAAGTTCTGCTTATTCGCACCCTCCCCTCCTCTCCTACCACATTTGGCACTTTTTTGGAGGGGAGCGGATATCTGTCAAAACCAGGTACCCGCTCCCAATTCCGGGTAAGATCGCCGCACAATGATGTGCGATCTACAAAATTTCCAGCCCCCAGCTGCCTTCTTGGAGAACACAGGTCCCAGGAGACGGTGGGGCCATTCAGAAAGATGTTTGGAGAAGTCGGAGGCCATGGTCTCTGATGGAGGAACTAAGGGAGCAAAATGTGATGGTTTCACTTCTCCCAGCAAAGGTAGATGAGTTTTTTCCTCATATTTTGTGGTACAGAAGCCCTTAGGGAAGTTCAGGTTAATTTTCAACCTGAAGCCATTGAACAGGGCCATAAAGTACATGAAGTTCAAGATGGACTCAGGTTGGCATTAAGGGCAGATGGAGGGGTAACATATTTGCAGTTTCAGATAGATAGTGACCCTTCTGGGTATATGCTCCTCTCTGTAACTAAATGGGTTGTTAGCCCTATAACTGGAGATACTAGGCAAGTTGTAATACAACACTTCAGAACTTTTAGTTAGTTTAGTTAGTTAGTGCCTAGTGAAGAAGATAGACCTAGGAACCCTTTTGGGCCCATAGGTCCATGTTTTTTTGATGCAGAAGCTTGGCTTTTTGTGCAAGATGAATGATCTTGTGATCTTCTAGCAACAGCCGGCTGGGTGACAGGTTGGTTCACTTATCCTCGTAGTCTTCCCCAGTCCAGCTATCGAGCGCGTGCAGGTCGCATCTAAGGCTCGGCAGGCCACGACATGCCTCCGCTCCAGAGGTGGTCGGTGAGCTTTATGCTCCATGGCGTACTTATGACTGGGCTACTGATGTCTGTGTCACAGTATGCCGAGGCCAGTAGTCTTCCCTGTACTGATCAGGAGCTGACTACCATGGAATGTCTCCCAGCTTCAGGACTGGTAAGTACATCTCTCCCTGGCTGGCAGGGTGGAGCAGATGGACGTTCCCTGGGAAGTCTATTCGGGGGCCCCCCTCACCCCCCTATCTTCTCTCCCCTGTCCCTAACTCCCTCCTTTCCCCCCCTCACGGGGGGGGGGGCTGTACATGTGCTGAGCGGCATGTGTGTGCCTGCGCTCTCACCTGGGAGTTTTAGCTGTGCTGGGTGCCTGGGTCCTGCAGCATATCCCGCTGGATGCCTGTGTAGTCATGCCCCTGTGTTGGTGCAGCGCTGTGCCTGCCACATGTTCTCCCTAGTCCCCCATAGCGCTGTTCGGCGGCCATTTTAAGTGTGGGCAAGGGTCAGACTGGCTTCTGGCTTCAGTCGGACATTTTACTAGTGATTCCCTATTGAGAACACCGGTGCCCATTTTCTTGTAGCCAGACCAAGTTTTTGTGCTCTAGCTGCTGCCCCTGGACCTTCTATTTCCTGTTTGGTCATCACAGGGCGCTGGGAAGATTATCCTGTGTTCTGAACATGTGTGTTTGATTGCCCATCGATCGTTCACCGATCGTGCGACCGGCCGGCCACCGACACAGTTTTCTGCTATCTCTGCATTTGGGAGCGCTGGGGATCACCAGGCATTGCGGTAATACAGCGCGGGAACGGCCCAGGGTGGTGAGTCCAGCGGGTTAGAGCCCCTCAGCCAGCGGCAGCAGGAGGGTGGGACTGTCACTGTCCTAAGTCCCCTTCAGGTGGCAGACAGGGTAGGGTCAGCATGGCTTCAGAAACTGGTGTTTCTTCCCCCGAAATCCAGGCAATTGCAACCCGGGTTACCTGCGGACTGCGCGGTCCCTATGGACACCCTTATGGTGGTCCTCAATTTGTTCGTTGCCAAGATAGAGGCGGTATGTGGGAAGAAAGGTGCTAAAAAGCGGCCCTTGCCCCCTCCATCCTCGGGAGAGCTCTGACGCAGACTTGGGTCCTGCTGAGGCTGGTGACCCCTGCTCTGTCTTGTCGGATGACGCTGACCAGGACCAATTCGGACAGACCGAATGAGTCCCCGTCCGGATCCGTGCGCGATAAAGCGCTAGTTGGAGCACTTATCACAGCTGTGCGTGATACCCTGAAGATTCAGGAGCCAGCGGATCCCTCTGCTGATGTACCGGTCCCTTTTGAGTCCCGCAAGCCAGCATGTTCACCTATGGTGTTCCCATATCTGACTTATTTTGACAAGTTCATTTACAAGGAATGGGGTCGCTGCAACTGACCTTTTCGGTCCCCAAATACATGGCGGTGCGTTACCCCTTTGAGGAAAGCCTTCTCAAGAAATGGTCGGCTCCTCTGGTCGTGGACCCCCCCAGTATCCAGGTTAAATAAAGTAACCACGATCCCGGTTGAGGGGACTCCTGCATTCAAGGATCCCACGGATAGGAAGGCCGAGGCGGTGGCTCGTTCCTTGTTTACGGTTGTGGGGTCACCCGTGCGATCTGTACTGGCATCCGCACTGGTGTCGCAGACACTGACTGAGTGGGAAAAAGTTTTGCACCGTGAATTGGGAGAGCAACAGGCCTCCCCTGTCTGCGTGTAACTAACAGACCAACTAGTGCAAGGCCTTAAGTACGTCTGTGACGCGGCCCTGGATACTCTCCCTTGGTTATCCAGGGCTTCAGTGTCAGCTGTGGTGCTGAGGCGCCTGATTTGGTTGAAATGCTGGTCTGCTGACCAAGCATCCAAGAAAGCCCTGACAAATCTTCCCTTCCTTGGCGACCGGCTCTTTGGAGCCTCGTTAGATGACATTATTAAAAATGCCACTGGTAGTAAGAGTACTCTACTCCCACAGGCCAGGAAGGCGAAGGAGCCACACCGCAGGCATTGGCCCTCTTTTTCCGCTCATAAGCGGCTTTTTTGTCCGCCTGGTGCTTCGATAAAATGTCCCCAGCCCGACAGGACGCTCACGGACGGTCAAAAGCGTCCCTGGAATCGCAAGCCTAATAAGCCTGCGCACAAAAGTGCTACTGCATGAAGGTTTGCCCCCCGCCCATGTCTCGGGGGGGGGGGGTCGCCGTCGGGAGTTTGCAGCTCGGTGGTCCTCCCGGTTATCCGACCAATGGGTCTGCGACCTGATTTCCACAGGCTGTTGACTCTTTCCCAGAAAGTGGTCTTTCTAGTGGCCATCACCTCGGCCAGGAGGGTTTCCGAATTGGCAGCCTTGTCCTGCAAGTCGCCTTATCTGGTCATCCACAGGGACAAGGTGGTGTTGCGTCCGCAACCGTCCTTTCCTTTCTACCTAAGGTGGTCTCGGCTTTTCATATCAGGACATTGTATTACCATCGTTGTGTCCTAAGCCGAAGCACCCCAAAGAGGTGGCCCTTCACGCTCTCGACGTGGTTAGGACTCTGAAGGTGTATTTGTCTGCCACGGCTCCCTTTCGGAAGTCAGACTCACTGTTTGTTTCGGTAGCTGGTCCAAAGAAGGGTATGGCGGTCTCGTCGGCCACCATCTCCAGGTGGATCAGACAGATTGTAGTACAAGCCTACGCGGTAAGTGCCCCCCTTTCTGGTCACAGCCTACTCTACAAGGGCAATCGGAACATCTTGGGTCTTCCGACACCAAGCGTCGGTTGCTCAGGTGTGTAAGGCGGCGACCTGGTCGTCTGTCCATCCGTTTACCAAGTTCTATAAGGTAGACGTCAGTGCATCGGCTGATGCCTGTTTTGGCTGCTAAGTTTTGCAGGTGGCTGTGTAGTTGCAATTATATATACAATCAATATTTTTTCCTGGTTTTTCAATAAAAACGCAGTACTGTTATGTTAATGCACTGTTGCATTACTTCCGCAAATGGTTGTGGTTTTGGGGATCTCTCCTGTTGAGGATACCCGGTGATGTGGTGGTGTTTTTCCACTCACTGCTGTTTTTTTGTGGGTTTAGTTTCACTAGTTCCCACTTGCCATGGTGGATGAAATTTTTATGCTGTTTTTCCCACCCCTTATTTGGCACTGCCTGGGGACGTCCCATTTAGTTACAGAGAGGAGCTGTGTCGGTCGGTGAATATAAGAGAAAATAGGATTTTTGTACTCGCCGTAAAATCCTTTTCTCTGTAATTCACTGACCGACACAGCACCCACCCCTGCTTTTTTTCTCTTTACATTTTACTGCTTGTTGATGTACTGAGTTCTGCCTGAGTAGGCTGTGGGGTTGTGCCCTAAGGACAGCCCCATGGGCGGAACTAAAAGTTCTGAAGTGTAGGGCTGCAACTAACGATTATTTTCATAATCGATTAATCGGCCGATGATTTTTTCGATTAATCGGATAACACCTGAAAAGGGGAGAAATACACACACACACACACACACACACACACACACACACACACACACACACACACACACACACACACACGACACTATCTCCCCCCCCTCCCCAATAAAATGCAGCTTATCCAACTATCCAACTACTACTGACAACAATTTTCATTATCGATTAATCGTTTCAGCCCTACTGAAGTGTTGTATTACAACTTGCCTAGTATCTCCAGTGATAGGGCTAACAACCCATTTGTTACAGAGAGGAGCTGTGTTGGTCGGTGAATTACAGAGAAAAGGATTTTATGGTGAGTACAAAAATCCTATTGGTGACTATGGATGTGAATCCTTGAAGATGTGGAGCTCATCTGGAGATAAAGTTCTCTCAGGACAGATGGGACTACAAAGAGGCAAAAAGATCTTCGAACTAGAGAATTTAAGGCGGTGGCTATCACGCTCAGGTATTTGAAGGACAACCTGATGGGCTAACATGTGCAATTCCTTTCCAGCAAGGCTTCGGTGGTGGCATATGTGAACAAAGGAGGGCATCTAAAGCAGGACCTGGTGGTTGGTAGTGAAGAAAATTCTAAGATGGGCGTGGAAGTGTGCCTGAATTCCTTATTGGCGGTACAGTTGAGAGAGGGAGAGCTAAATCAACTGGCCCTCAGCAGGAGGCAGCTGGGAGAGTCCAAGTGAGTGCTAAATCAAGAGGTCTTCCTTGCTCTTATACAAAGGTGGAGTACTCCTCAGGTAGACCTTTTAACCACAGGGGAAAATGCCAAGGCACTACTTATTTTTTTCTAACAGGTGGGATAGAGCTCTCGGAGTGGATGCTCTTTCACAACACTGGGTGCCCCCCCCTAGCAAGCTTCAGTCCTGGGCAGTCATGGCAGCCTCCCTAAAACCTGCCATGCAGGAGAGGATTTATTGTCACAGGTTCTGGTCTGATGACCTTTGGTAGAAAGATTAAATCTAGCAGTGATGACAGCCCGGACAGTGAGTGA
The DNA here is from genome assembly GCF_037356315.1 of Lithobates pipiens. Lineage (NCBI taxonomy): Eukaryota > Metazoa > Chordata > Amphibia > Anura > Ranidae > Lithobates > Lithobates pipiens. The sequence continues at coordinate 160,895,675 of NW_027507685.1, read as the reverse complement.
ATTAGAGACTCTATCAGAGCTCTTTTTTTGGGACTCTTATATAGTTACATAATTAGTTAGGTTGAAAAAAGACAAGTCCATCTAGTTCAACCAATAAAAGAGAGAAAAAAAGTCATATAATCCCATATACACAACCCAATACCCAAAGTTGATCCAGAGAAAGGCAAAAAAAGCTGAGGGGTTTTCGATTGGAGATACCTGCTCTAGACATAAAGAGTGCCCCCCCCCCCCCCCGTTCTCTGTGATGCCCTTAAGGTGAATAACTCCAAGTTCACTATTTGGACTTGTATTTGTACATGTCAATCAAAACCCACCTTAATCTCCTCTTCTGAAGGGAGAATAAATTCAGTTCCTCTAATCTTTCCTCATAGCAAAGCACCTCCATGCCTTTTATCGGTTTGGTTGCCCTTCTCTGCACTTTCTCCAATTCCCTGATATCCTTTTTGAGAACTGATGCCACAGTAACAATGGCAGTAACAGCCATCCCTCCATACTCTGCCAATACCCTGACAATACCGTGCCAATACTGCCATACCGTGCCAATACCCTGCCAATACTCTGCCATACCCTGCCAATACTCTGCCATACCCTGCCAATACTCTGGTATACCCTGCCAATACTCTACCATACCCTGCCAATACTCTGCCATAGCCTGCCCATACTCTGCCATACCCAGCCAATACTTTCCAATACCCAGCCATACTCGGTAATACCCAGCCATGCTCAGCCAATATTACAGTGGGGGAGATGACGTGAATATTGCAGTGGGGGAGATGTATATTACAGTGGGGGAGATTGTGGATATTGCAGTGGGGACTATATGGTTGTGGAATTTTCACAGGTTTTTGCTAATTCAATTATTATTTGCTGATCGGAAAAATGATCCGATTCATGACTCTGATCCGAGGAACGATCCTTTTCGTGAGTTTTTTGATCCGCACTCACACAACAGATGTAAATATATGTGTGTGTGCATATATATAAAATCTCTGTGTGTAATTGTATAGTTAATGTAATTGTAACCTGCTTTTGGTGTATTTTTCACTGCAGTTAAAGTTTTTACTTTCATTTTTGGCCACGGACGAAGGAAGAAGCTATTCTCTGGCAGAGATCTCCTCTTTCTTCCTGCTGACTCCACCTCTGGGCTGGAGAAGCAAGAAAGTAGAACTTGAAAGAGAAGCACAGTGATAAAGTGGCATCTCTGTTTATTAAACAGGCCGTTTCTGTTGCAGAGAATGTAGCCGTTTTGGGTACTGAGATGAGAAGAGAAGAATAAGTTCTCCAGCACTCATCTCCGTATATTAAAACGACAATGCTCTGAGATAAGCGATGATCTCGGCTTATCACAGTTTATTAAAGGGACACCTAAACATCATTTGCCACATAGTTGCCCATTTAAACAGTGCAGTAACGTTGGCTTGTAAGTTGGAGACATCCTGTAAGGATGTCATGCACTGCATAGCGTTGTGTCATCAGCAAAGACTGCAATGGTACTTTTAATATTTAATCTTTAATTTAATTTTACCTACTTTTTGTTCAAATCCCTCTTGTGATTTGAAAAGTTGTATGCTACACTATCTTCAGTCAACCAAGGAACTTTTTTATTTTGTATTCAGGAGCCAGGAAGGGTTATAAAGCTTCCAGGCAGACACTGTCAATGTGGCTAAAGCTATTAATATGGCAGGCTTAAGTAGGGGGCTGCAAGTTCCTGAGGGAATCTTTGCACATTCAACAAGTGCAGTGGTGGCAAGAGTAGAACACTGGTGCCACTCTAGAGCAAATTTGGAGAGCTGCCACTTGGCAAGTTTTTCCACCCTTTTCAAGCAGTATAGGCTAGATTTGATGTCGGCTCAAGAAAAGGCCTTCAATGGGAAGGTCTTTCAGGTAGTAGTCCTGCCCTAGTTGGTAAGTACTCTGTTATCCTCTCAAAGTTGCTGTCCTGAAGGACACCCTAGGAAAAACCAAAGTTACTTACCAGTAACATACTTTCCAGTAGTCTTTCAGGACAGCGGCTACTGCCCACCCATCTAGTGTCTTTAAATAGAGGTACAGTAGTGTGTTCATATTATTGTCTTGCCTTTACTGTGTATATCTTTCTAGCAGGACGAAATGTGCTCTGAATGAACTAAAGGACCAGCTGGAGACTTTTTTTTTTTTTTTTTAAATGGTGGAGGTGCAGTGTTTCCTGGATCAAGGGGAAGAGCCATCCCTCATAGGTGCAGTCCTGAGAGACTAGTGGAAAATACATTGTAGGTAAGTGTAACTTTGGTTTTTCTGTGCAGATGAAAAAAAAATGTTCTTTTGTCTGCACATAACATCAGTTTAACCACTTGCCGACCGCCGCACGACGATATACGTCGACAGAATGGCACGGGCAGGCATATGGGCGTATATATACGTCCCTGCCTTCCCGCGGGTGGGGGGCCCGATCGGGCCCCCCCCGGTGCCTGCGGCGGTCGGTATTCGTTTGGGAGCGATCCGGGATGAGGGGGTGGCCATTCATTCATGGCCACCCCCTCGCGATCGCTCCCGACGAATAGAAATGCTCCGTGACATCACTTCCTCTCCTGTAATGTAAACACAGGAGAGGAAGTGATGTAATCTCTCCTCCGTGTCGGTATTTTTCGTTCCGGCACCGAGGATAGAGGATCGGTGAGTTGCACCAACACACTACACGTACAGTAGAACATGCCAGGCACACTCACACCCCCCCTTCACCCCCCGATCACCCCCCCAATTACCCCTGCCCCCCCAGTCACAGTGACACCAATTGCATTTTTTTTTTTTGCATTGGTTTCATTTGTGACTGTAATAACTGTTAGGGCAGTTAGGGTTAGCCCCCTTTAGTTCTAATGTACCCCCCTAACCCCCCCAATAAAGGTTTAACCCCGTGATCACCCCCCGTCGCCAGTGTCACTAAGGCTGGGTTCACATTGCAGCGGTTTATGAGAACGAATGTGATTCGCTCCGCACTGCAGTGCAAATCACATCCGATCTCTGTGCGATTCGAGTTCAGCCATACAGATAGTATGGCTGAATTCGCGCCGCACCCGCCGCAAATTCGCGCGGGACCCTTTTTTTGGTCCGCAGCAGAATCGGCTCGCATGGGTGTTCACACCATGCGATCCGAGTTTGCAGATCGCACTGCGATATGCGAACTGATCTGGGGGTGTCATTAACATTTCACTGACACTCCCAGCAGTTCGCATAGGGCAGTGTGAACTGCCGCCGGGAGGCATGCGATGCGGGAACCCGCCGCGGATTCGTGGCGTTCCCGCATCGCTCCAGTGTGAACCCAGCCTAATAAGCGATCATTTTTCTGATCGCTGTATTAGTGTCACAGGTGACGCTAGTTAGGCAGGTAGGTATTGAGGTTCGCCGCAGCTTTTTATAGCGCCAGGGACCCCCATATACTACCGCATAAAGCCCCCTGATTGCCCCCTAGTTAACCCTTTCACCAGTGATTACCATATAACTGTTACAGGTGACGCTGGTTGGTTAGTTATTTTTTTATAGTTTCAGGGCACCCGCCATTTATTACCTAGTCTCACTAGTGTACCCCTAAATTTAGGGGTGTCTACTTTGCAAAATGGGGTAATTTGGGGGGGGGGGGGGTTTGTGCCATCTTGGCATTTTATGGCCTTCAAAACTGTAACGCCCTTAGAAAGCCTGAAGGCGGTGCTTGGTTTTCGGGGCCCCGTACGCGGCTAGGCTCCCAAAAAGTCCCACATATGTGGTATCCCCGTACTCAGGAGAAGCAGCAAAATTTATTTTGGGGTGTCATTTCACATATGCCCATGGCATGCGTGAGCAATATATCATTTAATGACAACTTTGTGAAAAAAATTAATAAAAAAAAAAAGTTTGTAATTTTCCCGCAACTTGTGGCAAAATATAAAATATTCCATGGACTCAACATGCCTCTCAGCAAATAGCTTGGGGTGTCTTCTTTCTAAAATGGGGTCATTTGTGGGGGTTTTGTGCCATCTTGGCAATTTATGGCCTTCAAAACTGTAATAGGTAGTGAGAAGTGAAATCAAAAATGTATGCCCTTAGAAAGCCTGAAGGCGGTGCTTGGTTTTCGGGGCCCCGTACGCGGCTAGGCTCCCAAAAAGTCCCACATATGTGGTATCCCCGTACTCAGGAGAAGCAGCAGAATTTATTTTGGGGTGTCATTTCACATATGCCCATAGCATGTGTGAGCAATATATCATTTAGTGACAACTTTGTGTAAAAAAAAAATCATTATTCAATCGCTTGAGGCAAAAAAATAAAATATTCAATGGGCTCAACATGCCACTTATCAATTTCCTTAGGGGGTCTACTTTCCAAAATGGGGTCATTTGGGGGGGTTTTGTACTGCCCTGACAACTTTTGCGCAAACCAATAAATATACAGTTATTGACTTTTTTTTTTACCAAAGACATGTGGCTGAATACATTTTGGCCTAAATGTATGACTAAAATTGAGTTTATTGGATTTTTCTAATAACAAAAAGTAGAAAATATCATTTTTTTTCAAAATTTGCGGTCTTTTTACGTTTATATTGCAAAAAATAAAAATCGCAGAGGCAATCAAATACCATCAAAAGAAAGCTCTATTTGTGGGAAGAAAAGGACGCAAATTTTGTTTGGGTACAACATTGCATGACCGCGCAATTACCAGTTAAAGTAGCGCAGTGCCAAATTGTAAAAAGACCTCTGGTCATTGACCAGCAAAATGGTCCAGTCTGAAAGTGGTTAAGCAATGTTACAAGTGCAGAAAAAAAATATTCCTTAATAAAAATGTAAATTGTACTCTACTTTAGCCTTAATTAGTCCCTTCCTCTCCTTTACCACTTGCCTACTGGGCACTTAAACACCCCTTTTGTCCTTTTTTCCCCACAACTTTCTTTTGGTGGTATTTGATCACCTCTGGGGTTTTTATTTTTTGCGCTATAAATGAAAAAAGACCGAAAATTTTGAAAAAAAACGCATTTCTTTGTTTCTGTGACAAAATTATGCAAATTATTAATTTTTCGTCATACATTTTGGCCACTATTTATACTGCTACATATCTTTGGTAAAAATAACCCAAATTAGTGGATATTATTTGGTCTTTGAGAAAGTTAGAGAGTCTACAAGCTGTGGTGCGAATCGCACAAAATTGATCACATCTGATGTACTGGTGGACTTATCTCACTTCTTGTGACCCGAACAAGTCAGGAAAGTACAAATACCCCCCAAATTACCCCTTTTTGGAAAGTAGACATTCCAAGGTATTTAGTAAGAGGCATGGTGAGCTTTTTGATGTTGTCATTTTTTCCCACAATTCTTTGCAAAATTTTTTTTCCCCACAAAATTGTCATTGTAATAGGTTATTTCTCCCACGTGGCATGTGTATACCACAAATTACACCCCAAAAAAATTCTGCTACTCCTCCTGAGTATTACGATACCACATGTGTGGGACTTTTTCATAGCCTGGCCACATAGAGAGGCCCAACATTCAGGGAGCGCCGTCACATGTTCTAGGAGCATAAATTACACATCTAACTTGTTGACTACCTATTACACTTTTGAAGGCCCTGGAGCACCAGGACAATGATACGTGGAACTGATGACAGATGACACTGATACGTGGCACCGATGACACTGATACGTGGCACCGATGACACTGATACGTGGCACCGATGACACTGATACGTGGCACCGATGACACTGATACGTGGCACCGATGACACTGATACGTGGCACCGATGACACTGATACGTGGCACCGATGACACTGATACGTGGCACTGATGACAGATGGCACTTATACGTGGCACTGATGACAGATGGCACTTATACGTGGCACTGATGACACGTGGCACTAATATGTGGCACTGACGACAGATGGCAGATGGCACTAATACGTGGCACCGATGACACGTGACACTGATGACAGATGGCACTGATAAGTGGCATTGATGACACGTGACACTGATGACAGATGGCACTGATAAGTGGCATTGATGACACGTGACACTGAAAACAGATGGCACGTGACACTGACAGGTGTCACTGATGACAAATGGCACTGATATGTGGCACTGATGACAGATGGCACTAATATGTGGCACTGATGACACGTGGCACTGATGACAGATGGCACTTATACGTGGCACTGATGACAGATGGCACTTATACGTGGCACTGATGACAGATGGCACTGGGGACAAATGGCACTGACAACAGGTGGCACTGGGGACAGATAGCACTAACAGGTGGCACTGGGGGCAGGTGGCACTGGGGGCAGGTGGCTCTGGGGAGGATGGCACTGGGGGAGGATGGCACTTTTTTTTCCCCTTTTTTTTTTTTACACTTATGGCCGCTGCAGCTGTTGATCTCTCCCTTCTCACACGCTGTCTGTGTGAGGAGGGAGAGCGGCGCTGAGAGATGATCTCATATGTTTACATATGAGATCATCTCACATTGGACACGCCGATCACGCTGTAAACGGCCGCTGTGATTGGCCGTTTACAGCGATCTGTGACTGGCTGTGTCCGAGGGACACGGCCAGCACAGAACTTCCCCGATGCGCGCTCGCGGGAGCGTGCATTGCGGAAGTAAACAGGAGGCCGTTCAGGAACGACCTCCCGGCAGTTAGCGTCCACTCTGCAGCCGTATTTCGGCTATGGGGCGGGCGCAAAGCGGTTAAAGCAGTACAAAAGTAAAAAAATAGAAAGTTGCAAACAGGCAGGCGTTTTATTGCAGAAGAAATATACAATGGGGGGGGGGGGTACTAAATCTGAGCGTGCAAAATCGGAAGCAGCTCTGCACAGAAACCAATCTGCATCCAGATTTTATTGTGAAAGCATAATTGAACAAGCTGAAGTTAGAAGGTGATTGGCTACCATGCACAGTTGCACCAGATTTTGAGTGCTTCAATTTTAGTAAATCTTCACCACTGTCTCTTCAGTAAAGTACATGCAATTTGCATATCTGTAGAATGTACACTGAGCTATGCATGCACATCTCCGTTTGCATTTCGATAAATTGCCAGTGTTCCGCATGCGCAGGAGTGACATCATCCCATTACGGAAATGCAAACCAGCTGAAGGCTAGCACCCAGAAAAACCTGTGGAGAAGATGCCAGCAAGGGAGCTTGTTAACAGCCCTAAAAACTGTTTGTGTTTTTAAAGCAGGATGATTCATACAATATCAGTTGCACTTTTTATCTGTTTAAATGTACATCTAGCCTGTATGTTGTGGTGTGTTAAAACACACACACATCAATCTTTTGAGCATTAATGTGCATTACATCATTTTAAATGGGCTGCCAACACACAGGAACCTTTTTTTGAACACAGAGCAGCACAATGCATAGATGGGTCCCATCCACGCTTTTTGGTGCACAGAGATGCGCATAAGATGAAGTGCATTGGAGTACCTTTCAAAATGAAAGGCACCACATTGCACCCCTGTTCATATGTTAACATGTAGTGATAAGATCCACTTGTTAATGCAAAGGTGTGTAGCCAGTCCAAAACTTTCCCTTGTCAGACTAGAAAAATAACTTATTTTTAAAATTTCTACCGGTATGTCTTTTTTTTGCTTCTAAATTGCATATAAAATATATTTTTTGACAAAAAGAAGCCTGATCTGTCCCAAAAACAATAGTAATGGCAACGTTATTGTTGAATTAAAAGCCCCATAGCTGATACTTAAAAAGGTATTTTGTCCATAACTATATAGGTGTGAGAGCTGAAGTGGTTAGGGAGTAATTTCTTCCAAAAATGCATTCAGAAACAAAAAGCAGGTACAAGCAATGTAATATTTACTTTGAGTGTTTATGACTAAATTTTGTATTTTGCCTGGAGCTTTCCTTTTATTGCAATTCCTTCGGAATAGATCAGTATTACGATTATAAATGGGATCTTGCACAGAAGGAGACATTCTCATAAACATACTTGCAGTTGCTAGCTGAGCAGGCAGTGTTTATCCTTGCTACAGTCAGCTGTATCTACGACCTCTGCTTTAGGTGTAAAGAAGCCTTCAGTTCTTTGCCAAAAGACTTCATGCGTTAAACGCTGGGGATTTGAGAAAAATGTTAACATTAGTGCGTGTATCCAAATGTTTATTTAACATAGATTTTTATTGATGTTTAAGTATTTTGCTTGCCATTTATTTAGTGTAATACTGCAATCCATCCTTGGCAGCGTGTGCCAGGTGGTGAATGTGAGCTCATGAGCATTAAACGAAGTGCAATTAGCATTTCAATTGGTGCTACATGAGGATAACAGCAGGTGACTGTGTTATGTATTAGCTGTTCATGTTAATATGGAGCAGTTTGCCAGATTTTGTGGTTAACGCTTAAAAAATAAAATAAAAAAAATAACAGAACAAATGTAAATTTCGATTTTTGGAAACATCAACTATTTGACTAGTTCAAGGCTGTGACCCCCTAGCAACCCTTCAAATTCATGATACCTGGATAAGAGTGTAAAACTTAAAATTTCCAAACTAGCACATGTGCAATGGCAAAGAAGGATAAGGAACGGATTAGGGAAACTCAATGCGTGTGTATCAAAGTAAGCATCTAGTTGCTTGCCAACAAAAAAAAGATGTTGAAACTGAAAAGAAAAAAAGAAAACCGGAAAGACTCAGGGCAAGTGCACACTAGTGAAGCAATATGTGAGTAAATGTCAGGCCAGCCCATATGCAATAATGGAGAAAAATAGAGAGCCAGGGCAGAGCGTTGTAGCCCATTGGTGATGTCATCCCACCACATATGGTAAAGAAATCAGCATCACTCATAAGCAGGAGTGTTACAGAAGGTATTGCCGTCTTAAGAACCCTGTAGGAATTCTTTGTTAAAACCACATATAATGAATGGACAGATCTCACGCATAATACAATTAGTGTAAGGTAAGATAGCAGCTGGAAAATATATTTTAAAATGGGTAGTGAAGGGCCTAGCCTGACGAAGCATGGGGTAGAAAGCACGTGTGAGGAGCACCATCTATTAATCCTGCAAACTCTGTAATTCTTTGTCCATGGGATAGCCTGCTTGACCCGAACTACCCTGGAAAAGATCTCTTGTCCCGGCTATGTCTCTACCTAAGACTCAAAAGGCCATGTTGGCAAAACTGGATCATTACCGTCAGCAGGACAAAGAAACCTCAGGAGAAGATGGTGGAGCCTCGAGCAGCGGGCAAGACACGGCGGAAGACACAAAAAGGCTACTCGAGGCAATTACATTCTGTCGTTCCTCGCTGACTGCCCAAATCGAGGCTGTTAAGATAGACATCTCGCTCATTAAGCAAGACTTCCAGAAGCTTTGAGAGCTGGTTGAAACAGCCGGGACTCAACTGAGTGAAGTGAAAGACGCCATTCCACCATTGTAGACAGGATCGGATCGCTTGCAACTGCAGATCAACCAACTACTGAATAAACAGGATGATATGGAGAACAGGCTCCGGAGATATAATATCCGCTTCATCGGGCTCCCTGAGGTTGTGGAAGGTAAATACCCATCTAACTTTTTATAACATCTACTTGTCACCACCTATTGATGTGAGACCTTCTCCCCCACCCTAGCAGTACACACATTGCTGCTAGACCTCCTCCCCAGGGCTGCCCCCCCTCCCCCCATGTATTTATAGCCAAGTTTCTCAATTTCAAGGACCGGGATGCTGCTTTGAGAATGGCCAGGGAGAAGGGCAATATACCCTTTGGAAACTCCAAGGTGGCTATTTTTCCAGATCTCTCTGCAGAGGTCCAGCATCACCGCCAGAGTTTCAAGTAAGCAAAGAGACGTTTACGGATCCGACACTTCAAATACTCAATGTTGTATCCTGCATGCCGGAAGTTCTTACCTAGCTGGAGCACTGCGAGGCATCTGGAAAAGCGTGCAGAGTAAACGGCTTCTACTTGGCACTAGCCATGTGGCCTAATCGCCATTACCAGTTTGCTGATATCCCTTATTGTTTGCTGCCTCCAGATCATACCGATTTTTGGTACGTTACCCTCTTTGATACTTACCTTTTTGTGACTTTGCTGTCCGAGGGGCTACCTATGAGTCAGTCCCTAGAGGAATATTACTTAATTCTTCTTTCCTATCCCAGGGAGCTTTAGCGTGGACCTCCCACCAATGACTCCCGGGGAATGTACACACTGTACAGGGTCCTAATAACAATAACATTCTCTGATACTGACTTCTATGCTCCTAGTGATGTGACCACGGAGTCAATACAGTCCTAAAAAATACATGCAAAGTGCAGCAGATTTTCACCCCACCAGCAACTAGAAAGCACAGCCTTGTTATTTCGCATGGCTGCAGAAACCTGGCTCCTATTTGCCCCCACGATGCATTTATGGTGCACGATGCTGTTGGCAATTGCTGTGCTACTGTGGGTCTTGTGCCACCAACCTCTCCTGATCAAGCCAATTATTTTATCTTTTTTTCTTTGCAGCTGGGTGATCAGTTTTTTTCTAGTTGACACTTGCAACATGTTTTGGGTACATGCCCGCACCAATTGGGGAAGGTACAGGGAGAGGATTGTTATTACCATGATGAGATGCGATATGACTGAGTTGATGTTGATACAGATGTTACAGGAATGAATGTCTCTCGATCCATGTCACTTATGTCTAGTACTTACTGCTAATTCTAAAATGTGAATATTATAGTATATTTCTTAACCACTTAAGGACCGCCGCATGCCAATTTACGTCATTGCAATGGCATGTACAGGCACAAGCATGTACATGTACGTGCTTGGCTTCCAGCGGGTGGGGGGTCCGATCGGACCCCCTCCCGCTGTATGCTGCGATACGGTTCGCTTCAGGAGCGATCCGGGATGAGGGGATGGCCGTTGGCCATCCCCTCTCGATCGCTCCTGGCGAATGAGAAGCTTCCTCCCACTGTGTATTGTATACACAGGCAGGGAGGAAGTGAGGTCATTCTCCTCGAGGCGGTCTTATTGACCGGACTACGAGGAGAGGACACAGTAAGTCTGCACCAAACACTACACTGACACTAACTAACACATAGGCACACAACCCCCCCCCCCCCCCGATCACCCCCCGATCGCCCCCCGATGTCCCCCCGCCCCCCCCCCAGTCACAGTGTCACTGATTGCAGTGATCATTTATTCAGTGTCAGTTGTAAAAGTAAAAGCTGTCAGGGCAGTTAGTGTTAGGTCCAGGGTAGCCCCCTACCACCCTCCAATAAAGATTTAACCCCCTGATTGCCCTTAGAGTTAACCCTTTCTCCCCCTTTTGCCAGTGTCACTAAGCAATCATTTTTCTGATCGCTGCATTAGTGTCGCTAGTTAGCTAGTTATTTTTTTACGTTCACCGCCAGGTTTTTATAGCGCTAGGTACCCCGATATACTACCCAATAATGGTTTTAACCCCCTGATTGCCCCTAATTAACCCTTTCTCCCCCTTTTGCCAGTGTCACTAAGCGATCATTTTTCTGATCGCTGCATTAGTGTCGCTAGTTAGCTAGTTATTTTTTTAGGTTCACCGCCAGGTTTTTATAGCGCTAGGTACCCCGATATACTACCCAATAATGGTTTTAACCCCCTGATTGCCCCTAATTAACCCTTTCACCCCCTTTTGCCAGTGTCACTAAGCGATCATTTTTCTGATCGCTGCATTAGTGTCGCTAGTGTCGCTAGGTAGCTAGTTATTTTTTTAGGTTCACCGCCAGGTTTTTATAGCGCTAGGTACCCCGATATACTACCCAATAACAGTTTTAACCCCCTGATTGCCGCTAGTTAACCCTTTCACCCCCTTTTGCCAGTGTCACTAAGCGATCATTTTTCTGATCGCTGCATTAGTGTCGCTAGTGTCGCTAGGTAGCTAGTTATTTTTTTAGGTTCACCGCCAGGTTTTTATAGCGCTAGGTACCCCGATATACTACCCAATAACAGTTTTAACCCCCTGATTGCCGCTAGTTAACCCTTTCACCCCCTTTTGCCAGTGTCACTAAGCGATCATTTTTCTGATCGCTGCATTAGTGTTGCTAGTGTCGCTAGGTAGCTAGTTATGTTTTTAGGTTCACCGCCAGGTTTTTTATAGCGCTAGGTACCCCCATATACTACCCAATAATGGTTTTAACCCCCTGATTGCCCCTAGTTAACCCTTTCACCAGCGATCACCGTATAAGTGTCACTGGTGACGCTGGTTAGCCAGTTAGTTATTTAGGTTCCCCGTCAGGTTTTTATATAGCGCCAGGGACCCCCATATACTACCTAATAAAAATTTGAACCCCCTGATTGCCCCTAGTTAACCCTTTCACCAGTGATCACCGTATAAGTGTTACGGGTGACTCTGGTTAGTTTGCTTTTTATAGCATCAGGGCACCCACCATTTATTACCCAATAAAGGTTTAACCCCCTGATCACCCGGCGGGTGATATCAATTAGGTTTTAGGGTCAGGGTCTGCGTCGCCCCAGGCAGCGCTAGGTTAGTGCCAGTACCGCTAACACCCACGCGCAAAGCATACACCTCCCGTAGTGGTATAGAATCTGAACAGATCAATATCTGATCTGATCAGATCTATACTAGCGTCCCCAGCAGTTTAGGGTTCCAAAAAAATGCATCGTTAGCGGGATCAGCCCAGATACCTGCTAGCACCTGCGTTTTGCCCCTCCGCGCAGCCCACCCAAGGGCAGTATCGATGGATCACTGTCACTTACAAAACACTAAACACATAACTACAGCGATCGCAGAGTCAGGCCTGATCCCTGCGATCGCTAACAGTTTTTTTGGTAGCGTTTTATATTTAAATCCGGAAGGCAGTGCTTGGTTTTCGGGGTCCAGTACATGGCTAGGCTCCCAAAAAGTCCCCCACATGTGGTATCCCCGTACTCGGGAGAAGCAGCAAAATTTATTTTGGGGTGTAATTTGACTTATGCCCATAGCATGTGTGAGCAATATATCATTTAGTGACAACTTTGTGCAAAAAAAAAAAAATTGTAATATTCCTGCAACTTGTGGCAAAATATAAAATATTTCATGGACTCAACATGCCTCTCAGTAAATAGCTTGGGGTGTCTACTTTCCAAAATGGGGTCATTTGGGGGGGGGGTTTGTGTTATTTTGGCATTTTATGGCCTTCGAAACTGTGATAGGTAGTGAGGAGTGAAATCAAAAATTTGCACCCTTAGAAACCCTGAAGGCAGTGATTGGTTTTCGGGGTGCCGTACGCGGCTAGACTCCCAAAAAGTCCCTCATATGTGGTATCCCCGTACTCAGGAGAAGCAGCAGAATATATTTTGGGGTGCAATTCCACATATAACTATGGCATGTGTGAGCAATATATCATTTAGTGACAACTTTTTGTAAACTTTTTTATTTTTTTATTTTGTGTCATTATTCAATCACTTGGGACAAAAAAAAATATTCAATGGGCTCAACATGCCCCTCAGCAATTTCCTTGGGGTGTCTACTTTCCAAAATGGGGTCATTTGGGGGGGTTTTGTGTTATTTTGGCATTTTATGGCCTTCGAAACTGTGATAGGTAGTGAGGAGTGAAATCAAAAATTTGCACCCTTAGAAATCCTGAAGGCAGTGATTGGTTTTCGGGGTGCCGTACGCGGCTAGACTCCCAAAAAGTCCCACATATGTGGTATCCCCGTACTCAGGAGAAGCAGCAGAATATATTTTGGGGTGCAATTCCACATATAACTATGGCATGTGTGAGCAATATATCATTTAGTGACAACTTTTTGTAAACTTTTTTTATTTTATCTTTTGTGTCATTATTCAATCACTTGGGACAAAAAAAAAATATTCAATGGGCTCAACATGCCTCTCAGAAATTTCCTTGGGGTGTCTACTTTCCAAAATGGGGTCATTTGGGGGGGGGGGGGGGTTGTACTGCCCTGCCATTTTAGCACCTCAAGAAATGAGATAGGCAGTCATAAATTAAAACCTGTGTAAATTCCAGAAAATGTACTCTAGTTTGTAGACGCTATAACTTTTGCGCAAACCAAAAAATATACGCTTATTGACATTTTTTTTACTAAAGACATGTGGCTGAATACATTTTGCCCTAAATGTATGACTAAAATTGAGTTTATTCGATTTTTCTTATAACAAAAAGTAGAAAATATATTTTTTTCTCAAAATTTTCGGTCTTTTTCCATTTATATAGCAAAAAATAAAAATCGCAGAGGCAATAAAATACCACCAAAAGAAAGCTCTATTTGTGGGAAGAAAAGGACGCAAATTTCGTTTGGGTACAACATTGCATGACCACGCAATTACCAGTTAAAGCAGTGCAGTGCGAAATTGTAAAAAGACCTCTGGTCCTTAGGCTGTTAATTGGTCTGGGGCTGAAGTGGTTAACCACTTAATGACCAGTCCTCTTTTTCAGACTCTGTGTTTACAAGTTAAAAACTATTTTTTTGCTAGAAAATTACTTAGAACCCCCAAACATTATACATTTTTTTTTCTAACACCCTAGAGAATAAAATGGCTTTTGTTGCAATACATTCAGTCACACCGTATTTGCGCAGCGGTCTTACAAACGCACTTTAAAAAAAAAAAAAAAAAAAATATATATATATATATATATATATATATATATATATATATACACTTTTTTAAATTAAAAAATAAGATAACAGTAAAGTTAGCCCGATTTTTTATATTTTTTTTATATTGTGAACGATAATGTTACGCTGAGTAAATCGATACCCATTATGTCACGCTTCAAAATTGTGGCCGCTCGTGGAATGGCAAAAAACTTCTATCCTTAAAAATCTCCATAGGCGACATTAAAAAAAATTGTACCGTTTGCATGTTTAGAGTTACAGAGGAGGGCTAGGGCTAGAATTATTGCTCCCGCTCTACCGATCGTGGCGATACCTGTGTGGTTTGAACACCGTTTTCATATGCGGGCGCTACTCATGTATGCGCTTGCTTCTGCGCGCGAGCTCGGCGGGATGGGGAGCATTTAAAAATAAAAATAAAAAACTCTTATTTATTTTACTTTTTTATTTATTATTTTTACACTGATTTAAAAAATAAAATGGTTTCACTTTTATTCCTATTATAAGGAATGTAAACATCCCTTGTAATAGAAAAAAGCATGACAGGACCTCAAAAAGACCTCAGATCTCATATTTGGACTTAAATGCAAATAAAAAAAAAAAAATGACATAAAAAATGTGCATTTTATAAGTATGGGCGGTAGTGACGTTTTTGACGTCGCTTCTGCCCTGCTATGGTATGGAGACGGGTGGGGGCCATCTTCCCCTCTCTCGTCTCCATACCTAGCAAGGAGACAGACGTGATAGCCTCCGCCGCTGCCGTCGGCTCCGGTAAGTGGTGGAGGGCACCGGATCGCGGTGGGAGGGGAGCCCCTCTCCCACCACTGATAAAAGTGATCTTGTGGCAAATCCGCCGCAGAGACCACTCTGATCTTGTAGCCAACCGCCGGCCGAACACGGGGATACTGAGGTTATAGCAGATAACTGCTGCCATAACAACGATATCCTTCCCCAAAGTGGGGGCGTACATTGGCGTGCGGAGATTCATGTAATTAGCGGGGCTCTGGTTGTTACTGTGCTAATCCATTAAATGATTATTGAGCTATGGCCTCGATAAAGCTACTTACCTGGAATGTGTGTGGCCTGGGAGACAGGGTGAAAAGATCAGCTGTCTTTTCATTCCTCAAGAAACCGCATGCAGACATTGGGGTGTTGGTTGAGATGCACGTGGAGGGTCGACTGCAACTGGCACTCCGATGTCCATGGATCGGATGGGCCTTCCATGCATGTGGAGTCTCAGTTCTTATTGCTAAATCCATGCATTTTGAGCTCTGTGACATTTCATCTGACCCACAGAAACGGTATATTTTCTTGTATGCCAAACTCTATGAGGAGCCTTTTTTATTGCTTGCCTTTTACGTACATCCACCATTTACTCTTCTATTATTATGGAAGGGTTCACGTTCATGGCTCGTCTTCCCTCGGTTCAGGCCATCTGATTAGGGGATTTCAACGCCACGCTTAACCCCAGCCTAGACAGACTCCTGCCACCTCCGGTGACCATGAATACTACTAAATTCTCTAGACTCATTTCCAAATTCAATTTGCCTGACACATGGTGACATAAGTACCCATCTAAGAGCCTTCTCCTGCTTCTGGGGCTCCTATAACACCATGTCCCACATAGATTTCATCCTAATATAACGCTTATGGCACATTTAAAGACGGTTAAAGACACCACTTCCTCCCCCAGACTTCTTTCAGATCACTTATTGGATTACCCTGAGTATCCCAATTGACAAACCGTCCCGCACCTGGTGACTGAACCCATTCTGACTCACTGCTACCAGGGCATGACGAGCTCATAAATACCGTATATACTCGAGTATAGGCCGACCCGAATATAAGCCGAGGCCCCCAATTTACCCCCAAAAAAACTGGCAAACTTATTGACTCGTGTATAAGCCGAGGGTGAGACATGCCTGTCCATCCCTGTGTGTGTGTCCGTCCATCCCTGTGTGTCCGTCCATCCCTGTGTGTCCGTCCATCCCTGTGTGTCCGTCCATCCATCCCTGTGTGTGTGTGTGTCCATCCATCCATCCATCCCTGTGTGTGTGTGTCTCCATCCATCCATCCATCCATCCCTGTGTGTGTGTGTCTCCATCCATCCATCCCTGTGTGTGTGTGTCTCCATCCATCCATCCATCCCTGTGTGTGTGTGTATCCATCCGTGTGTGTGTGTGTGTGTGTTTGTGTGTGTGTGTGTGTGTGTCCAGCCTACCTGTGTCCCGAGCCTTTGTCCCGAGCCTCCGTCCCGTGCCTTGCCTCCTTGCCTCCGTCCCGTGCCGTGCCTTGCCGCCGTGCCTTGCCTCCGTCCCGTCCCGTCCCGTGCCGTGCCGTGCCTTGCCTTGCCTCCGTCCCGTGCCCTCTTCGTCGGCGCCTCGGCGGCCATTGTAAAATTCAAAAGCTGCGCCGCCGCCTTCGCCTGTGATAGGCGGAACACTGAATTTCCCAGCAGCCTGTGTTCCGCCTATCACGGACATCGTATCATCCTCGTCCGTAGTACGAGGATGATACGATGTCCGTGATAGGCGGAACACAGGCTGCTGGGAAATTCAGTGTTCCGCCTATCACAGGCGAAGGCGGAGCCGGAGGCGCGGCTTTTGAATTATAGAATGGCCGCTGTCTGTCTGCTCGACACGCTGATCGAGCGGGCAGACAGCGATGACTCGAGTATAAGCCGAGGGGGGCACTTTCAGCCTCAAAAAAGAGGCTGAAAATCTCGGCTTATACTCGAGTATATACGGTAAGTGTAAAATATGTATATAGGTGGTCACGTTCGTTTATGCCGTCGCCCCCTACGGAGGACGGCGATGAAGGCATCGTTCGTTCCCCCCTCTCCCCCGCCCACCGGCTTGAGGCATTATGGGACTTGTAGGCCTACTCAGTCTCGTCCCACTGGTGAGCATGCGCAATAGCGCTCCTTTTGTCCGCATCAGGCCGATTACGCAAAACATCGGCTTGATGGCGGGGCTTATAAAAAGCCAGCGTGATACCGCCATTCCTTGCTAGCCGCAGTCAAGGGTGATGCCTGATCCTTTAGACTTCGTATTTCTTAGTAAGTTTACTGCTATATATTTATTTTTTTTCTACACCTATTATAGCCGATCGTTCCTATTTTTTGAACCTGATCCTTTTTATTGATTTTTGACCTTCCACACTTGGGTTATTGCCATGTGGTTTTTTATCATTTCCGCATTGACTCTCTAGCTTAGAACTCTATGTTCTGGGATGTCATTGTTTAACTCCCAGTGTATGCTCATATACTTGAATGTCTCTGTTTCTATAACACTTAGATGCTTATGCATGCACCCCTATGTAGATATATCTGTATCCTATCTACCCACTTATTCTAACGTTCGTTTTTGTTTTCCTTTCAATTGGCCGCCCAGTTGGTATTTTCGTTCAGGTGTGTCTCCTCAAGTGCTCAATTTTCAATACGTGCGCCCTTATTTTTACAACTATTTAACTCATGTAAGTAATACATCTTAAATTAAAATACCTTCGTATTATTTTTCTTAATTTCTGTACTTCAGAGGGTTTTCACCCCTTTAGGTTGATCTATTTTAGCAACCTTTATACTGAGTCATTTATCAAAGAACTCTTAATTACCCTAAAATCCAAAAATTCTACTTTCATTGTACACTTTCTTGTTATTAGCTATCCTGGGCTGGCTTTTTAGCCCCCTGCGATTCAGCGCTGATGCGGTTAACCCCTGAGGTGGACTACTCCCCTACTTTACCATCCACGTAGTGGTTGAAGGTGGGTGTGATATGTGTTTTGTTTTTTTTCTCTTATGTCTGCACTTATGACTTTTGTGATATATTTCATTACTACATTATTTTGTATTTTTGGTTTAGATACTGTTCAAACATTCACACATCCCCTGAAGAAGCAACCTAATGCGAAACATGTTGGGACTATGTGTGTTTGACAAGAGCGACCACTGTATTGTATTATCTTGTATTTTTTAAGCAGAATGTGCTACTGATTTTAATTTCAAACCTAATAAATTTTTGTATTACAAATTTTGTACTCTAATTAATTATACTTGTTAATTAGCACCGCTAAAATCCCTAACTTCCCTTTCTGTCTTTTGATTCATGTTTCAAGTGTAAAATATATTTTATGGAGAATGATAGATCTGCCTCCCCAGCCACAGTCTGGGAATCCTTCAAACTGTATGTCCGCATGATTCTGACCTCGCACATAAACAGAGTGAAGGCTGGGGGGCGTCTCCGGATGTGAGCCGAGGAAGACTTGTTGCTGTGGAGCGCCTCACATCCTGATACCATCTACTGCCATCCTCTGCTCTGACTGACCTGGTGAGCCTCCAAACCTGCCCCATAGGTCCCTGGACATCCCCTGCATCCATCACACCTTAAATTGTGGATCCCGGCCAGCCGCTAGTGTGGAGATCTGATCCGTGGCCGGCTCCACACAGTCAGGGCCCGCTGCCATCTTGCGGCCTACGAGACCACACACATCCTCCACGCTCGAGTGCCGCAATTCGAGGCACGAGCAGTGGCCCCCACCATCATCCATCTAAGGCAGCTTCTCCAGAGGGGATAGACCGAGAGAGAGCCACCAGAAGGCCGCCAGTAGATCCTCAAGGACTGTCTCTCCACGCCGCGGCCCATCGCCATCTTGCAGGCTATGAGGCTGCCTGCATCCCCCACTCCATCTGCTGCCATCCTCTGCACTGACCGCCCTGGTGGGCCTCCAGGTCTGCCTCGAGGTCATTGGATATCCTCCGCTTTCATCACATCCCAAATTGTGGATACCGGCCACTAGTATTATCCAGCTCCACGCGGCCCGGACCCGCCGCCATCTTGCGGCCTATGAGACTGCTTGCAATCCCCCGCTCGAGTGCCGCGATTCGCGGGTCGAGCGGCAGCCCCATCCCCATCTACAGGGAGCAACTTCTTTGGAGGGGGTGGTCTGGGAGTGTGCCATCGGGGGGGCTACCTGAGGGCGGACTCCCCATATCTGTAGCCAGCGGCCATCTTGGGACCTACTAAACCAGCACCATCCTCCCAGCTTGGGCACTGTGAACCGGCCATCCTCTCCTCTCTCCATCCTGCCAGAATCCCTGGGGAAAAGACTAACGCGTGCTGTGGTTGGGGGGGGGGGGGCGTGTGGCCTGTGCGTGGGTGGACGCATCACGCAGGAGCTTCGCCCCCGTCAGCACCCTCGCATTCTCCATCTTACTCCGTAGGCCCCCGATACCCACCCGCAGGCCCACTGAGTATATCCTTCATCACATGGGTCACCCTAGGACCCGCTACTCAAAACCATTGCATGGGTCACCCTAGGACCCGCTACTCACCCTTCTCGTACGAGGCGGCCTGCTACCGTGATGGCGGCAAATTCACAGGCGGTCACGGTGCCAGGGGCGGCGGTTGCTCCCACGGGAGCAGAGATCCTGGCAGCCATTACAGCGTGCAAGGAAACTCTGACAACCAAGATCGACTTCCTGACCATAGATGTCGGCCTCATCCGTCAGGATATGGATAAATTCTGGTCTCGCATCACGGAGGTGGAGGACAGAGTCTCCACAGTAGAGGATACAGTCCGAGCGGATTCCAGGGAGGTGAGGGCCCTGCAGCTCCAAGTGAAAGCACTCCAGGAGCGTTCTATAGACACTGAGAACAGCCTCAGACGGAGCAACATCCGCATACTTGGATTACCTGAGAGAGCTGAGGGTCCCAGACCGGCTGAGTTTACTGAACAATTACTGTCCACCCTGTTTAGCCTGGGTGATATGCCCCCCCCCCTTTGTAGTTGAAAGAGCCCACACGGTCCCGCCGCTCCCCCCGAGACCAGGGGCCCTTCCTCACCCCTTCCTGCTGCGACTGTTAAATTACTGCGATCGGGATCGCATCCTGGCTGCGGCTCGTGCCATGCCTGAAATTAAATATGAAAATACCAAACTGCTCTTTTTCCTGGATTTCTCTCAGGAAGTACAGCAACGCCGCAACTCCTTTACAGATGTGAGCCGCCGACTCCGGGAAAAGGGAATACGGTTTGGCCTTTTATATCCCAGCAGGTTGCGGTTCACCGATGGTGACAACACATGTCTCTTTGATACCCCAGAGGCTGCTGCGACATGGCTAGATAACCACTAACAACATACGACTAGCGACCTATGGCTGACTAAAACAGGCCGGGGGCAGCTATATATCACGACATCTCCCCCCCCCCAGGCAGGATAGCCTCCTGTCCCATTGTGGACTCACAGTATTACTCACTATCCATCCCTGTGTCATTCCTCTCTGCTCTAATCCACCATTACCCCAACTGGATGTTCAATGTCCTTTGCTACACAGACTATAGCTCACTCCTCCCGTCTGAGGAGCTCCGACAGCGACCACGGATTTTGTTCTTCCCTCTTTTTTTTTTTTTTTTTCCCTTTTTCTAACTGTGCTACTGTCTGGAACCCGTTTCCCCTACCTAAGAGCTTCCACAAGTGTTGAAATACAACACTGAACTGTTGCTAATTAAAGTTTAAGGGTTTACTCTTTTTGATTTTTGGGTATAGGCCTGATCACTCTCCAGTTTTTCGGGATATCATCAGGTGAGGGCAGGTTTGACACCTCGGCGTCATCATGGGTATTGTTTATTAGTTATGTATACAGTCATGTTTGTTTGTCTAATTGGTCTTTTATAGGTCGTAATTCTACCTGGTATAGTCTACTTGGGTCCTTACTGCTCCTGAGATGTGTACGCGCACCTGTTTCACTCCTCCTTTTTTCCCCCATCAGACCTCCGCACAATGACGAGACGTGATACCCCCGCCTTTAGTGTGCTGTCCTGGAATGTCCGGGGGCTCGATTCCAAATTTAACAGAGCGGTGCTCTTCAAATACCTCAAATTGCATTCCTCACATATGGTAATTTTACAGGAAACACACCTTATGGGCAGTAAGTTACTGGCACTAAAAAAGCCATGGATCCAGAGGGCCTTCCACGCCTCCTATTCCACATATGCTAGGGGGGGTCACAAATCTTGATCCGCAAATCCTTCTGTCACGTACCTGGTTGGAGAGCCCAAGCGTGCAGGGAGCGGCGCCTCGTAAGCCTCCGGCTCGAGAGCCCCTGGAGATGGGAACAGGGATTCAGGAGTCCGGAGGGCACAAGTGCCAGGCTGGATAGCTGGTAGTGGGTGGCCGGAACAGGTGGTAGACTGGAACGGCAGGTGCAACCAGCGCTGGATGCTGGACAGGAACTGCTGGACAGCTGGCACAGGTGAACAGGCAGGAACTGCAGAAGTAGTCAGCGCTGGACTTTAGGCAGACTGGCAGGCGTGGTCAGGGACGAGCTGGGTCGGCAACAATCGGGCAGCGGAGGTACAAAGCAGAAGGCAGAAGCGTGGTCAATCAGGCAAAGGGTCGGAGGCAGGCGGCTAACAGGCAAGGTCCAGGAACAGGCCGGGTACAGAATCAGGAACACACACACACAGGAACGGATAGCAGGAGTCTCGGGAACGCTGTAGACAGGACAGCACAGAGGAGCAGGAGCAGGTCCCTTAAGTAGGCAACTGGGCGCCAAGAACGGTCGCACGGTACGTCTGCGTACCCCCGCGGGTAACCGTGCTCCCGTTCGTGACCCCGCGTACCCGCGTACGCCCGTTCGGCTCGTCGCGCACCCGCGTGCGCCCGCTCGTGTCAACGCGCACCCGCGTGCGCCTGTTGGGGACTACGTGCACTCGCGTGCGTTCGTTAGCGCCAACCCGCGTCCGAAGGCACCGACGATCCCCTCGTACAGGGAACCTGCGGGTAAGTCTTCCTTGGGCGACCGGGATAGTGGAACGACCGTGACACCTTCCCATGCGTGATGGAGCATGTGCACACTGACCCCCAGGGTAAATATGTACTAATTGTGTTCACTATTTGGGGTGTCCGATATATCGTGGTTGGTGTGTACGTCCCCCCTCCTTTCTCCTCCTCCACCTTATACACCATTCTAGAGAAAGTCACTCCATACTGCCCTGCCAGACTGTTGCTCATGGACGATTTCAATGCTATTCTGGCCCCGGACCTGGACAGATCTACCCCCCCCCCCAAACAATTCTCTACTGACTTGCTCTCATGGCAGAGGCGCTAGGTATACCTGAGGTGTGGAGATGGAAACATCCCACGACCAGAGCATACTCCTGTTTCTCCAGTACACATAAAACTTCCTCCCGCATCGATCTCGCCTTTGCCAACCCGACTATGCTGACTGATGTATTCGACGCCTCATTACTTACCCAGCGGACTCTCAGATCACTGCCCCCTACTCCTTACTGTTCGCTCCCTGTCCTCCCGTTCCTCTTCCCTTTGGTGCTTTGGGACCCATTGGATCTGCCATGCTGACCTGGCAGATACCATTCCACCGTGCCTAGCGGAATACTGGGATCTTAATACGGGGTCCTCCTCCACAGCAGTGGCCTGGGATGCCCTTAAGGCTTTTACCAGAGGGCAATACATATCTTCTATCGCTGGGATCTGGAGAGAGCAGGCGGCTACCACCACTGCCCTGCAGGCCGCTGCGCAATCCCAATCTGACATCTATGCAGCTGACCCCACTGACACACACTTTGACTCCCTCAATGCGGCGAAACGTGAGTTACACCTCCACCTCACAGAGGTCACCAGATTTGACCTTTACCGAAACAATGATTCTTTGAACAAGGGGACCACAACGGTTGCCTCCTGGCCATGCTGGTGCAACATGACAGACCCCTGACGGTGATCCCTGGTGTGGTGTCCCCTTCGGGAGAGTCGGCCTCTTCCCTACCAGACAAACTAGAGGCCTTCCGCCAGTACTACAGCTCTCTCTATACCTCAGTGCTACCCTCAGACTTCCGGTCACAGGACCTTGGGCCCTGGCTGGACCCCCTGGTACTTGGCTGGTTGTCTGATGGGGAGAGAGAGAATCTCTGGTGAGGCCGATTACCCCAGAGGAGGTACTGAAGGCGATTAGGTCCTTCCCCGTGGGGAAGTCTCCGGGCCCAGATGGACTACCCATTCAGTTCTACAAGACTCATGGGGACCTACTGGCTCCCAAATTGGCCCAGCTTTATTCCCAATATTTGGCTGATGGTGCCCTCCCGGCTTCCATGGGTCATGCCCATGTCATTCTCATCCATAAAGCATCTAAAGTCCCCACATCCTGCGTCTCCTACAGGCCAATCACCCTACTTAATACAGACTTCAAGATCCTCACCAAATTGCTAGCCACGAGACTACAGCCCATACTACCATCAATTATAGAGACTGATCAGACTGGTTTCATGGCCAATAGAGCGACGGACGTAAACCTGAGGCTCCTGTTCACCAACTTACATGCGCACCATCTCAATGAGGGATCTAGAGTGGTGGCATCCCTGGATATTGAAAAGGCCTTTGACGCGGTCGAATGGCCTTTTCTCTGGGAGGTCCTCCGCAGGATGGGTTTCCCCCTGATCTTCATTGAATGGATGAGAGTACTTTATCATGACCCCACCTCGCCCATTAAAGCTGGGGGGGGACTGTCACATTCCTTCTGTCTGTCCAGGGGCACGCGGCAGGGCTGCCCTCTCTCCCCAGCCTTGTTTGCCATTGCGATGGAGGCCTCCTCGCCTCTTTTATGGGGGTCCCAATCCCCCAGATACAGCTGGCCCACGCTGATATGCCCGACCTCCCAAGGTGGCTTGGCAGGTCCAGATCTATACAAGTACTATCTAGCCACCCAGCTGGTAACGTCGGCTTGGTGGCTCAATCTGGACGTCTCCAACCCTGCTACCCAGGTTGAGGCGGCAGTGCTGGGATCCCTAGAGGCGCTCAAATTTTTTCTCTTTCGTGGCCCTCGAGCCCCCTATCCACTGACACCCTCCATGCTCACCACCCTGAGTGCATGGGGGGCTGGTCTCAAAATTGAAAAATACCCAAAACAGGCGATCCCACCCAATGCTCCCCTTTGGCTAAACCCAACCCTGGAGCACATCTATAAACTGGCTGAGCCCCATGCTTGGAACAAGTTTAAAATAAATACCGTGACACAGGTTGTCTCCAATCAATCCCTAGTCCCGCTCTCCAAACTGAGCTCTGATTTTAACATACCGCAGTCCTATTTTTTCCGATTCCTTCAACTCTCCCATGCCTTCGGCTGCCAATTCTCCAACTCCCCTCCCCGGCTAGTCCAATCTTCACTGGAAGACCTTAGGTCAGATTGTGTGGAACAACCCACTTCTAAACTATATTCACACCTGGTTATCACCTCCTTACCGACTCTGGAAAAGCTAAGAGCTAAATGGTCTCATGACATCCCCTATTTTGACAATGATGACTGGGATGACATATGGGATTTCCCATTTAACTCCCTGGTCTCAGTGAGAGATCGCCTGATCCAATTTAAGTCCATCGAGCATATTTCACCCCTCATAGACTACACAGATTCAATCTCGACTCCCCTCCCGGATGTTGGAGATGTGGAGGGACTCCTGGAGACTTCACCCACATCTTCTGGACCTGTCCGGCAATTGTCGACTACTGGAGGGAGATATTAGACTTTATCACACAAATCACCTCTGTGCCACTACGACCATCAGTGTCAACCTGCTTACTAGGCCTGATAGAACAACTAATTCCTACTGTGGCGGGACGCACACTGGTGGGATTACTCCTGTTCTATGCCCGTAAAGCCATAGCCCTTAGTTGGCGCAAACAAACCCCCCTCCTCGTTCCCTGTGGAAACAATTAATCAACAATAGCCTACCACTCTATAAAGACACGTATGACAACAGAGGCTGCCCAAACAAATACAACAAAGTCTGGTCTAAATGGCTGGCAGATCCCTCCACTGCTTCAGAGACCTCTCAGTAGAGCCCAATCATGAAATAGCTCCCAAGCGGGTGCCGAGCATACACAATGAATCTATAATATGTTACCATACTGTGCACAACTGTGCATAGCACCACTTCGTGACCCAATGCATTGTGCCACTATAACCACTATCATAACCTGTATTTCATGATTGATGTTGACATATGACAAGGTAATAGCATGATTCTTACAAAGATCACATTGACACTGTACAAGACCAATGTATGTTTAAGTCTTTGTTCTCTGTTTGAAAAACAATAAAAAGACTTAAAAAAACAAAACAGAAAAAAAAAAACTGTGAAGGCTGATTTGACCATTTGATAAGGTGGTAAAGGAACTATCCTCTTCTGAACAATTCTATGAATCTGATCCCCCACCCGATCAAGCTGACCTACTCAAACTACAGACCAGAGTGGTAAATCAATTGCAGTACAAGACAGACAGGCAAAATACCAGTATCTTTAAGCACAGAGAGAGAGCAGGTAAACTGCTTGCATACTTGGCCCATAGAGAGGATACCCCCCCCATCGCTATCTCTTTACATGGCCCTAACGGGGAGCAGATTACAGAACTCTCTGCTGTCACTACCAGATTTAGGCATGTTTTTGAGAAGTTATATACATCTCAGGTCTCTATTGATAGAGAACCAATGAATCATTGGTTGGAGGAAATCACTTTCCCACAACTTAAAGATGACCATATTGATATGCTAGAGGCACCCCTCACGACTGACGAAATAACAACGGTGATTGCTAGCTTTGCCAGATCCAAGTCTCCCAGTTTAAATGGGCTACCTGTAGAATTTTACTCACAATATACAGAGGTAAATGGTTAACCCCTTTATAACCACCTTTTTGAGATCTTTACATTGACCCCTTCCATGAGTGAGGCAATTATAGTCTTCATACCTTAGCCAGGAAAATACTTTTTTTGATAACCTCCAAAATACATTCATGCTTCCAAATGTTATGTTTTTTAGATTCCTACAGGTCTGACATTCTGTACACTCTCAGTTCCCTCAATTCCTCCCACAGCCCGCCCCTAATGCCATCATGGTAGTGGTTAAAGGCACAGACCCACAAAAATTGATCTCCGACTTTTATAACATCCTCATTACCCCTACAGCTACTAAATTAGCATATGATGTTAAACCACGCTTGGAAAGGGAGGTGGGAGCACTAGAGAACGAAGAATGTGAAGCACTCGATTCCTGCAAGGCTGTCTCCCCGAAACTTTCAGATAGACTATCCCAGATATATATTCTGCACCGAGCATATCTCACTCCTCACTCCCGACTCTAGATCCCAAACAGTGGTTGTTGGGGATATTCCCTGACTCTGATATGGATACATTTTCTTGCAGGAAATGCTGTTCTCAGTCAGGAAAATGATTGCCAGACAATGGATGTGACCATTACCTACTAGCTTCAATGACTGGAAGACAGATATAAATAATACACTACCCTACAAAACATATATATCGACTGAGGGTGCCCAGACATGTACAATAACATTTGGGACAGATGGCTGTGAGCCACAGAAACCTGCACTGATTTAGCGTCTTAAAGTTATTAAATAAATGCAACCTAACGGCCCAACTCAAAGCCAATGCTTATCAATCCATGGGAATTGACATTTCTTTCTTGTCAGATGATGTTCTTTTTCCTTTTTGTGTTGAATATAAACCAAGAGATCAATCTGTGTCCATAAGATATCCAAATCTCTCCTGTGTAATTGTTGTATTGCCTTATATCATGCTAAATTATGTTTAATATGCACATTGTTTAATAAAAAAACATTTAAAATAAAAAAAAAATGGGTAGTGAAGAATTTGATAAAGGGGGGAAAAAGTATGAGAACATTTTTTTGAAAAACAAAAATACAAAAATGGAAAAAAAAGAACATTAATAAAAAAGAGCATTAAAAACTCGTGAATAATATATGAAATGATACCAGGATATAACACAAAGATTGCCATTCCTGTAGAAACAATGACCCGAATCAAGAACGAAAACAAAAAAAATCATGTAAAAAGTAAAAAATAAACAAAAAAAATAAAAACACTGGTCATAACAAAAAATCTAAACAAGAAACCCGTGAAAAGAAAATTACATATATAAATACGGCAAACTATTTCACGCAGTATATAATATACCATGCAAACAGTACAGTCACAAAAAGGTCATCATGGATAGAGGGTGGCAATACTAGAAGAAATGGATCACAAATGAGACCATGAACACTCCATTATTCCATAAAGGACCAGTGTGGGACACCAGCAACCAGTGAAGGATCATATTCATATATATAATATACGTGTGCATGCCTCAAGTACATGGGTCAAGGGTCCTTTAGCTTAAACAAGTGAAGCAACATTTTTCATCCAAGTCTTGTGGGCAAGATAAACTTGCACTATTTTGGCATTAAAGTCATTGACGTTCTTCTCCTCTTGTCAATGCACATACATTTCAAGCTCAGAAGTCGGTGTTTCTTGTCCAAAAAGTGTCATGCCACTGATTGATCATGTGAACCAGAGGACAATGCCTTTAACAATGAATGCCACTGAAAGCACAGCCAGTTCATTTTAGGTGTGACCATATGCTATAGATTTATCAAAACTATATAATAGGAGAAAACGCCTAATTTATCCAATCGCTCTGTATCGAATCAGACAGGCCCTTGCATTACATAGCTGATAGATCTAAAGAAGATTGTACTGTGTATGGTAAGCTTTGCAGACATCCAGGGACATACTCCTACTGTTCTCAATACTACAGCTCACACATAGGCTGTTACTCAGGTCCTGCACACTCTGCCAAATGAACAATCTATACAAGAAGAAGTACAAAATGATTAACTGCAGTGGAAAACACTGGATATGTATTTAGTGAGAACAGAGAGAGCTCACTGACATTGCCTGCATTGGAGAAGCATGTTAACTGCAGGAGCAGTATACTGCAGGATACCCTGAAGATACAGGATGCAGCAGGAACTTCTGCTGAGGTGGCAGTCTCTTTTGGGTCCCGCAAACTGGCCTGCACGTCTAAGGTGTTTCCGGATTTGAATTATTTTGATAAGTTCATCTACAAGGAATGGGGAAGCCCACAACGGGCCTTTTCAGTCCCAAGAAGAATGGCGGTGCGTTACTCCTTTGAGGAGAGCCTCCTGAAAAAATAGGCATCTCCCCCTGGTCGTTGACCCCCTGGTATCCAGGTTAAATAAATTAACCACGATTCTGGTAGAAAGGACTCCTGCCTTGAAGGACCCTGCTGACAGGAGGACCAAGACAGTGGCCCGGTCCATGTTTACGGTGGTGGGGTCAGCGTTACGACCTGTGCTGGACAACGGCCTTGGTGTCGCAGACGCTTACTGAATGGGCAAAGTTGTTGCACCATGAATTGGAGAAGCAACAGTCTTCCCCGTTCTGCGTAGAATTGGCAGATCAGTTAGTGCATGGCCTTAAATATGTCTGTGATGCGGCCCTGGCTACGGTCCCCCGCTCTCTAGAGCATCAGTATCAGCAGTGGTGCTACGGCGCCTGATTTGGCTGAAATGCTGGTCTGTGGACCAGGCATCTAAAAATAAAAAAAGCACTGGCGGATTTTCCCTTCCAGGGCGAGAGGTTATTTGGAGCTTCGCTGGATGACATTCTTAAAAACATTACCGGTGGGAAGAGCATGTTGCTCCCACAGTCCAGGAAGGGTAAGGAGCCACGCCGTAGGCAAGGGCCCTCTTTTTCCGCTCAGAAACCGCATTTTCGTCCACCAGGGTCGTCAGGTAAGTGTTCCCAGTCCGACAAGGCGCCAGGTGAAGGACAGAAGCATCCGTGGTTTCACAAGCCAAAGAAGTCTGCAAGCAAAAATGTTACCGCATGAAGGTTTGCCCCCGCCCAAAACTCTCGGGTAGGGGGGCATCTTCAGGAGTTTGCAGCTCGGTTGACCTCCCTACTGTCCAACCAATGGGTTTGCGAACTGGTTTCATCGGAATATAAGATAGTTTCTTGTCCACCAAACAGATTTTCTTTTCTTACATCAGGGGACACAGAGCCATAGTACTTACTATGTGGGTTATAGGGCCACTGATAGGTGATGGACACTGGCACACCCTAAGGCAAAAAAGTGTACTCCCTATATAACCCCTCCCACTACTGGGAGTCCTCAGTTTTGTAGCCAAGCAATACAAGTGTATACCAAGAAGGGAGGGACCTCTGTGTCCCCTGATATACATCAAAGAAAAGCTATTTTACAGGCAATCCTGTTTTCTTTTCTTACATCAAGGGACACAGAGTCATTGTACTTACTATGTGGGATGTCCCATAGTTTTTTTTGCCAGTGTCTAAGGTGTTGGTGTGGGCAGCACAGTGGTATAGTGGTTAGCACTCTCACCTAGCAGTAAGAAGGGTCGCTGGTTCAAATCCCAACCCCGACACTACCTGCCTGGAGTTTGCATGTTCTCCCTGTGCCTGCGTGAGTTTCCTCCGGGTACTCCGGTTTCCTCCCTCAAACCAAAGACATGCAGGTAGGTTAATTGGCTTCTGTCCAAAATTGGCCCTAGTATATGAATGGGGACCTTGGATTGTGGGCTACTTGAGGGTAGGGACCAATGTGAGTGTGTAATATACAGGGATAGGGACAATTGTAGACACTCACTCAGGTTGAACTGGATGGACTGGTGTCTTTATTCAACCTTACTAACTATGAAACTATGAGTAAAGATGTGCTGTGCTGAGCTCCACTGGAAGCAATCCTTGCTGGGGCTAGCCATGCTGGATCCGTTCAGAGTGTCCTTTCATGGGCTAAAGGAATGGTACCCGGGCCTCGTGTCTGAAGAAACGAGATTATGCTTGTGCATGCTTCTCTTTTTAGAGAACTGGACCCTGGGATCCAGTACTTTTTGGTAGTAAGGCCATAAAGTTTTTATTGACAGGGTGCTGTTGCAGGCCCAGGATTGTGGGTAACCTCTAGGTTCCCCTGTTCCTGAAGGTTTCGGAGCCCACCGTGAAGGGTGAAGATTGGGTTTATCTCAGATAACAGTGCAGCTAGGAAAGGTTAGTGGAGATTTTCTTAAGAATTTCTCCTTTTGAGTTATAATGTTGTCATGCATATATGTCACCACTGGGGGCTGTATTGAGCACTCACCACCTGATGCTGGAAACAGCGCTATGTCAGAAGCCTTAATTTCTCCTCTCCGCCGGCCACAAGCAGATCTTTCAGTAAGAAAGGGGGGACTGGTTCTCCTCCTGCGCCCCCAATGTTGGAATCTATGCCAAAAGCATTTCTTTAAAAAAAAGCGGTTCAAGCGGTTCAATGGCTAAAAAATTGGTCAGCGGTTCAATGGCTAAAAAATTGGTCAGCCGATGCACCGTGTAAAAAGCTCTTACCCAGTTTCCCCTTTCATGGTGAACGGCTATTTGGAGACGATCTGGATAACTACATCCAAAGGATCTCTAATGGAAAAAAAAAGCTCTCTCTTACCAGTAAAGAAGAAGTTCAAACATTTCTCCTTTAAGGGTGCTGCCTCACTTGTGCCAGGGGCATCAGCCTCTAGGCAGTCTCGACGGCCTCAACCATCAGGTTCAAGGGGAAGACCCCAAGGGCAGCACCAGGGTCAGAAGAGATCTTGGGGCAGAAATCCCACAAAGCAGAATGCTAAAGACTCCTTATGAAGGGGGGCCCCGCTCGCTCGGGTGGAGGGAAGGCTCCTGCAATTCTCAAAGATCTGTCAGGAACAGTGTCAGGACAGATGGGTGGCTTCTGCAGTTTCTGTAGGTTACAAACTAGAGTTCTGAGAGTTTCCGTCTCCTCATTTTCTAAGGTCAAATATACCCAAGGATCCAGAGAAAAATAAATCTCTCTTTCTAGCTCTGGATCATCTATTATCCCTGTTGGTGATATCAGAGGTTTCCTTAGTGGAACAGGGCACAGGTTTTAATTCAAACCTTTTCACGGTTCCAAAACCAAACAGAGAGGTAAGACCCATTCTAGATCTCAAAGATCTGAATCGGCACTTAAACATCTGATCCTTTTGCATGGAGTCAATCTGATCGGTTGTTTCCATCATCAGAGATGCATATCTCCACGTACTAATATTTCCCGCTCACCAGGAATTTCTGCGATTCGAAATAGAAAATTATAATTTTTAGTTTGTGGCCCTGCCATTCGGTCTAGCCACAGCACCACGGGTGTTCTCAAAGATTCTGGCACCTCCCTTAGCCAGATTAAGGGCTCAAGGCATAAGCGTCCTATTTAGATGATCTAATTTTAATAGCTTATTCAGTCTCAGGTCTAAACCAGTGTCACAGCTGTAAACTACCTGGAATCTCTAGGTTGGATGCTCAACCTAGAAAAAAAAATCCTACCTAAAACCATCAAGGAGATTACAGTACTTGGGGCTGGTCATAGATACCATACAGAAGAAGGTATTCTTATCCCAGACAAGAATCAGTTCCATTATAGGACTAATTCAACTTATCAAAGCAAAGAAAAATCCTTCCATTGGGCTGTGCATGAGATTGTTGGGGAAAATGGTGGCCTCCTTCGAGGCTGTCCCTTACGCACAGTTTGACTGCTTCAAAGCACCATCCTGTCGGTCTGGAACAAAAAGATTCAGGTCTTGGATTTTCCAATACGCTTGGCTCCCGACGTACGTCAGAGCCTAAATTGGTGGTTAATATCCACCAACCTCCAAAAGGGAAAATCTTCTACCAGTATCCTGGAAAGTGGTGACAACAGATGCTAGCCTTCTAGTCTGGGGAGCAGTCCTGGGAGAAGATTCTGTCCAGGGGAGATGGCCCAAGTTGGAGAGACCTTGTCTATCAACATTTTGGAGATTCGGGCACTACGTCTGGCCCTAGAGTCTTGGACATCAGACTACGAGATTGTCCTGTCAGTATTCAGTCCGACAATGCCACGTCTGTGGCTTACATCAATCGTCAGGGGGGCACGAGAAGTTGTACAGACCAAAAAGAGGTGAATCATGTTCTAGCTTGGGCAGAATGCAACATTCCTTGCCTATCGGCATTATTCATTCCAGGAATAGAGAATTGGCAGGCGGACTACTTGAGTCGCCAACAATTATTTCTAGTGAATGGTCTCTTCACCCCGACATCTTCCTAGCGATATGTCAGAAATGGGGTATTCCGGACGTGGACCTGTTCGCATACAGATTCAACAACAAAGTCGACAACTTTGTGTCGAGAACGAGGGATCCGCTAGCATGTGGAACAGACACATTAGTCTTCCCATGGGATCAGTTTTCACTGGTCTATGCATGTCCTCCAGTTCTGCTACTTCCGCGTCTTCTCCCCAGGATCAAGCAAGAACGAAAGGAGGTAATTCTGGCGGCCCCAGTATGGCCCAGAAGATCTTGATTTACCTAGATCATAAAGATGGCGGTAGGAGTCCCTTGGACTTTGCCATTATGGCCAGACCTTCCCGCACAAGATCTGGTATTCCATCCTACCTTACAGGTGCTAAATTTAACGGTTTGGCTATTGAGACCCACATTCTAAAGGCTCCTGGGTTGTCTCCTTCCGTAGTGTCTACCTTGATTGATGCCAGGAAGCCGACCTCTAGAATCATTTACTATAGAGTCTAGAAGGCATATGTTTCTTGGTGTGGATCCAGGGATTGGCACCCCAGGAAATATGTCATAGGTAGGATCCTTGATTTCTTGCAAATGGGATTAGAAATTAAGCTGGCCTTGAGTATTATCAAGGGCCAGATCTCGGCCTTGTCGGTATTTTTTCAATGGCCTCTTGCTTCCCACTCTCTGGTGCGTAGCTTTCTTCAATCCCCCCTATCAAGGCACCTCTAAATCCTTGGTATTTAAATTTGGCCTCTTCGGCTTTGCAGAATCAGCCGTTTGAGCATTTTACGAGAAATTCTCTTGTTTCTTTTGGCAAGAAAGATAATCTTTCTGGTTGCCATTTATTCTGCTAGAAGAGTATCGGAACTAGCGGCTCTGTCTTGTAAAGAGCCATATTTGATCATGCATAAGGATAAGGTGGTTTTATGTCTTCATCCTGAATTGCTACCAAAAGTGGTAACAGGTTTTCATTTAAACCAAGATATTGTTCTTCTTCCTTCTTTCTTCCCAGAGCCTCTATCTAGGGAAGAAAAGGCACTACATTCCCTTGATGTAGTAAATGTGATCAGAGTCTATGTAAAGGCAACCGCTCAGAATCGCAAAACAGATATTTTATTTGTGCTGCCAGAAGGTCCAAAAAGGGCACAGGCAGCATCAAAATCTACTATTTCCAAATAGATTTGTCAAGTCATTGTTCAAGCTTACAGCTTAAAGAAGAAAATTCCTCCTTTTCATGTTAAATCACACTCAACCAGGGCGATTAGTGCCTCTTAGGCGGTGCAGCATCAGGCCTCTATGGCTCAGATCTGTAAGGCTGCAACTTGGTCTTCAGTTCATACGTTTACCATATTTTATCAAATCGATGTTAAAGGTCATGAGGATATTGCCTTTGGGCGCAGTGTTCTGCAGGCTGCAGTGTGAGTTCTCTGGTCTCCTTTTTTGTTGTGTCTCCCTCACTTCAGTTGCCATTGCTATGGGACATCTCACATAGTAAGTACTATGGCTCTGTGTCCCCTAATGTAAGAAAAGAAAATAGGATTTTTAAAACAGCTTACCTGTAAAATCCCTTTCTTTGATGTACATCAGGGGACACGGAGGTCCCTCCCATCTTGGTATACACTTGTATTGCTTGGCTACAAAACTGAGGACTCCCAGTAGTGGGAGGGGTTATATAGGGAGTACACTTCTTGCCTTAAGGCGTGCCAGTGTCCATCACCTATCAGTGGCCCTATAACCCACATAGTAAGTACTATGGCGCTGTGTCCCCTGATGTACATCAAAGAAAATGATTTTTACAGGTAAGCTGTTTTAAAAATCAATTTTTTTCCCTCAAACCTACCTCTTCGTCCGGCTCATCAGGAAGCCCTGTTCCGAGCAGTACGGGACCTGCTGCTGTGCATGGTGATAGTACCTGTACCGACACTGGAAACGTTTCAAAGATTCTACTCCAATCTGTTTGTAGTCCCCAAAAAGGAAGGGGTACGTCCAATCCTGGACTTGAAGGCCCTCAACAGCTTTGTGAAAGTGCAAAGGTTCAGGATGGAATCAGTTCGCTTCGTGGTCGCTGCACTCCATCAGGGGGACTTCCTGGAATCCCTGGATAAAAAGATGTGTTTTTGAAAAATTTAGCTGGGCTTGGATGTTTTTCTTCATAAGAAAAGGCTTCCATCTTACCATTCTATCCCATAGCCCAGACATATGAAGAACACAGGAACACGGGATATTGTTGTCACATGTACTACATAGCCAGTACTTGCCAGATATTCCGGCAGCTCCTTTAATGTTGCTGTAGGCCTCTTGGCAGCCTCTCTGATCATTTTTTTTTCTTGTCTTTTCATCAATTTTCATCAATTTCGGAGGGACGTCCGGTTCTTGGTAATGTCACTGTTGTGCTATATTGTCTTGATTTGATGATGACTGTGTTCCATGCTATATCTAATGCCTTGGAAATTCTTTTGTACCCTTTGTGTACCCTTCTCCTCACTGATACCATTTAACAATGAGATCCATCTGATGCTTTGGAATCTCTCTGTGGACTATGGCTTTCACTGTAGGATGCAACTAAAAATGTCAGGAAAGACCTACTAGAGCAGCTGAACTTTTATTTTGGGTTAATCAGAGGCACTTTCAATGATGACAGGTGTGTACTGACTATTTTCCTATTTTAGTTATTAAATCTGAACACAGCTATATCCCCAGTTATAAGAGGGTGTGCACACTTATGCAACCACATTATTTTAGTTTTTTATTCTCACTCAACCCCCCCAGGATTTCAGTTTGTTTTTCAATTGAGTCACATTAAAGCTGGAAAAAATGTCTGAAATGGTTTATCTTTATCTCATTTTTTTTTTACATTCAGAAACCTGACATTTTAACAGGAGTGTGTAGACTTTTTATATCCACTGTAGATGTTGACTGACTGATGCCTGCACAAAGATGGCGTAGGTCCCCTGGAGTGGAAATCAAATGAAAGCATATCAAGGGGAGTACTGTGATCTCCTT
Organism: Lithobates pipiens; assembly: GCF_037356315.1. Taxonomy (NCBI): domain Eukaryota; kingdom Metazoa; phylum Chordata; class Amphibia; order Anura; family Ranidae; genus Lithobates; species Lithobates pipiens. Next base: position 160,860,210 of record NW_027507685.1, on the reverse strand, counting down.
GACAGTTATGAAATACCTGTAAATGTTATACATTTACTTAGCATGCAAGCACTTAACACATACTAGAGCCCTTTTAAGTCACATTTATTTAATTCTGTATTGGGTGTGTTTAGGAAGTCCAGATCTTGTAGGGAATTCTACAATAAGGCTACTTTTTCCAAAATCTCTGAACACCGTAGCTTTCAGCTTTAGTGAAGGCTCCATTTTCACCTCTCTTTTACACATACCCAGCACCTCTTTTTCTGGTTCTCGAGTTATAAAAGTTAATGCAGTAAAATATAATAAACTACTAATGCTTCATAATACTTTTCATTTCTTAATGTAGTGCTGGAGGGGAAAATAAGAAAAAAATGCCTTTTCAGTCTGGCAATGGCAGAAAATGAATGCATGGAGCATAAAGCCCTTCTGTTGTATTACTGTCATGCAGAATGGGCTGCTACTAAATGAAGAAAATTAATGTAAATGCAATAGTAAAAGTTTACATTTTTATGTTTAAGGGTGTTCTAAATATTTTTGAATGTTTTTTTAACACTTATATTTAAAATGAAACTGGGAAATATGGGAGCTGCCATTTCTGATGTGTTGTTGATGGTTACATAAATTTAACAAAAAAAAAGATGATTTCAACCAATAGAAAAAGGAATACTTTGAAAACCTTTGAAGACATAACAGGACAATACTGTCCCACTTGAACACTTGTGAAGGGAGATGCCCAGGTGAGGCGTGTCAGGCTTTGGGAAGTAGGCTGAGCAGCCGACGGCATAAAACAGAGGAGCTTAAAGGTAGACACAACTAGTCCCCAGAGGGGGAAGTGAAGTAGGCTATAAGTCAGGTAAGCAGGCAAAAAGAGAAGATGAGGATGAGAAAGAAGAAAAACAAAAAAAAATAAAAAAATCACAAAACCCGCTATTGAGAGGAAACTTCATCCCTAATAATGTAAATAATGTACATTATGTACTACTTGATTGAGCTCATGAAACTGCCACGTAAGCATGATAACATTGTTAATCAGGTTGAAAAAAGACACAAGTCCATCTAGTTCAACCATCAAAAATAAAAAATATCATACAATCCCATATACACAATCCTATACCCACAGTTGATCCAGAGGAAGGCGAAAAACCCCAAAAAAGTATGATAAATTTTGCTACAGCAGGGGGAAAAAAATCTTTCCTGATCCCCCGAGAGGCAATCAGATTTTGCCTGGATCAACTTTACCTATAATTGTTAGTACCCAGTTATATTATGTACATTTAGGAAAGAATCCATGCCTTTCTTAAAGCAATCTACTGAGCTGACCAGAATCACCTCTGGAGGGAGTCTATTCCACATTTTTACAGCTCTTACTGTGAAGAAACCTTTCCGTATTTGGAGATGAAATCTCTTTTTCTCTAGGCGTAAAGAGTGCCCCCTTGTCCTCTGGGTTAACTGTAAAGTTAATAACTCAACACCAAGTTCACTATATGGACCCTTGTATATTTGTACTTGTTGATCATATCCCCCCTTAATCTCCTCTTTTCAAGAGAGAATAAATTCAGTTCCTCTAATCTTTCCTCATAGCTGGGTTCCTCCGTGCCTCTTATCAGTTTGGTTGCCCTTCTCTGCACTTTCTCCAGTTGCCCAATTTCCTTTTTGAGAACTTGTGCCCAAAACTGAACTGTGTATTCCAGATGAGGTCTAACTAGTGATTTGCACATGGGCAAAATGACATCACTCTCTCTGGAGTCCATACTTCTCTTAATACAAGAAAGGACTTTGCTCGCTTTGGAAACTGCAGCTTGACATTGCATGCTATTATTGAGCTTATGATCTATCAGAACCCCCAGATCCTTCTCCACCATTGATTCCCCCAGTTGTACTCCCCCTAGTATGTATGATGCATGCATATTATTAGCCTCCAAGTGCATTACTTTACATTTATCAACATTAAACCTCATCTGCCACATAGTCGCCCAATTAGTATGAGTATTGAGGTCGGCTTGTAAATTGGAGACCTCCTGTAAGGACGTTATTCCACTGCATAGCTCAGTGTCATCTGCAAAGACTGAAATGGTACTTTTAATCCCAGACCCTATATCATTTATAAAGATATTAAAATGTAAGGGTCCCAGCCCTGAACCTTGGGGTACACCACTGATAACCTTAGACCATTCAAAGTAAGAATCATAAGAGAAGCCGTAGAGTAAACAAAATCATTCCAATAGCGCCAGGTTCTACAACATTTATGCCCTTTTACATTAGCAATCGCTACTGTCATTTTCATGAGCTGGATTTCATTAGTATGTGGGACTTTTAAACTTGTGCTAACACTCAAAGAGAAAAAGAAAATGTACAAAATAATTAAACATTCAATAACTCCAAAGACATGCAGGTAGGTTAATTGGCTTCTGTCCAAAATTGGCCCTAGTATATGAATGGGGACCTTGGATTGTGAGCTCCTTGAGGGTAAGGACCGATGTGAGTGTGCAATGTACAGGGATAGGGACAATTGTAGACACTCACTCAGGTTGAACTGGATGGACTGGTGTCTTTATTAACCTTACTATGTAACTATATAACTGTGTTTAACCACTTCAGCCCTGGAAGATTTGGCTGCTCAATGATCAGAGAACTTTTTGCGATATGGCACTACGCCGCTTTAACTAACAATTGCGTGGTTGTGCAACGCTTTACCCAAACACATTATTGTCTCCTTTTTTATCACAAATAGAGCTCTCTTTTGGTGGTATTTGATCATCTCTGCGTTTTTTTTTTTTTGTTTTTTTTTGTGCTATTAACAAAAAAAGAGCAACAATTTAGAAAAAAAAAAAAACACAATATTTTGTACTTTATGCTATAATAAACATCCCCCATATTTTTTTTTTTAAAACAAATGTTTTTTTCAATTTAGGCCAAGATGTATTCTTCTACATATTTTTGGTAATAAAAATCAAAATAAGCATATATTGATTGGTTTGCACAAAAGTTATAGTGTCTACAAAATAGGAGATTGATTTATGGCATTTTTATTATAACTTTTTACTAGTAATGGCGGCGATCTGCGATTTTTATCATGACTGCAACATTATGGCGGACACATCAAACACTTTTGACACATTTTTGCGACAATTGACATTTATACAGTGATCAGTGCTATAAAAATGCACCGATTACTGTATAAATGTCACTGGCAGGGAAGGGATTAACACTAGGGGGCGATCAAGGGGTTAACTGTGTTCCCTGACTGTGTTCTTATTGTTGGGAAAGGGGGCTGATTCTAGGAGATGGCAGTACGTGGTTTCTAGCTATTAGGAACTTACGATCTGCCTCTCCTATCAGAACAAAACAGGGATTTGTGTGTTTACACACACATCCTGGTTCTGCCTTTCGAGCCCGACGGTTATCGCAGCCGCCGGTCACGAGCATCGGCACCCCCGCAGTGCAGCGGCTGTGTGAGCACGCCTGCTATCCTGCTTAAAGGAGCCAACGTATAGCTATGATGGCTCATGGGATCGTGCCGACCTGCTGCTGTATAATGATGGCGGCTGGTCTCCATGTGGTTAAACATAATTTTCAACGCCGTTAAAAACCATAGATGAAAAATAAGGGATGATGTCCCAAATGAGATTAGGACATGTGGATTTAAAAAACACCATTTATGTGTTTCGGCCAATTATCTCAACACATGTTGACACAACTCAGTATATTAACCTCTTGGCACCGAGAGTATGCAAATATATGCAGGCTATCAGGGTTGGTATTTGACACGAGAGGCTGCATATTTGCGTACTTAATGTAAACAAACCTGTGCTCCGGGCCCAGTTACCGGCACCTAATGAAAAGCTCCTGATCGCTACTTGTGATCGGGAGCTTTCCAATCACGTGACAGCCAATCATGGCAGTCACATGATCAGGAACCCTCCCTGCCTCCTGGTATCAGAAACCACTTAAAATGCCGGTAGGTGCCGGTGTTGAGGGGTTAACATAATTTTATGGAAAATATATATATTGAATTGTGTCAACATGTGTTGAGATGATCAGGTGAAATGCATAAAATGTGTTTTTCACATCTACATGAACCTACTCACAAGGGTGAGGATGGAGGCACATGTAAGTGACATCAGTGCAAATGAAGACTGCAGCACCTCACAAGTTCCAAAACATGGGATAGATGGGAGCCAGTGCACAGCATCCAGACCTCTGTGGAGCCAGCTGGTGAGATGTAAACACATATCACTTCCTCACTGCTGATGATAACAATCCTCCAGTAGTGTCACTTTCGGATATGGTGTTAATAGCAGGTTTAGTGTTGGCAGAACCTCACACAGCTGTGCTGTTTTCAAATTGTGACAGTGGGCGTGGGTAGAGGATACCCTGCTACACGTGACACCCTAAATACAGGGGTAACATGTTCAGAAAGGTTAATGCAGCGCATAAGGTTGCAAGTACTGTCCTTGCATGGAGTGAAGTTTGAGCCATGGATACCTTGTCATCACCCCCCCACCTGACAACCTTTGATATGAAAACCGAAACAGCCAGAGGCTGCATCCAATCATTTTTAGCCACAAGGGATCTTTGGATTTCAACTCATCTGAAAACAGCACATCCGTACTAATAATCCTGTATTATGGACCATGAGACCAATGTCCTAGTAAAATGGAAACAACCTTTCTATCAGGTGTTATATACCTGCAGATTTTCTGTTTAAATGAAAACTAGCAAATTCTATATCTGTCATGTTGTCCTTTGAAACCTCTTAATAACCTCAATGAATAGGTAAAATGAAGCCTTAGCTCACTATTTTCAGTCACCCCTGTTTTGGACTCTGGACAGATAGATATGCCATCTGCAATGTCCCCTGAAAAGACTCCAAGAAGTCCATTGTGTAGGAGCGCTTCACCATTCCATAACTTCATTAAACACACATTAATGACAAGGAATCAAGCTTGTGCACATTTTTTTTTAGTTTCCAAGTGAATGCATGCGGATCCAAGGATCATATATTCATTATTGTCATTGATTTTTCAAATGTGCTCTGGTAACCCCACACATGCTACAAGGGAATCAAGACCAAGGTTTTCGTTCTAGTCTTTTATGACTTTTTCCAATTAAAGCAAGACATTTAATGACCTGGCTCGGTAGCCTTCATTAAAATATTGTCACAGTTTCTGCAGATTGTATTTCTGTGGATGGCGAGCTCTGATCTGAAGAATGTACTTGACTGTAAAGACTAGTGGCTTGTTTCATCAGAGGATATTGAAAGATGGTTGTTCATAATGCGTGTCTGTTTGGTTGTATCATCTTTGTGCAGCTTCCTAATTAAAATATTTATTTATTTTATTTGGTGATAGTTTCAGGATTTTAACATTTCTGAACAAAGTTTAGAATATAGTGGGGAAAGGTTAGATGCTTCAGTGGGTTTTTAGTATTATTTATGCTGACAAAATAAAGTTTTTATTCACGCTGGATGAATATGAATTATGAATCACAACAAGTGTAAAAAAAAAACATAATGATATACATGTGGTGGATTTAACCTAATGCCGCTTACACACGTCTGGACTTTCTGGCAGACTAGGTCCGACGGACTTTTGGTGGAGTTCCGACTGACTTTCCGAACGAACGGACTTGGCCACACACGAACGGACTAAGTCCATTAGTTTTGAATGTGATGACGTAAGATGGGACTAAAAAAGGAAATTCAATAGCCAGTAGCCAATAGCTTCCCTTGCGTCGTATATGGTCCGTCGGACCAGCATACAGACTAACGGTTTTCCCGAAAGGAATTGAGTCCTTCGGACAAATTTGAAACATTCTATTTCTAGGTCCGTTGGATTTTTTTTAGATGAATAACGATTGGATTAGCCCACACACGATCGGATTGTCCGGACTGAATCCGTCGGACCTAGTCTGCCGGAAAGTCCAGTCGTGTGTACGTCAAATTGATTTTAAAAATAACAACTACTGATATACATGGTAGTTAGATCCGTGGTACTCCTTTGTTTAAATGCAAAAAGACTACCGTATATACTCGAGTATAGGCCGACCCGAATATAAGCCGAGGCCCCCAATTTACCCCCCAAAAAACTGGCAAACTTATTGACTCGTGTATAAGCCGAGGGTGAGACATGCCTGTCCATCCCTGTGTGTGTGTCCGTCCATCCCTGTGTGTCCGTCCATCCCTGTGTGTCCGTCCATCCCTGTGTGTCCGTCCATCCATCCCTGTGTGTGTGTGTGTCCATCCATCCATCCATCCCTGTGTGTGTGTGTGTCCATCCATCCATCCATCCATCCCTGTGTGTGTGTGTGTGTCCATCCATCCATCCATCCCTGTGTGTGTGTGTCTCCATCCATCCATCCATCCCTGTGTGTGTGTGTCTCCATCCATCCATCCATCCCTGTGTGTGTGTGTCTCCATCCATCCATCCCTGTGTGTGTGTGTCTCCATCCATCCATCCCTGTGTGTGTGTGTATCCATCCATCCCTGTGTGTGTGTGTCTCCATCCATCCATCCCTGTGTGTGTGTGTCCGTGTGTGTGTGTGTGTGTGTGTCCAGCCTACCTGTGTCCCGAGCCTGTGTCCCGAGCCTCCGTCCCGTGCCTTGCCTCCTTGCCTCCGTCCCGTGCCGTGCCTTGCCTCCTTGCCTCCGTCCCGTGCCGTGCCTTGCCTCCGTCCCGTCCCGTGCCGTGCCTTGCCTTGCCTCCGTCCCGTGCCTTGCCAGGATCGCCGCTCTTCGTCGGCGCCTCGGCGGCCATTCTAAAATTCAAAAGCCGCGCCTCCGCCTTCGCCTGTGATAGGCGGAACACTGAATTTCCCAGCAGCCTGTGTTCCGCCTATCACGGACATCGTCTCATCCTCGTCCGTAGTACGAGGATGAGCGGATGTCCGTGATAGGCGGAACACTGACTGCTGGGAAATTCAGTGTTCCGCCTATCACAGGCGAAGGCGGAGGCGGAGGCGCGGCTTTTGAATTTTAGAATGTCCGCTGTCTGTCTGCTCGACACGCTGATCGAGCAGGCAGACAGCGATGACTCGAGTATAAGCCGAGGGGGGCACTTTCAGCCTCAAAAAAGAGGCTGAAAATCTCGGCTTATACTCGAGTATATACGGTAAGTGATACACCTTAAGGCCTCATGTACACTGCTGATGGTAAGGCCTCATGTGCGCTGCTGCTGGTGAACGGACGTTCAGAGGCAGTTGGATGCTTTTTTTCAATTGCCCCTGAACTCATCCAATGTTATCTTATGTGTACATGTACACAGGTTCATTTAATGTAATTTTTAGGCCGTTTGCCTTTTATATGCTTTTCTTTGAAGGCAAAAAAAATAAAAATGAGTTCAGACGCCAAAGTTTCCGAAGTTTCAGACGCCAAATGCAGTAACTCGCATTTAGCCGCGTTTCGTTTACAGCCGTTTTTTCATTTTTGCCTATTTTGAAAAATATATATAGATTTTTTTCCAAACGCTTCAACTGCTCCTGAACTCTTCTCTGTTACCTTATCAGTACATGTACACAGGGTCGTTTATAGTTGTTTCTAGGCAGTTGAGCTTAGAGGCTTTTTTTTTTTTAACCAAAAAATGTGTTCAGAAGCTGTGTTTAGAGGCATTTCAAGCGCCAAACACGGTAACTCGTTCGGGAGTGGTTGTAAAAATTTCCCATGTACTTTGTTGAGAAAAGAAAGCAATCCTCTCTATGATCAATGTACTTTGCAGTGCTTTTAACAAACTTTGTTGCAGGCTACCAGTTCTACTCTGAAGAAATAGCTGGCTGTTTTAATTTTTAATGACATTAAATTATAGTATGGCTTCTGTAAAATGTATATTCTGTATTATTTTTTATGTGCTATTTTTCTCCCATAAAAAGTGGAGTAACCCTTTTAAGGGTGGCTATTATACATGCATACATTTATTTATGCGTTACAGGTATTTTTATAGCTCCAACAATTTAGGAATCACCTTTTACATACTGTACCATCATATATTTTTATATGGACAGGTCTGTGCAAAATGATTGTGCATTGGTGTTTGATGCGTGCCTTTTTAGGAAAAATGTATATTGAACAAATAAACAAAAGATAGATTTTAAATATTTGGTATCTGGTGGTGGCTTTGTAGGCCTTTTTGAGCGTATTTTATTTTATTTTTTAATTATTTTTATTGAAGATTTTACAACGTACAAACACATATAACAAAAGTGCTTACAGTATACAAGAAGAGTTTGAAAGAAATAAAATCATGCATTGCAGATACGATACTTCAGTATTATATATCTGTAAGGGTACATCTCTGGTAGCCCCGGTACTCCAGGTGCAATAGATCTTGATCTCTTGCAGGGACCTACTAGAACTTGAATACGCTTGGGACCTTCTGGGGAAGGGGGAGTGAGCAGAGCCCCATCATTTGACTTGATTCCCCTCATCTATTTAGGCTGTTTTAGGTTCAGCTAACCAAGTGCGCCAGACCTTGTCTTATTTTTGTGGGCAGCACCTGTGTGTATAGGTAGCTTTGTATAAGGGAAGGCTGTTATTCACCAGGCGCTTCCATTCGACTATTGAAGGGGGTTCCAGCTTTTTCCATTGCATAGCAATGTTCTTATGTGCGTAGAAGAGCAGTAGGCTAATCATTGTGCATTTAGCAGCAGACAGCACAATGGGTTCAATAAGTCCCAGTATGCAAACCTCCATAGCCAAAGGCACAGTGATCAAGGTGACTTTGCCAATTAGTTCTAGCACCATTTCCCAGTATTGTTTTGGACCTTTGGGCATCGCCAGAAAATGTGCGGGAAGTCTCCAGGTGAGGCAAACACATCAACAACACTCCGGAGAATGAGAAGAGTTCATCTTATGGAGTCTGTATGGGGTGTAATAGGCCCTGTGGACAATCTTAAATTGTACCAAACTGTCTCGGTTTGAAACCAGGGAGTTGAAAGGGAGGGTCCCATATATCATCCCAGTCATCGTTATCTAGTGTTGGAATATCAGTCTGCCAGCTAGTCCAAAGTTTGTCAAGAGTTGGTAGTGACACGTAAATTAGGTATGAATACAGGTGTGAGGTAGATTTTTTATCACAGTTAAATCTAAGTGTACTCTCTAGTTCTTACTGTGCCATAATACACGAGGAATGCGGAAATTGAGCAGCAAATGCGTGGGACAATTGAATGTACCTGAATAAGTAATGATTTGGCAAATTATAAAGAGAGGACAGGCTGGAGAAGGGAAGTAGGGAGTTTTGTGACACGATATGTGACATAAGCTTAATACCGTGTCTTGTCCATGCATAGGGGTCGGGGATCTTATATGTGAAGTAGACTAGGGTTTAGCCATATCGGGGCATTTGGAGAGATTTCGGTTCGCTTGCACTTTTCAATGGCCAGTCCTGCTCTCCACGCTCGCAAGGTAGTGAGCATGGAGGAGGTCAGAGGGTAAGGGGCCTGAGGGCCTAGATAAATGAGAAATTGGAGGGCTTCTAGTTAACCGACAACTGTAGCTTCAGAGTATTCTATTTTTAAGTTTATATTGAAGACATCCATTGTCATCATTATAATGAATAATGGTTGATTCCTGGACATTATCAATATTGTAGACTAAAGGCTTCTATTACTTTCTAGATCCCTGTTAGCTCATTTATTTAGTGGAAAATATCAAAAGTGAGTCTAAGGAGGTCAGAATGGACAGGGCCAAACCTGACTTCTACCCAGCGAAGCAGAGGTTACTTTTAGTGAAAAAAAGAATACAAAATTCCAGTTTGGCCTGGCACATTCCAACTTTCTTAGGCTTCCTTTTTATAATTTAACCGCTTCGCGCCCGCCCTACAGCCGAAATACGGCTGCAGAGCGGACGCTAACTCTCCTGTTTACTTCCGCAATGCGCGCTCCCGCGAGCGCGCATCGGGGAAGTTCTGTGCTGGCCGTGTCCCTCGGACACAGCCAGTCACAGATCGCTGTAAACGGCCAATCACAGTGGCCGTTTACAGCGCGATCGGCGTGTCCAATGTGAGATGATCTCATATGTAAACATATGAGATCATCTCTCAGCACCGCTCTCCCTCCTCACACAGACAGCGTGTGAGAAGGGAGAGATCAACGACTGCAGCAGCCGTAAGGTAAAAAAAAAGGGAAAAAAGTGCCATCCTCCCCCAGTGTCATCCTCGCCAGTGTCATCCTCGCCAGTGTCATCCTCCCCAGTGCCACCTGCTAGTGCCATCTGTTCCCAGTGCCACCTGTTAGTGCTATCTGTCCCCAGTGCCACCTGTTGTCAGTGCCATTTGTCCCCGGTGCCATCTGTCATCAGTGCCACATAGTGCCATCTGTCATCAGTGCCACATATTAGTGCCATCTGTCATCAGTGCCACATATCAGTGCCATTTGTCATCAGTGCCACCTGTCAGTGTCACGTGCCATCTGTTGTCAGTGTCACGTGTCATCAATGACACTTATCAGTGCCATCTGTCATCAGTGTCACGCGTCATCGGTGCCACGTATTAGTGCCATCTGTCATCGGTGCCACGTATTAGTGCCATCTGTCATCAGTGCCACGTATTAGTGCCACCTGTCATCAGTGCCACATATTAGTGCCATCTGTCATCAGTTCCATGTGTCATCAGTGCCACGTGTCATTGTCCTGGTGCTCCAGGGCCTTCAAAAGTGTAATAGGTAGTCAACAAGTTAGATGTGTAATTTATGCTCCTAGAACATGTGACGTGCTTCCTGCATGTTGGGCCTCTCTATGTGGCCAGGCTGTGAAAAGTCCCACACATGAGGTATTGTAATACTCAGGAGGAGTAGCAGAATTTTTTTGGGGGTGTCATTTGTGGTATACACATGCCACGTGAGAGAAATAACCTATTACAATGACAATTTTGTGGGAAAAAAAAAATCTTAATTTTGCAAAGAATTGTGGGAAAAAATTACAACATCAAAAAGCTCACCATGCCTCTTACTAAATACCTTGGAATGTCTACTTTCCAAAAAGGGGTCATTTGGCGGTATTTGTACTTTCCTGACTTGTTCGGGACGCAAGAAGTGAGATAGTCCACCAGTACATCAGATCACTTTTGTGCGATTCGCACCACAGCTTGTAGACTCTCTAACTTTCTCAAAGACCAAATAATATCCACTAATTTGGGTTATTTTTACCAAAGATATGTAGCAGTATAAATTGTGGCCAAAATTTATGACGAAAAATTTTAAATTTGCATAATTTTGTCACAGAAACAAAGAAATGTGCGTTTTTTTTCAAAATTTTCGGTCTTTTCATTTATAGCGCAAAAAATAAAAAACCCAGAGGTGATCAAATACCACCAAAAGAAAGCTCTATTTGTGGGAAAAAAAGGACAAAAAATTCATTTGGGTACAGTGTTGCATGACTGAGTAATTGTCATGCAAAGTGTGAGAGCAGCGAAAGCTGAAAATTGGTCTGGGCAGGAAGAGTGTTTAAGTGCCCAGTAAGCAAGTGGTTAATATGATGAGCCACTTCTGTGACAAAAAGGAAGGCTTGGGGGGCCAAACACAGAAATTATTACAGGGAAAGTTAAAATTTGCATGCAGTTTCCTGCTTATCATCTTACATGCGATTTTCACTAACGGCAACCTGGTATAATAAAAATGTTTTCAATGTTTTTATTAATGTTTTCAGGTTCACAGAAAAAAAAAAAAAAATACTGTAAAACGGTTACATGGTACTATAATGGTAAGGCATAAATGGCATCAAGATAATAGCATTGCAATATAAGATAAACAGTAAACATGTCATTGTAGAGTGTACACAAATGGTTTCAGAGGTGTCTAAGCTGTTGAGGATTGGGGTGGTGCATTTGGAGGGCTCTATATGTGAAATACAGGTAAAGCATATGTGCCACCATGGCACCCAAACACAACTATTGAGAGATTACTGTGAAGGCTTACCTGTAGGTCCAAGGAATATCTCCTAAACCTATACGGTTTAGGAGATATTTACCCGAAGACAGCCACCGCTGTCTACCGAGCATGCGCCGTAGACAGCAGCGCGCAGGCGCACTGGGCAGGCTGCAGATCGCGGCGACATGCCGCGAGTGTCGGCTCCCGTGCACATGCGCGGGAGTGACGTCATCACTGCTCCGGCGCATCACAGCGCCGGAGCGGCGAGACCCGGAAGTACTCCTTTAATGTTGCTGTAGGTCACTTGGCAGCCTTCTGGACAAGTTTTCTTCTTATTTTTCATCAATTTTGGATGAAAGTTCAGTTCTTGGTAATGCCACTGTTAATTTTCTCAATTTATTGATGACTGTCTTCACTGTGTTCTATGATATATCTAACACTTTGGAACATTCTTGTACCTTTCTTCCGACTGATAACTTCCAACAGTGAGATCCCTTTGATACTTTGTAAGCACCAGAAGAAAATCTAATTTTTGGTATGGCCTAGCCACAGCTCAGACCTGGATTCATTTAATTTAAACTGCTTTTGCAAGGAAGAGTAGGCAAAGATTCCCAAGGCAAGGTGTTCCATGCTGATGGACTCCTACCCCAAAATACCTAATGCTGTCATAAAATCAAAGACAACAAAGTATTATTTTAAGGGTGTGCATTTTTATGCAACCATGTTGTTTTAGGTCCCCCCCGCTTTAACCACCTCAAATCCAGGCACTTTCACCCTCTTCCAGTCTAGGCCATTTTCAGCACTGTCACACTTTGACAATTACTCATGCAACACTGTACACAAATGAGATTTTTTTGAGACAGATTTTTTTATGTGGTTATTTAATCATCACTGGGGTTTTTTTTTTGTTTTTGTTTTTTGCTATGTAAATGAATAAAATACTGAATAAAAAAAATGTTTGTGTTTATAAAATTTTGCAAATAAATAATCATTCATAAATTTAGGCCAAAATGTATTCTTCTACAAACTATGGTATATAAATTTGAAAGTGAATCAATCCCAATATACTGACAGCCTATTTAATTTCTTGAGGCCCTAAAAGTCCATGACATTACAAATACCCCCCAAATGGCCCCTTTTTGGAAAGTAGAGAGTCCAAGGTAATTAGAGGCATAGTGAGTTTTATGAAGTTGTAGTTTTTTGCCACAATGTTTGGAAGAATTAAGAAATTAAATAGCCAAAACACATTTTGCTATGCCTTCGAAGTATGGGGATACCACATGTGTGAGACTGTTTCACAGCCTAGATGCCAAGAGGGGCCTTAAGAAAAATGGCAGCCGATTATACATTAATTTCCCCCTATGCATGGAATCGTTCTCCCCATGACCAAATGGGCAGACTTAAATGCACTGGAGCCACGGCCTGGTTAGTGCCCGAGCTGAGACTGCCGTATACCTTCTTAGCCCTTGTACACACGGTCGGAGATTCCGACAACCAAATCTGTCAGATTTTGTCTGATGGATTTTGTCTGACGGATTTTGTCTGAAACTGTCTGAAACGGCATACACACGGTCGGACAAAGTTGTCGGAAAATCCGATGTGATGACGTTATTTCGTTATGACGGGACTATGTTCACGCTAGTAGCCAATAGCTTTGGTGTAGGAATTTGATCTGAGCATGCGTGGCACCTTGTCCGATCGGAATTTTCTACACATGATCGGCGCATGTCTGATCGGAGCATTTTGTCTGAAAATTTTACCAACAAGTTGGAAAACGTGGTCTGTCGGATACTCCGACGGAAACAGTCCTATGGAGACCACACACAGTCGTAATATCTGAAAAAAACGGTCCGATCGGACACATTCCGTCGGAATCTCCGACCGTGTGTACAAGGGCTAACGGGGTTTTGCAGGGATGTGACTTCCAGAACTATTTCATTAGATAATTTCTTGCCTTCCTATCACATTTATGGAGTCCCTGGAGCACCAAGACAGTGGAAACACCCATAAAATTACCCAATTTTGGAATGATAAAGCTCCAAGATATTTTCTGAAAGGCATAATGAGTCTTTTGAAAATGTCTTTTTTTTTTTTACAGCATGTTTTTCGACAATGCAGGAAACAAAATTAAAATGTATTATTTTAATTTTGCTTTCAAAACGTGGTCAAGATATTTCGAACACACATAGTTACCTAGTATGGTTGAATAAAGACACCAGTCCATCCAGTTCAACCTAAGTGAGTGTGTCTACAATTAACCCTATCCCTGTACATTGCATCTCATTAAGATGCTCATCTATTATATTATTATTTTTATTTAAGGTACCCATATAGCACCATCAATTTACACATATATCACACACTCACATCAGTCCCTACCCTCATGGAGCCCACAATCCAAGGTCCCCAACCCACATTCATACACTAGGGCCAATTTTGGACAGAAGCCAATTAACCTACCAGCATGTCTTTGGAGTGTGGTAGGAAACCAGAGTACCGGAGGAAACCCACGCAGGCACAGGGAGAACATGCAAACTTCAGACAGGTAGTGTCGTGGTTGGGATTTAAACCAGTGACCCTTTTTACTGCTAGGTGAGAGTGCTAACCTCTACACCACTGTGCCGCCACATCATAGGCATACTTAGAATTAGACCCCAAAACACATTTGAGTTTGCGCGATACCACATGTGAGACTTTTTTCACAGCCTAGTCGCACAGAGGGGCACAAAATCTAAGGAGCACCAGCTTTCTAAAGGCATAAATTACACATCTAATTTCCTGACTGCCTATCAAATTTATGGAGACCTTAGAAGTGCACCTCAGAACACATTCTGCTACTTCTCCTTAGTGTGGCCATATGTGTGAGATTTTTCACTGATTATATACTGGACAATGTGTCACAAATCAACTAAAGCTGCATGATTCTGGAAAAAATGAGAATCACTATTTTTTTCGCTTAGAATAAAGATCCTGATTCTCAGGGCAACATCATCTTTTACAATATACACAAAAATTGGGCTTACTTTACTCTTTCGTTTATTTTTTGTCTAAAATTCATTGAAGTATATTTTTTCCCCAAAAATTGTGTTTGAAAGACCACTGCGCATATACAATGTGACATAAAATATTGCAACAACTGCCATTTTATTCTCTAGGGTCTATGCTAAAAAAATATAAATAAATATATATATATATATATATATATATATATATATATATATATATACACACACATACAAGTGGATATGAAAAGTTTACACACTCCTGTTAAAATGTCAGGTTTCTGTGATGTAAAAAAAATGAGACAAAGATAAATCATTTCAGAACATTTTTCACCTTTTAATGTGACCTATAAACTGTACAACTCAATTGAAAAAAAAAACTGAAATATTTTAGGGGGGGGAAGTAAAATAAAAAAAAACTAAAATAATGTGGTTGCATAAGTGTGCACACCCTCTTATAACGGGTTGTAGTTGTGTTAAGAAATAAGCAGGCACATTGGAACTGATGTTAAATAGGAACCAGTACACACCTGCCATCATTTATAGTGCCTCTGATTAACCCCACATAAGGTTCAGCTGTTCTAGTAGGTCTTTCCTGACTTTTTCTTAGTCTCATCCTACAGCAAAAGCCATGGTCCGCAGAGTGCTTCCAAAGGATCAGAGGGATCTTATTGTTAAAAGGGATCCGTCAGGAGTAGGGTACATAAGAATTTCCAAGGCATCCAATACCATGGAACACAGTGAAGACAGTCATCATCAAGTGGAGAAAATATGGCACAACTGTGACATTACCAAGAACTGGACGTCCCTCTGAAATTAATGAAAAGACAAGAAGAAAACTGGTCAGGGAGGTTGCCAAGAGACCTACAGCAACATTAAAGGAGCTGCAGAAATATCTGGCAAGTATTGGCTGTGTGGTAAATGTGAAAACAATCTCTCATATTCTTCATATGTTTGGGCTATGGAATCGAGTGGCAAGATGGAAGCCTTTTCTTACGAAGAAAAACGCCCAGGACTGGCTAAATTTTCCAAAAACACATCTGAAGTCTCCCAAAAGCATGTGGGAAAATATATTATGGTCTGATGAAACCAAGATTGAACTTTTTTGGCTACCATTCCAAAAGATAGGTTTGGTGCAAAAATAACACTGCACATCACCAAAAGAACACCATACCCACTGTGAAGTATAGAGGTGGCAGCATCTTGCTTTGGGGCTGTTTTTCTTCAGCTGCAACAGGGGCCTTAGTCAAGGTAGAGGGAATTATGACCAGTTCCAAATACCAGTCAATATTGACACTAAATCTTTAGGCTTCTGCTAGAAAGCTGAACGTGGAGAACTTCACCTTTCAGCATTAGAACGACCCAAAGCATACATCCAAATCAACAAAGGAATGGCTTCACCAGAAGAAGATTAACGTTTTGGCATGGCCCAGCTAAAGCCCAGACCTTAATCCGATTGAAAATCTGTGGGGTGATCTGAAGAGGGCTGTGCACAGGAGATGCCCTCGCAATCTGACAGATTTGGATTGTTTTTGCAAAGAAGATTGCCAAGTCAAGTTGTGCCATGCTGATAGACTCATACCCAAAAAGACTGAGTGCTGTAATAAAATCAAAAGGTGCTTCAACAAAATATTAGTGTAAGGGTGTGCACACTTATGCAACCATATTATTTTATTTTTTATTTTTACTTCCCTCCACCTAAAAGATTTAGATTTGATGTTCAACTGAGTTTGTACAGTTTATATGTCACATTAAAGGTGGAAAAAATACTGAAATGTTTAATCTTCGTCTCAATTTTTTACATCACAGAAACCTGACATTTTAACAGGGGTGTGTAGACTTTATATCCACTGTATATGTTTGGATTTTTAACTTGTGAGCAACAAAATGTCGGAAAAAGGCTTAGTCTTCAAGTGGCTAAACTGCCTTCATTTACAGGCCAAAGTTCATCCCTTTGATCTAAAATGGGGGTCAGCAACCTTTTTCCACTTAAGGGCTGGCTTCAGTGTATGTGAATGCATGGAGGGCCACATTTACCTGCTAATAAATTAAGATAATAATATGGACCCCTTTACATTACACAGCCCCCGCACCTCTGGACCCCTTTACATTAGACAGCCTCCTCTGCACATCACCCCCAGCCCCGCTGTATATTACATAGCCCCCCCTGCATATTACACAGCCCCAGATCCCCCCCCCCCCGGCAGCTCTGCCCTCTTTCCTACCTTGCCTCATGCAGAGAGGGAGATGGAGCTGAGCAGAAAGCTGAATGAGAACGCGGAAGAGATACACAGCAACGCTGATAAGACAGCGGGAGCTTCCGGAGTTGAGTTAATTTTTCATATTAACAAGCTGGTGATTGACTGGGAAAGTTAACTCCGAAAGCTCCCGCTGTCGTGTGTCTCACATGTGTTCTCATTCAGCTTCCTGCTCCACTCTGCTCTTACTTAACCATTTGCTTACAGGGCACTTAAACCCCTTCCTGCCCAGGCCAATCTTCAGCTTTCAGCGCTGTCACCCATTGAATGACAATTGCGCAGTCATGCTACACTGTACACTTTTTAATTTCGTATCATTTTTTTCCACACAAATAGAGCTTTCTTTTGGTGATATTTAACCACTAAAGCCCCGGAATTTTTTTCCCCTTAATGACCAGGCCATTTTTTGTGATATGGCACTGCGTTGCTTTAACTGACAATTGCATGGTTGTGCGGCGCTGTACCCAAACAATGTATTCCCATTTTTCCCCACAAATGGAGCTTTCTTTTGGTGGTATTTGATCACCTCTGCAGTTTTTATTTTTTGCGCTATAAACCAAAAAAGGGCGTCAATTTTGAAAAAACAAAACAAAAAAAACAATATTTTTTACATCTTGCTTTAATAAATCTCAAAAAGAAAAAAAAATCTTCATCAGTTTAGGCTGATATATATTCTTCGTATTTTGCTAAACAAACAAAAAAAGACAAAAAAATTTGAAAAATAAAAAAACAGTTTTCATAGTTTGTTATAAAATTTTGCAAACAGTAATTTTTTCTCCTTCATTGATGTTGGCTGATGAGGCTGCACTGATAAGGCAGCTATGAATGGGCACTAATAGGTGGCACTGATGAGGCTGCACTGATAGATGGCACTGAAGTGCACTGATAGGCAGCACTGGTAGGTAGCACTGATAGTTGACACTGATGATGAGGCACTGATTGGCAGCACTGGTGGGCACGTCGGCTCTCTTGTATTTTGACAATATTTGCTTTTAGTTAAAGCTGCATTTGAGGTATAACTACCTGGGCTTTAATGCCAAGCTACCGCATATATGCTTCCATAGGGAATGGTTTTCTGTGCTGTGAGCACACTTACTGCATGCTCCCAGCACGATAACTAAAATGTCACAGAAAACTCCCGATGTATTCTTGCGATCAGGATCTTCCAATCATGCCACAGCTGAAAGAGCCGCTCGCAGCAGTCACGTGACTGAAATGCCTGACTCCGCTTCCTGGCATTTAGATTCTCTTAAATAGAGTGGGAGTGGGGGCCAGTTAGCGACAGGAATGGGTTAACAATAATAGTGTGTTATAATAATTCAGTATATGCATATTTAAAATGTATGCTTTCATAAAAACAGCTTTGGAGAGCAAACACCTAGACTTCAGAAATGTTAAAAAGTTCCTGATGTCACATGATCCTCCTATTCAGAGAACGCTTACTCAGTCACAACCCTCTCTAATTATGCTTGCATTAAATGGTCTGAACTTGGTATTTGTACATCTTAGATGTGTAATATTATGATGCCCTGCTGACATACCAAACAGCATTCTCTGTCTGTTTCAGGACACATCTCTATGTAATTATACTATAGATTGTGCTGTTTTGCAGCCCTTTATTTTGGTCCTGATCTGCTCACCCTTTGGGCACCACTGAAAGCCTTGAAACTTTAAAACTGAGATGTTCTATCTTCGTACAGGTCCCTTCCTTTCTAATACTGAGAACGATGTTGTGGTAAACTAAACGTATTTAATTGTACAAGGTTAGACCAAGGCATGAAATTTTCACAGTGTGTGGTAGTTTTAGTAGATGACTGGTAATTCTCACAGCTTGTAATTGTTTATAATAGTGGTAGTAATGTACTTAGGCAGATGATGAAGAGTGCTTGACAGGGTTCCACTGTGCAATTATATGCTAAACAAGTACTGAATATAATGTAGAAAGCAAATGCACTCCTGCTATGGTTGAGATTAAGATGTTAAGGGTACAATCCTGTTATAATTCATAATTAAATTACAGCGAAAAACAAGGAACGAAAAATAATGTAATAGATTGCAGAAGTACCAGTCCCTAGATGTGGTGGTTGCTTTGGTTTTATTTTGTTTTCAGGCTAAGTCAGTTTTCTACAAGTACAGAAACATACCTGTCGATCCTGATATAACAATTATTCACGCTTCATATGTCTATATGTTGATCCTGATAGACATGAATATATGATTAGAGTGATACTAAACAGAAAAGTGTTAATTGCCATAATTAGTTCACATAAATCACAAAAGCAATTAAAATTATAAATATCAATTTTTTTTTTAATAGAATTCCATACATCTTTACCGAACACTAGGGATGCACCGATATATCAGCCACTG
This sequence comes from Lithobates pipiens, assembly GCF_037356315.1. NCBI lineage: Eukaryota > Metazoa > Chordata > Amphibia > Anura > Ranidae > Lithobates > Lithobates pipiens. Next base: position 160,840,748 of record NW_027507685.1, on the reverse strand, counting down.
AAAATTATTGGCTGAAGATAGGGTTATCTGCATTTTACTGATAGAAAAAAGGTGCTGACAATGACCTCAAAAAATGGCACGCAATTTTGCTGCGATTGTACCGCATTTATGGTGTTTTTTTCATAGGTCATGTCTCATTTTAAAAATGCATTTCCATGGGCAGATGCGCTTTTGTAACGGACTAAATATGCACCAGAAATGCGGCTAGCAGGATTTTTAACATCGCAACAGAAGAGCAACGGACCAGTGTGAAGACATAGAATTAGAAGGGCTGCAATTTTCTTGAGCTTTTCTTGTACTTTTTTTTTTTTTATGCAAAAACGCATCAAAAACTTAATTAAAAAGCTGAAAATAATACAATATTTTTTAAAAACTGTTGGTTTCGGATTCCGGCCAAGTGCCTCCTGAATTTTTGGTTTCGGTCCAGAATTTTCATTTTGGTGCACCACTACTGAACACCAAATGTGTATTTTTTTTGTGCATGAATATGGTGTAGGCTGAGTTAGATGATTGACACTTTAATTTTGTTTAGATGACATCTGCTTTCATGGCTATATAGAAGAAAACATATTGGCAAAAACTGATTAAGAAATTTGTTTTTTTTTACTTGGGGGGGGGGGGGGGGCGCTATTAATTATAGCAAAAAGTAGAGGAGGGGGGAGAGGAGCGAGGCTTTGTGCATCTGCATTGCTGGACCGTGGGACAGGTGAGTGTAAAAACTATGCAAAATTAAGCTTTATTTTGAAGGTTTCTTAGTGAATGTAATCAAACTGCTTACTAAATCCGCCCCCCTCCCATATAGTGTTTAGCAATAGGAGGACATGACGGTGGAGGTGGGAGGGAAATGTAATTTACCGCTCTGTATATGCCCACATGTATGACTACACTCGTGTGGGCTGGAAAGATAAGAAAAGGGAGGAAATTAAGAGCTTAAAAGGGTGCTGAAACTGGAGTATGCTCAATAGAGGACACCAAATGGTCTACACAATTGCAGGCTGCAGTGGGAACACAGAGAAGATAAGAGATTCATCTGAAGGCAGGATCAACCAGGTATATTTTATCCCTCATAAAACAAATGTTTTAGTGGTTTTGTGAATATGCACACTCTGTTATATAGCATATAATGAGAGTTTTTCATAGTCAGGGTTTATTGACACTTTAACATGCACTTGTGACTAATTCTGTGCACTTTATTGAGCAAAATGTCTTTGTAAAATAAATCCAGCATCTTAGTCTCTTAAAGCGGAACTATACTCGCATCCACTCCAGTGATGCAATGTCTAGGACCTTCCTCATTAGCTTCTGACATCTTCAGACATCCTCTTCCGGGTTCCCAGTCTTTGGCTGTTTTGATCCCTTTTCCTTTCCTGTTTGTAATGCTGGAGAGGTATTCTTAAAGCACATCAACTGTATACTTTCTTTCTCTCTTTCGCTCTCTCTCTCTCTCGACAGAAAGCTTGGTTTGTGCAGAAAGATTGGAAATTGCACAGGACAAGCTTTAGGAAGCAGGTACAAAAACTGCACAGGTAAGAGGCTGTGAAAAGTATTAACACAGCAGTCCCTGTAATAATGTTTTATCACAATTTAATACCGCCAATAGATCTGTCATTTTTACCACTTTTTACGGAACTGTCTAGCAAAAGTGTTTTTTTTTTTTTTTTTTTTATATGGTTTATGCCTCTTTTATTAAATACATTTTTTTTTTTTGCTATTTCTGCCTACAACAGGTTAACTGAAGTTTGCCTGTTAATTTAAATTCACCTTTAGGCCGGGTTCACACCGCTGCGATGCGGGAACGCCGCGAATCCGCGGCGTTTTCCCGCATCGCACGACTCCCGCCGGCAGTTCACACTGCCCTATGCGAACGGCTGGGAGTGTCAATGATATGTTAATGACACCCCCAGATCCGATCGCATATCGCAGTGCGATCTGCCGACTCGCACAAGAATCGGATCGCATGGTGTGAACGCCCATGCGATCCGATTCTGTTGCGGACGAAAAAAAGGGTCCCGTGCGAGTTTGCTGCGGGACCGCTGCGAGTTCAGCCATACTATCTGTATGGCTGAACTCGCAGTGCTACGGAGATCGGATGTGATTTGCGGTGCGAATCACATCCGGATCTCCCCCCGCAGCAGTGTGAACCCAGCCTAAGTAGCATGTTACACCCATTTTCAGAGTGTAACATGTTACCAAAGCTGGGTACACATGGGCCAAAAAGTGAGCAAAAATGGTCGGTTTGGCTGGAAAGAGAACAAATAGACTACTGATATCAGTGCCAGCAGTGCAAACTTTCTGTGGGTTACATGGCTTAAATGGTGGCTTTAAGTTAATTAAATGAGAACCAGAGTGTTGCAGGACTTTTTAAAGCTCAAAGTAAGTTTTCCCAGCCCCTACCTTGCATCATCATGCTAACGCATATCTGTTTTCAGTTTTGGTCCACGGTAAAGCAAATTTGTCACCCTAGTTTCTCCCTCGCCCTTACTGATGCGCATGAGACACACTGTCTGGTGCCATAACTTTCCTTTACGCTACCTGTTTGCTATGTCAATATGTCACTGAAGCTTCCCAGAAATGACATGCAAATGATTAGCCAGGCCCCCATACAATGGCTCTTATACCTGCCCATTGGCTTCTCAGACCCCAAGCACTATAGGGTTGCTGGTTTACAGCAGGAGTGCATTTTTAATAGCAAATGTAGGATTCCTTTAATTAAAATAGGATTTTTGTTTATACAGAATAATCAGTTTATTGGAGTTCATTAGTGGCCGGAGTTTTCATTAATATAGAAACATAAAAGAATGAAGGGTGGAAAAAAAGACTAAAGATTAATATATGTTTTTATTTAACCCCTTGGCACTGGTTGCGCAAATATGCGTCCTCTCTGCACCTGGTCCTTGATGGCAAGAGGCCACATATTTGCTTGAATTGCGGTCAGTACAGCTCAGCTCAGCTGCAGAGTTACCAGCACCTAACCGAAAGCATTCGAATCCCGTGACCATCATCCAAGCATGGCCCCACCTCCCAGCAACCTAAACCTTATAAAGGGCCGGGAGGCACAGGCGTGACGAGGTTAACTTAAAGTGTTACCAAACATAGAACAGTAAAATCAGTCTGTATATGCAGTAAAGCATGCTTATTGTACTCACTGTGGAACCTAAGAGGTTAATCCTGCGCATTATGTTAAAAGGCTGTTTGATCCTGTCTTTTCTGATTCTCCTCTTCTTCCACAGTCCCAGATCTCCTGATAAGAAAGAGCCTTTGTAGTTGCTCTGTACATGCTCAGTTTGGTGTGTATTGCTCGATAGTGTTTTTTTTTTTTTTGAAGGGTACAGGATGGGGGCCAATCAACACTGTCCAGAGGGTCAGGGGTCCTGCAGCCTCATAGGGCAGTCAGAGTAGAATTATCAAACTCTTTCTACAAGCTTTAACCAGACACTGATAGAAGTCATAAGACTGCTATATACTGCCTAATGAGAAAAGACAATTGGGATTTTCAAAAGCAGCCCATCTGAGGGGTAGGTAACAATAACTACCCACACAAAACAGCAACACAGCACACACCCGGACCCACGCAAGACAGCAAAACTGGGGCTTACTGCCTGAAGGGTCGTACGTCTGAAACTGGCATTAGAAGAAGCCTGAACATCCACCTTGTAAAACCTAGAAAATGTGAAAGGAAAATCCTAACGGCCTTGAAAAGTGAGGAAACAGTTTCCTGATTACAAAAAGCCCAAGGGACGCTAACAGATCTAGTAGATTAAGCTATATCAGGAAAGGATAAAATCTTGAGACTGTAAGTTTGAACAATGATCTGTCTGAGCCAATGAGTAATGGTAGAATGAAAAGCTGATTCAACTTCACGGGGACCTTCAGGGATGATAAAAAGTCAGTCTTTCTAATGGATACAGTGGCATCAAGGTAAACTCCCACAGCATGAACTACATCTAGACATTGGAGAAACCCCCTTTTGAAGTATTGGAGCTAGTCTGGGAGGTGGATTAAAAATGTTTCAACTGAGAGAAAGGCTGAAACTACCTTAGAAAGAAATGAGACTCTGGGCATCAATGCCACCTTATCTTTGTGTAAGATCAGGAAGGGTTCTATACAAGACAAAGCTGCCAACTCATGCACACCTTACAGAGGTGATTAAAACAAACAAATAAATAAAGCAACTTTGTGAATAAGGGTGGTAAGGGGAAAATCCCTGATAGGTTTAAAGGGTGGTGCCAAAATAACCAAATTAAAAATCCCATGGAGTTACAAGTTGTTGTGCAAGAGGAACTACAAAAGAGACACCTTATACAAAAGTCTTAAACAAAGGATGGGAGGCTAGGGGTCTTTGGGATAATATTGCAAGGGTCGAGATTGTCCCCTTCATGATACTCTGGGACAAATATTGATCCAGGCCTGTTTGCAAAAAAGGTTAGGATTCTTCTCATGGAGTATTTCCTGTGGTTAAAACGCCTCCCCATGCATCAGACGAAGTATGTCTTCGATTGCAGATGATTGCGATAGAAGATCCCAGGTGATGACTACCATCAGTTTTGAGTAGCACATCTGCCTGTGAGCTATGAGCATCACCAGAATGTCATCATATTGATCTTGAAGAGTAAATAAGTAAGACATTTGAGAAGGAAAGGCGTATATCAGGTTGTACTAAAAACCCGTCCAGTTTTTGGTTGAATCTGGGGCCCTGTAGGTCCACATCTAGCATCCCCAATTTTGACATAGTTATTGGGTTTTGTGTTAAATTAATTCCTCTGGGTCCAGGCACTGTCGACTGTCAGCATTCCAGTTGTCCACATCTGGAAGATTAAGTTCTGCCCAAGACCTAATCCTTTCTACCTGTCTTGTAGCAGCAAGACATCTGCTTCCTCCATTGATGGTTGATATACTTCACTGTCATGGTGCTGTTCAGCTGGATCTGGATAGTCTGGAGGTCCAGAGGTTTGCTGACAACCAGATGCCCTATAGTTCCAAAAGGTTGATCAGGGGTTGAGATTCCTCTAACTCGCAAGTCCCCTGCATCATCAAGATATCTAGGACTCCTCCTTAGCCCTTTGTGCTGGTATTTGTTAGTAATATGTTCGAAGACATCAGGAGGAGTCATTTTCTTAACTTCAGATCAGGATTCCAGTGCTACCAGGCCAGGGATGACCTGAACTTTGGTGTCAGGTGAGGCGGTTTGTTTAGGGACTGAAACAACTGCCCTGCAATGACAAAATGTTGAGTCGAAGAGGCCTGGTGTAGAACTGAGCAACTCAAACTGCCTCAAAAGAGATTAGCATCAAGCTCAGAGCTCATGCAGAATAACAGAGTGAAATCGCTCTAGGACGACAGAGCTTGATCTGGGGAAGTGGAAAAGTAAACTTTTATTTTCTAGGTAAGAAGAACTCTGGCTTGAATTGTATCCCAGATTAAAACCAGGTACTCCAGAAAAAAGCAAAAAAATTGAGCTCGCTTGAAGCGGAAAGGATTATCGAAGACTAGCAAAGGTTTTGTTGCCAGTGTCCAAATCATGTAAATATATTGTATATATATTATTAATACAGTATTATAGGTGGCCATTTACTAATTAATGTAATTTACAAACAAAATAAACTGTAAATAATAGATAACTGCAATAAAAATTGAGTTTCCCTGCTTCTACACATGCTGTAAATCTCATCATCATGTGATTAGTCAACTCCAGGTCCCATTTGTAGCAGCACGAGCCCGACAACGGGGCTAAACTCGAAGTCATGGCATCGACTGCCAGCTTTCAGTGCATTATCTGTTGTTGGTGTTGCCTTACACTGGCCACAACAGTTTCTCACTGCACCAAAGAGGAGAAAAAGAAAATATATATTTTTTGCCAACCAGTTTGCACTATGTGTATATGCAGGGGGAGAGACATTTTAAAACCTGTTTATTTTAGCCTTTCCTACTACTTTTAAGTGTTTTCTTCCTTCACGCAACTATTAGTATAAATCCATAACCAGTGGCTAAATGACATGAGCACCTGTCTGATATAACTGTTCTGAGCCCAATAACTCTCAGGATTCATTTGGCTCGTTTGATGCTAATAACTTTCAGTCATTTCTCATCCAGTCCGGAACTGAACTGCTGACCTGTAGGTGAAAGAATCTGTTTTCTATGTATATGTTTCCTGCACCTTTAAACCATATTCCCACAGAGAGCATGGACCTTGCTAAACTAGGAAATGGAAGTTATACTCTGTTTTTTTTTAAAGATTCAGTTAGGGACTGGAGATAGACCGCATATACATCTTTGGGGATCACGCTAATTGTACAATTCCAGTATACCGACACATTTTGCACATCACAGTGCTGGAAAACACAATCACAGCCAGGCTGGAGACCCTTTCCTAAAATTGTATGTTTTTTTTGTGATTGGTTAAAAGGTGCTTTAGCTTCTCTGAGTCACATCCTTTGTGTGATTCACATTTACCACACTCATCTTTTGTTGGGAAATGCTTTGCAAATAATAAAAGCTGAAGTATGCTAATATAACCTTATATTTTGTAAGACAATGAAGCCATAATCGGAAATATATATAGCTGCAGTTTGGGGGATCCTGTGCATTGTATTGCATTTAAAGAATGCATTAATTAAACAATAAATTACAAGTAAAGTTAAAGCACAATTTGATAAACTGGTAGATGACATTCACAAGGGGTGATAACAAGGCAAACATCAGTCTAATCAATGTGTATGTAAGCCCTAACCTTGAATTTCTCTTAAAGCGGTTTTGTACCTAAAAATTTTTCTTCTTGGTATTTAAAGCACATGATAACATACTTACAGTAATGAACCCTGAAAAAAAATATTATTCAGTACTTACCTTATATTTCAGATGTTTGTGCTGACTTCCGGGCTGTCCTCCCGTGGGAGTAGGCGTGGTTATCAGCCTCGCAATGGTCCCTGGGAAATTTCTAAGCTATTTCCCAAGAATCCATGGGCGACATAGTAATTGCGAAATCTCGTGAGATTTTGGAAGGAGGACGCCGGCCACATGACAAGGGCTTGTCCAAAATTGCCATTTTCAAAGTGGGCAGGCAGCTGTATCTGCCATTACCACTATTGCACACGAGGCGACACTAGTGAGCATGCGCGAGATGGAGCGGTGGATGCTGGGAGCCGAGCGTCATAGGATACAGGAAGTAAATGCCTGTGGGCTTCAGACGCCCACAGTAAAAATGGAAAACGCCTGACTACTTTTTTAAAAGTTATCCTAAGCAAAAAAATTGTCACGCCGGGGGTCAAAAACACGCGGATCGTGATTGCTAACAGACGGTAGGAATCGCCCACCAGTGACATAGGTAAGAAAAAAAAAAAAACGCAGCGGAATCCCGCTTTAACTGCTTTATTTTGGTCTGCTAAATATACTATTGAAAGTATTTTGAGATGTAGGTTTAATAATCAGTTACATTGTCTTAACTCTTCCTGTGGACTGTATGTTATGGAGAGGGGAGATGTTTTATTGTCCTCACAGACTAAAGCAGGCTATAGAGATACATCAAGATTCAAACCATCTATGAAGTGACTGATTGTACTGATTCATCGATACATTGGGTACAGCCAGCATGTTAGATTTCTAGCATGTGATTATTGCCTGCGGCTATAGCCGCTAGCAGTAATCATTGTGGTATCCCGGCAGGGATTGCTCACCTCCCCCCACTCCGCCTGGGAGAACACCCATGGTTGCAGGAAAATCGCATGATCTGTGTCCTGCTTTACTATTCCTAGGTGACAACAATGGTTCTGCATAAATACAATACTGTTAATGAGCCTTGTCACACTAGGGAAGAAAGTGTCATGAACAAAAAACAAAAGTGAATGCAGTCACTACTTCTAAGGATTGACGAGCTGCGATTCAGTAAATTATTGTTCTTGGGTTTAAGTACTCTTTAACCACTTCCCACCCAGCCTATAGTCAATTGATGGCTGGCTGGGTGCTTTCCCATCCTGTCAGGAAGCGCTAATTGCGGGCCACCCAGTGGCATGATCTGTTGCCGGCCATGCCCAGGGCACACAGTGGATGACTGATCAGTGTAACTGTTCGCTGCCATGTGACCATTCACAGCAGGTTACGACAGTTGTACACAATGGTTGGTTTCCTTTCATGCCATCCATTGTGTACAATTGTGTTGCTAGCTGTGATTGGTCAATTTGATCACAGGGCCAATCGCAGCACATCTGTACCATGTGATTTAACCAATCGCAGCTAATCACAACAAAACAAACTGAATGATTCAGTTTCAGTCAGCAAAATGCTTGCTTATAGCTATGTATTTCACAGTTATAAGCAAACATAATGAGTAAAAATATAAATGCTGATCACTTCCCTAGAGTAGTACAATGTTACCATAGTAACATTATATTGCTCTGGTCACAGTGTGTTAAAAAGAAAATTGTAAAAAATGTAATAAAAAAATACATTTTGTTTTTTGTACAGTCACCATTCAGTGTCCCTGATTACTGCTACAACAGTTATATGATGATGCTGTACTGCACTGGTGACCGTAGAATTATGAACATTATTTTTTTTATTATTTATTTCCCAAACAATTATGACAAAAAAATACTTAAAAAAAAGGAAATACCTTAGACTGTCTACTTTCCAAAAAGGGGTCATGGGGGGGGGGGGGATTTTCTACTGTCCTGGCATTTTAGAGCCATACCGCAAAAATGCCCTCCATATCCGTTCCGGATGTGTTTCTGCATGCGCGATTTTAACAAGTTCTTGAGTTTTTGATGTGTTTCCAGATGCATTCCACATGCTTTTTTTTATTTTTTCATAATTACATATTTAGTCAGGTTGAAAAAAGACACATGTAGTTCAACCCAAAACAAAAAATCATACAATCCCATACACACAGTTGATCCAGAGGAAGTAAAAAAAAAAACTCCAGCAAAGCTGGATTTGCTACAATTTGCTACAGCAGGGGAAAAAATACCTTCCTGATTTCCCCCCATACCTCCCTCCCCCCCTCGAGAGGCAGTTGCATATATACATATATGTACGTTTAAGAAAGAATCCAGTCCTTTTTTTAAAGCGATCTACTGAGCTGGCCAGAACCACCTCTGGAGGGAGTCTATTCCACATTTTCACAGCTCTTACTGTGAAGAAACCTTCCCTTATTTGGAGATGAAATCTTTTTTTACTCTAGACGTATAGAGTGCCCCCTTGCCCTCTGTGATGACCTTAAAGGGAATAACTCAATACCAAGTTCACTATATGAGCCCCTTATGTATTTGTACATGTTGATCATATCCTTCCTTAATCTCCTCCTTTTCCTGTTTTCTTTTTTTTTTCACTGTACCGTGGTCCGATGCGTTTTACCACGTTCCAGTACAGTCCATTACATAAAAAAAGCAGCATGTTCTACTTTATTTTTCTAAAACTGCGAAGCCCTGGAACTGACCGCACTGGTGTGAACTTTGCCATTGGAAACCATATAATCTACTTTCCATGTGTTTTTATTGCTGCAAAAAAATGCACTGGAGAGCATGTGGTGTGAACTGGCCCATATACCATAGTTTGTGGACTATGGTAAAGTATTAATTATGTGAACTCTATAACTATAACTCCTACAGACTAAATATTATGCACTTATTTGGGCTATTTTCACCAAAGAAATATAACAGAATACTTGTTGGGCTAAATTTATGAAGAACAATATTTGCAAAATTGTATAAAATTGTATTGTATAAAAAAATTGTATAAAATCAGTCTTTTTTTCGTTCATTTAGGAAAAAAATAAAATAAACTGGTGATTAAATACCACCAAAAGAATGCTCTAGGTATGTGAACAAAATGGAAAAAAATGAAGTTTGGGTACAGTGTTGCGTGACCATGCAATTGTCATTCAAAGTGTGACACCAAATTGGCCTGGGCAGGAAGGTGGTAAAATCGCCCGGTATTGAGGTGGTTAAAGGATCTTAAAACACATTTTATTTTTTTTATTTTTCTTTACAAAATGAGGAAGTTCATGGTTGTCCCCGCAGCTAGTGTCCCCGTTTGAAAGATTTCCATTTTAATCCCTTTGTGGTAACAACCCAAAGCTTGTGATGTTCCTTATAAATACGCTTAATCTCCATAAAGAGGGTGCAGACAGAAATAAAAACCTGACAGGCGTTCTAATTCTTCTCTCCTCAACTGTATTGAAAACTAAAACAAAACTGTCTTTAGTGATACTTTACTTGGTATGCTACTGTTACAAATAAAGTATTCCACACACACTAGGTGACAAACTCTTTAGCCTCACCTGAACAATATATTCTATAAAGTTTTATTAGTATAGCAATTTATTTAGGTGAATGGTGCATGTATTAACTCTTTTGTGACCTGGGTTTTTTTTATTCATGCATGGCCCCCAGATATGCTCAGAAGACCTTTATCTTTATTCCTTTTTTTTAATTTATGGATTTTTTTTTTCAAATTTTTTTTCTGCTGGCCTGTATATCCTGCCCTGACCTATCCAAGTTTCTCAGATTTTCCTTTTTTTATGCCATAACTTTGTAGACTGCTTAGTAGAGAAAGGCTAAGGAATATTTGTCAAAAGACAGTGTAAAAAAACAAAACAAAAAAACTGCTTCTTTATTATTTAAGAGTCAGAAATTCCATGCACTGGACAAAAAAGGTTTTTATGTTCATAGTTTCATGTATAAATAGAAAAAGAGAGAGAAAAAGAGAACGGGCGGACCAGCCTAGTTCATTATCCTTTGATACATTTATTCAAAAAACATAGTTAAAAACTACTCACAAAAGTAAAAGCAAAATCGTGCTCATAGTAATCGTATGGCAGTCTGTCCACTAGTAGCAGTTTCCAGGTCCTAGGGAGAGGACATATGAACTGCTGCTCGGCTAACGTGTTTTCTAAGGTATCCCTTCTTCCTCAGAACTTTCATATATAAATACCTTTTGCCCATAGATCCTGGAGACTTTTACTGACAATTGTGTAGTCATGCGGCATTTGTATTTTTTGCCAATATGTATTCTGCTACATATTTTTCATTACAAAAATCCCAGTAAGCATATATTGATTGCTTTACTTGAACATTATAGTGTCTACAAACTATGAGATATATTTATGGAATTTTATGTATTTTGTATACTAGTAATGGCGGCGATCAGCATCTTATAGCGGGACTGCGGCAGAAAATCGGACACTTAAGTGACACTTTTGACACTTTGCGGGAACCAGTGACACTAATACAGTGATCAGTGCTAAAAATATGCACTCTCACTGTACTAATGATACTGTCTGGGAAGCAGTTAAATATCTAGAGCAATCAAAGGGTTAAATGTGTTTCTTGCCATTGTTTGTGCTTACTATGTGTGCTGCTTTTACTAGGGGAAGAGATGGATTCTAGTCCCTGCTTTGCAGGAACACAGAATCCATTCCTTCCCCCGTCAGAATGGGACTCTTACTTGATTCCTGTTCTGTGTACTTTACTGATGATTGGCGGGTGCCCATCGAGTGTCCGGCACCCGCAGGTGAGCTTCTGCTGTGAATTAGCAGAGCAGAAGCGGCGTGCACGCTCCTCCTGCAGGTCTAACTGCACAATCACGTGTATATATACGTGATCCTGCACAGAGCTGCCACCCTGTAGCAGTAAAAGTGCTATTAGGGCGGTCAACAAGCAGTTAATATGACTTTGTCAAAGAAAAAAGTTTTGGCTGCCGTTGAGTTTTAATTTTCACATTGTGGCTGAGAGAAAGATCAGCATTCTAAAAAGTGACTTGTGCTTGATCCTGCTGGTTTTTAACCACTTGGTGTCCGCGCTATAGTTGAATGACAGCTACAGCATGGACCTGAATTTCCGGAAGACCGTCATATGACGGTCTCCCCTTTGAAAGCTCCCTGCGCGTGGCGCACCCTGTGATCAACGATCCGAGTAAGGGGCCAGACCCGGCCCCTTACCACGTGATCAGCTGTCAGCCAATGACAGCTGATCACGTGTGTAAACAAAAGCTCCGGAATCGTTTTTTTTTCTCCTCACACTGATAGCATGAGGAGAAAAAAAGCCGATCACAGGCTTATGTGCAAGGGACATCGATCCCGAAGAGGAAGGAGGCACATCTGCCTCATCTGTGGTTAATATGAACCAGTTCTTTTCAGGGCAAAACAGCAGATTCGCTTAAAGTGCATGTAAACCCTAACAATGAACGTCTTATTGCTCCCTTTTGCTCTGTCAAACATACCATCGGAAGCATGTTGGAATAACTGTGTGAATTAATGTTATGAAGTTGAAAAGTTTAGGTAAAAGTTAATGGGAAGGACTTAAAACACTGCACAAAAATGCTTTGTGTTGTCAGTCCACAACAGGGCTTAAAATGGAACTAAATACCTCTTTAACTGTTAACTAAAACAGTGAGCCTCTGTAAGCTCTCAACTGAACTGTCAAGCCATCAAATGGCTGTTTTTCGAGCTGATCACATGTGCAGTTCCAGTCTAACTGCAAATCAAACTGAGGCAAAGATGGTAGTTTCTTTGCCTGTATATGATCGGAAATAGGAGATTTTAATTCCGCTTTAAGAGCGAAGGTTATTTCTGACACGTCAACAGGTTTGTTTCTGTACTTGGTGGGTCTTCAAAGGGGAAAAAACGTGGTACATGTAATTGCAGAGTTGTACTGCAGGGAGAAAAAGTAAAGTGCATCCATGAATCTGGGTAGGGGAGCAGCATCTAACCTCAAGAACAAAGATGTAGTCATTTTACATTGCAGCTTTTAAGTCCTTTGACGTGCTGATCGCATTTTGTTTTCTTTGTAAAGGCTAAGTAAGTTTTCTGAAAGTACAGAAAAATATCTGTTGATTTTTAGATATCCTATCTTATCTACACCACAAAAAAAAAAAAACTCTATTCAATGTAAATGATAAGAGGGAATGTGTTGTCCCCCTAGACTGCTCCCCTAAATGGACAACAATGATGCTCTTCCATATATACAGTGCAGTGAATGTTTGTTAAAAAGTTAAACGTTTAAAAAGGAAACAGGTGAAGCTTCTGAGGACTGGTAAGCAGCAATACAGGTGCATCTCATAACATTAGAATATTATCTAAAAGTTTATTTCATTCTATTCAAAAAGTGAAACTCATATTTTATATAGATGCGTTACACACAGAGTGATATATTTCAAGCTTTTCCAGCATCTCCATAGTGCTGGCTAGCAGAGGGGAGCATGAAGTGCTCTAGAATTTCCTGGTAGAGGGCTGCTCTGACTCTGGACTTGATAAAACACAGTATCACAGTGGCTCCCCAAATCACCACTGACTGAAAAATGTAGCATTTCATTTGGAAATCAAGGTCCTTGAGTCTGGTGAAAGAGTGGCGAGAATCTAAGTTGCATGAGGCCCAGTGTGAAGTTTCCACAGTCAGTGATGATTTGGGGAGCCATGTCATCTGCTGGTGTTGATCCACTGTGTTTTATTAAGTCCAAAGTCAACGCAGCCTATCAGTAAGGTCTAGAGCAGTGGTCATCAACTCCTCTCCTCAAGGCCCACTTACAGGCCAGGTTTGCAAGATAACTGAAATATATCACAGGTGATATCATTTGCTGCTCAGTGATTGTAATATTCTAGTCTGCATCTGACCACTGGTCTAGAGTGCTTTATGCTTCCCTCTACTGACTAGCCTTATGGAGATGCAGATTTAATTTTCCAGCAGGAGTTGGCATCTGCCCACATTGCCAAAAGTACGAAAACCTGGTTTAACCATTTCCCAACCAGCCCCCACAGTTATACTGCGGCAGTTTGGCACAGCTGCACGAGCCGTCGTAGCCGGGTACCTGCGATCGCTCGTGACAGAGATAGAATCGGGATCTGTTTGTGTAAACACACAATTCCCAGTTCTGCTAGGAGAGAAGAGACAGACTGTGGGGGTTATTTACGAAAGGCAAATCCACTTTTCACTGCAAGTGCATCCTGAGAAGCTGAAGAGGGCCCTTCTCCACTAGATTCCTCAGAAGTGGAATCATCAGTTTCCTCCCGATCCTCTGAGGGGGATTCCTCTCCTTTATCCCAGAGTTCCTCACTCTGAGGGTCCTGGGTGACAGAGGGGGGTCTAATGCGTTTTCTTCCACTGAGTGAAGATGCGATTAAGACCACTAATCTTTCCTCTAAACCGTTTATGGTTGAGGAAAAAACCTCCTGTGTAATGTACACAGGGGCTGAAGTGCCAGAAGCAGCTGCAGCCCCTGACCCCGACTGCTCTCCCTGGTCAGCCTCCCCGGGTCCTGCAGGGGGGAAAGGTGCTGCAGAGGGGGGTCCTCAGAGTCTCAAGGGGACCCCTTGGAGCCTCTATTCTTCGGGGTACTTGTACCTCTTTTACCCATAGTGCAAAGCAACAAAAGGTAGAGGTACCACACAAAAAAAATGCACTGACTGCTGAGCCTTGTAGTTCAGCAACTGCCGCTGCTACTTAAGACTCATTCTGGTGCCTAAGTAAATGCTGCCTGGGAATGCCTGTGTCTCCCACACTCACATGCGCCTGTCAGCTCTGTGTCCCTCCATAGGCTGTGTGCATCTGAAATAGAGTGCACTTTAAAGCCTGTGTAGCCCAGTACTTCCACCCCCCCCCCCCCGCTCGTTTTAAAAACAAGTGTTTCCCGCGCGAGCAGAGGCTCTAACCCTGCTGGCAAGCTTTGAGGGGAGGCTGGGACAGAGGAGAGGGAAGGGCCAGTGGATGTGAAGCCGCTGTAATGGCGCCGTGGACGGCGGCGGGTGGTGGGGTATATTACCGCTCTCTGCCCAAGCCTGTCTCAGCCCCCTAATCCGTGGAGGGAGAATCCCAGAAGGAAAAAAAAACCCTTACCTTCATCCTTCATGGAGCATGGCTGGAGGAGCATAGAGTGTGGACACCAAGAAGACAGATCAGGCATAAAAAGGTATGTGCTCCTGGCAGCCCCCGGTGGCGACTATAGGCATAGCATACATTTATTTAAAAGGAGAAAACCTACTAGAATTAGAAAAATTCTTGAGCAGTCTCTCTTAACTTATCCAGCTGCAGGGTCTGAATAACAGACCCAATCTTCACCTCTCACGGTGGGCTCCGCTAGGAAAAAATCTTTAGAGACTGGGGCCCCCTTGAATAGGGGGATCTGCAGTTCTAGGCCCATAAAGCACCCTGCCAGGAATATGGCTTAAAAAAATACTGGATCCCAGGGTCCAGCTCTCTAAAAAGAGAAGTGTTACAGGTAAAACCTCGTTTCTTCAGACACAAGGCCCGGGTACCATCCAATTCGGTCTAGAAAAGACACTTTTAATGGATCCGATCTCATAGCTGGCCCCAGTAAGGATATTCCAGCAGAGCTCAGCACAGCACATCTTTACTTGTGACCAACACCTAAGACACTGGCAAAAAAACTGAGGTGATTCCAGCAGGGGGAGGGGTTATATGGGGGATTGAACTTCCTGTCTAGGGTGTGCCAGTGTCCAATCACCTAGTGATACCCTATAACCCACCAGTAATTACTGAGTCTCTGTGTCCTGTGATGTAGCTCAAAAGAAAAGGATTTTACAGGTAAGCTATTATAAAAATCCTATTTTTATTTTCCTTGCATGTCCCCCTCGGATCTACAGCGAATTTACTTCCAAGTGCACTTTCAGTGCAAAGTGGATTTTCCTTTAGTAAATAACCCCCCTGTTCTTACTAAGTAGGAACAACGATCTCTCTCCTCCTCTAATCAGCCAAATCCCCCCCCCCCCCCCCCCACAGTTAGAAACACACACAGGGGACACAGTTAACCCCTTGATCGCCCCTAGTGTTAACCCCTTCCCTGCCAGTGACATTTCTACAGTAAACGGTGGCTATTTTTAGCTCTGATCGCTGTATAAATGTCACTGGTCCCAGAAAAGTGTCAAAAGTGTCAGTCGCAATGTTGCAGTCCCAATAAAAGTTGCAGGTGCCATAACTCTATCCCCTATTTTATAGTCGCTATATCTTTTGCGCAAACCAATCAATATACGCTTATTGCGTTTTTTTTTTTTACCAAAAATATGTCGAAAAATACATACCTCCCTAAACTGAAGAAGATTTTTATTTTTTTTTATTTGGGATATTTATTATAGCAAAATGTACAAAATATAGTTTTTTTTTGCTCTTTTTTTGTTTTTAGAGCAAAAATAAAATGCAGAGGTGATCAAATGCCACCAAAAGAAAGTTCTATTTGTGGGGGGAGGGGGGGTGGGGAAACAGGAGACATACATTTTGTTTTGTTACAACATCGCACAACTGTGCAATTGTCAGTTAAAGTGACGCAGTACCATATCGCAAAAAATTGCCTGGTCAGGAAGGAGGCAAATCCTTCCAGGGCTGAAGTGGTTAATGATCATGATATCACTGTGCTTGATTGGCCTGCAAATTCACCTGACCTAAACCCTAAACCCCAAAGATAATCTGGGGGGGGTATTGTTGAGAGAAAGACGAGAGACATAAGACCCTAATAATGCAGACGAGCTGAAGGCCGCTGTCAAAGCAACCTGGGCTTCCATAACACCTCAGCAGTACCACAGGCTCATCCCCTCCATGCCACGCCACAGTGATGCAGTAATTCATACAAAAGGAGCCCCGACCAATTATTGAGTACATACTATACTATACATGGACATACTTTTCAGTAAGCCAACATTTCTGTATTAAAAATCTTCTCTTTTTTTTTTTTTTTATTGGTCTTGTGTATTATGCTAATTTTCTGAGATATTGAAATATGGGTTTTCACTAACTGTAAGCCATAATCATTACAAATCAAAGAAAAAAATGCTTGAAATGTATTACTCTGTGTGGTAACGCATCTATATAAAATGAGTTTCACTTTTTGAATTGAATTACTGAAATAAATTAACTTTTTGATTATATATTCTAATTTTCCGAGATGCACATGTACATGGATGCACATGTATATTACGTTTGTTTTTTGTAAAGATACAGTTCAAATTATATTTTAGAACTTAACTGCTATATTACACTCCTGTGCCAGCCCTCTCAAAATCTGAAGTTTTTACTGTAAGCTGGAGAGTTACCACTGCAGCAAAAAAATATTGTATTCTGGTAACTGTATGGGGTTAAAGTGGTTGTATAGTAAATTTTGGGACTTTAACCTACAGGAAAGCCTATAATAAGGTTTACCTGTAGGTAAAAAAAAATCTCTTAAACCTGTACGGTTTAGGAGATATTCCCCTCGCAATGCGCTGCTGACTGCAGCGGCGCATGCGCACAGGGGATTCTCGGCTGAAAGTCCAGCAGACACCGGACCCTGCCGGAAAGAAATCTCCCGCGCGCATATCGCCAATCACAGCGCCGGAGCCGAGATACCCGGAAGAAACGCAGAGGGAACATGTCAGCTCCCTCGGTGTGGATCAGGCCAGATGTCGGGGGCCTCGTTCTAAGGTAAGTATTTCAGAATGAGCTAGTATGCAGTGCATACTAGCTCATTATGCCTTTTCCTTTGCAGGTGAGTAAAAAAAAAAAAAAAAAAACTTCAGCGGGTATACAACCGCTTTAATACTGATAATACTCAGTGTATGCATAACTTACTATATTTCGCATGGCTTTATTTATGTTTTTCTACATTTTTATATGCAGGCCAAGTTGTCTAGGAAAAGTTACAGCTAGGATTAGGACTAACCATAGTCACAATGGTCAGCTTTAAATGGTTAAGACACATATCCTAAAAATAATCATAAAAAGAGCCTATTGTTATAACTGCTTAAAAAGGTGTTAGTTTAGGTTAGGCTCTAAGTTGTTTGTTACTGACCTAAAGCCAATTAAAAATTACATGTCCATCTAAAATTACTTTGTCTACAGGCTGACAACATTGCTGCATCATTTCACTGCTGGTAAAAAAAATAAAAATAAAATGTTATAACCCTTCTAAGGAAGTTTAAAATGATTTGTCAGGGTCAGCAAGTAATAAAAGTATGTTATTGTGGAGGCTGGGGACTAGAAAATAGTTCAGTGTTACTTCAGCGTTAAAGTATATGTGAACCCATTCTGTTTAAATAGAAAGGTAAGGCGAGATGAGCACATAATTTCTGTTCTCAGGTGCATAAGGGCTTGGAGAGGTGAATACACTGTCACCTGTCAATACAAGTCTTGGGAACTGGAGGACAGGCAGGCTGTGTTCCCTGAAAACTGACCAGGCTAGGATGGATGTGCTTCTATGTCTAATGTGGTCAGTGTTAGGAATCTTCTCTTGTGATCGGTCAAAACTCCAGATGTATTGAGAAGCAAACAATTTATTTCTGATGTGGCCCACAACAGGGAGACATGCTTACAGGACAAGCTGCAGAAAAAAGTCTCAACAAAAGAATATGTCTCCCTCCTCCTCATACCCTACAACAATAACACCTCTATGCTTCTATTGGCTGAGGAAACATAAATAACATGTCATGGTACGAACTGGTACCTTTATTTTGGCTATTCATGTTCCTGTACATTCTTAGGCTATCATATTTAGTTAAATCTAATCATCCTACAACTTACTATGGAGTTAATTAAGACAAAACAATACAACAAGTTAATACAATAATGTGCTCAGAAGTAAGTTTTTAAAAATCAGTCTCAGGAATATTGTTTTTCTAATAGTCACACAATAAACATTTAAAACTTTTCTAACAGTCAGTTTGAAATAGGAGACTAAGGGGACTGGCAGGATTACCAGAGATTTCACACAAAGGAAGCAATGCAAAGAGAACAGGATACATTTTCGTACAAGTACATGGTACAGCAGGCACATATCAGGAATACGAAATGGTAGAGTAACCTATTCTTTAATTCTAGTGACAGACTGCATGACCTACTTTTAATTTTGCCCATAGCTTCACTTTACGTTGGCCATCATAAAGGGGCCTCCATACCCCTATTAGGGTTCTCATTTCTCTGGAATTTATTTGGAAGGATAAAAACATCCCCAGGCTGGATAAGAACATTCACAACCTCAACATGTTTGGTTAACCACTTGAGACCCGCGCTATAGCCGAATGACAGCTACAGCGCGGATCTCCTTTGCCAGGACTACGTCTATTGACGTCACCCCGTGCACGAGCGGCCTGCGCGCCCCCTGAGGGGCGCGCGCGGTGCGTTCTGTGATCGGCGAGTCTATGAGACTCGCCTGATCACTGATCCGAGCAAGGGGTCGATCCCGACCCCTTATCACGTGATCAGCTGTCAGCCAATGACAGCTGATCATGTGATACAACGGAGCCGGTAATCGGCTATTATTCCTCCTCGCGCTGTCAGCGCGAGGAGAAAAAAAAAGAGCCGATCACCGGCGGCCGTGATCGGGACATAAGTCCCGATCACGGCCAGCCCTGCCAGTGCCCACCTGCCCCCTGCTTTGCCACATCAATAAAAAAATGTGTTCCCCCCTGTCAGTGCCACCCAGCAGTGCCCACAGTGCCACCCAGCAATGCCCACAGTGCCACCCAGCAGTGCCCACAATCTGCCTCAACAAAGGTGCTGCACCCCAGTGCCACATATCTGTGCCCATCAGTGTCATCTACCAGTGCCCATCAGTGCCACCTATCAGAGCCACCTATCAGTGCCCATCAGTCCCATCTATCAGTGGTACATATCAGTGCCCCTTAGTGCCACCCATCCGTGCCACCCATCCGTGCCATCTTATCTGTGCCAATCTTTGCCCATCAGTGCCGCCTTATCTGTGCCCATCGGTGCCGCCTTATCTGTGCCTATTAGTGCCGCCTTAACTATGCCTATCAGTGCCCACCAGTGCAGCCTATCAGTGCCCACCAGTGCAGCCTATCAGTGCCGCCCCATCAGCGCACTTCAGTGAAGGAGAAAAATGACCTGTTTGCAAAATTTTATAACAAACTATTAAACATGATTTTTTATTTTTTTTGCATCTTTTTTTGTTTGTTTAGCAAAAAATAAAACTCCCAGCTGTAATTAAATACCACCAAAAGAAAGCTCTATTTGTGGGAAAAAAATGATAAAAATTTCATTTGGGTACAGTGTTGTATGCCCGCGCAATTGTCATTCAAAGTGCATCAGCGCTGAAAGCTGAAAATTGGTCTGGGCATGATGGGGGGTTTAAGTGCCCAGTAAGCAAGTGGTTAAAGAACCACCATACTTTAGAGAATCTTGCTGATGGAGTGCCAAAATAAATCATATTGTGTGTTACGCTGACTATTGACCGGAGCCTATAATTGACAATTCACTTTTGAGTGGAACAGTCTTTAAAAGTGTGTATCTTTTAAAAATGTTACTTATTCCTTATTTTATTGAGAATTGTTTTCTTGTGTTGTGATTAGATATAAAATCTGAATAATCGGTTGATTTTATTTAAATGTTTCACAGATCATTAGGCGGTAGTTAATATTCTAAACCTGAGCTTCCTTCTGCGAGACTGAGATATTATGCAACAAGAAGACGAGGTGGTGCTATCTGTGCTTTGTTCTGTTCTTCTATTTCACAGACGCAGAAAGGGAACCAATTAATTTTTTTGTACATCAAATGAACTGTGGATGCCGTAGCTAGACATCCAGTTGGATGTTAACTTTTTCTGGGAGTCAAAAATGTAAATGAGCAAGTTTTGCTAGTTGTACCCAAAAATCTCATTAGTGAGATGTATTTTTAACACTAACCAAATGAGGAATGTGCTCAATATTTGAAAGATGAACAAAAAAGAAAGAAAGATGTTCTTCAGTAAATGAATATATTGCAGTTATCAAAAGGAAAGGGGTTCAGCATCGTTCTCCTTCATTGGCCACCAGAGTACTTCTGATGTTGCTGGAACCCACATAGGAATACAGTTTGGCTATTTAACTTGTAGACATCTTTTGTATACTGGAGATAGTTGATATTTATGTAAATGTAAAAAAAAATATTCCTCACATATTCATTATAGAATTTCTGAACTTGTTTTATCAACTCCGCTATATGTAGTTTCTTATAATGTTGAAATGAGCGAAGGCAAAGAGGGAGTGAAGGACATCTTTCGTTTTGAATTTAGAGGTTACGGTTCTGATAGTCTTATGTTCAAGGAATTGTGTCAATGAACATAATGTTCCCTAATTCCTACACAGATTCTTCAATTCTACATTCATTTGTCATTGCCAATGTTTCTTTTATATTCCTCTCTGTAAACAAACCCTTTTAGTGATTGCATGAGTTCCTTTTGTCTAAATACATATAAATTAAATGGACAGTCTTCAGGTGCTGTGATCCCTTACAAATAATTAGAGTAAATAAAAAAAAATGAAACAACTGTTAGAATAAGAGGTCCCCCTTAACCTACTATACATCGTATTAGTTTATGTCCATTTGCTGTTTTACTAATGATTGTACGCTGCAGTATATGTCTGTGTATTAAAAATGCAGATCTTACAATGCATATAGGGAACAAGGCTTTCAGCACAGCTGCAGTGTTTCCTGGATTTAGAAATGCACTGATTGAGTCATTGATTCCCTAGAAATGTATTTCAAGCAATGCTGTTTTTGCCAAAAAAAAAATCTTTATAGCAGGTCCCAGTTCTCTCAGTTCAAGTACTGCAGCCTCTGTCAGACTCTGCAGCATTCGACACTTGTGAGAGTGTTGGATGCCTGTGTCCCCCAACTCTGGTTCTATCTTTCACCACTTGAGTCACCACTGTGGTCTTTAGTTTTTCATACAGCAGAGAAGGGACAAAGCCCATACGTTTGGTGTTTTCTTTTGTTGTGATAGGTAGATTTCATTAAACTTCCTATCCAGGAGATGCAACAGGATGTGAAAGTAAAAAGTGAACTTGATGAACCAGAGGACCTGATGGCTAGACCCTAAAAAAAAATCTGATAACATTAGGAATATGAAAAAACGAAAAGAAGCAGTACAAGATCAAAAAAATGTGGGGAGAGCTGACCCATAGGATCGCGATGACTGAACAAACATCATCATTTGTCTATGTGATGGTGATCATCAGCAAAAAACAAGAGGTTGAATCTACCTAGCTGGGACACACACAGCAATAAAACATGACCGTGCATCTAATCCTTCCACTGTATTGTTTCTTCACTGGCCAATAAGTGAGGCACTGCTTCTTCACTGTCAGAAACTCTGCAGAATGTCACTCAGAAGTAATTGAGCGATACCTTGCCTGTTGGCCAGCAAGGGAGTGACACTGCTGAAGCAGACAAGCATTCATCTGCCCTGTAAAAATAAATCCAGTCACTGCTAAGCTGTCACCAGCGACAGTATTGCAAGTGTGTCACGAGCCTTTGGTTTACGGTTGTGTGTTACAGTAACCCCCATTGAGTCTTCTTTCCAGAAGAGCCATCTCACAGTCAACAGTGAGTTACATAATCAGGTTAAAAAAGGCACAAGTTCAACCAAAAGAAAAAAATAAATAGAAATAGAAAACCTCCCAATACACAATCCTTTACCCAGAGTTGATCCAGAGGATGGCAAAACAACAACAAAAAAAAAACCCCTATGACGCATGGTCCGGTTTGCTCCAGTGGAGAACAATGTCCAATGTTGCCCCAGCAACACAAAAGCCGGATACTTTTCCGCATGCAGTGGCCATGTAAACATGACCTAATGTTATTTTTGTTCTTCCAGGATAAAAAAAGAAAATCCATGTCTTAAAGTGGAGTACCACCCATATAAATGTCAGCAGCTACAAAAAGTGTAGCTGCTGACTTTTAATTGGACAATCACCTGTCCCACGGTCCAGCGATGTGGGTGAACAAAGCCCCACTCTTCCCCCCCCTCCTGTCCTCTGCGCCGGCCATGCTGCACTTGTGATTGGCCTGACAATCTTCTGGGACCTGTGACGTGTCCCAGAAGATTGCATGGAGGGACAGGGGAGAGGTGAACTTCTGGCTCTGTGGAGCCAGAGGAGCAAGGGGGACCTTGAGGCCTCTTAAATCGTTGTAACCCCCCCCCCCCCCAACAAAAATGACATGCCAAATGGCATGTCAATGGGGTCACCTTCACTAAAGTGGAAGTGCATTTTTGTTTGCATCATTATTTCCATGCATAATGGTCCTAGACTGATGCTAGTTTTCAGTGTGTGCCTCCATTTTTTCATTGCTGCTATGCAAAGATTGTAATTCCATTTGTTATTTATTTTTTAAAGGAATCTTTGGTTATATAGTAAAACTTTGATGTAGTATACTTTCTTTGTATTTGCAGCATATTTTATATTCATACTTGCTGTTTTTCATTTTGGAAAAAGTGACATTGTTCTAGTTTCAGATCGGCAAAATACAGAGCATTATCCTACTGTCAGACGCTCATCTTTTTACACTTTGCTTTTCATTACTCATGATCTACAAATTTCTTCCTCTGCCTTTCTCCGCTGACATGGGAAGAATTTGCTCTGTTTAAATGAGCAACATAGCTTTGGCCAACATGCTGTTTGAAGCATATTCCCATCCCGTGAACTGGAAAATTAAATCAGGTTACAGCATAGATTAACGTCCAGGCTTGTGGATAGAAGAGAAGGCTGCTAAACTCCATGAAATTAACCAACAAGATTATACTGTTCAGGATAAATTTCAAAGCCATGTTCCATATTGTTTTCTGCAGTCCTCTTAGCTGTAATCTAATTTAGATCTTAATACTACGTTGTAATATCTTCTCCTCTTAATCTGGGTTATTAAAGATACGTGTTCAACATATGAAATGCCCCAGGTTTGTGTTTTTCTACTTTGGGGAGTGGATAGAAAATGTAATGTATATAAATATACTACAGGCTCGATAGTTGAAGGCCCCTTTTAGCCAAAATCAATGCTTCAAAGGGAAATCGTGTCTATGACTGAAATGAATAACATAATGACTGCTGCAGTGAAATCATGATGGAAAGATCAAAAAATGGGGCGTAAAAGTGTTCTTTTTTAAGTGTTTAGCTTTGGTTAGCATGATGAGGGTTTATATTCTCTGTCATGTTTTATTGCTGTCTGTGCCTCCACTATGTAGAATTATTCTATTTATTTGACTTGGTGTCCATTGTCCCCAGGATCAAAAGTGAAGCAAAATCTAAAATTTTGTGATACAAATACACTGTTAGACAGTAGCCACGGGAATAAATGTTCCCATGGGAAAATGTTCCCACTTCCTCTTCTGGTGACAACTGATTAAAATGAGATAAATGTTAATTTGGAGGTATGTCCTGTCAGTTTCTCTTGTGTGCAGGGTAAAGGAAGTGAAGTTAAATCTATAGAATGGGACAGTGATAATAATAAAGAATTATCATAGCCTTCAACTAGAGGTGCACTGAATGGAAATTTTGGTACCGAAAATGCAGGTGGAACTTGGCCCGAAAATTCAGGTTTTAATGAAAAACACCATAAGCACAGTAAAATCCTGGCAAAATCAAGTGCATTTTTGGTGCCATAATCAGCATTTTTATTTATTTATTTTTTTCTATATCGGCAAACTGTCAAAAACACAATTTTGGTCCGCTGAAATTTCGGTGCATCTCTACCTTCAACATCCCCTACACACTCCAATAAAAAAAAAAAGTTTTGATTTCATTTTTACGGTGATCTCCAGGCAGATATAAATGACACAATTTAATGCATCTACGTATTTATAAAAGTAGTGTTAAACCACGAAAAAAAAAACAAAAAAAAACTTTTGATGTCATAATGTGCTAGTATGCATCAAATACTAACACGTTATAAGAGACTTGCCTTAAAATGAAGCCCTCCAGCCGGGCTTCCATCTTCACCTGGTCATCCTTCCAGTTTTCAGGGCTCTGGCCCTTTGAATGGCCAAGCTGCAGTGACGTCACTCCTTTGGAAACGCTGCACGGAAGTCGCGGCCCGCAGCACACAGCACTGAATAGACGGCACCATATTCAGAGCTCAGTGAGCATGAGCTGGTGATGTCATTGGCCGCTATCAATGTAAACATCTCCTAAACAGTGCATATTTAGGAGATAGTTATTGTACCTACAGGTTAGCCTTATTATTGGCTTACCTGCAGGTAAAAATCACTCAGGTGGCTTCACCTCTGGTTTACTACACCATAAAATGTAAATACAAGTACCTGAATTTGACCTGATATCTGATTTGAGCAGGCTCTGTAGAGCAGGGCTGGAGTTTGAAAGGAAGAATTAAGAGAAGGAGCTAATCGGTTTATGTGAAAGACAGCATGCTGATAGGGGTAGAGAGCAGAGTGACAGAGAGACAAACTCATCACTGTGCTGCTTCTCATTTTGCTGTCCAGTCATAAACTGGGAGTAGGTCCTAGATGACATGGGCTTCAAGGAAGTGGGTTGATGATGCTGGCCATCAGACCGAGGATGTCTAATAGCAAAAAAAAATACAGTGCACAGTATTCATTTCTTATCATACATCACGGGACACAGAGCCATAGTAGTCACTATGTGGGTTATGGGCCACCTTCAGGTGATGGACACTGGCACATCCTAAGACAAAAAGTCCACTCCCTATATAACCCCTCCCACTACTGGTAGTACCTCAGTTTTTTCGCCAGTGTCTAAGGTGTTGGTCACAAGTGAAGATGTGCTGTGCTGAGCTCCACTGGAGCAATTCTTGCCCCCAGCCAGATCCATTCAAAGTATCTTTTAGGCCGAATTGAATGGTACCCGGGCCTTGTGTGCGAAGAAAATAGGTTTTGCCTGTAAATGCTTCTCTTTTAGAGCTGGACCCCAGGATCCTGTACTTTTGGTATTAAAGCCATAAAGTTTTACTGATGGTGGTGCTATTACAGGTCCAGGATTGTGGGCCTCTCCCAGGGGTTCACTGCTCCTGAAGGTTTAACGGAACCCACCGTGAAGAGTGAAGATTGGGTCTGTTGGCTTTACCACAGAAAACCCTGCGGTGGGAAAGGTAAATGGAGTTTTCTAAGAAATGTTTGAATTTTCTTATGAATGTCACTTATAATTTAGTAAATGTTGTCATGCCCATGGGTCACCACTGGGGGCTGTATAGAGCACATACCTTCTCACACTTCCTCAGAGAGCTCACATTATGTGCGAAATAACTGCTTCCTTTTTCCTCCAGCCAGCAGCAGACCTCCGGTAAGTCCGGGGGGGGGGGGGCTCTTCCCCACCAGATGCCCCCCACCTGTGCTGTTTTCTCCCTTCTTCGCAAGGAAGAAGCATCAGGAGAAAAAAAAACGAATGGCACACCGCCCTACTCAGTGGCTTTCAGGCTTCCTCCTCGCCATTTTTCCCCCTCACTGTACGATCTCATAGGATCAGAGGCCCACGCTCACGCAGGAAAACTCTTTATTTAAAAAGAGATGAGGGGGGCTGTATGTGACGGGGGGATGCGGGGCTTAGCGTGGCGTTGGTGTCCTCCAATGTTCAGCGAGGGAAAGTGTGTTTTTCAAGCACCATGGTTACTGCTGCAAGCTGCAGAGGGACACGAGCAAGAGGGGCATGAAAGAGATTTGGTGACGCAGGTATTCCTTTTGTACACATTTACTATTGCATCAGGCTGGGCATTAATAGAGGCGTCAGTGGCTGACAATTGCTCAAGCAATGGATGCGATTTCTTCTGGTAGTACATCAGGCTATGTTCAGAAGGGGGGGTGATTGAAACAAAAGGGTCTCCCTCAAGCTCTGGAAAGCCTACTCTACAAATGGCATCCTCCGCTGAGAGGGGCTGAATGAGCATCGGGGCCATGAAATGTTTGCAACTATTTTCAACACTGCATGTTCATTTTACACTTTTTACTCAGCCATGGTAGTTTTAAAAAATAAAATAAAATTAGGGACAGGAGAACCGTGGCGAGGCTGATGACTCCTCTTCTGAGGTGCCAAATGAGGAAGAGTTAGCTTTCACAATCTGTAAGATTGATGGTACAAATTCTTGCTGATCTGCTCCACATTTATGTACCCTTAACTGAGTGTTTGGATTTGCTAAAGCCTCCTCAAGCTGTGCATGCCTTTTCCTGTCCATTCTTTGTTGGAAAAGTTTTTTATCTGGAGGATCACCCAGATAAGCATTTTTTTCCTTTCTAAAAAGTTTTCACACTTTATCCTATGGTAGAGAAAATTTTACTAAGTAGGGTATACCAGCAATTAACGCTACTATATCCTTTGTGAGTAAAGGCCCGTACACACGGTCGGACTTTTTGACAACAAACATGCAAATTAGCTGTTTTGGAGCAACATCCGACTGTGTGTACGCTCCATCGGACAAACTTTTTCTGTTTTCATCGGACTTTTGTTGGCTCTGCGAACGGACAAACTTTTTGACAACAGAAGTCCGATGGAGCAAAGTCCGACCGTGTGTATGCAAAAGCATCGGACTTTTGTACAAGGTACAAACACGCATGCTCAGAACCATTGCAAACGATCAGACTACAATACAGAAGTTGACCAAAGGTGGCGCTGGAGTCATTGAACGTCCTCTTTTGAAGTGGCGTCCGTACGTTGTGACGTCACCACGTTCGTGTTTGTTGTCAAAAAGTCCGACCGTGTGTATGCAATACAAACTTGTGGACAACACACTTTGTACAAAAGTCCACGGAAAAGTTTGTACAAGTCCGACCGTGTGTATGGGGCTTTAGTTTGACTTTTCCGGGAGACAATACTCAAATACTTAGGGGTCCAATAGATAAAAGGTTGGAATTCCTATTATAATCAAAAATTTTCTCTGGCAGGTTGAGTGTCTCCGCCTGCGCTGACAGTAATTGGTTATTTGTTGAGAAACCAGTTTAAACAGGTGTTCGAGGTTACCCTGCTCAGCAGGTCCAGGAGGCGGCATCTTTATGTTTGCAATAGTTGCTATGACAGATTCTAGCCTTTGGGCCTTGCGTCATGCAAGAAGCTCCTGGCTAGTTTTCTTTTTACGGTAAAACAACTGTCTTGGGATGTTTTGGATAAAATATCCAAAGAATGTCTAGTAAAAGAAAGATACCCCTTTTTGCCATTTAAGTGAAGGAGTAAATTTATTTTTATGTCAAAGCTCCTTCTTCTGTACCGGGGCATCAGCCTCCAGGCAGTCAGGACGGCTTCCGCCATCAGGTTCAAAGGGTAATCCTCAGGGTTAACCCCAGACACAAATGAGGTCTTGGGGAGGAAGCCTACAAGATACTGTAGCCTCCTTATGAGGAGGTGCCCCGCAAATAAATAAGGAATTCTTCTGCATGTTCTCAGGGATCTGGCAGAAGGAGTGTTAAGATGACAAACTGGAGTTCCAAGAGTTTCCATCTCCTTGTTTTTTCTCAGCTCAATCGTTCCTAAGGATCCAGAGAAAAATAAATCTTTCTCTTAAGCATTGGACCATCTTTTGGCAAAAAGTGTACATGGTGGCCCCCATGTAAGAGCAGAGGTTGGTGTTTGGTTAAATCCAAATGGACACTCTGGATCTCAAAATATCTAAAATTCAATTCCTGAATATAATCTCTTTTTTTGCATGGAGTCGATCCAATCTTATCTCCATCCTACGAGGAGGAGAACTTCTGGCGTCAATCGATGTCAAAGATGCATATCTCCATATGCCTATTGCCTCGTTCACTAGTAATATCTACTTTCAAAGTGGAATCTTCATTTTCATTTTCAGTGTGTAGCTCTACTTTACAGTCTAGCTGCTGCACAAAGGTTCTGGCTCCTTTTCTAGCCAGATTGAGGGCCCAAGGTATAACGATTATGTTTATTTAGTCAATCTGTTCTTGATAGACCAGACGGTAGCCCGCTTAGACCAAAGTATGATCACCACATTCGACTACCTGGAATATCTAGGTCGACTTCTCAAACTAGGAGAAATCTTCTTTAAAACCAGGAAAAAAATACTTGGGTCTGATCTTAGGCACACCCAGAAAAGGGTTCTCGTTCCCCAGGCAAAGATCAGCGCCATAAAGGAACCGATTTAGGTAGTCAAAACAAGATGATTTTCTCCTATTCAGCTTTGCATGAGGTTATTGGGAAAGACGATGGCTTCATTCAAGGCCGTTTCTTATGCTTATGTCTCATTCTAGACTGCTGCAAAACAGTTTCCTATCGGCTTGAAACAAAGGGTTCAAGCTCTACATTCCCAATGTGTCTGACTCCAAAGCCTGCGGCCACTTCACCCTGATAGCGCCGATCTCGTCTGATCTTGGAGGCTAAGCAGGGTCAGGCCTGGTTAGTGCCCGGATGAAAGACCACATGGAAATACCAGGTGCTGTAGGCTGGGTGCGCTGGAGCCTCAATTTATGGTTAACATCCGAAAATCTGCAAAGGGGAAAATCTTTCCGTCAATTACCAGTAAAATAGTAACAACCATATGCCAACCTTTTTTGTTTAGGTTGGGTGACAGTCCTGAAAGAGGCAGTTGTCCAAGAAGTGGCCTAGATCAGAAATAGCCTTGCCCATTAACATTTAAAAAAATTAAGGTATTGTCCTGCCAGTCCGTCGATGCCACAGCAATGACCTATATTAATCACCAAGGCCGCACAAGAAATTGTGCGGCCCAGAGAAAGGTGAATCTTATCCTATCTTAGGCAGAAAACAATATACTTTGCCTATTGGCAGTTTTCATTCTAGGAATAGAAAATTGGCAGACAGACTTCTTGAGTTGCCAGCAGTTGTTCCCGGGAGAATGGTTCCTTCACCCCAATATCTTCCTGTCAATATGTCAATTCCAGACATAGAACTGTTTGCGTCCAGGTTCAACAAACAAATCGACAACTGTCAACAACAAAGCATCCGCTAGCATGTGGGACAGATGCCTTGCTATTCCTGTGGAATCTGTTCTCGCTGATTTGTGCATTCCCTCCTATTCTGCTTGTGTCCACGACTTCTTCACAGGATCAAGTGGGAAGGGAAGTCGTTGATTCTTGTGATCCCCAGCGAGGCCCAGGAAATCTTGGTATGCAGAGATCGTAAAGATGACCCATGGACCCTACCGCCACAGACAGACTTTCTCTTACAAGGTCCATTATTCCATCCTATTTTACAAATGCTAAATTTAACAATTTGGCCATTGAGACCCACACTCTGAAGAAGCGTGGGCTGTCAGGTTCGGTAGTTTTCTACCTTGGTTAAAGCAAGGGAGCCAGCGTCTGTGATTATATATTATGGAGTCTGTGAAACCAGGAGCTGCACCCCAGGAAATAAGTCAAGGTAGAGTCTTTGACTTTTCTGCAGATGGGGTGAGAAATAAAGCTGGCCTTGAGTGCTTCTAAGGACAGGTCTCAGGGCTTAATCTCTGGTTAGGTAACCTCAGAGCCCTTGGGACTTGAGTTTAGTTATGTCGGCATTACAAAACAGCCTTTTTTTGGGCTGATAGGACATATTCCCTTGGAACCTATTTTTTCTGGTAACCATATCTGCTGCAAGAAGGGTATCAGTATAGGCTGCTCTTTCTTGTAAAGAGACATATTTTTATTTTTCACAAGGATAAGGTGGTATTGCGTCCTCATCCTAATTTTTTACGAAAAGGTAGTATCAGGTTTTTTATCTAAACCAGGATATTGCGCTACCTTCATTTTTACAGAACCCTGTTCTTTGGAAGCAAAAACACTAAATTCTCTTGATGTGGTGAGATCAGTCAATGTCTACTTAAAGGCGATTGCTCAGATTTGGAAAATGGATGTTTTTGTTCGTGTTGCCTGAAGGTCCTAAAAGAGGACAGGCAGCATCAAAATCTACTATTCTAAATGGATTCGACAAGTAATCATTCAAGCTTATGGTTTAAAGAGGAGGATTTCTCCTTTTCATATTAAAGCACACTCCACCAGGGCTGTTAGTACTTCCTGGGTTAGTGCATCACCAAGGCTCCATGGCTCAGATCTGCAAGGCCGCAACTTGGTCTTCAGTCCATACATTTACTAGATTCTATCAAGTAGATGTAAAAGGTCATGAGGATATCGCCTTTGGGCACAGTGTGTACTGCAGGTGCCGTATAAAACCTCTAGTCTCTCGGTGCTCTACTTTTGTTGTGTCTCCCTCCCTTCAGTTGGCTTTGCTATGGGACATCTCACATAGTAACTACTATGGCTCTGTGTCCCGTGATGAACGATAAGAAAATAGGATTTTTAAAACAGCTTACCTGTAAAATCCTTTTCTTTTGAAGTACATCAAAGGACACAGAGGTCCCTCCCTTCTTTTGGTATACACCTGTATTGCTTTGCTACAAAACTGAGTTACTCCCCGTAGTGGGAGGGGTTATATAGAGAGTGCACTTTTTGTCTTGGAGCATGCTAGTGTCCATCACCTGAAGGTGGCCTATAACCCACATAGTAACTACTATGGCACTGTGTCCCGTGATGTACTTCAAAGAAAAGGATTTTAGGTAAACTGTTTTAAAAATCCTATTTTTGTTACCTTTTAATGAGCTGGTCTATTTTATCTTGTTTTAGAGTTAGAGTTCTGCTTTATTGATGCGCAATTGCCAATATGGAGGCCTGGATATCTCATATCTGTTGATACCTTGGATGTTCTCTTATATTTAACATCCATATGCAATCTCAAGCTTTCTTAGCCATATAAATTAGCCATTTCCCTAGTCTTTTTTTTTTCTTATTGGTGTTCTTTTGGAAATCAAACCGTGCCAAAAAAAATTCTATATACACTATATTTTAAAAAGTATTGTGATGCCTGCCTTTACATGCACGGGAACTTTTATGGCATCCCATTCTTAGTCCGTAGGGTTCAATATTAAGTTGGCCCACCCTTTGCAGCTATAACAGCTTCAACTCTTCCAGAAAGGCTGTCCACAAGGTTTAGGAGTGTGTCTATGGGAATGTTTGACCATTCTTCCAGAAGTGCATTTGTGAGGTCAGGCACTGATGTTGGACGAGAAGGCCTGGCTCTCAGTTTCTGCTGCATTGATGGCAATGGTCAGGCTGCTGCATCAATGGCACTTGTGAGGCTGCATTGATGGCACTTGTGAGGCTGCAGATGGGCACTAACCCTTATTTTGCTTCAAAGTTCCTTATTTAAAATTTAATTTTTCCTGAAACTCAGCTCTTAAAATGAATGTGTGTGTTATTCGCCTGTGCGTGTTATACGCCGATAAATACTGTGTGTGTGTATATATGTATATATATATATATATATATATATATATATATATATATATATATATATATATATATATATATATATATATACACACAGAGTATATTCCATTGATGGACTAAACTCCTGCTCACTTGATAGAAACGGTAGAACATTTTTCTTTCAAAACTCTCCCTATTTATGTGGAGAAAACGGATTACGGTATTAATTCAGTTCCAGTGCATTTATTGTCAATTTACGGAATTAGTAACTGATAAAGTTCAATTGGACTTTTTCATTTGAAAGAAAAAAATAAATAATGTTGTAAAATGTTCCAAGGCTGTTTTTGAAGCCAATGCAAAACAGCTGGCATATTACAATGATTAGAGAACTAGTAAAAATGCATACAGGAGGGCCCACTGCCAAAGAGAGGAGAGGTTTCTGAGCTGTTGGGTGAGTTCTGATAGTTTGCCACTTTTGTTTCCTCTAAGTATATAGTTCTTCTTAATCAACCTGGGAAATGAGTCACTATGACTTGGCTATGACTGGATCACATTGTGTCTTGTGATTTTAGATTTTAAGGGGCTCTCTTTGTAAGCTGTTTCTACTGAAATTCTTTTTTGCTAATAATGATATTCTTTTAAAGAGCTGTTAAGATAAGCAAAAGTGACAATGGTGTTCTACCATCACTCCGCTCCTTTCCCTGGTCTCAAATAGATCTGAAAGTTGCACGCTTTGCATTTCTGTATTCAGTGTTCTTCTGCCAGTAGCCAGTTTTAGATTCTTACAGCCCTAATAATGATTTTGTGGATACACATGTAAAAATGAAATGCGTGATACTGTATTAATAACCTAGTGTTTGGAAGAGATCATCTGTGCTGATAAGCAAAAAAAAAGATGAAGAGATGGTGAAAATAAATATTTCGTAAAAGAGATAAATAACAGTTATTTATGAAGCACAATGTTTTAGTTAAATGTCATCCATTTGAGATTTAATGCTTTCTCTAGAAAAGGGGGAGAGGAGCAGGGTTTTGGGCGCCCGCATCACCTGACTGTGGGACAGGTAATTGTCTGTCTGTTAAAACACTTTTTGTAGCTGCTGACTTTTAATAAACGGAAAAAAGCCTGGAACTCCGCTTTAAAGATAACCAGTCACTAATAGGTTTATGCAGTAATCTGAAAATTAAACGTGAATGCGCTTCTAGTGCACTATCCACAAAAGTTTGTTAGATGTCTTTGTTGTGAAAGTTCAACCAGTTGAAACTCAAATTTCAACTCTTTTATTATTTATATATCCATTTCAGCAAGGCTTTTATGTTACATTCATGTCACCAATACACAAATGATAAAATCAAGTTTATTCTCATCACTTTTAAGCCTTGTTTACACTGTTAAATGCAATTCTCATTGGTGCAGGGAGTCCATTCAGCTGTGTGGTAAATGTCCACCTGCATCTTTCTCTGCAAAGAATGTGGATATGTGGATCTAGGTTGTTGCTTCTTTATCACTGAGCATCAGAAGGTACAAATGTACCTTAGGTGACATTTGGTTGTTAATGGTTCCCCTGAAATAAGTATTTGACCCTTTCGCAAAAAACCCTTGTTGGCAATCA
This sequence comes from Lithobates pipiens, assembly GCF_037356315.1. Taxonomy (NCBI): domain Eukaryota; kingdom Metazoa; phylum Chordata; class Amphibia; order Anura; family Ranidae; genus Lithobates; species Lithobates pipiens. Next base: position 160,807,230 of record NW_027507685.1, on the reverse strand, counting down.
CAGAGGTCAGACATTTCTTATAGTTGGCCACCAGGTTTGCACACATCTCAGGAGGGATTTTGTCCCACTCCTCTTTGCAGATCCTCTCCAAGTCATTAGGTTTTCGAGGCTGACGTTGGCTAACTTGAACCTTCAACCCCCTCCACATATTTTCTATGGGATTAAGGTCTGGACACTGGCTAGGCCACTCCAGGACCTTAAAGTGGTTGTAAACCCTTACAAACCACGTTGATCTGCAGGTAAGCCTAGATTAAGGCTTACCTGTAGGTCCAAGAAATATCTCCCAAACCTACACGGTTCAGGAGATATTTACAAAAAGCCAGGTGCTGCTGTGCACAGCGGCGCAGGTGCACTGAGCACTCCGCAGATAAAAGCAATATGCCGCTAGTGACGTCATTGCAGCTTCGGCGAATCACAACGCCAGAGCAGCGAGACCCGGAAGTCACTCCGGGATACATGGCAGCAGTGAAGATGAAGGAGGAGGACTGCTTTGGGGGCTTCGTTCTCAGGTAAGTTATTCATAATGAGCTAGTATGCTTATGCCTTTTCCTTGCAGGTTGCATTTTAATTTTTTTTTTTAAATGTTAGTGCCTTTACTTCCTCTTTAATGTACTTCTTCTTGAGACACTCCTTTGTTGCCTTGGCCGTGTGTTTTTGGGTCATTGTCATGCTGGAACACCCATCCATGGCCCAGTTTCAACGCCCTGGCTGAGGGAAGGAGGTTCTCACTCATAATTTGACGGTACGCAAATTACGCATGCGTTTTCTTTGCTGCGTGAGCACACAGGGATGGGGTGCTTTTTTAAATTTTCTTTTATTTGTTATTTTATTACTTTTTTTTTCACTGTCCCTTCTAAAAAACAAAAAAACTAACTAACACATCTGTTCACTTTTATTGCTGTCACAAGGAACGTAAACATCCCTTGTGAGAGTCCATTCACACAGGGGCAACACGAATTGCAGCGCGTCTTTGGGAGGCAACTTGGACATGACAAATATGAATCACAGCGTGACTTGGGGCGACTTACAACATGACTTCAAGTTGCCCCCAGGCTAGGCGACTTTGGCTGTGGCCAATCACAGAATAATCCGCTCTCGAGGGGGAACTCCAAATTTTAAATAAAGGCATAGTTTCCCCTACAAGAGCATACCAGGCCCTTAGGTCTGGTATGGATTTTAAGGGGAATCCCTTACACCGAGAAAATGGCGTGGGAGTCCCCCCAAAATCCATACCAGACCCTTATCTGAGCACGCAGCCCAGCCGGTCAGGAAAGGGGGTGAGGACGAGCGAGCGACCCACCCCGAAACCGCTGCAGGCCGCATGCCCTCAACACGTGGGGTGTGTGCTTTGGGGAAGGGGGGCGCCCTGCACCCCCCCACCCCAAACCACCTTGTCCCCATGTTGATGAGGACAAGGGCCTCTTCCCGACAACCCTGGCCGTTGGTTGACGGGGTCTGTGGGCGGGGGGTTTATCGGAATCTGGGAGCCCCCTTTAATAAGGGGCCCCCCACCCTGTGTGAATGAGTAAGGGGTACGTCGTACCCCTACCCATTCACCTGAGGGAAAAAGTGTCAATAAACAAAACACACTAGACAGGTTTTTAAAGTAATTTATTAGGCAGCTCCAGGGGTCGTCTTCCAACTTCGGGGGTCTCTTCGGGCTTCTCCGATCTCTTCGGCCTCTTCTCCCGATGTCTGGTTCTTCTCCCGCTCTCTGGCCCCTTCTCCTAATCTCTGGTTTTTCTGCCAGGCTCCTCTGCTATCTTCTTCCAGCTCTTTTGCTATTGTTGGCCCAGTCTTCTGCGTTGCCTTCTTCCCTCTTCTCTTCCTCTGATGTTGACACAACACTCTCTCCAGCTGTAATGCACTGTAATGACTTATATAGGCATAGGGCGTGGTCACCGGGTGATGTCACCCGGTGACCCCGCCCCTTATGACGTTACAGTCCTGGGGCATGCTGGGTCTGTGATGTCATAAGGGGCGGGGTGACATCACCCGGTGACCATGCCCCATGCCTATATAAGTCATTGCGCACCGCTCACACAGCATTACAGCGGGAGAGAGTGTCTTGTCAACATCGGAGGAAGAGAAGAGGGAAGAAAACGATGCAGAAGACCGGGCCAATGCTAGCAAAAGAGCTGGAAAAATATAGCGGAGGAGCACGGCAGAAGAACCGGAGAGCAGGAGAAGAGGCCGGACACCACGAGAAGACGGAAGAGACCTCCGAAGTCGGGAGAAGACCCCCAGAGCTGCCTAATAAATTACTTTAAAACCCTGTCTAGTGTGTTTTTTTTTATTGTCACTTTTTTCCCTCAGGTGAATGGGTAGGAGTATGATGTACCCCATACTCATCCACATAAGGTGGGGGGCCGGGATCTGGAGGCCCCCTTATATAAGACTTTCGCCCACAGATCGCGAAACCAACGGCCAGGGTTGTCGGGAAGAGGCCCTTGTGCTCATCAACATGGGGACAATGTGCTTTTTTTCGATGGGGGGTGCTGGGTGCTCCCCCTCCCCCAAAACACCCACCCCCGTGTTGAGGGCATGCGGCCTGGTACAGTTCAGGAGGGGGGGGGGGGCGCTCGCTCGTCCCCATCACCTTTCCTGACCGGCTGGGCTGCATGCTCGGATAGGGGGTCTGGTATGGATTTTGGGGGACCCCCACGCAATTTTTGTCAGCGTAGGGGGGTTCCCCCTAAGGGCCTGGTTTGACCCTGGAGGGAAACCCATGCACGGTTTTTATTATTAGAGAGGCGACTTTACAGGAAAATCGCTTCAATATAGATAGTGATCCGACTTGGAGGTGACTTCCATTGAATTCTATGGGTACAAGTCGCCTAGAAGTCAGATTGAAGTAGTACAGGAACCTTTTCTGAAGTGGAGCGACTGCAGTAGTGTGCCTTAAGATGGATCCATTCACTTACATAGATTTTTTTCATGTAGCACGACTTGAGGTGACTGGGGGCAACTTGGGACGACTTGAAGTCGGACCCAAAGTTGGCCCTGTGTGAATGGACTCTGACAGTAATAGGTGGTGACAGGTACACTTTATGGAGGGATCGGGGGTCTAAAAGACCCCAAATCCCTCCTTTTGCAGTTAAAAGTATTCAGATCACCAAAATCACTGCTTCTGAATACTGTCATTTTATTTATTTTTTTAAACTTCTTTTATTATTAGTAATCATTTCAGACAGGTAATGTATAACATACATTTTACATATCAACATCATGGTGTAGAATAATCACATCATAAACTTGTTAGCATTAAAGATACTTCTCCGAGCACCGTACATTTCAATCTTATTATACCCGCTCTTTATGTATACATTATTTTCTCCCCCCTACCTCCCCCCATTCCCCAAACAATAAGAAACAGTCAAACTTCTGCATGCATCTGCCGGACAATCAGTTTATCATTACCGATAAGCTCAGACCCATTTCCATGGGCCCTATAAATCTTCTATAGTATTACCCATGATGTGGTCAGGTTCAGTGTTCAGGGATTCGACATGTATCTACCTTCTCAACCCAGTCCCCCCATATTTTTAGAAACTTCCCTGCCCTTCCCCTTGTCTCGTATGTAATTTTGTACACTGGTATATCCTGGTTAATCAGGGCTTTCCAGTGGTTTAATCATTGCTGATTGTGTCCATTGTAGAAGTATAAACTTCCTAGCATAGTATAATAGAAAGCGAAGGAACTGTTTGCGGTAACTACTAAGTTCCACTTCTTCAAAAATTGAGAGGAGACACCATTTAGGACTACAAATATTGGGTAGGTCAAAAGTGACCGCAATAAAGTGGGTCACTTGGGACCAAAACGGTCTTATTTTCTCGCAGTCCCATAGCATATGCAGCAAGTTCCCTACCCCTCTACCACACTTATGACACACTGGGCTAGGTATTTTCCACATTTGGAAGAGTCGCAGTGGAGTGTAATATATCCTGTGAAAAATACGTATCTGTATCATTCTATCCCTGTCGGAGATAGCAGTGCTAAAGTATGTTTCAAGGAGTTCTTCCCAATTATCCTCCGAGAGATCAGGTATATCCCTCGTCCAGTGTTGTTTCAAAACTTGTAGCCGAGTAGACCTAGGTTCACTCAGCATCTTATAGTAAGTGGAGACCAGTTATACATGTTCTGGGCATGCTAATGCCCCTTCTAATGTAGAGCTCTGAAAAGAGACATTCCTAAGTCCTAGTTGGGAGCTAGCGGCATGTTTTAGTTTTAGGTATCTAAATCTCCAGGTCTCAGGTATTCCCAGCTCCTGTCGTAACGTGGGGAATGTTTTGAGAATACCTTCCTCATATAGTTGATGAACATATTTTAAGCCCTTCCCTGCCCATCTACCAGCATCGGGTAAGTCATGCAAGTGCAGAAACAAAGGATTATACCATATGGGCTGATTGGGTGAGATTGTGGGTTGGGCCTCAAGCACCAGTATCTGACATAATTTAAAGATTTTGAGAGAAACATTGATCATGTCTGTGCCTTCCCTTCCTCCAACCCTTCCCCTGAATATTAAATTCGTCAGAGCTTTGTAGGAGGAAAGCAAGGCTGCCTCCGCTGCAGTCGCAGCATTATTTCGTTGTGGGAACAGCCACCAATGGACGTAGACCAGTTGAGAGGCATAGTAATACAATCTCAAATTCAGTAGTGCTAGTCCCCCCCCCCCCCCCCTTGTTTGTGGGTAAATGCAGAGTAGTAAGTGCTATTCGTGGATTCTTAGGGAACCAAAGAAATGCGGATATTAAGGAATCAATCTCCTGAAAAATCTTTTTTGGCACATAGACCAGGCAGTTCGCTAGAATATATACTATTATAAATATAATAGTTTGGGGAAAAACACCATTTTAAATATGTTAGCTCTCCCCATCAATGTTAAAGGTAGGTTGACCCAATTATTTAGTTTGACCTTAAGGGAGTCTATACAGGGGAGAAGGTTATCTGAGATATACTTCGTAATTGGTAATTTTAACCGTCACTCCCAGGTTCGGGTTTGACAAGTAAAGCAGCATATCGTCTGTATATAATGATATACGCTCTTCCAGCGAGCCTATCCACATTCCCTTTAGCTCTGTAGAAACTCTGAGCAACCTAGCAAGGGGTTCCACTGCCAACGCAAATAAGAGGCGATAGAGGACACCCCTGCCTGGTGCCTCTATAAATTCTAAAGGGTCTAGAAATGGTACCGTTAATCCTGAAACGGGCCATGGGTTGGTCATACAATATTTTAATCCAGGTAACAAGGTTGTTTCTGAATCCAAATTTTTCCATAATGTAGAGAAGATAAGGCCATTCCGCGGAATCAAACGCCTTATGGGCGTCCAGGGACACTACTGCTCTTGGGACTGTTAGTGCATTTGGGGCCTGGAGATTTGTAAATAATCTGCATATGTTACTATAAGTAGATCTCCCCGGGATGAATCCGGTTTGATCTGAATTTATTAGAGTGGTAATTACAGAATTTGTTCAGGTGGCTAAAATTTTCAATAGAATCTTCAGATCCGTATTAATTAGGGAAATTGGCCTGTAGGATTTGCAATAAAGAGGGCTTGGGGATTAATACAATGAGTGCTTCTTTCATGGATGGGTATGACATCGCTGTGTAAAAATAGAGAAGAAAAGTTTACATAGTCTAGGGGCCAGGACTTCCTGGTATTCGAAATACCATTCAATGGGAAAACCGTCTGGACCCGGAGTGTTGTGTTTAGCAAAGTTTTTAATAGTTAGCGTTATCTCCTCTACAGACATGGGCGATTTCTGCGACATTTTTTGTTGTAGGGGTAACACAGGGAATTCAATCGTATCAACATATTCGTACAGTTCTGGGATGGTATAGTGGGCCTGCGATAGATATAGGTTTGAATAGAAGTTCTGGAAGGTCTCCAGGATCTCCTCTCATGTGCCCCTAAGTGTGTTAGAAGCATCATGGATGCAAGGGACCAAGGTGGGGTCAGGGAGGGGTGCGGCCAAAAACGCCAGCAGTTTTCCGCTCCTATCACCCATGTCAAAAATCCTCTGACGTTGGTACAGGATTTTTTTCTGAGTTTTCGAAAGAAGTGCCAGTTCATATTCTCTACTGATTCTCTGCAAATTTTGATTAAAAAAGAGGGGAAGGGTCCCTAACATAGCGATCCTCCGCCTCCTTTAAGTTAGAGGCTAACCCTTGTATTCGCTCCCCATTCGCTCTCCGCAGATCTAGGACTCCTTTCATATAAGCTCCTCTGGAGACCGCCTTGAAGGCGTCCCAAGTGATTAATTCTGAGACCTCTTCCCTGTTTTCCTGCCAGAAGTTAGTCACTGCATCTTTACAAGTATATGTCACCATGGGTTCCTGCATCCAGTAGGGACTCATCCGCCATATCTGGCTGCCCAAATCTTTAGATACTCTTATAGTCAACTGCAGGGGGGAGTGGTCTGAGACTGCCCTCGGTAGATAGGAAATCCCCCCAACTCCCTGCAACGCATCACTGGAGAGGAAGAACATATCCAGCCTAGATAGAGACCTATGGGACGCAGATGCACAAGAGAACTCCCTCTGATCTGGATGTTTCCAGCTCCATACCTCTGTCAAATCATAGGACGTCGCCCAATCTCTTAACACCGGTGATGATGGTCTAGTGCATCGGAGCCTATCCTGATCAGCATTCATTACCTGGTTAAAATCTCCTCCTATAAGGAGGTGACCTTGTATCATGGGGAGTACCACAGACATACAATCCCTCAGCCTTTGCAGGTCAAAGGGTGGCGGCATATATAAGGTCACTAATGTATATAATACTCCCTGGCATTACAAAACCACCACGATATAACATCCCTGCGGGTCAGTCTTGACCTCCAATATTTGGACCAGCAAAGATCTTAGTATAAGTATAGAGACTCCTCTAGAGTAACTAGAATAAGTCGCATGAAAGGCATGGGCAATATAATGTTTTTTTAGGGCCATGACCCGGGATCCCACCAGATGAGTTTCTTGGAGCATAAATATTTCTGCTTTAGTACACTTTAGAGAGATCTCTTAATCTTTGAATTTAAGCCCCTAACATTCCAGGTGATAAAATTAGAACTTATCGATGGGATGGAGAGTCCATGGATCAAAAAGGGAGGGAGGTCATCCCAGCAAAAACCAGGTCCCCCCACCCCTTTGGTTATTAATATACCTTGGATAATTGTTATAGGAACTAAGTACATCTGTTCCATAATCTTACCCTCTTCCGGCCCATACGTGCAATGTCCGTGAAATAAAAATAGAACAAAAAACCCAAGCTCCAACACCCAAATTCCCCCCTCCCCCCTCCCTGCTCATTGTCCCCAACTGTAACGAGCTTCATCCCAATAACCAGAAAAAAAACAAAAAACAGATTAGATTGGGTAGTGACCAGACGTATCTCCCAGTTGCTGTTAGTGTTTTAACCTTGTCAATTCAGTCAAGGGGAATCTTGGTTTTCCCCTGGCAAGTCATAGTAAGTGATAAAGGCGCCTAATAAGGTCACAAAATTATCATGTGCGCATTCTTTGCTGGCGTATGGCCTCCTAATAGTAGTCTACCGGGTAAATATGCAAGTATATAATGGGTGGCAGAACCCACTGCCAATTCTTCCACCCGGCTAGGATGTCAGAGGTATGTCTTACAGATTGTAAACATTATCCCATAATCAGCGGAATATTTTGTAATGCCAAACAGAAGTAATTCTGTAGTTGTCTGCGTAACACCCTAGAGAGAGAGGTCTATTGCAGCCCATCTAACCATTCCGAGGCTTCCTTGGGTGAAAGAAAAAATTGTACCTTGCCATCATTAACCTCAGTTTAGCAGGATACATCATGCTGTACGGGAGCTGTTTATCTTCACATTGGTGAAAGTTGCTCTTTGTTTCTGAGTGGTGGCAGAAAAGTCAGGGATAATTGAAATTCTCTTTCCATTGTATTGAATGTCCTGAAGGTTACAAGCAGAGCGCATGATGCATTCTTTATCCCGAAAGTGGAGCAGTTTTGCCAGGATAGGGCGGGGGGGAGGGGGGCATAGGGCGCATAGGTACCCTATGTGCCCGTTCAATCGCGAACAATGGTGATAGAGACTCCCGCCCCAGAAGATTTCTCAGCCATTGCTCCTGGAATTGCTCCGTATCCCTGCCTTCCTCACCTTCCAGAAAACCAACAAATCGCAGGTTGTTCCTGCGCATGTGGTCTTCTAAGTCTCCCAATTTTGTGGCATGCTCTTTAAGTTCCTGTTGTTGCGTACGGATAGTAGCAGACACAGGCTGTATACTGTCCTCCATATCACTGATGCGTTGTTCTGCATTGGAGATCCTAGAGCGGATCTTCTGCATGTCATGTTTATCAATTGATAAATCCAGTCTGACTGATACTATCTGCGTTGTTAATGTAGTCTGGCATTGATGTATAGCCTCCATCACATGTTTTAAAGTGAGCTCTTCCTCTCCCTCCACCGTCCCCTCAGCCACCGCCTCCTGGCCTGCACTCTGTGGTAATTCACCCGGGTCACTATCCTCCTCCCAGGCACCCGCTTCTTCCCAGGGCTCTGTGCCCTCCAGCGCATGTGGCATCACCGGCGGTGGAGTGTGCTGGCTGTGCGGGGAATCCGCAAAGTGTTCTTTAATAGTGGTCGTGGTTTGGCCTTAGCGGTGGTGCCCGAGGATGTCTGTGTGCAGGCCTGAGAGCCGAACTCACCTGTCACGTGCGGCTTGTTTTTCAGCAGCTTGCCACTGCAGGAGGACGCGCCGGCCCCATCTTTAGTCTTGTTCGCGGCCTGTGATACCGCCCGCTCTGAGGCGTTTTTATGGCTGCCCGGGCCGTTCCGACCCATTCTGACGATTCCTGGTGTTGGCGGGGACTGTACCGGAGGTGTCTGCGAAGACAGGGACAGATCGCTGCGGTCGGATGCTATTCAGGATACTTCAGTGCCGGAGGAGCTCTCAAGACACGCTGTCTACATGTCTGTCACTGGCCACGCCCCCTACTGTCATTTTTTTTTAAAAATCGGCTCCATTGGCAACCCGAGAAAACCGGAAGTGACATTGCTTCCGTGTTTTTACATAGGAGACTGGAATGAAGCCGTTTCCAGCTTTGTTACAGTCTAAGCCTAGCCGGCGGAAGTGCAGGGTCGTGGATCGGGTCTCACAGTGGGACAGGATGCCCAGGAAGAGCTGCAGAAGGCGGGGACTTCTCCTTCTGCTTCTTTAAGATAACAGCCAAGCCGCTTTTTTGGCTGTACTTCTGCTTTAATTTTTTTTTTTGGGGGGTCCACTATTGGTGTTTTTATATGTTATAGATTAACCAGATAGCTATTTACATTTAAATCAGGTTCAGCTCTGCATAGAAACCAATCAGCTTCCAGGTTTTTTGTTAAAGCTTAATTGAACAAGCTGAAGTTAGAAGCTGATTGGCTACTATACACACCTGCACCAGATTTTGCACTGTCCAATTTCAGTAAATCTGCCCCACAGCGTTTGCTCATTGTCTCCTGCGCTACGGCTATCTATATCTCCACAAAATTGGAGATACGTTTGTATCATGTATTTGACATGTAAAGGTTGAGATATGGTGTTGTAGAGACCTGAACTAGGATGTGGTTCTTGTTTTAAGTTGGAAGGTATACACATACTAGGCATAATTTTATTAAGAAGTCCATATACAGTAGTAGTTTTCTTACATTATTACAGTGGAAAATTACTGTGGCAAGCTATTATGTGATCCAGAGAAGCAGAAACTGCTATGTCATCTTCTTCCCCATTGGGACTTTGGCTGTCATGTTAGCAGCCAGTCAAGAAAGGAACATACTCAGGGGGCGCACTATAAGCAGAATATTCATAGGGCTTAACTGAAGTCACCCAGAGTGAATAGTTAACTTTGTAGGTCTGCAAGTAGTGCGTTGAAGTATATGTATTGTACTCTTTGGAAGTGATTTCAAGTATTTAGGCTTCTAATAGGATTTCATAACCTGCATGATATGCTATTGATCTTATTATGGCATATTTTCACCTATCTTCCTACTAAACTATCTAATCTTTTACTTTATTTCCTCAGCATTAAAGTGGTTACCTCTTGAGTAATGTGTAATGTATTGTGTTTGTTTTTAAAGCAAAATGTTAAATGTGAGTTTTGTCAGTATTTACAGGATAATTACATGCCATAAAGATGGTTTAATTATCAGTCTGGCTTTGAAAATTCAAAATAAACCAATGCCTCTGTCAGTAATAATTTTATTCTTAATGATGAATTAATACATACATTTAATGTCTGGAGACAACTATGCTGTGAAAGATCTAGATTTCCAGGGTTTAAAGAACCACTCCTACTACTAACTATAAGTTTGTAAAATTAAATGATTAATTTTAGGATATTCAGATTTTCAAACTTGCTAAATAAACGTGCATTAAGCATCTGTGAAGATTTTTTTTTTTTTTTTTGTGCAGTGAAGCATTACAAATTAGTGTCAGAAAAGATATAATACAGTTTAAATGTCATTTTTTATTTTATATTTTTATGTATTATATACTCTATGATATCTGTCAATATTCAATGTTATTTATGAATTGATTAGGCTGTAATGATTAATGAAGTATTCAAAAGAAATCTGTAAAAGGAAATTCAATGTAACTAAAATAGAAAAAATATACTGACAGTGGTTGTAAGACATTCCAACAAAGGGTTTGCGTTTGATATATTTTAAACTTGTAAACCCTTACAATCCACTTTTTACTACAGGTAAGCATATAATGAGGCTTATCTGTAGCTACCGTGGATATCTCCTAAACTTGCACGGTTTAGGAGATATCCTCTGTATCGGCATCTGCCGTCATCATTGGCACATGCGCAGTGAAGCAAGGGCTTCAGCTGACTGGCCATTGGCAGCTTCTGCCAGTCACAGCACTGGAACAGGTGATAGCCAGAAATGACTTCAGGAGCGATGCTGCTGGCTGGAGCAGTTTGCGGGGGCTTCCATCTAAGGAGCGTATTTCATAATGAGCTAGTATGCTAGTTTACAACCACTTTAATATTTTACTTACTAAAGAATCTGAACAGTCTCCTAAATTGTTCTATTTAGGTAGGCTCACCTATAAAATAATTGTATTTCTCCCTTTCATTTGTCTGCCTTTAGAGGCATACACCTGTATACCCACGCACACCCATCCATTTCTGATTGTCTGCACACAGCACTTCTAGCTCCCATGTAGGAAAAAAATTACTGGATTTTATGTTTGTGTCCGTAAGCATGAGATGTAAAACTTCTTTTGTCTGAGGACTCTGTGCCCTGAGAGCAGAGGTGAGAAGTTTGTGGATTTTTGTCAATTGCTGCTTTGCCAGCTACCTGACCTCAGGTTGACAACACACGTTGCATAAATATCGGTATTGTATAACAAAACCCTGTCGTTTATGGGAATGTTTGTGTTTGAAACTGTTATGACGCGTACACCCTGACCGGACTTTCCGGCAGACTTGGTCCGGCGGACTGGAATCCGTCAGACAGTTTGATCGTGTGTGGGCTCCAGCAGACTTTTTTTTCCCCAAAAGTCAGACGGACCTAGAAATAAAACATGTTTCAAATCTATCCGACGGACTCAAGTCTGACGGACTAAAAATTAGGATAACCGTTCGTCTGTGTGCTAGTCCGACAGAGCAAATACAATGCAAGGGCAGCTATTGGCTACTGGCTATTTAACTTCCTTGTTTAGTCCCTTTACGTCATCACGTTCAAAACGAACGGACTTTCGAACAGACTAAGTCCGGTCGTGTGTGGCCAAGTCCGCTTCGTTGAGAAAGTCCATTGGGAAGACCGTCGGACCTAGTCCTTCGAAAAGTCCGGTCGTGTGTACGCGGCATTAAGGTACTTTGTGTTATCCATATGATGTGAGATAAATTACTATATAACACCTGTCAGGCCTTTTGAGACCTCTCACTTCTGACTATTAAAGTGTATCTAAGCCCCAGAACAACAGTGCAATTTATTCATTGTCCATTACACAATAAATTGAAACCCTGAAAAACAAAAGAAAGCTAAAGGCCAGTGTCTATATAACCACTACTCAACTTATCATGCATAATTTTTTTGCTAGTGTCCAAGGAGATTTTCTTCAGCTCTGCTAGAAATATGCCTTCTAAATATTTTTATTTTACTGACCCCCTCCCCCCCTTTTTTTTTAATGATGTTTGTTTATTAATTGATTTTATTCAGTATCCTTGATACACAGCTGAATTTTTCTTTGGCAACTTGACTGAAGATTTCTACACTGCTGCTTGATTTAGTCTCTGCATAGAAGCTTTCCTGGATTGTTGTATCCTCATCAACAGCTTTAGAAGCCATACCTGGATGCTCCTGGACCAAAGATTGAAAAGCTACCCTAGAGTGTGACCCTAGGCTCTGTATTATGTTACTTTCCAGACCTGTGTATACTGTATTAGTTAGCTGAAGACCTCTTCTTGGGTCTAGAGCCATGCCACAGCCTCTGAAGACTCAACTCCTGAATAAGGCTGATCAGCCAGAAGGAATGGTACCATTGAGCGTTATTTTCAAAATTCCCATCTCTGCACTGACAGTTAAGGCTGAGGGAATTGATCGCTGAAATAATCAGTCAGGTGTAGTGTTGCATGCACTCCACATTTTTCCTCCCACTATTCAACCTAGAGAAGCACCACTCCACTGCTGTTCTTGCTCCCGAAGCACCACGAGGATCATCTGCTCTAATTCTACAACAAATCTACATGAATTTTTTCTCCTTCACTCTCTACTGAGTGACTACTGTCACTCTCAACCCTGCTGGGGTTTGTGATTATGCAAGGCCCTGCCTAGTTGTTCTCCACTGTACAATACAACGTGTCTTCTCAAAGACACAGCACAACTGGTGACTTCAACCAACACGTTCCTGCTGCTTCTGGGGGGGGGGGGGGGGGGGGCGTTTAACCGGAAGGAACTGTTGCCTGTAATCTAAAAGTTGGGTCCCTGATTATTATGGGATCAACCTCATTGGAAGCTTCTTTAGCTCCTTGGGTTGAGGCTGAGGGCTTCCTCGTGTCCACGAGGTCCTCCATTCCCACTTTGGACTATTTGCTTGTAGAAGTTCTACGTGCACTCTTGTGCCATCCCGAAAAGAGTCTAGTTCTAACCTTTCTGTGCCTCCAACCCAAACCATGCCCGAGGCTCCTATTATCACCTCTGATATTCAGAGTTCTTATAGTCTACCCTAGAGAGGCTGTTTTTGTGCCACCAGAAAATGACTTGGGTTTACAAGGAATGAAACATGCTACCCTGCATTTAAAGGATCAGTTCGCTATTTTTGGCCTAGGCTCTTTTAGAGCTCCCACAGCTGCAAACACCTTTCCATTACACTCACTGTGTGTCACTTGTCTATGGAAACTAGGGGTGCAACGGATCAAAAAACTCATGGATCGGATCGTTCCTCGGATCAGAGTCACGGATCGGATAATTTTTCAGATCAGTAAATAATAATTGAATTTGCAAAAACCTGTGAAAATTCCACCACCATATAGTCCCCACTTTAATATCCACAATCTCCCCACAGTAATATACATCTCCCCCACTGTAATATCCATGGCATCTCCCCCAATGTAATATTGGCTGGGTATCGGCAGAGTATCGCTGAGTATGGCTGGGTATTGGCAGAGTATTGGCTGGGTACTGCAGGGTATGGCAGAGCATTGGCACGGTATTGCAGAGTATGGAGGGATGGCTGTGACTGCAATTGTCACAGAGCAGCACTGTGGGCACTACAGATGCAGCGCACAGCGCTGCTGCCATCCGATTTCTCCCCTCCACTGTACAGATCTGTACACAGAGGGGAGAGAGGAACTGGTGTCATCATGACACCGGTTTGTTTACAAGTGATCACATTGTAAACGCCGACTATTGCACCAAGATGGCCGCCGCTCCGTAACTAGGGCGAAGCTGCGGCCTTTCCTAAGGCCGAGACCGCGGAGCGCTCCACAGATCGCAGCGTGTGCAGATCCGAACGGGGTGACCCGTTCGGATCACAGATCGGTGACGATCCGTTGCACCCCTAATGGAAACTGTCAACATCCTGAAGCATCCTGGGCCCCTCTGGTGAATATGGTGAAGCTTTTCCCATTTAGAAGGGCAATTACTGCTTGGTGGTCTTTCCCCCCTAGTAAATGGTTTTGTAATACAACTTTATAGAAAAATAGCTAAGGGGGTACCACATCCATATGAGAACTGTTTAAGAGATATAGGACATTTGGAGCATACTTTACCGGTACCAGAAAAGGAGGTTTGGGTAATGAATGCAGTGGTTTTAATCTCTATTTTAGTCTCGGGGTTAAGGTTTTTTGCCTTGGTCTAGAATACATCTGTTAATGGCATGCCAGTGTGCCTCCCGAATGTGATCCGGATCGTGGGTTTATCTCTGATAGGAGTAGGGGAAATTTCCCCTTATAAGTATGTTACATACACATTTGATTTAATAATTATACAAATGGCTACTGTTGACAGATGAATATACTATCATTCAGTATTGGCCCTTGATGATGCGTTTACATGATGTCACCGTCTGGTTAGAAATGCCTTGCTTGGTTATAGCGGTTGATGTAGCACCGTTATTATTAGAGGTTGTCTTCCTTGGTTTATTCTTTTTTCTAAGTGTCCATTCTGTGCTACTGCGCACTTTCAGCCCAGAGTTGGTCTCTGACGTCCCTACGGCGCACGTGCGGCATACAGTGGTGCTGTCTATTCACACCGTATGGGGGGATTCCTTCATAAGATTGCAGATGAACGCCCCATACTCTGGAATCCGATGGTATGCGCCTCCACAGCTGATTGTAGTCAGCTATTATCTAATGGTGTGTGGCGCCATTCACTTTCCCTATTTAAGGTTTGAATGATAGTAATATCTGTATCTGTGGCTGTGGCATGATTCAGGACATACATTGTCATGTGCATGGACTTTGATTGCACTGGCAACTATCCTTACCAGCTTTACTGCGATGGTATTTATTGACTAAGGCCCTTTTCACACATGCGGACATTATGTCCGTATTTCATCCATCCGTTTGCGGATGAAATACGGACATACATGCATTCCTATGGGATTGCGGGTGTCTGCGGATGAACATCCGCAGACACCCGATATCGTCTGCCTCCGCTATTGTCCGATTCTGCAGACGGAGGAAAATCCTATTTTTCTATCCGTCTGTTGAGCGGATCGGATGAACACGGACAGACGGTCCGTGTTCAAATCTGATCCCCCATAGAGGAGAGTGGAGAGCTGACAGGGCGGTCCCTGCACAGTGTGCTGGGACCGCCCTGTTATTCGCCGGCTCAGCGGGGACAACGGAGCATTTCCCGCTGAGCAAGCGGATCATCACGGGGTGGATCATTACTGATCCGTCCCGTGTGAAAGGGGCCTAAAGAGTCATTAGATTTATTTTGCCTTCAAGACCGCTGTGTATGTTGCCACCGGTGTTCACTTGACTATATCTGCTGCCTTGCAAATGCAGGGTATTAGATGTTGATTCTCAAACCGGTTTATTGGTAAGTTTGCAGTTGAGTGCTGCTGATGATCCGAGCAGTTTGTTTAATTTGCGATATGTTGACAGGAAACTAACACTAATTAAGATATTATTAATTTTTCTAGATCTCAGCTTACCCTCTGCTGGTTCTTTGGAAGGTTTTTAATAAGTAATTCGATCACTGATCCTCTCCTTAATACCATCGAGGTATCTGACTATGTTTGTGATTCTAATGACAGTTATGGTTGAATGGTTAAATTCATTTATCTTATACTCTATATAGGCGCTAACAGGACTGTGAGTCTGCTTTAATGATACGATACACTGACTTTTGTCCCGTTGTAGTGATTTTGGGAATACCCTCTGTCCAGTGAGTATTATATTGATATGGTTATGATTGCACTGATTGTCCTTTATATTTCTTTGGAGGCTGATTTTCATTTTGTCTGCCTTATGTAATGGGGTACTGTGAATTATTGGCTGATTGATCTAGGGATGTTTCTCATTGATCTGGTTGCCTCTGGGTGGCACTTGACATGCCACATTTATAAGGGCTCCCTCTGATATGTGAGTGGCACTTCATATACACTGCTCCCCAAATTACTTATGGGGACTATATTATAAGATATCTGGCTGCATTTCTTTTTACCTATATTATTACATTACAGCCTTTAGTTCAATGTTTTTTTAATCTGAATTATATGTGATGGATTAGGAGACAATAGTATAAATTGGTGACGTAAAATTAGAAAAATATATACATAAAACTATATTTCAGAAATAAAAAAAATTAGAATTAGCATGTGCGTGTTTGTTATGAAGCCCATGAAAAGCTCTGGTGCAACCAATTTCCTTCAGAAGTCACATAATTAGTGAAATGATGTCCACCTGTGTGCAATCTAAGTGTCACATGATCTGTCATTACATATACACATCTTTTTGAAAGGGCCCAGAGGCTGCACCACCTAAGCCAGAGGCACCACTAACCGAACACTGCCATTAAGACCAAGGAACTCTCCAAACACGTTAGGGACAATGTTGTTGAGAAGTAAAAGTCAGGGTTAGGTTATAAAAAAAAAAATCCAAATATTTGAAGATCCCTAGGAGCACCATCAAATTTATCATAACCAAATGGAAAGAACATGGCACAACAGCAAACCTGACAAGAGACGGCCGCACACCAAAACTCACAGACCGGGCAAGGAGTGCATTAATCAGAGAGGCAGTGCAGAGGCCTAAGGCAGTGATGGTGAACCTTGGCACCCCAAATGTTTTTGGAACTACATTTCCCATGATGCTCATGCGCCCTGCGGTGTAGTTGAGCATCATGGGAAATGTAATTCCAAAACATCTGGGGTGCCAAGGTTTGCCATCACTGGCCTAAGGTAACCCTGGAGGAGCTGCAGAGTTCCACAGCAGAGACTGGAGTATCTGTACATAGGATGACAATAAGCTGTACGCTCTATAGAGTTGGGCTTTATGGCAGAGTGGCCAGAAGAAAGCCACTTGCAAAAAGGCATGTGGGACACTCCCAAAATGTATGGAGGAAGGTGCTCTGGTCTGATGAAACTAAAATTTAACTTTTTGGCCATCAAAGAAAACGCTATGTCTGGCGCAAATTCAACACATCACATCACCCAAAGAACACCATCCCCACAATGAAACATGGTGGTGGCAGCATCATGCTGTGGAGATGTTTTTCAGCAGTCAGGACTGGGAAACTAGTCAAAGTTGAGGGAAAGATGGATGGTGCTAAATACAGGGATATTCTTGAGCAAAACCTGTACCACTCTGTGTGATTTGAGACTAGGACGGAGGTTCACTTTCCAGCAGGACAATGACCCCAAACACATTGCTAAAGTAGCACTTGAGTGGTTTAAGGGAAAACATGCAAATGTGTTGGAATGGCCTAGTTAAAGCCCAGACCTCAATCCAATAGAAAATCTGTGGTCAAACTTAAAGATTGCTGTTCACAAGCACAAAAACCAACAGTTTTACAAGGAGGAATAAATCCCAGTGGTAAGATATGACAAGCTCATAGAGACTTATCCAAAGTGACTTGGAGCTGTGATAGCCGCAAAAGGTGGCTCTGCAAAGTATTGACTTTAGGGGAGTGAATAGTTATGCACATTGACTTTTTCTGTTATTTTGTCCTATTTGTTGTTTTCTTCACAATAATAAAAAAAAATGTCAAAGTTGTGGGCATATTCTGTAAATGAAATGATTCAAATCCTCAAACAATCCATGTTAATTCCAGGTTTTATTTCAACAAAACACGAAAAATGCCAAGGGGGTAAATACTTTTACAAGGCACTGTACATTGTGTGGTTATACCAGTGAGAGTTTTAACTTTCTTGTTTCTATTCTGTACTAATTTTTTACTTTGTAATATATAATCAATTTTCATAAAAGTATATAGTGTTCCTTTTCTGGTACTGGTAGTCAGCTCAAAATGCTCTATATCCCTGTAATACAAATTAAGACATTCTACCAAACCAGTTTGCTGTGGTCACTTCTTTTGGGATTTCCCTGATAGAGAATTTGATTCTGTACTTGGATCTCAGTCTTATTTAACAGAGATGACTTTTCACCCTGTGTTTGTAGTGATTCTGATTTGTGAAACTTTATTGCTTTAAGTTAGAGTACGTCCTTAAAGAGGACCATGACATCATCAGAGTCAACCCTTGATTTATTTAACAGTTGAAGCAAATGTCTGGAGCCTTGTTCTTTAGTTGTGACTGCATGATAAAAGCTTCTAAGCTTGTTTCTTGCATGGCAGTGATGCCCATTCACATGCATAGGGCACTTTGGCTAAGTACCTGGAACTGATGATGCTGCCAAAGAACATCTGCCTTGGTTATCCTTTGAGGAATGTTGCCACTTTGAGCCTGCTCTCGACACCGTCTTTTGCAGCGCCACTGGTGGTCAGAGCATACGTCTGCCTCAGCACTGGAGATCAATGGAAGGGGCAAAATGGCAGAAGTAGCTCAAGTAGCTCAAATTGACAGTTTTAGCTTAGCTGTTCCTCATCTTCTGATAAGAATATTATTAAGGATGGATCCATCAAGACTTGTTTAAGTTCCCCACACTAAACCAGTAACTCTCTTTAAAGGGGAGCTTTATATCTTGGGTGCTGTTGAGCTGTTTGTAGTATTTACTAACCGCCAGTCCTGTCACACTACTGAGTGATCTCCTGTTTCACAAGGTTATGATAATTAGTCTCTGGCTGTTCATCTTGCTGATAAGGATCTCTAAATTCAGCATAACCCAGATGTACCTGCCAAAGTAGTGGATCTGACACTCACCCTAGCAACTTCTCCTGACATTCCCATTGCAAAAAACTTAGAAGCCCCATCCTGAAAAGAGTGTTTAGTGGTCTCTAGCAATCTGAGTCTTGCAGCTGAACCTTACCCCTGTAGGCCTTGTGTATAGATGGCCTCTCCTGGGTCTTTCTAGTACTTTTGATTCACCCTAGGTGAAGAGATTTTGGATTATCCTTTCCAGTGGCCTTTTTCTCCCTTTTTTTACTTGGCCAAAAATGTTCCTCTTTTTTCTTTCTCCAGAGTTTGTGAGGTGTCTAGGAGTTACATTTCTATCATGGTCTCTCCTTCTTGGTGCTTTCATGCACCATCAAACGTCCTTTTGGTGTCAGAGTGTTTGGGTTTAAGGAGAGACCCCCAGATAATCCCTTTAGATCATAAAGTCCCAGGTACTACTTCGCATTTACTGCCTGGGGGTGGGGGAGGTGGATGCTTCTCCTCCTGTCAATTCCTTGCCTTTCAGATCTCTTCAGCTGAGACATGAGATGCTTGCCCCACCTTTTCTGTTTGGCAGAAGGTATCCATCATTGGATGGCACTATATTCGTCAGGACAAAGGAGCAAGTGGATCGATTAAGGGCCCTGCTACAAGTAACTCCTTTGGAGGATGGTTTATATCCTGAGGTCTGCAGCATCTTGAGAAAATTATTTTTTCCAACCAGGAGCGTGCTCCTCTTAAGGAGTCTGAAATTCCTATCCCTCTTTCGTCATCAAAGGATGAGATAGGGGTTCTGGGCAGATTTACTAATGCCAGGCTCTGGACGTTCCCTTTTGTCAATCAATTGCGATGAATGTATTGTGAGGGCTCTCATAAATTCTTATTATAAGATTGTCTGGTTGCACAGCCCTTTCCTCATTATGGAACCTTATCCTGCTTCTAAGCTTATGATTACAAGGTTTAGGCTTTATTTGCTTCATTTTTTTGGACATCCCAACTGTGATGGAGTGTGTGGAGGGGTATTGAAATAAAAAAAATTGTGTACTGGTTCCTTACAAAACTGGTGGCTACATTTGTTTTGATTTTTTATCTTTTTCTTTCCTGTGGTTGAATTCATACTCACAGCAGACCCAGCTATCCTTGGGAGTACAGCCCTAGCCTGAGAAATCAATAAGCTGAATGTAATGCATGCACAGGATGAACCTAGAGCTAGACTATAGGTTCGTATTCTACTTCATGGGTTACCCTCAGTGTGGAGAGGAAAGTGGTAATGGTAAAGCTGTATCTTGTACACCTCTATTCCACTCAATATAGATAATATTTTCAATGTAATTCTGCTTTAAATAGCAATTTAAGGCAGAAAGTGAAGCCAATTAATGATCTACCAATGCATTCCTGCAGGCACTGGACTGTGCTTCAGTCTAAATGTCTACTAAATTCATCCAGAAATTATTCCTTACATAATGTTGAACACTGTACTTCCCAAAGCATATGTTGTGAAAATCCCTTTCTCTCTGCATTTTGCACTACCAATCAGATTAAAATACCCTAGGTAGGTTTCATGTGACTGGATATTGGATTGTCTGTGAGGAACAAACATGTTAGTACTGACATTATGCTGCTGAGAGGCAGCAAAACGTTTTGCAGTGGATTTGTATTGGAATTCTTCTGCTTGACAAACTGAAGTTCTGAGCTCCTTATGCACCCTTTTCAATTCCTATTGAATTATACCCTTTATATTTATTGCAGATGTAATCAATCAGATTCCCTGTTTCCAGATTTTGAGCAACAAAAAATGAGCAACAGGAAGTGGAACAAAAGATGTTCCCAATAACCCAATATTTTTTATTTTTTATTTGATATAATAGATATGTTTTAGTTGCTTGACAAACTGAACCATTTCCCCTGTTTTTCCTTTTTTTGTCTTTGTGGGTAAAGCATTTTGATATGTATTAGAATGTAGTTTGCACAAATGGAGAAAGTAGTTGTGTTTCTGAAACAAAGATTAATCATACAGTTTACTATACTATATATCATAAAAGTATACTGTATATAGCTAAATACTGTATATAGAATACATACTATACTGTATATGCGCTGTTTAGCGGCAAAGGACTTGTATTTCACAGTGGCTAAGTGGTTAGCACTTCTGGCTGGCAGTGCTAGGGTCGTCAGTTTGAATCCCAACCACGGCACTACCTGCCTGGAGTTTGCATCTTCTCCCTGTGCCTGCATGGGTTTCTTCTGGGTACTCCAGTTTCCTCCCACACTTCAAAGACATGCTGGTAGAATAATTGGCTCCTGTCTAAATTAGCCCTAGTATGTATGAATGTGAGTTAGGGACGTTAGATTGTAAGCTCCTTGAGGGCAGGGACTTATGTAAATGTACAATACAGTGAGGGGAAAAAGTATTTGATCCCTTGCTGATTTTATACATTTGCCCACTGACAAAGAAATGATCAGTCTATCGTTTTAATGGTAGGTTTATTTTAACAGTGAGAGACATAATAACAACAAAAATATCCAGAAAATGCATTTCAAGAAAGTTATATACTGTATGAAAATTAATTTGCATTTTAATTAGTGAAATACGTATTTGATCCCCTATCAGTCAGCAAGATTTCTGTCTCCCAAGTGTCTTCTATAAAGGTAACAATCTGAGATTAGGAGCACTCTTTTAAAGGGATTTCTCCTAATCCCAGCTTGTTAACTGTATAAAAGACACCTGTCAACAGAAGCAATCAATCAGATTCCAATTTCTTCACCATGGTCAAGACCAAAGAGCTGTCCAAGGATGTCAGGGACAAGATTGCAGACCTACTCAAGGCTGGAATGGGCTACAAGACCATTGCCAAGCAGCTTGGTGAGAGGGTAACAACAGTTGGTGCGATTATTCTTAAATGGAAGAAACACAAAATAACTGTCAATCTCCTTCAGTCTGGGGCTCCATGTAAGATCTCACCTCGTAGCGTTTCCATGATCATTAGAACGGTGAAAAATCAACCCAGAACTACACAGGAGAATCTTATCAATGATCTCAAGGCAGCTGGGAAAATAGTCACCAAGAAAACAATTGGTAACACACTATGACGTGAACGACTGAAATCCTGCATCGTCCGTAAGGTCCCCTGCTCAAGAAAGCACATGTATAGGCCCATCTGAAGTTTGCTAATGAACATCTGAATGACTCAGAGAAGAACTGGGTGAAAGTGTTGTGGTCAAATGAGACCAAAATCAAGCTCTTTGGCATCAACTCAACTTATCGTGTTTGAAGGAGGATTATTGCTGCCTATGACCCCAAGAACACCATCCCCACTATCAAACATGGAGGTGGAAACATTATTCTTTGGGGTGTTTTTCTGCTAAGGGGACAGGACAACTTCAGAGCATCAAAGGGACAATGGATGGGGCCATATACCGTTGAATCTTGGGAGAGAACCTCCTTCCCTCAGCCAGGGCATTGAAAATTGGTCGTGTATGGGTATTTCAGCATGACAATGACCCAAAACACACACAGCCAAGGCAACAAAGGAGTGTCTCAAGAAAAAACACATGAAGGTCCTGGAGTGGCCTAGCCAGTCTCCAGACCTTAATCCCATAGAAAATATGTGAAGGGAGCTGAAAGTTCGAGTTACCAAACATCACCTTAATCACTTGGAGAGAATCTGCAAAGAGGAGTGGGAGAAAATCCCTCCTGAGATGTGTGCAAACCTGGTTGATAACTACAAGAAACGTTTGAACATTGTGATTGCCAATAAGGGTTTTGCCACCAAGTACTAAGTTATGTTTTGCGAAGAGGTCAAATACTTATTTCACTCATTAAAATGCAAATCGATTTATAACTTTTTTGAAATGCGTTTTTCTGGAATTTTTTGTTATTCTGTCTCTCACTGTTAAAATAAACCTACAATTAGAATTATAGACTGATCATTTCTTTGGCAGTGGGCAAACATACAAAATTAGCAGGGGATCAAATACTTTTTTTCCCTTGCTGTATATCTGTAAAGCAATGTGTAAATTGATGGCACAAGGCCTTATTTTGAGCTCTGCTGTAAGGGACTGCAAGGCCAAAGAACCACATCCCATTTAGTTACTAAAAAAAAAAATTGTAGGTGTGTATTGGTAAGTAAATAGCTGTGGCCTGTAGATCATTTTCATATGTTTCTTGAATATGTGTAGTGCCATGGTGTCCTAAGCTGGGGATAAGTGACTCATATATAGAGGGATGGAGCCGAATTTTAAAAGTAGGGGGGAAGACTTGTAAATAAGGCAAAATTTAATGGGGAGCCAGTAATGACTGCAGGAGACGGCAGGCATTGACTGTATTCCCAGCCACTCTGTGTTCTGTTTATTTAAAAAATGTAACTATTGGTAGAATTCATGCTTTTAGGTTTACAATGGGAACCATCCGTGCATTAACATGCTCATAAAACAAATTTGGCCTATGAAAACTTAGTATTCTAGCCAACTCCGAGGAACATGTAAACATTAAAATTACTCATGAAAGAATTCAGTTGCCCTTAAGCTACAGACCCGACAAAATGAAGTGTGCTGTAAAGATTGTAGGATTGCCTCACCCAGACATGATGATCAAAACTCCGAGCTATGAAGTCTGCATCTGTTAGCGATGTGTCCCAAGGCAACTCTTAGCTCACATATTTGCAAGCATTATGATATAGAAGGAGAAGGTGTCTGAGGCTAATTCAGCTTGAACTGCTTTACTCTTCTGGCTCATTCGAGCCCTCTGGCACCAAGGTTTAACTTAGATCCCAGCTATTGGCCATTCTGGATGCTTTACAATACTTAAAATTTGATTTTTTGTGTGTCCATATTTGTTAGTAAGATAATTTGCTAATAATTTGTATGAAAACACAGGCATATATACACACTCACAACCCCATTGTCCTGGGGTTCATTTCTCACAACAGCCTAGCTACATTACGTAACCCAATGTTTGCATAGAGGTTCTTTCTGGTGCTCTTGTTTGTAGCCTTAATCCTAAAACATAATGGTGTGTTCATTGGCTTCTGATCAAGTATATTATTATGTGTTTGTCTCGGTTTGTCTTTGTCATGGGCATTAGAAGGCGACTAATATGAATGATTCTAAAGTTATTACCTTGGCATCAGGATCCTAATAAATCAACCAAATATATGATCTGTATTTCCTTCTCCTTTTAACCACTTGCAGACCTTCTTGCGCCAATATACATTGGCAAAGTGGCATGGGTGGGCAAAGCAATGTACCCGTATGTCGCTATGTCATCTGTGGCACTCATTGTCTGCCACTGTCCAGCGATCGTGGCACGGAGAGACAGAACAGGGAGATGCCTATGTAAACAAAGCATTTCCCTGTTCTGCCTAGCAACATGACAGGAATCTACTGCTCCCAGTGATCGGAAACTGTGATCTCTGTCATGTTCTAGTGAGCCCATCCCCTCCACAGTTAGAACATGCTGAGGGTTAACCCCTTCCCTACCAGTGACATTTACATTTACGCTATATAAATGCCAATGGTCCCAAAATAGTGTAAAAGTGTCCGATCTGTCCACCGCAATGTCAGTCACAATAAAAATCACAGATTGCCGCCATTACTGATAAAAAAAAAAATTATTAATAAAAATTCCACAAATCCCCTATATTGTAGATGCAATAACTTTTGCGCAGACCAATCAATGTACGCTTACTGCTATTTTATTTTTATTTTTTTTAACCAAAAATATGTAGAAGAATACATATTGGCCTAAACCAGTGATGGCGAACCTTGGCACCCCAGATGTTTTGGAACTACATTTCCCATGATGCTTTGGCACTCTGCAGCATAGTGGAGCATCATGGGAAATGTAGTTCCAAAACATCTGGGGTGCCAAGGTTCGCCATCACTGGCCTAAACTATGGA
This sequence comes from Lithobates pipiens, assembly GCF_037356315.1. Lineage (NCBI taxonomy): Eukaryota > Metazoa > Chordata > Amphibia > Anura > Ranidae > Lithobates > Lithobates pipiens. The sequence goes on along the minus strand of NW_027507685.1, from coordinate 160,782,574 downwards.
AGAAACTTGTTTTTTTTATATATTTTTTAAGTATATCTATTATAGCAAAAAGTTTAAAAATATAGCTTTTATTTCAAAATTGATGCTCTTTTTTTGTTTATAGCGCAAAAAATAAAAACCGCAGAGGTGATCAAATACCACCAAAATAAAGCTCTATTTGAGGGGGGAAAAAAAAGGACAGCAATTTTGTTTGGGTACAACATTGCATGTCCGCGCAATTGTCAGTTAAAGCAACGCAGCGCCGTATCGCAAAAAAGGCCTTGGTCAGGAAGGGGTAAATCCTTCAGGGGCTGAAGTAGTTAAAATCTTCAAATACAAAATGAACTAGATGGAATCCACCAATCTGTAGCTTACTGGAACTTTTAGCTGTTATAAAAATAAAATGTTATCCAAACATATAATTTTAATCCCAGATCTAATGATGATCCATGCAAGTGCCTACTTTAACTCTAGAAGGTTTTACCCCCTTCATGTCCAGAGCATTTGGTACTGTACTACATTAACTGGTAATTGCTTGGTCACGCAACACTCTACCCAACTGAAATTGATATCATTTTTTCCCCACACACTTTTGGTGGTATTAGATCACCCCTGGGTTTTTTATTTTTATTAAAGTAAGTCTTCATAAATTTTGACAAAAATTTATTCTGCTAGTATTCTGTTTTTAGTAAAAACCAAACTATGTTTTTGGGGATACTAATATAGATCTGATGGTGCATAAGATACTAATTCATACAGACACTATACTAGTAATGGCAGTGATCAGCAACTTATAGTGTAACTATGATAGTATGGCGGGCAATCTGGCACTGAGGGACACTGAAGTCACTAGTGACATTAATACAGTGATCAGTGATAATACTGTACACTGTCACTGTACTAATGACACTGGAAGGGCATCCAAAGGGTTAACTGTAGAGGGCAATCAAGCAGTTAAATGTGCCCAACAAGTATATGCAAGTGTATATGTGCTGCTTGTACTCGCACAGAATCTGGCTGGAATCTTCTCTGCCTGAATGAAAAGAGGTCAGGGAGTAAGAAACCAGCCAGATCCTGTGTGTTCTGCTTACAAACACAGATCTGTGCTGTGATTGGCCACAGCCGATCAGCAGGTATACAGCCAAGATCATTGGCTGTAACTTGCTGACAGATTTGTGCTGTGACCAATCACAGCACAGATCAGCAGGCGTCATACACGGCACGCCTCAGAACCAGGAAGTAAGTCACTATGTACACGTACTTCGCTTAGCCTAGAGCTGCCGCCCACAGTATTTGTACTGCAGGCTGCAAGTTTTTAACAGACTCATTTGACTGAATAATTGAAAGCTTTCTGGGTTAGCAAAGCCACTGAGTTTAAGTGAGATTTGGGGGGAAATTATAACGAAGACCCCTTTCACACTGGGGCGCTTTGCAGGTGCTATAGTGCTAAAAATAGCACCTGCAAAGCACCCTGAGAGAGTCGCGCCTGTATCTCCAATGTGAAAGCCCTAGCCCTGAGGGCTTTCACACTGGAGCGGTGCGCTCCAGCATCTTTGGAGCAGTGAAGGAGTGGTTTGTATATCACTCCTCCACCGCTCCTGTCCATTGAAATCAATGGGCAGCGTGACTATACCACTGGTGGTTTTAACCTTTTCTCAGCCGGTAGCGGGGAGGTAAAAGTGTCCTGCTAGCGGCCGAATAGCGCCACGAAATTGATGGTAAAGCGCGGCTAAAAATAGCGGCGCTTTACCGCCTATGCACCCACCACCGCCCCAGTGTGAAAAGGGCCTAAGACTAGGATAGGCCTAAACATGAAAGTTTGTGATTATGTACTTTTTTGGACTTTGCACTCTGCAATGTGCTAGACTTGTCAGTGAATGCTGACTTGGGGTCATAGCTGAAGTTGCACCAAGGGAGGTGTTGCTGCACATCATGCACTACAGTATTACCAGCATTGAAAGTGCGGGTAGAGTTGATGCCAAATGTTTTCTTATTCATTTAATCCACCTATGACGCAGGATTCACAATTTTATAAATTTTCCCCAAAAAATTAAATACTTCAAGAAGCTGTTTGTTTAAAGGTTTTCTCACATACTCTTCATGTTGATCAGGGAGGGCGATGATTCACTCATTCAGCTTTATACATATATTCTTTTCTCTCCAGATCAGGTAAGACTAACCTGACAAGCAGATGAAGAGGAGCCTAGAGCTTCAACTGCATCCTTGATTAGAAAATAAAAATAATCACATGCAGTAAGCCTTAGGGCCTTGTCCTGAACCTTGTGTGCAATATTTGTTGAATCCCTCGGAAAGGGGCAGTGTGAGATTTAGCACAGCAGATTGAACTTAAATCTAAGATGATTTTTTATTTTTTTTTTCTTGCGCAATGTGGCCATTTTTACTAGAATTTGTAATCAATAGAGCTGATCATATAGCAGCTTACATTAGCCTTTCTACTAATGTTACAAGGAGTTTTGAGATTGGTTCTTGTTTTCCTTTATTGCTGTGATGCAAGTCAATGTCAAAGCATGGCAAATGCATAGCAAACACATTCCCAGAGGATCAAATAAGCATCTTGAAAGCCTGAGTGCACTAACCCATAGGGTGCATTCAAACTTGCAAATACATCCACACTGAAATTAGATGTGAGAACCCCAGCAGGGTTCCCCTGATTAGCTGTGAAATGCAGCTCCACTGAAAGCAATGGGAGGCTGGCTGCTAATCACTGCCATTCACATAGGGTGCATTCACACCTTTGTATCCACCCGCACTGCGATTGGATGCATCCAGAGCCGATTACTCGCACATGATCATTGCATGAGAGATTACATGCAAGTGGCTGCAATTAACTGCAAGAACTGACAGCCTCCCATTGTTTTCGATGGGGCTGCCTACTTATAGCCTATTGCGGGAACCCCCACATCTAATTGCGATGTGGGTGCATTCACAAGTGTGAATGCACCCTAGGCATGTTACAGTTGTGTGATTGCTTAAAAAATAGGATGGCATTTCGTTGAGTTGCACAATGGGTTCAAGTATGTTGACACCCCTTCAGATTATTTAGGTATTTCCAGTGAAGCATATTGTTAAAGATACACAGCATGTTTTGCCAGGGGTGTGACCTCTCTTCCTAGTTATTTACCCTGGCCATCGAACAACTTGCTGCATGTATTAGGACATCAGAGATCATAGTGGGTTTCTCATATGGTCCTTTGCATGAAAAAAATGTATGCTTTATGCAGTCGACATGCTGCTGTTGCTGCGGGATACTGATGCATTGGTAAGGGAAGTCCTGTGTGTGATTACAGAGTTTGGTAACTATTCAGGGCTAACTATTAACTGTTTCAAGTCCATATTACTACCATTAGATTGGATAGTTAACTCTGGCCTCTCCTCCTTTTTGTCCAGTTCCAGTGGTTGACTCTTTCAGATACTAAGGCTGCATTCACACTTCAGCGTTTTGAATCACGGGCAACGCGCGACTCATTTGAGATGCCTTTTATTTGAATTACACCTCAAGTCGCGGCGTGCATCTGCCACGATTGTCATGCAATAAAGTAGTTCCTGAACCCGAAGCGTTTTGCCGCAATTGCAGCTCAATTTATCGCGCGACAGTCGCAGTAGGCCTGCTCTGCGATTTGAGATGTCATTCAAATTAATGATATCTCAAATGCGAGTCCCGCAAATTGTCTTTCACACATAAGCAATTTCAAATCATGGGCAGATTTGTGGCAAAATGCTGAAGTGTGAATGCAGCCTTAGAGGTGGTGATTTCCCCGGTTGTTTTATTTATTTCAGGTACTCTTATAGCGACATCAATTTACGCAGCACTTTACATATACATTGTACATTTGCATCAGTCCCTACCCACTAGAGCAAATTTAGACAGGAGCCAGTTACCCTACCAGCATGTCTTTGGAGTGGTTATTATTGACCACTCCTGTTTAAATATATTCCCCCTGCTCGTTAAATTTTGTGACCTTACAAAACTTTTTCCGTATACTGCCTCACTACAGTAGAGCGGGCAAACCTGGTGAAAAAGATTATGATGACGCAGTTGCTTTACTTTCTATACAATGCCCCAGTTATGCTAGCCCCTCAAAATGTTTAGGGTAATTAACTCTATCTTCTGACACCTGTTGTGGAAGCAAAGTTTCAACAGGATTCGCCTGGAACAACTTCAGCTCCCAAAAAGTGCAGGGGGGGATTGCATTCCTGAATGCTTAGATATACTTTTTGGCTGCTGAGTTGCAGCATTTGAGGGTAGGTATGGCTCAGGTGGAGGAGAATGAGGAGTCAATTTGTGATTCTTCCCTGTCCATTTTATTACATTCTACAAAAGCACCCTCTCTCAGAAGGATTAGAAGCCGCTGAATCCAATTGAATTTCACCTACGTATCGCTTAATTCATAAGGTACAGTTTAAAGCAAAACGAATGCAGAGGGTCACTGGTTTTACTCATTATAGCCTTATCTGGAACAACTACACCTACCTTGAGTTGTTCCAAGATTTTGTATGTCGCTAAATGGCGTGCATATGACATTACACATTTAAAACATATCTTTAGGGCAGGGAAATTGTTCTAATTTTTCTTCTTTACAAACTTATATATCATACACGCAGTCTATGCACTTCTACTATGCACAACTGTACCATGCAGTCGTGGCCCAAAACATATCAGTTGACTTTCCTCTTTCTCCAACCCCTATTTTTGATATATTGCAATGTAGTAATGTACAGAAATGTGTTGTATCTAGCGGTTACGCATCCTTAGGCTCCATGCACACTTAAGCTCAAAAAAGCTTTTTATGGACGACAGATTGCTGGCAGAAAACGCTGGTTCAAAAACGTGCTTTTAACAGCGTTTTGTACTAGCATTTATGAGCGTTAGCGTTTATGGCCGTTTTTAATAAAAAATACACAGAGGATACTCCAAAAATCCCACAGTGCATTCCAAACTCCCACAATGCATTGAAAAAGAACGCCAAACACTAATTAACTCGTGTTTATGAGCGTTTATGCGCGTTTATCTGTGTTTGTCGTTTTTTTTTTGGCGGTGAAAAACGGCACTGTGAAAACAAATTTCAGGCGTTTTGGGGGAAAATTGAGAATCTGAATTTATTCATTTTGGACTGGAATGGAATATGTAGTGGAGTGTTTGTAATGTGGTAACCATATGCAATGGAAATATTTGGATATCTGTTTTTGGAACCTGTATGTTTGTACAAACCTAATAAAGTTTTTCTGACAAAAAAAAAAAAAAAGCTACAGCATACTAAGACATCGTATGGACAATGGTATGCTTCTAACCTTTTAGCTTTAAGGGATTTCAACATGACAGTGCCTCAGTGCACAAAGCCAGCTCCATAAAGTAGTAGCCTGCCCAGAGCCCTGACCTTAACCCTTGTTTGAACGCCTGTAGGATGAATTGGAAAGCTGATGGCTAACCAGGTTTTCTTGTCCCAACAGCGGTACCTGACTCTATTCTGTTTTACTTGAATGAGCAAAATTTCCACAGACCTACTTTGAAATCTTGTGGAAAGCCTTTTATGAAGATTGGAGGCTGTTATAATCCTGAAGGGGTGGGATGGGACAAATTTATGGTATAGGAATGAGATGTCTGGTAAGCTCATAGGAGTGTCATTGTCAGGTGTCCACAAACCTTTGGCCTTATGGTGCACATTGATAGCCGATTAGAATTGTAAGAAAAAATAAAATTACATAAACAGATTTTCAGAACTCTGGACATTCTTCTCTGCTCTTATTCCTTCAGTTTTATTACTGGACACACTAGATGTATATAGTTGCTGTTAAACGGTATCCATAGTCAAAATATATTTATTATTTTGTTTTAGATAGACATTTTAACCGTCATTTGTTTGCTTTCTGTGCCCTGTTGGGGAGACTTCGCTTCACTTCCTGTCCCAAAGACATGGTAGAGTGACTGTGGTCATCATCACAAATATAGGGGGGGGAATATCCACAATGTAGACAGCCACAGCTATAAAAATCTGATAGAAATTCTAGCTGTTTCCTACCCTGTGCCAAATTAGAACAATATACCTTCTCTCTATGGATTCACGTAAGCGGTTTACATACAGTGCCATGTTAAGCTGTATGACTACATATTTTTGTGTCTTCTTTTTAAATCAAAGGACTGTTTATAAAGCTTACAAATACTCCCCCTCCCACCTTGCACTGAATGCAACATTTGGTTCTCACTGTGTGATTCTCTTGGCCATTTGACAACAGTCTGTGTTCTTTAAAAAGATAACGCTTATTTCCTTGCAAGTCAATTTAAGACTGGTTAGTTGTAGTGTCAGGTAACAGTTTACATTTAATGGGGCAGCGGAGCTCTTTTTTACTTTTATTTTTGTTCCTCTTTTTAATGTTTCAGGGAAGGCTAAAGGGAGAATCTCAGTGAGAGTTCTTTGCTCTACTCTACACAGACCCAGGCTGCCCTCGCAGGATCCCCTGCCAGGATTTCTATCATCTTCTGATCAAATATTAATGTATGATTCTCTGCTTGCTCACTAATCCAAAGCCAATTAATATTATCTGTCAATTATTTACAGATCCTGAGCTGCAGAGGATCTTCCCAGAAGACTTCAGTGACCAGGTTTGGAATACTTAATTAATTTTTACCCCTTTTTGTTAATGTGACACCACATCCTTTTCCAGTTATTTAATGTGCTGTTGCTGGTGTCCTTTAATAAACACAGGTGAAAGTCTGAAAACTTGAATCTGAAAGATGTACAACACTTCTGAGCGAGGTGTCAGAATTGCTATAAGAAGAGTAGTAATTTATGTCCCTAAATTTTCATGTTGTTTGAAGACGCGGGTTCATACATTTCAGTAATTTTAAAATGCATGCTCTCCAGCGTCAAAATAATTGTAAAAAAAAATGTAATAATGTGAATACCTATATGTATATATTGTGTTTGGGTATCTAAATGGTAAACCTTTATTTAACCTTTTGAAAAGGATTGGCAAAAAAGCATAGCCATGCAATGCAAATTAGAGTTATTTTGGCCTTGTGACCACAGAAAAGCCATAAGAGGAACTATGTGCTAAATACTACATTTATCACTTTGCTCTTTGCCATATTAAGTAATCTTGTTTGTCTTCATCCATACCCAGCTGCACTCAGTTGGACATGAGTTGGTTCCAAGAGCAGGGTACAGAGAAACTTATTTAGAATGTGTTTGTCCATGGTGCTTGGGTACATTATGACAGAAGCAGTCAGGCGAGTTCTTACAGGAAAGAGAAAGGCGCTTCTAAGTGCAGTGGGTAAAAGATTTATTACAGGCACAAGGAGGTTAAAAACACTTACAAGATAGTAAGGGGTCATAGGCATATAATAATTTGTCCTCATGCTGATTGATGTAATCCTCGTCTGGGGGAGAGAGAGAGCCATCATGCAGCTGTCAGAGTCCCTGGTGATGTGGATTGGCAAGGAGGTAAAGATGCGATGAGAGGGCCTGCGTTCTGCAACCAAGCTGGGACGCATGCGGCCAATGTGACATCAGGCGAAGGTGGTGGCCGGTAAGGCATTTTGGAGCATGCACAGCTCCTTCGTCAGACCACCACCTTCACCTGATGTCACACCTGCCACATGCGTTCTAGCTTGTTTCCAGAACCCGGTAATATTATCAAATTAATACAACCAACGCAAAGAGAAAATTGGCAAAGATAAAATGCAGCTGAGCGCTAAAAGATTTTTCACATAATCCAACAGTCCATGATATACAAAAGAGTGCAGCACAAAATTAAAGCTCATTAAAACATTTCATATATAATAAAAAGTTTCTATAAATTGAAATAAAACCAAAAGCAAAAGGTGGACTAACAGTCCCAGCAAGTAAAGAGTCCCAGTGAGAAATTTCAATGCAAGGGTGACTTTCCCTCCACCTCCAGCAAACTCACTTTGCTCACCTCTAGGAGTGGACCACTGAGCTAACAGATGGTCAACAACGCATGTCCCATATGAGTATAATCTCCAGATTGGATCCAGATCCACCGTTCGATATACCGGGAGTATAATATTAAGAGAGAAGCAGAATCTAAGTGCGCAATGATGATTTCCTTTTAAAAAAAAGCTTAATTTAACAAACAAATGGCTACTCACATGAGCTTCAAAGAAACAGCGCAAATAGAAGTAGACACCTTAAGCATGAACCGGGCCACCTCCTCGCATCTTCACCTCCTCACCATTCCACGTCACCAGGGACTCTGACAGCTGCAGGATGACTCTCTCACTCCCCCAGACATATGAGGATTACAGCGATCTGCATAAGGACAAATCATGATATGCCCATGACCTCTTAGTATCTTGTAAGTGTTTTTAATCTCGTTGTGACCTGTAATAAATCTTTTAATTACTGCATTTAGAGGCGCCTTTCTCTTTTCTTTATGACCCTCCAGAGCTGCTTCTTCTCTACAAAGTTCTGCCTTCAGTGCCATCTCTCCACTGCTACAAAAGACTGGATACCAAGCCTCACCAGAGCGCCCTCATCGCTCTCTCCTTTAGGCGAGTTCTTACCGATTCACATATGATGCTGTCTCCCACTAATGGTATACACTAATCGACATGCAGTGCACCTTTCATGCTGCTTATAAATTCATGATTTGACCTTTTTCTGTTTCCATTGTTTGATGAGGATCCCTGACGGGCCTTCACCTGTCCTGAGCATGGGCTGTTGTCCTATAAACCACACCTGCCAAGAAAGTTTGGGAACTGCCAATACTGACTTGTTTATGAAGGTGCTTCTAAGCTGCAATCATGAGATTTTTTTTTAAACATTTATAGGTTTTATTTAGATTATACAATGTTAAAGCGGGAGTCCGCGTTTTTTTTTTTTTTTTTTTTCTACGCCCCTTTCCGCAGAGAGCTATCCCGGAAGTGGGTGCAGATACCTGTACTGTACAGGTACCTGCACCCCCCTCCCCCCTGAAAGGTGCCAATTGTGGCGCCGGAGGGGGGGAGGATTCCAATGAGCGGAAGGTCCACTTTAGGGTGGACCTCCGCTTTAAACAAGGCAGTTTACAATTCGAGTGGCAGGATCACATACAATACATTTCTTATACGCAGTGGCATTAGTACAGTATCAGTCGCATAAAACTTCCAGCAGGTCAGCACGTCGGGTAGAAAAAAAGAAAAAGGTGCAAAAAGGATGACACAATAATTTGAAAGGGATTACCATCTGGAAACAGTACATCAAATCCATAATACTTCAGTTGCACATGCATATATGGGATCCTTTAGGGGTTCAATGTCCTACAGCATACCACACTCTGAGCATTCTGAGGGGATAATGGGAAGAAAGGAGGGGCAACTAGAGGAGTAAAGGAGGCATATGCGTATCAGCAACATTTAAAGAGGTAGAAAACGCCACTTGTACCTACAGGTAAGCTTATAATAAGGCTTACCTGTAGGTACAAGAAATATCTCCTACATGTGCACCATCTCTGCAGCTGGTGACACCACCAGCACATGCATGGCTCAGCTATTCAAACAGCCAGAGCCCACAAACCTGGAAGGAAGCCCAGGTGAAGATGCACGCTGCTGGAGGGCTTTATTTTTAGGCAAGTCTTTCATAACTTGCTAGTATGCAATTTAGGACAATTTCATGGTAGACACACCAACTAAAAATAAAGCGTTACTGGATCTACTGATTACCAACAATATAGACCTGATCACGGATGTGGACCTACGAGGCAATTTAGCAAATCGCGATCACAGGTCAATTGGCTTCAGTATAAATCACACAAACAAATAGGAAACATAAGGGGAATACAAAGAGACTGAATTTCAAAAGAGCCAACTTCCCTAAACTACAAACCTTGCTAGAAGGCGTAAATTGGGATAAAATCTTAGGAACAAAGAACACAGACGAGAGATGGGTTTGCTTTAAGAGCATATTAAATAAGGGCATTAGCCAATGCTCCCCATTGGGTAATACATTTAAAAGAGGGAACAACAATCCTGGATGGCTTAATTTCAATGTAAAAATGCATATAAAAGCAAAGGAGAAGGCCTTCAAAAATATAAGGTTGAGGGATCATCATCAGCATTTAGACATTATAAGCAATGCAACAAGAAATGTAAGTGTCCAATTAGGGTGGCTAAGATAGAACACAGAATACACATAGTGGAGGAGAGCAAAAAAAAAATCCCAAGAAATTACTTAAAGTGGTTGTATACCCAAATTTTTTACTTTTACCTACAGGAAAGCCTATAATAAGGCTTACCTGTAGGTAAAAAAAATATCTCCTAAACCTGTACGGTTTAGGAGATATTCCCCTCGGTATGCGCCGCTGACTGCAGCGGCGCATGTGCACAAGGGGTTTCTCGCTGTCAAAATCCGGCAGCAGCCGAGCGGCCGGACTGAAATCTCCCGCGCGCATGCGTGGGAGTGACGATATCGCGGCTCCGGCCACTCACAGCGCCGGAGCCGCGATACCCGGAAGAAACGCCGAGGGAGCATGTCAGCTCCCTCGGCGTGGATCGGGCCAGATGTCGGGGCCTCGTTCTAAGGTAAGTATTTCATAATGAGCTAGTATGCGGTGCATACTAGCTCATTATGCCTTTTGCTTTGCAGGTTTAAAAAAAAAAAAAATGTGCGGGTTTACTACCGCTTTAAGTATGTAAATAGTAAAAAAGGGAGGACAGACCATATTGACCCTATAAAGAATGAGGAAGGACATCTGGTTACAAAGAACGGGGAGATGGCGAAGGTATTGAATTTATTCTTCTCAGTCTTCACAAGGGAATCGGGGGGCTTCAATAACCAAAACTTCAGTGTTTATCCTCATCACACATCACAGGAAGAACCTCCATGGTTAATAGAGGACAGAATTAAAATAAGACTTGGGAAACTTAACATTAATAAATCAGTGGGACCAGATGGCTTGCACCCGAGGGTACTTGGGGAACTCAGTCAAGTAATTTTCCAGACCATTGTTCCTAATTTTTACTGACAGTCTACTGACTGGAATGGTACAAGCTGATTGGAGAAAAGCCAATGTAGCACCAATATTTAAAATGGGCCCAAAATACATTCCTGGGAATTACAGACCAGTTAGCTTAACATCAATAGTATGCAAGCTCTTGGAGGGGATGATAAGGGACTATATACAAGATTTTAGTAATGAAAACGGTATCCTTAGCAGTAATCAGCATGGATGCATGAAGAATCGTTCTTGGCAAACCAATTATTTAACCTTCTATGAGGAGATGGGTTGCCAACTAGATAAAAACAGGCCCCTAGACTTGGTGTATCTGGATTTTGCAAAAGCATTTGACACAGTTCCCCATAAACTTTTACTGTACAAAATAAGTTCCATTGGCATCGATCATAAGGTGAGTACATGGATTGAAAACTAGCCACAAGGGCAAGTTCACAGTGGTTATAAATGGGGAGAACTCGGAATGGTCAATGGTGGGTAGTGGGTTCCCTCAGGGTTCTGTGCTGGGACCAATCCTATTTAATTTGTTCATAAACGACCTGGAGGATGGGGTAAAGAGCTCAATCTTTGTATTTGTGGATGATACTGAGCTAAGCAGGGCAATAACTTCTCAGCAGGATGTGGAAACCTTGCAAAAAAGAGCTGAAGAAATGAATGGAGTTGGCAACTACATGGCAAATGAGGTTTAATGTAGGAAAATGTGAAATAATGCATTTGGGTGGCAAAAATATGAATGCAATCTATACACTGGGGGAAGAACCTCTGGGAGAATCCAGGATGGAAAAGGACCTGGGGATCCTAGTAGAGGATAGCCTCAGCAATTGCTTGCAATACCAAGCTGCTGCTAACAAAGCAAACAGAATATTGGCATACATTAAAAGGGGGATCAATTCCAGTGATAAAACAATTTTCCCGCTCTACAAGATGCTGGTCCAGCCGCACCTAGAGTATGCTGTCCAGTTCTGGGCACCAGTCCTCAGGAAGGATGTACTGGAAATGGAGCGAGTACAAAGGAGGGCAACAAAGCTAATAAAGGGTCTGGAGGATATTAGTTATGAGGAAAGGTTGCGAGCACTGAACTTATTCTCTCTGGAGAAGAAACGCTTGAGAGGAGATATGATTCCAATGTAAAAATACCAAACTGGTGACCCCACAATAGGGATAAAACTTTTTTGCGGAAGAGAGTTTAACAAGACAAGTGGCCACTCATTAGTGTCAAGTTAGAAGAAAAGAGGTTTAACCTTAAACTATGTAGAGGGTTCTTTACTGTAAGAGCAGCAAGGATGTGGAATTCCTTTCCACAGCTGGTGGTCTCAGCAAGGGGGCATCGATGGTTTCTAAAAACTATTAGATAAGCACCTGAACGACCATAACTTTCAGGGATATACAATGTAATGCTGACATATAATCACACACAGAGGTTGGACTTGATGGACTTGTGCCTTTTTTCAACCTCACCTACTATGTAACTATGTAAATTATATATTGCAGAACAACAATAGCAATAACTCGGATGGAGGCAAAACCAGAAAAAAGTTCTCTGGGTTCACTAACTTGTTTCCAAAACAATAGTGGATTTGCAGACATTATGGGAATTTACTGTTCCAGTTTTAGTAAATTCCCTAATTTGTTAGCACAGCGTCAGTATGTATTATTGGTACCTATATAGTGCTGTCAATTTATGCAGGGCTTGACACATATAATGTACATTCACATCAGTCCCTGCCCTCAAAGAGCTTACAATCTAAGGTCCCTAACTTACATTCATTCATACAGTACATAGCATTAAAGCCAGTCCTTGTTCCATTGTACACAGTATGTTTTAAAGGACATAAACCGCTCCCTAAGTTAGTTATCATAAATTCTAATGAAAACCTTACAAGAGCAAAAACGATAATAATTGTTTTTGCTTTGTACATTTAAGAAATGTAGAAAAACTCATTTATATATGTGACAATCTAAATTTTTTTTTTCCTTTAATCAAATCATTGCTTGCCATCTTAATGCAAACAATTTGTATTCTTCCATGACATGCTCTTGCACTAAGTGGTTTTGTTCTCTTAAAATCTGTTTATTCTCCATCATTTATCAGCACACAAATCATTATGCCAACTCTTTCTCTGTTTCAGCTTATCAAGTGTAACAATTTAGTCCAATGTCAATAATCTTAACCTACGTATCTGAATATAAATTCTTGTTAAATGTTTAATAACATGAAGCATTTCAATGTGACGAGTAAAACTACAGATATTTTTTTATTGGCTGTCTGAGCAAAAACCACTGCTTGCCGAGATATATATACTGCATTTAAAATGTACAATAATTGCTTTTTGCTCATACCATTAGAGTGTGCTGGTTTAAATCGTGAATTGTAAATGTAGATAGTTTTAAAGTACCCCTCATAAAAAGTAGATTTAATTATTACTGGGGATAAACCAATAAACATGATAATTTTTTATTTATTTTTTTATTTATTTTTTAGTGAGTGTGCAAATAATTATTGACACAGCATGATTTGGCCCCTAAAATGATTTAGATAGTTCCTTGTAACTCTGCAACCACACATTAAAACGGCGATTTTACATTTCACAGTATGGGTGCGAGGAAGATTATTTCACCCTATTAAGGTGGAATTCAGTTTTTGGAAACTAATGTTTAATGGCATTAAATGTGCCTTAAAACAAATCTTCACTGATCTCTGTAACTGCAGGCACTATGGCATATTCCATCCTTAAAGCTGAACTTCACTTCTCTGCTTCCTCAGCTATTCTTTCTACAGCAAGATGAGATTAAATCCTATTTAGGTAAATTATGTCGTAGTGGTTTCTAGAACATTTGTGGGCCCCACTAATGAATATAAAACCTCTATGAAACTGGTGGGTGATCCAATACTTCTATATTGTTGATAGAATACAAAAATATTTTAGAAAGTGTTTATCTTTATATTTGTTTCATCTTCAAGTGGAACTACACTGCATCTGGGCACCACTAGCCAAAAATGTAATTTAATTCATGTTTAATATTCAAAGCAAACTCGCCCATCCATCCATCCATGTCTTCATACTTTATTTTATAAGGATCATTTTGAAAAAAATCATCTAGAATTTCTGGCCATGTCCACCTTGAGTAAGGGCAGATGATTCATGTAGCATTTACTTCCTGAAATCTATCTGCCCCTATGCAGACTGGTGGGTGTGCTTAGCTGAGAAATCCCCCTTCTTCTCCTGAAGACATTAACATTTGCCTAGGCCTGAAATTAGGAAGTAATTGAAGAAAAAATAAACGTACTGAGGACACAGAGCCCACTTACAGAGTGCTCTGATTTTCATGCTAGTAATTTCCTGCCACTGGTTGCCTCTCTCGAACAATCCCAATAGATGTCGATATTTGTGTTTTTTTAATTGACTGAGCCCAAATTGCTAAAATTCAAGTCCAAGTTTATGGCCACTGTTCTCAGAAAGAAAGGATATACTCAATAATATGGCAAGAGGCTTCAGTCCCACCAAGAAACACTGTGGAAGGATTGCCAAATCTTGGTGGAACCCTTGCTGCTTTATTAATTTATTTTACTGACATATATGAAATTACACTGCTGTATTGCAATTTACTAGAATGATTAAATTGAATGGATTTCACTTTGTAGAGTGTTTGATTTTTGCTTGATTCTTATGTATTTTTTTTTTTAATCGGGCTCTCTTGTGGGGAATGTGTTATAACAATAACATGGTTTTTCCTCACTTATGGACAAAATTGTTCTTCTCTCAAATTGTTCCCTACATCCCATCTGTCTTTTGCTTTCTAATGAGCTAGATACAGCGACAGTTATTACACAAACTAAAATAGGATGTGGTTTAAATTTTTACCAGCTGGCTCCTGTATAACTTTCATCAATGATAATAGTTTTGTATGACATTATTTGGTCAACTGAGGGAACCATGTTATTTGATTTAATTGGAAAGAGAGTAAGATGTTTGGTAGAGATATGGAAGACATCTCAGGTGTCTCGGAGGGTATAGTGGAGGCAAAGCAGAAGGTGATCATGTCAGGGTATGGTTCAATAGAATATGGAACTATGGAATACAATGAGGGAAGGTATGGATCTGACCACATACAAGGTAGAAAAGACAAAGGAGGTAACCTGTGAGCCATTCAAGAACCAGTGAGTGAGAAAGAGAGATATAGGTGATAACCAAGGGCCAGAAGAAGGAAGAGTGAAATGTGATTGAGAAAACGGAGATAGAGGACGCAAAATGTGAGGTTCTTGTACATCATTAGGAGTGAGTCACAGCTTGGTAGTTAGTATAAGAAGATGTTAAACATGGTTGTAGAAGAGAAGGTAGAGTAGGTAGAGAGTACAGTTAAGTGAGCTTTTACCTGCTAAACACCAAAATGTTCAATAAAAGTCGATACTTGTTGAAACAATTAATATTACATCCGGGTTTTAAAACATCCTCAAACCTCGAATTGTAGTTAGATGATGTTTAAAAACCTTTACTGGTCCTGAATTTAAAATAAGGCCCTAAAATGATCGTTTTACCTGTAATGTTCATGAGGCCACCTAATGTGTTTGTATGTACATAAATTCTAAATTAATGTATTTGTATGTGTGTGCTACATGTGTGTAGAATTTGTATCTATTTAATGATGTTCTAAATTTTTTTGAATCTTTTTTGCCCATGCTATAGACAAAACTTTTTTAAATTTTTAAAGAGCAAGGGAGGGTTATAACCTGTCAGATCTTTTTTTTTTTTGCCATCTGTTTCCCATTAGGGAGACTTCCCTTTACTTCCTTCATAGCCAAACAAGAAGTGGTAGCAAATTCCTGCAAATTAGGAGAATTCTATTAGGACCCCCTGGTCACCAGAACTAGTGTCCCTATTAGAAGATTTCCCCTCTATTACTTTTCTGGGGACAACCCAAAATTGTAGATTGCTTTTGCATTCAATAATAATGGTAAACAGGACATAGAGAAGGAGACAGAGACAGCAATAAAATCTGAGCATTCGAATCCCTCTCTACTCCACCCAAAACTAAAAAAAAAAAAAGTTTTGCCTTTAGTTATACTTTAAATGCCACTTTCCCCCTCTGCAATCACTAACCTTTCCTTTACTGTCTTGCCACTCTGTGAAGTGATGTCACATACCCAGTATTTCTGGATTTAAAGAGGAACATTAGTCAGAAAATTGAGTTCTCCTAGATCAATTCAGGTTGGCCCCTTTTGCAGGTATAGCTATGTAAAACATAAGTGCCTATATTTTTTTAAATCCAGTAATATACTGACTCGCCCTGCTGTGCACATGCTCAGTTGCTCTCTAATTTTAG
This sequence comes from Lithobates pipiens, assembly GCF_037356315.1. NCBI lineage: Eukaryota > Metazoa > Chordata > Amphibia > Anura > Ranidae > Lithobates > Lithobates pipiens. The sequence continues at coordinate 160,766,305 of NW_027507685.1, read as the reverse complement.
GCACTGACTAATTTCTAGAGGCCGATCTGTTGACAGCCTTAATGCGGAATTAAACCCTCCCATCCTTTACAGCCAAGGAAGTTGCTTTTGTTTGATCTGCAGCTGACATGGTGCGTGCTCAGTTATGATCAGTTATGATACCAGCCATTTGATGGTTTGACAGTTTGGTTGAGGACCCAAGCAAATGTGACAGCAATCCCGGCATTCCAGAAATGTAACTGTAAATGTAAATCGATGGGTTTAGTGCCACATTATGATTTACTTCCGCTCACAGGCTCTGGGCTTCAGCAAAATAGCAGCCTCCAGCAAGAAAAAAACAGGAGCAATGCTGGAAGTAATTTACAGCATGCACTAATTTTTTTTTTGCCAGTCAACAGAAAGGCAGTAAAGATAAGGAGAAATTGTGTCATGGTCAGTATCCAGGACACAAGGCTTTTAACCCTCTAGTTTCAGGCCAGGCTATGAGAGTTATTTAGTGCAGCTGTGGCAGTTGATGTGGGTGGGTCTAAGGATTATTGTGGGTGTTTCTGGGTCCTCATGTGGGTGTTGATTGGAAAAGGAATGGAATTGTGTTATCCCCACCCACCTCACTCCATTCCTCTCTGCAGTGAAGAGGGAACAAACAAGAAGTGGAACTTTAGTCAGAAAGTTAAAGTGTTTCTAAAGGATTTTTTTTAATTTAAAAATAACAAACATGGTTTACTTCCCTGCTCTGTATAATGGTTTGTCATACTTTGCTGCTCTGTGTAATGGGTTGTTATACTTTTCTGCTCTGTGTAATGGTTTGTAGTGGCATCGCTAGGGAGTGGCTTCTGGGTTTACAGCCCCGAATCTGGGGCCCATAGCCCCGAGTCTCTTACTTACTCTGTGCAGCGGTGCCGTACTCCCGCCGCGGCAGTCCCAGTTCCTGCTCACAACTGACCGACATTCCAGTGGTGGTTGGTTGCTAAGACCACGCAGCATCTAGCAACAGACCACGTGACTCTGCCCTCCGGCATTCTGCGAAGAGCAGACCTTTCCTGGCTTGCAGTACTGTCCTGGGCTGGCTGCTGCCACACCTCCCAGCTCACTGTCTCCTCACTGGTTGGTTGCTATCAACCAACCACAGTTTGTCTAACTCTGCAACCTCCCGGTGTGGCTCTCTGGGGACCCTGATGTAAGGAGGAGGCTCTCTCGGGACCCTGATGTAAGGAGGAGGCTCTCTGGGGACTCTGATGTAGGGAGGAGGATCTCTGTGGACCCTGATGTAAAAGGGGGTGGGGGCGGGATCTCTTGGGACCCTGAAGTAAGGGGGGAGACTCTCTGGGGACCCTGATTTAAGGAGGAGGCTCTCTGGGGACCCTGATGTTGGGAGGAGGCTCTCTGGTGACCCTGTTGTAAGGAGGGGCTCTCTGGGCACCCTGATGTAATGAGGGGGGCTCTGGGGACCCTGATGTAATGGAGGATCCGCACTCAGATTAAAATGCAACTCTCATGGTGCCACATAGGCTGTGTACACATCTGCGTGTTTCTAAATGCATGGCAACCCACAAAGAAAACACACTCTTTGCTGTGCTTTACTAAAATGCGTGGCATTGCATGTCGCACTTTCTATGTAGGCTGCATTCTCATCTGATCTCATCATGACAACCCACAATAAAACGCACGCTTTGCCGTGTGTTTCAGAAATGCATGGCAATGCACATCACATTTGCATTACCATTCATTTGCATCTGCCTGTTACTTGCAATAAAAAAACACACGCTTTGCCATGTGTTTTTAAAATAAGCAGTAATGTATGTCACGCTTGCCTTCCCTTTCAGGCTGCATTCTCATTTACGCATTTCCAAATGCAACAAGCACAGAAAACACGCACTTTGTTTGTTTGAAAAACACACAGCAATGCATGCATGGCAACCCTCACAAAAATAGGCACTTTGCCACACATTTTTTAAAACAGGGCAACATGCCTCATACTTATGTTACCATTTGTTCGCATCTGCATTTTCAAATGCAGGTAACGTGCAAGGAAAAGCATTCCTTGGTGAGCGCACCAAAAATGCATGACTGTGTGTGGCTTGCTTGCATTACCATTTGTTTGCATTTGCGTGTTTTTGAGGGCACCGCAGCCTGCAATAAACACACATGCTTTACCATGCATATCAAAAATACATGGCAACCAGTGAAGAAAATATGTGCTTTGTTATTTGTTTCAAAAATAAATGGCAACAAGCGTTGCGTTTGTTACCATTCGTTTACATCTACAGCTTTCCAAAATAACGTAAATCCATACGAAGCCACGGCACACTTACATCTGCGCATTTCTGAATGTACGGCAACCGCAAGAAAATGCACACCATGCCATGTTTTAAAAAAAGTGCAGCAGCACTCATCGTGCTTTTGTTACCATTCGTTCTGCAAGAAAAAGCATGCATTTTCTGTGTGATGGGGATAGTCTGCGATAGTGGTTCTGGAAGCCATGTGACTTTCATGTGGCTCTAGTGTGATCCAAGGCTTTCTATTCAATCCCTCCCAGCATCAGTACAACTAGCTTTCCCAGCAGGGCATGCATATTGTATGGATAGCTTTCCTTTGATCTGTGAGGCGGGACTTGGGAGGTTTGGACTCTTCCTGTAGGTGTGACTGAGAGGTATTGAATGCTAATTAGGATGTATTCCATCCCACCCACCATTAGAGCTGTGAAGGAAGTTACATCATTTGCACATTCTCAAACACTACAGAGGGGTATGTTCTAGGCTAGAGATGGAGCAGGAAGTGACTAAGAAAGGCATTCTGTCAACATTAAACTATACACATGGAGTGTCACATGGTACTAAGCCACAACTAAATCCAGGATATCAGGAGATCTGTAGACAACAGAGTAGCATGGTGCAGAGGTAGAATCTTTGCTGGATCTGATCATTCCATTCACTTTTAGTTAGAAAGTTGGAGTTTAGATTTAAACCAGAACCCCTTTGCTCTCCAAGCAGCGGTTCCATCTAGAATGAGCTTTTATATTATATAGCAAAGCCACGTAGTGGAATTTTTATGAAGCTTCCAGTGAACTTACAGTCATCTGTCAGGCTGTGCATATTTATATCAGTGAATGTTTCTATCAATGCTAGGTAAATATCCCTGTATCGCTAGGTAATATCACTGTAGCAGTTATGGCCATGAGTATTCCAATGTAAAGCCACAGTCACTTTGGCTGTTGCCTATTGCCTATTTTTGGTTGTGTCACATCATAATCCTCTATTGTCTATGGACATCTTTGGTAACTAAGCAGGCATCAAATATTTTCATCCTATACAGTATGCTATTGCTCAGTTGTACAGTTTAATTTATTTCTAAATATGCTAACCAATATTCACTCCCTTTGTTGCTGTTTCTGCTGTATATGTATACCCGGGTATGTTTATTTATGAGCCACTACATTATAATAGGAATAATTGATTTAAATAATCTGTTAAAGGCAATCTTCAGGCAGATAAAAATATGGGATTACACAATAGGATTAAATGCATTTAAAAGCCTAGGTGATCGTTATCATGTCTTGAGGTGCAGCTCTAAACAGATACATTTACGTTATAATGATGCTCTTGAAGCTAAATTCTTTGATATAAAGGTAAATAAAAAATGTTTGACTTATTGGTGTTTCAGGGCTTCCAGCACCTAGGGGCCACAAAGCCAGTTATTGCCTGGTCTGCCTGTCAGTTTGGAATAATGTGTGATCCCGCTGTCTTCTAATGCACAGAAACCAGTTCTACTAGACAGTGTTGTTTCGCTAACAGGCGTAGGGGGTGCCCTGAGACTAAAACAAGACCAAATATAAAGAAGACGGTATACAAAAGGATAGAAAATAAAGTTTGAATGCTTGTGTTTCTGGCTACTGTCGCTGTATCTGTGAGATGTGGCTGGTCGCTGTTTTTTTCCATGCATCCTTTTGTACCTTACAGTAAAAGAATCTGTCACAAATTATTGTGACTCAGAGCTTTAGAAAAAAGAGTGGGAGAAAGAGAGAGAGCACAGATTGACATCTGCGACTAGATAATAATGGGCAGCCGTTTCTGCTCCCCTCCAGCCACAAAGCCAGCATCGCCTTCCTGAAGGAACAAGGGATAAGAAGAAAGGGGAGTGATGAAAGAGAGATACAACTCCACCGAGCCTTAGACGTGTTACTGTTGGGCCAGTTGTCTGTGTGCTACCATAATCCATTTTGATCTTTCCTGTCTTAATTGTCTGCTAAAGACAAACAGCCAGTGGAACTTCGTCAGCTTCATTTGGTCTTCCGAGGCAAAAAAAATTAAATTAAAATGTGTGTGTGTGTTTATATATATATATATATATATATATATATATATATATATATATATATATATATATATATATATATATATATGATTTGCAGCCTTTGGAAGAAACACCTTTTTTGGGTAACCAGCCAAAGCATCTATTAAAATCTAATTCTCTCATTATTTCAGCCCTCTAAGCATCAGATCAGCGTATCATGAAATATGTAATCTGAAATGTAAATAAGGGGTTTGATGCAAAAGTAGCATGGTAATGAGGTAGCCTGGGTGTGCTTGAGTCTTGACTGGAATTGCTAACACAATTCAACTTTTGTTTGTCCATCACGCTGAACTGTATTTTTTACTTCATTTTAGCACCTTAACACATGGCTGTGCTTGTTTGCCATCTCATGTATTCTTGAAGTTAAAACGAGGACTCCTTTATTGAAAGTTTCTTGAATGTCTATTCAGAGACAGATTTTGCTATATTCTTTTTCATTGTACATTTTTCCTACAACTTCCTATGCTTATGAAGCGTCCTTATCAGCACTCCTGCATTGCTTTGCTACTGGAAACAGAATTTAATGTAGATCTAAACCCAGAATGCATGAGAATTGGTTTCTTAAAGCGCCACTTAGAAAGAATTACATTTTTTTCTTTAAATTCCTATTTATTCATTCTTTTTGTCATCTTGGTATAGCTCAACTCCTCCAGCCTTTTTTTAGATACTTCCAATCTGTATTTTTAGACACTTGCATCTACATTCCAATCAATCCTGTGGACTGTTTACTGATAGAGAAAAACAGAGGACCATTTCTAGGCAGGGTTTATTGGGACAGTTGCTTGTAGTCTTCACAAGGGGCACATGTGATGGTGACAACACAAGAACTCAATTGCAAGATGATAAAAGCGAAGGGGGAAATTTGGGACTTTAAATGAGGCACCTATAAAATATGCCTCCATCCCTGGTTCAAAGTAAAATTATAAGGAATTTGGGACTTTAAGTGAGGTTATAGACATTGTGAAGGTAGGTTACATAAAAGTGCATATTTATTCATCATAAAAAAACTGTATAAAACATACAATTGCAAGATGATGGTCACCACATAACAGAAAGTGTCAGAAAAATTACATTCATGGCACTATTATCCGATATTATTTTATGAAATGTTGCAGATTTAAGTAGATTAAAATCCGCTTTTAACCTCTTCCCGCCCAAGGTATGTGATATGACGTCTGTGACTTTGTGCGAGTATATCTGAATGATGGGTGCAGCTACAGGTATCATTCAGATGTCCGCTTTTTCAGCCGGCGATTCCCTACACTGTAAGAATGATCATAGCGGCTGATGCCACCCGCCACCCTCTGATGCTTCTACCGACTCACCGCTTCCATGACTTCACTCCCAGCCTCTGCATTCAAACAAATGACGCTGCCTCAGCTGGGAAATCGAGAAAGTTTATTTTATTTTTTTGATTTCAGGCTTCTCACTGTAAAGAGGACCAATCATGCCATATTCCTATTACAAGGGATGCTTACATGTAATAGAAATAAAAGTGATTTAAAAAGCGTCAAACTAAAAAAAAGAGTAAAATTAACAATACTTTTTTTTTTAAAGTGCCCCTGTCCCCGTGTGCTCACACGCAGAAGCAAATGCATACGTAGGTCCCGCCCACATATGAAAACGGTGTTCAAACCACACATGTGAGTTATTGCAACGAACGTTGAAGCAAGAGCGATAATTCTAGACCTAGACCTCCTCTGTAACGCAAAACATGTAACCAGTAAAAAGAATTAAAGCTCGCCTATGGGGATTTTTAAATACCGAAGTTTGGCGCCGTTCGACGAGCGTGACATGTTAGGTATCTATTTACTCAGTGTAACTTCAACAGTTATGCAAAAAAATTGGGCTAACTTTAATGTGTTTTTTTGGGGGGGGGGGGGGGGGGGGGGTTTGTCCTACTATCTTTGTTTTGAATTTTTGTGTCCTTGATTTCCTGTTTACATATTCTGTTTATATTCTTTGTAACATTTAATTGTGTTCCTTAATTTTTATATTTTTTAAAAGCTCTTTTTTTATTAGTTATTTTAACTTTGGCCATGAGCCACATAGGTTTTATTTTTATTTTTTCCTTCAGCCCCGGAAGGATTTACCCCCTTCCTGACCAAGCCGTTTTTTGCGATACAGCACTGCATCGCTTTAACTGACAATTGCGCGGTCGTGCGATGTTGTACCCTAACAAAATTTATGTCCTTTTTTTCCCCACAAATTGAGATTTTTTTTTAATTGTATTTGATCACCTCTGTGTTTTTTTTTTTTGCACTATAAACATAAAAAAAGCAAACTTTTTTTAAAAAAAAAAAAGCAATATTTTTTACTTTTTGCTATCATAAATATCTCCCAAAAAAATTGCAAAAAAAACTAATTTCTTCCTCAGTTTAGGCCGATATGTGTTCTTCTACTTATTTTTTTATTTTTTAATCGCAATAAGCGTATATTGATTGGTTTGCGCAAAAGTTATCGCTTCTACAAAATAGGGTATAGATTTTATGTATTTTTTTTTTTTTTTTATTAGTAATGGGGGCGATCTGCGATCTTTTTATCATGACTGCGACATTGCGGTGGACAGATTGGACACATTTATGACACTATTTTGGGACCATTGGCATTTATACAGCGATCAGTGCTATAAAAATGCACTGATTACTGTGTAAATGTCACTGGCAGGGAAGGGGTAAAACTCTAGGTGCCGATCAAGGGGTTAAGTGAGTTTCCTGGGTGTGTTCTAACTGTAGCGGGGATGGACTCACTAGAACATGACAGAGATCACTGCTCCCGATCACTGGGAGCAGTAGATTCCTGTCGTGTTGCTAGGCAGAACAGGGAAATGCCTTGCCCGCAACATCGAGTCTGCGGGCATGCGCCCGCTAGCCGCCAGTGACGCAGAAACGTACGGGTACGTTGTTTTGCGCACCCGTGCCACTTTGCCAACATATATTGGCGTGAGTCATTCGGCATGTGGTTAAACATATTGACCACGGGAATATACTTTGCAGTGAGTTTTCACTTTGAAGAATTCCCATTTCTGTTCTGTCTATTGATGTTTTTTTAATTATCTGGGCAAACAAGGGGCCGGTTGAAGGGACGAGTCTCTGCGGGTTATGCCTCCCTCACTGATCGGAATTCAAAACTCCCTTACATGACTCAATGGGAAAGGGATTTGAATATTACTTTTGATTTGCCTGAGTGGCAAGATATTGCTTATGCCTTATCTAAAGTGTCCATTAATACAGTAATAGTTGAAGCAAATTATACAATGCTCTTACGTTACGTTATTTTGTCCCTCCCCTGGTAGCTAAAATGCATGTCAGTTGGGGACAATGCTTCATGTCTGGTGGCAATGTCCCCTTGTGACTAGGTTTTGGATTTGGATATTTTATTAAATTTACTCAGTGATGGGGGTAAATATCTGTGAATCCCCAGCAGCAGCCCTCTTCCAAAAGCTACCTGATTAAGTCCCCAGGAAATCAGTAAAATTAATCAAGTATATACTACTGGCAGCAAGAATTACTATTGCTAAACATTGGAAATAGTTGGTAATTCCTCTTGATTACGTTAAGAGTAAACTTAATTGGATTATGATCAATGATAAACTCACCCATACACTTCATAACAAAGCTAAAAAGTTTGATAAAATATGGGATCCATGGATCCGATCAATCGCTGTTCCCTAATGGGTTAACCCTCTCCTTTCCTTTTCTTTCTTTCTTTTATTCTGATTTCCCTTCTTCTTTTTTGTTGCTGGTTTGTACCAGGTTGCCTTTATGGCCTTGTAAGGCTCCATTAGGACAGTATTCTCAGGTATACATACAGGGGCCTTCCTGTCCTTCCCCATCCATTACATACCTCCTACCCTCCCCTCCCTTCCCCCTTATACTGTGTATTTATTTCTGTACCTTTTTATACCTGGTTGGAATCCAAGTTATTAGACTAGAACTGTTTTGTACCTGGTCCCTTGCAGCTCAGGGTCATGTTTTCTATTTTTTTTTCCATAATGATTATGATCTTTTTCATGTTAGAATATTTACTGAGAACATTCTATTGCAACTTTTTGTTTATTTGACAATGGTCTATTTTATTTATGTTTGTTTATTCTCTACAGCCTTATACTTTTGCTATAATAACAATAACCCATGAATGGGCAATTGTTTGTGATATACTTGTTATTGTAAGATCTTTTTCAATAAAAATATTGAAATACAATTTACAATCCTGTTATGTCACGTATCACCACACACAGAAAAACACTGAAGTTTTCAGTCTGGCATTTAAGCAACATATGTTACTATTGCTGACATACAGACTTTTGATCTTTCTTTTAAGCCTTATCCAACACAGGAGCTTGTATTGGAAAATTCTGCATTCATTCAAAGCTTCAACACTGGGTCTGCCCTACTCTAGAGAACACTCACTGGTATAGAGAAAGCTTTGCCTGAACTGCCTGAAATTCCCTAATGGGAAGTTGTGCTTAAATATCTTTTTTTAGAAAATTGTGATCCAGGAACTATGAAGAGCATAGGATATGCCTACAAAGGCAATCAGTAGATTTAAGCACAGTAGTTTTCGTGCCAAACTTATGGACATCGAGATTTCAAAATGTACTCTGATGCTCATATTTTTAGGATTATTTTGGCATTAATATTGGTGTGATAATACAGTATTTACTTTGACAAATGGATTTAGTTTATAAAATATCACCAAAACAAATTTTTGATTTGGATAGAGTGGGGAAAGGCTAGAGATTTTTCTGCCAGATTTTAAATGTAAATAATTAAGCTCATATTTAAAATTTATGTCTGCAGAGAAGAGTTTTTTCCCCCCCCTATTCTGTCTGATAGCCATCTCCAGGACAGGAAGTGAGAGAAAATATCCTTTATAGGCATATTATTCAAATAAATCCTGAATGAGGTTCTAAAGCTCCTTGCTCTACTGGAAAGTGAGTTTTTATTGTAGTCCTATCGGGAATTTTCCCCTCACCTCTTTTTCTGTTTGGAATGCATCAAATAGATGAAGTTAGGGAAACCCACTAAATAGAAACACCGAAAGCAAAAATGTTGTTTTGGATTTTAAGGATTATAGGAGCGCTGTTGTGAAAAATACTGTATTTTGATGACTGTGCTGATACTACATGTAATGATAGTATTCGATATTTTAAAGCAACATTTTGAGGACCGTTTATGTTTTAAACAAAGTAAGGTGAATAGAGAGAAGTAGCATTTGTAGATGTCCCTGAGAAAAAATAAACATTTTATTCGGTCTTCAGCCCACCTTTGCATTTACAATATCTGTCCACAATTATGACACCTTGGATTTTTACTCTGTGAATTTTCATTGGTGGCACTGTGATTCCACACCAAAACATGACGTTCTTATTTGTCTGGTGGGGAGTCCATTCTTTCCTCACACTGTTCAAGAGCTATGGTGACTGAAGAATCTTAGAATCTTTTCCTCAGACTTACTTCCAGGTGTGTTGGATGTTAGGTCGCTCAATGTGTAAAATATTTCCTTCTACTGGCTGCTGTCACTCCTGGGTGTGCTTTCTTAACAGTTAAGCTAGATGAGAAAGAAAACCACCTACGTCCAACACACTCCAGGATTATCTGATGCCAGGTTCCACCTAAATGTGCATAACTGCTGACATTGTTTTCGATCATGGGTGCCACAACAACAGCTGTATTTTACATCATATGCCCTGTAAATTACGGCCATGTAAGAGCCTTTATGGTTATATTTAACTGAGGTTCATCGTTAAAGCAGTAGTAAACTCTGCTTTGTCACGTACAGGTAATAAATAATACTTAGAAAACTTATAAAAAATTCTTGCCTGATGGTAAAATGAATATCTCCTAAAAGTGCACCATTTAGGAGATACATGTATGTTTTGCAGCTGGTGAAATCACCAGCACATGTGCACTGAATGGATGGCATATTTAAGTGTGCCGTCCATTGAGAATGCTGTGCCATTAAATGTGGAAGTGACTTCATCGCAGGTCAGCCATTCAAACACCTGTGACCGTGAACCCAGAGGGAAGACTGTGTCAAAATGGAAGACCTGACGTGAACCCAGAAGGAAGACTGCATCAAAATGGAAGACCTGTCAGCTTTAAGTATTTAAGCTTTAAAGTGTTTGTAAATCCTTTCCTCTAACCAATGAAGTGAATAGCCTTAAATGATACACAGTGATGAAACAAATCTCCCTACATAAATGTTACATGTATATCCACTGTCTTTCCCTCTCTACATTCTTTGGAAAATGCAGATCGTGTTACAAAACTTTCTTCTGGTTTCAGCAGCACATAGGGGTCGGTATGGAGTCTGGGCTTACACTGTGAGCTGATTGGAGGAAAGGGACACACCCCCACTACACATAGGCAGAAGAAAGAAGGAACATGCAGAGCTGTAGCTGTAGTCTGAATAGGCAAGCTCTATCCTTATCTACCTCTAAGCTCCCTCCTTGACACAAATGTTCAGCTGCTGTTATCTTGTGTATCGGAGAACTTGTCAGAAGTGACTCTGCTGATAACAGAGGAACTGAGCAGCAGAAAGAAATGGCACTTACAGCTTTGGAGAGAGATAAGTAAACACTACAGATATGTGTGCCTAGGTCAAATGTCATGTATGGGGTTTACAGCTACTTTAACCACTTGCCGACCGCCGCACAACGATGTACGTCCTATTTTTGAAGAGGGATATCTCTGTAACGGCAGCAGCTGCTGCCACAACCGAGATATCCATCTCTTCAGGCGGCGGTCGGCTGTACGATAACGGTGGTCTCCACGGCGGATTTGCCGCGAGATCACCGCTATCGGCGGCGGGAGAGGTGCCAGCCCCCCTCCCGCCGCCCTTCCGCACCTTCCACCGCTTACCGGAGCCGTCGGTAGCGGCGGAGGCGATCGGGTCCTCTTCCTAGCTGGGCATAGAGACAAGTGAGGCTAAGATGGCCCCCACTCGTCTCTATACCATAGGAGGGCGGAAGCGACGTCAAAACGTCACTTCCGCCCATACCTCTTAAAGGTATATTTTTTTAAATGTCATTTTTTCTTTTTTTTTTTTTTTTGTTGCATTTTAGCCCAAATATGAGATCTGAGGACTTTTTGACCCCAGATCTCATATTTAAGAGGACCTGTCATGCTTTTTTCTATTACAAGGGATGTTTACATTCCTTGTAATAGGAATAAAAGTGATCCATTTTTTTTTTAAAACAGTGTAAAAATAAATAAAATCAATTAAAATAAATAAGAAAAAAAAAAGTTTTTTAAAAACACCCCGTCACGACGAGCTTGCGCACAGAAGCGAGCGCATACGTGAGTAGCGCCTGCATATGAAAACGGTGGTCAAACCACACATGTGAGGTATCGCCGCGATCGGTAGAGCGAGAGCAATAATTCTAGCCCTAGACCTCCTCTGTAACGCAAAAACTGCAACCTGTAGAATTTTTTAAATGTCGCTTATGGAGATTTTTGAGGCTAAAAGTTTGACGCCATTCCACGAGCGGGCGCAATTTTGAAGCATGACATGTTTGGTATCAATTTACTCGGTGTACTATTATCTTTCACAATATAAAAAAAAATTGGGCTAATTTTACTGTTGTCTTATTTTTTTATTCAAAAAAGTGAATTTTTTCCAAAAAAAGTGTGCTTGTAAGACCGCTGCGCAAATACGGTGTGAAAAAAAGTATTTCAATGACCGCCATTTTATTCTCTAGGGTGTTAGAAAAAAAAACAATATAAAATGTTTGGGGTTCTAATTAATTTTCTAGCAAAAAAAAAACTGTTTTAAATATGTAAACACCAAGTCTGAAAAAGAGGCCTGGTCCTTAAGTGGTATACTGTATGTAAACCCAGTCAATCTTAACCTGCTGATGTAATTTCAGATCAATGCAACAATAGATGAAAAAAGTTATCTGCAGCTCTTTTACGAACTAGCTGTCATTGTTAGGGTTTACATCCCATATAAATATAAAGTTTAGTTTTCATTTTAGAGATTCAGTTAGCTTTGGGGTCAATGGTTAATTTTAAAATATATATTGGTAAGTTTGTATTAAAATTCATGTCTAAAAAAAGTTTTCCTGCGTGAAAAATATAAAACTCCTCAGGGTTTGAACATATGATTTGGGGGGAAGACATTTCACAGTGAAATGTGGTATTGTGATATTTCTTCTGCCAGCAAAATGCGAGACTAAGCCGAGACTACTTTAAAAAGAGCAAAAATCACACACATATATATTAAATGTATAGTAAAAGACAGGAAGAAGGCATAATTAAGATATTGGGAAATGTAAGTTTAAAGTGTATCTAAAGCCAAAGCATTTTTCTATTTTCGTATAGTGTTAAGGGTTAGAAGTTTTATCCTTTTAGGTAGATTCATTGTCTAAATCTGTTCTGGTAAACACTGTCTCCTGGAATATAAGGAAAATCTTAAATTAGAGGGAAAGTCTTTCAGTGGGGACAGTTGTTGCAGCGAGAGCTGTCTGAGAGGAATTCTCTCAATTTCGAAAAATTTCCTCTGGATTCCCATTGTGTCCGCAGATTAGTGAGTGAAGATAAATCCCCCAAATGGGACACTGCTGGCAAAAAAAATGGTGTTTAAACTTGTTCTATTCCAATAAATAATTTGGCTTTAGATATACTCCATGTAGGGGTGAGTTTCTACAGATGATCTAGATTTTTCTCATAGTTTTAGGTGATTTTTACATGCATTACTACTACTTTATTGTGCTTTTTTTTTTCCTTGGAAACCTTCTCAGAGTTGATTTAAAGAGGACTTTTTCAAATGCAGTGAACCAACAACACACCTAAAGAGAACCTTAAAACAAATTACTTTGTCTAACCACATTACTGAGAATATTGGGTTCTTTTAGAGCTTTACTGGTATACAGTATATGGGATCTATGACCTGGGTGGACTTTTTTTTCTGGCCCACATATTGAGCAACGATAGGTATTGGTGATCTTCTGTTTAGCAAACATTGCGTCTGGGGTAGAGACAACATATTTAACCTGTTTGCTTTGCACCTTAGACCCCACATGATTATGGACTCTGCAGGAACATGCTGTGCGCAGGATTGCCAATACTTTATTTTGGTCAGCAGTATTTGTAAGTTACAAAAATACCTGCAATGGCATTTTTACATACATCAATAGTCCCAAAAACATACTGGGCCACAGTGGGATTTTAAGTTAAATGAGGGGGGGGGGGGGAGGGGAGGGCAGGAAGGCTTTATTTACCAACTAAAGTTTTCATTTTTATTGTTTATAATTTAACACCTTGCTAGATAAAGCCTAGTTGAGGTCACCTCAAAACTTGTGTACAGCAAATACTGTACTTTAAATCTAGTACTGTCACAGTATTTATTGTACACCTAATAGAAATAGATTTATTTTGGTGCTGATTTTAAAACTAATCATTATACTTCTGTATTCTTAGATATAAGTACAATCTGAACACAGTTGTTCACATTTTAGTTGTGCTTGAATGATTACTGCAACTTACATTTGCAAGTTCTTTGTGATCACATGCAGGCAATACAGTTCCTGAATGTTCTGTACTAAAAAAGCTTATTCATAGAGGTTCCCCTCATAGTGTATTCACAGTTTGGGTCCCACACACAGCACATAAAAATATCAGTATGTGGGGAGCATTATTTTTGTTGCTCTTGTTTTCCTGTGTTTTTTAAAATGACAATTATAGTTTTATGGCTTGGGATTATATACTTTTATTTAAGAAAATAAGGGAAGGCACATTTAGGGAAAACAAATCCTTGGTGGTCCTACATCATTAACCTCTTCCAGCCCGCCCTATAGCCGAATGACGGCCGTAGAGCAGGCGCTTTCGTCCGGGAGGCCGTCTCTGGACGTCCTGTTGTTTACTTCCGCAATGCGCGCAGCCGTGGGTGCGCATCGGGGAAGTTCTGTGTTTGCCGTGTCCCCCGGAGACAGGCAAACACAGATCGCTGTAAACGGCCAATCACAGCGGCCGTTTACAGCGCGATCGGCGTGTCCAATGTGAGAAGATCTCATATGTAAACATATGAGATCATCTCTCAGCGCCGATCTCCCTCCTCACACAGACAGCGTGTGAGAGGGGAGAGATGAACGGCTGCAGCGGCACTCCCCCAGTGCCATCCTGCCCCAGTGCCATCTGCCCCAGTGCCATCCACCCCAGTGCTACCTGCTCCCAGTGCCACCTGTTAGTGCTATCTTTCCCCAGTGCCACCTGTTGTCAGTGCCATCTGTCATCAGTGCCATGTATAAGTGCCATCTGTCATCAGTGCCACGTGTCATCAGTGCCACATAGTGCCATCTGTCATCAGTGTCACATATCAGTGCCATTTGTCATCAGTGCCACCTGTCAGTGTCACGCGCCATCTGTTGTCAGTGTCACGTGTCATCAATGCCACTTATCAGTGCCATCTGTCATCAGTGTCACGTGTCATCAGTGCCATGTATTAGTGCCATCTGTCATCGGTGGCACGTATTAGTGCCACGTGTCATCAGTGCCACGTATTAGTGCCACGTGTCATCAGTGCCATGTATTAGTGCCATCTGTCATCAGTGCCACATATTAGTGCCACCTGTCATCAGTGCCACGTGTCATCAGTGCCACGTATAAGTGTCATCATTGCCACGTATCAGTGCCATCTGTCATCAGTGCCACGTATAAGTGCCATCTGTCATCAGTGCCACGTGTCATTGTCCTGGTGCTCCAGGGCCTTCAAAAGTGTAATAGGTAGTCAACAAGTTAGATGTGTAATTTATGCTCCTAGAACACGTGATGGCGCTCCCTGCATGTTGGGCCTCTCTATGTGGCCAGGCTGTGAAAAAGTCCCACACATGTGGTATTGTAATACTCAGGAGGAGGAGCAGAATTTTTTTGGGGGTGTCATTTGTGGTATACACATGCCATGTGAGAGAAATAACCTATTACAATGACAATTTTGTGGAAAAAAATTAAAAATCTTAATTTTGCAAAGAATTGTGGGAAAAAAATGACAACATCAAAAAGCTCACCATGCCTCTTACTAAATACCTTGGAAGGTCTACTTTCCAAAAAGAGGTCATTTGGGGGGTATTTGTACTTTCCTGGCTTGTTACTCAGTCATGCAACACTGTACCCATATGACATTTTTGTCCTTTTTTCTCACAAATAGAGCTTTATTTTGGTGGTATTTAATCACCGTTGGGGGTTTTAAATTTTTTGCGCTATAAAAGAAAAAAGACCGCAAATTCTGTTAAAAAATTTATTTTTCTTTGTTTCTGTTATAAAATTTAGCAAATTAGTAATTTTTCTTCATAAATTTTGCTCAGAATTTATACTGTTACATAGCTTTGGTAACAATAACCCAAATTGGTGTATATTATTTGTTCTTTGTGAAAGTTATAGAGTCCACAAGCTATGGTGCCAATCTCTGAAAATTTATCACACCTGAAGTACTGATAGCATATCTCATTAGACTTCTCAATAGACTTCAATGGAGAAGCTGCAGAAAAGCACGTAATGCATTTTTGCAGCAATTTGCGATTTTTAATCTGCCCAACAAATTGGCCAAAAAAAAAGCATAAAAATGTAAAACGGAAATCGCCGCAAAACGCACAGCAGAAAGCACTGTCGAAACAGATCAAAAGCAAACTGCATTGGTGTGAACGGAGCCTTATGCTGGCCATACACATATCAATTTTCATTCATGCGAATATTTATGCGAAAAATCTTAGTACATTGGCTGAATGAAAGAATGTCTTTTGAAAATGTTACTTGCTTTTAACATTGTTTTAAAATGAATGTAATTTCTGAACGAACACCACATACACTGTCTAAAAATTCCTTTGACCAAGAATATTCTGCGCCTTTGAATTTTTCCATCACTGTTGTCAAAAAGAACGACGATTTGACCCCACTAACCATTAGAAAATCGAATATACATTCTTAAAATGAATTTATTTTAAAGGAAAGCATTGTTCTTGTATGGCCAGCATATAATATATTACAGTTCTGTGTGAAACAGTCTTTAATTATTTTTTTTTTCTTTAAATAAAAAAGTTTGATCTGAGTCTGATGATATTTACCAGATTCAACCTCTAATAGTATATACAGTATATCTCTTCTGTCTGTTGTTCTAAAGAGTGGATTAGAAATTTTGCTCCATAACCATATAGCTGGTTATTTATATTTATCACTGTGTAGAGATATTTAAGAATAAATTGCCTTTTTTTTTTTCCAACTTTACATATACTGTATTTATTGGCGTATAACGCTCACTTCACCATGAAAATAGTGTGTGCGTGTTATACGCTAATACTACAATTTTATCTGCCTCAGAGGGGACAGGGAGGGGGGCGGGACAAGCACCATCAGATTACATTCAGTGAGAATCTCCTGTTTACTTGGCGGCCTCTGTAATAGGAAGTCCCGTCTCCTGGGCCACCATTGGACCACTGTTCTGTCTATCATTGGAGATTCACATTGTATTCAATCTGTCAGGACTCACCCCCCCCCCAGGCTGCAGATGGGCACCGATCAGGCTGCATTGATGGCAATAGTGAGGCTGCTGCAGATGGGCACTGACCTTTATTTTGCTTCAAAGTTCCTTATTTCAAATTTAATTTTTTTTCCTGAAACTTCCCTCTTAAAATGAATGTGTGTGTTATACGCCAATAAATACGGTAACTAAATTATACACCACACTTTTTTAAGGTTATTATCTGATTAATCTAAACTATAATCGGGCAAATAATCGATTATAAAAATGATCATTAGTTGCAGCCCTATGAATAAGTATACACCCCTATTAATATAACGCCTAAATCATCACTTGTGCACAAGATGTTATAAGCCACAGTGGCAGAAATTGGAATGACTTGTACATACAACAGCTTTTGCCCAGGTGCTTCACAAGCCAGTTTTATGGGAGAGTGGCAAAGAGAAAGCCACTTTTTAACTGAAGGTCACATGTTATGTTGCCTATAGTTGCCAGAAGGGATTGAGGCTACCTGATGATAAAAAGTATTAAACCCAAAACCAGAAATGTAATATATAACTTACCAGTCATTAGATGTGGTGGCTGCATTCAGTTTCTAATTTTAGGACTTTTTTCCCTCTGTTTTCACCTGGTGATCTGGCCAGTAAAACACCTCCTGTATTAAAGTGCCCCCGCTCAAAAATGAGCATAGGGGGGCACCTTTGGGCATCAGCAATGTCAGTCAGGGGGAGGGGAGTGTTATCTGTGCTAGCAGATTTAAATACAAAAACAAATGGAATGGAGCACTTCAGTTACACAAGAAGTTTTTTTCTTTTAGAATAAAGGTTTTACATAAATGAATTAAAGCTGATTATTGTAAGCACCCTGACAGTGGTAAATGGTTTGTCTCAAACTGATAGATTTGAAGGAGAGTGTGTTCTGTTGTAAAATCACAATCTTAATGACTTGGGCTAGTTATTCAATTGGTTTTAAATCTTTGACTTTGTACTTAAAGCTAAACTTCAACTTTAGATACACTTTACATAGTTTGTTTGGGCCAGGCTGGCTCGAACATACGATGTCTCTCACCAACATGTGAGGCCGCTGAATGTGCGTTATAAACTGTATATAGCTGCAGTTACACACAGCATACCTCACTGTGTTCTAGGTTGGAGCTGAGACTTGCTGTCCTATACCCGGAACACATTCGAGCCTATCTGATCGGCACTAAACCACTCATAGAAAGCGATGCATCCTAGCAATGCATACACGCTTCCTCTGTTTAGTCATAGAGGTGGGCTGATGATGTCACAACCTCTGATTCAGAGGAAGCTTTAGTATACATCACTTCCTTTGAATGGCTGAACGGCAATCAGATTGACTCTTTGTTGTAGGTATGAGTCCGGAAGTCTTGGTTCGAACCCGCTACATACAGGTTATATCACACACCGGCACCCTCACATGTTAGTGAAGGACATAGTTAGTTTGGGCCAGCTTGGCTCAAACTATGTAAAGTGTACCCCCCCCCCCCCCGCATGCGTTACCGTTTGAGATCTTTTTAAAGCAGAACTTTAGGCCCCTTTCACAATTTGACACAAAGCAATGCCTGTGTAGTGTTGAGGTCTAGGGACCTCAAGTCGCCTCAAAGTTGGACCAAAATAGTGCAGGGACTATTTTCAAGTCACTGCGACTTGAAGTCGCACAGATATAAATGGTACTCATTGAAAATCATGGAGTACGACTTGTCATGTGACTTTGCAGTCCCAAGTCGCAGGACAAGTCGCACAAGTTTGAAAGGGGCCTTTCCAATAACAACTTGATAAAACAAAAAAAAATTGTTCTTTACCAAGGAACATTCATTCCACGTGATTATGCTACCAAAATTAGTGTAGGGTGAGGCAGTGTATTACTGGATTTTAAACAGTATAGACACTTATTTGTAATGTACATAGCTATACCTACAAAAGGGGCCAGCCTGAAATGATCTAGCAGGACTTAATTTTCTGACTAATGTTCCTCTTTAACCACTTTACGACCAGCGCACGCCAATGTACGTCCATTTTTTGAAGAAGGATATCTCTGTAACAGCAGCAGCTAGATATCCATCTCTTCAGGCGCCGTCGTGTGTACAATAATGGTGGTCTCTGCGGCGGGCTCGCCGCAAGATCACCGTTATCGGCGGAGGGAGAGGTGCCTCCCGCCGCTCACCCGCGCCCTCCGCCGCTTACCGGAGCCGTCGGCAGTGGCGGAGGCAATCAGGATCTGTCTTGTCTATGGTATGGAGACGAGTGAGGCTAAGATGGCCCCCACCCGTCTCTATCCACTTTCAGACCGTACCAATTTGCTGGTCAAAGACCAGACCACTTTTTGCGATTCGGCACTGCGTCGCTTTAACTGACAATTGCGCGGTCGTGCGACGTGGCTCCCAAACAAAATTGACGTCCTTTTTTTCCCACAAATAGAGCTTTCTTTTGGTGGTATTTGATCACCCCTGCGGTTTTTATTTTTTGCGCTATAAACAAAAATAGAGCGACAATTTTGAAAAAAAAACGCATTATTTTTTACTTTTTGTTATAATAAATATCCCCCAAAAATATATAAAAAAACATTTTTTTCCCTCAGTTTAGGCCGATACGTATTCTTCTACATATTTTTGGTAAAAAAAATCGCAATAAGCGATTATTGATTGGTTTGCGCAAAAGTTATAGCGTTTACAAAGTAGGGATAGTTTTATAGCATTTTTATTAATAATTTTTTTTTTTTTACTAGCAATGGCGGCGATCAGCGATTTTTATTGTGACTGCGACATTGTGGGGGACCCATCGGACATTTTTGACACATTTTTGGGACCATTGTCATTTATACAGTAATCACTGCTATATAAATGCAGTGATTCCTGTGTAAATGACACTGCCAGTGAAGGGGTTAACCAGTGGGTGGCAGTGTAGGGGTTAAGTGTTCCTAGGGGTGTGTTACTAACTGTGGGGGGGTTGGGCTTTCATTTAGTGAACACTGATCTCTGCTCCAATCACATGGAGCAGAGATCAGCGTCACTAGTTGCTAGGCAGAATGGAGAAATGTTGTTTACAACGGCACTTTTCCATTCGGCCGCTCCGTGAGACGATCGCGGGGATGCCCGCGGCGATCGAAGTCCGCGGGTCCCGCGACCGGACTCACGGGGGTCCCGACCAGCGCGGGAGCGCGCCGCCGGCGGCGCGCTCCCGATGGCAGGGCGGCAAATTTAAAGGGACATACATGTACGCCCATTTGCCTGCCCCTGCCATTCTGTCGACGTACATCGTCGTGCGCTGGTCGGCAAGTGGCAATTCCATAGCAGGGCGGAAACAACGTCAAAATGTCACTTCCGCCCATATCTCTTAGCCCTGGTACACACGGTTGGACATTCCGACAACCAAATCCGTCGGATTTTGTCTGAAACTGTTGCATACACACAGTCAGACAAAGTTGTCAGAAAATCCGATCGTACTTAACGTGATGACGTTATTTCGTTAGGACAGGACTACGTTCAGGCTAGTAGCCAATAGCTTTGGTCTAGGAATTTGATCTGAGCATGCGTGGCTCTTTGTCCGATCGGAATTCTCTACACATGATCGGACAAAGTCCGATCGGATCATGTTGTCAGAAAATTTTATAGCCCAGCTGGAAAACTTGGTCCGTCGGATACTCCGGAAACACTCCGATGGAGCCCACACACTGTCGGATTATCGGACAACACGGTCCTATCGGACATTGTCCATCGGAATGTCCGACCGTGTGTACAAGGGCTTAAAGGTACATTTTTTCAATGTCATTTTTTTCAAATGACAATTTTTTTTTATTGCCTTTAAGTCCAAATATGAGATCTGAGGACTTTTTGACTCCAGATCTCATATTTAAGAGGACCTGTCATGCTTTTTTCTATTACAAGGAATGTTTACATTCCATGTAATAGGAATAAAAGTGATCCAATTTTTTTTTTTAAACAGTGTAAAAATAAACAAAATCAAGTAAAATAAATATGAAAAATGTTTTTTTTTTTTTAAAACACCCCGTCCTGACGAGCTTGCGCGCAGAAGCGAACGCATATGTGAGTAGCGCCCACATATGAAAATGGTAGTCAAACCACACATGTGAGGTATTGCTGCGATCGGTAGAGTGAGAGCAATAATTCTAGCCCTAGACCTCCTCTGTTACGCAAAACATGCAACCTGTACAATTTTTTAAATGCCGCTTATGGAGTTTTTTGAGGGTAAAAGTTTGACGCAATTCCACGAGAGGGCGACATTTTGAAGAGTGACATGTTGGGTATCAATTTACTCGGCTTAACATTATCTTTCACAATGTTAAAAAAATTGGGCTAATTTTATTTTTATTTTTTTATTAAAAAAGGTGAATTTTTTCCCAAAAAAGTACACTTTTAAGACCACTGCGCAAATACGGTGTGAAAAAAAAATAGCTATGACCGCCATTTTATTCTCTAGGGTGTTAGAAAAAAAAACAATATATAATGCTTGGGGGTAATAAGTAATTTTCTAGCAAAAAAAAAAAAAACTGTTTTAAATTTGTAAACACCGAGTCTGAAAAAGAGGCTCGGTCCATTATCTATGTAAAATACTGAAAAAGGATTATCTCCTGCAAAGAACAGGGTTACTTACCTGCTTTCTTTGGTATGTTATCAGCATACTCACTCCATGTAAAGCCTCATTCTCATGAGGCGGATCCGATCAGCGTAGTCCGCAAGCTCAGCAGGCGATCTCTCCGTTGATCTCCGCTGAGCCGGCGGATAACAGGTCCGTTTCTTCTCACTGAGTGGGGAGGGGCCTGTCAGAGAGTCGCAGATTCCTATGGAGGGATCAGACAAAAACGGACAGCATGTCCTTTTTCATCAGATCTCATCCGATCTGATCCACCAGGATGGATGCGAACATATCGCCATACGTCTGATTTTATCGGATCGGATATCGGCGGACATGGTCACCACTGACATCCGTCCCTCCATTGACCTGCATGGAGCTTCCGTTCAGGTCCACCTAAAATACTGACAGGCGGACCTGAAACGTCCATCTGTGTGAAAGGGGCCTTTACACTCTACCTGTACTAAATGTTTTATCAAAAATAAACATTTATTCTACAAAAAAATCTAAATTAAATTCAGTGTGCGTTTAGGACAGTAAAGGTTGGTCTCTTCCAAAGGAGTAAATACTTTTTATTGGAACTATGCCTGTAGAAATATGAAATGTTTTCCTATTCTTGTGGTAAGTGGTAAGAGCTGATCTTCGTTTGTTGAATTCCAACTTAACACAAACTATGCTTAAAAATGTTTTCTACCACCTCCTCCCATTTGTACAGCTTAACCTGTGTACTTACCTATATTTAGTCCGCTCCAGTCCATTCACATGATCCCTCAGCCTCTGCTCCCCCTGTATCAGAGAGTGGCAGCTGTATGAGAGAGGAAGGGACATTGACAACGCCTGGAACATGGGCTTATAAGTGATGTCAAGGCTTTAGGAATTCCTATCTGCTGTTGAGTGCACCCTCCTGTCCCCTGCAGCAGCTGCTTACAAAGATAATTAAGTGACTGGACCAGAACAGACTAAACGTAGGTAAGTATACAGATCTTTTCTACACAGGTTAGGAATGATATGGTAGGAGATGGTAGGGAACCATTTTTAGGCACAGGAAGTGTTAGGCTGGAATTCTGCTTTAAAGGCACAGTATAAATAGTGTTTCTCTTATATTCACCGGCCAACACAGCTCCTCTCTGTAACAAAATGGGTCGTTAGTCCTATCACTGGAGATTACTAGGCAAAGTTGTAATACAACACTTCAGAACTTTTAGTTCCACCCAGGGGACGGTCCCTAGGCTACAATCCCCACAGTTTGCCCTAGCAGCCTCAGTTTTATTTTACCTAGTGAAGGAGATACAACTAGGAACCCTGCGGGCCCATAAGTCTGTGTTTTTTTGATCCAGAAGCTTGGCTTTTTGCGCAAGATGAATAATCCTGTGATCTTCTATTAGCAGCCAGCTGGGCGACAGGCTGGTTCACTTATCCTTGTAGTCTCCCCAGTCCGGCCATCGAGCGTGTGAAGGTCGCAGCTACGGCTCGGCAGGCCATGACATACCCCAGCTCCAGAGGTGGTTGGTGAGCCTTTATGCTCCGGGGCATACATATGACCGGGCTACTGAAGTCTGCGTCACAGTATGCCAGGCCAGTAGACTTCCCTGTACTGATCAGGAGTTGGCTACAATGGAATGTCTCCCAGCTCTTCAGAACTGGTAAGTACAGCTCTCCCTGTCTCGGCAGGGTTGAGCAGCTGGGCATTCCCTGGGAGGTCGATTTGGGGGCCCCCTCACCCCCCTCTCTTCTCTCCCCTGTCCCTAACTCCCCTCCTTCCTCCTCCTCACGGGGGGCTGTACATGTACTGAGCGGTGTGTGTGTGCCCTGGGCTCTCCCCTGGGTTCTGGCTGTGCTGGGGTGCCTGGGTCCTGTGTGCTTTAATTCCGGGGGGTGCCTGTGACGTTTGCCCCTGTGTTGGTGCAGTGCTATGTCTGCCACATATTTTATTTCTGCCTCTCATGGTGCTGGCTGGTGGATATTTTCAGTGTGGGCAAGGGACAGCATGCTTCTGGGCTTCAGGCGGCCATTTTCCCGGTGATTCCCTATTCAGAACACTGGTGGCCATTTTCTTGAAGCCGGACCACGTTTCTTGTGCTCTAGCAGCAGCTCCTGTGCCCTCAGCTTCCTGTTTTGTCATCACAGAGCGCTGGGAGGCCTTCTGTGTAATCTGGACACATTTTTCAGATCTCTCAGCGATCGTTCACCGATGGTGCTGACGGACTGCCACAGACATAGCTTTGGTCCCTCTGCATCTGGGAGCGCTAGAGACCTACAGGCACTGCTGTAAAACAGCGCAGAACTCCTCAGGGCGGTGAGTCCGGCGGGTTAGAACCCCTCAGTCAGCGGCAGCAAGGAGGGTGGGACTGTCACTGTCCTAAGTCCCCTTCGGGTGACAGACAGGGTAGGGTCAGCATGGCTTCAGAAACTGGTGTTTCTTCCCCCGAAATCCAGACAATTGCAACCGGATCACCTGTGGACTGTGCGGTCCCTATGGACACCCTGGCGGCGGTCCTCAATTAATTTCTTGCCAAGATAGAGGCGGTGCGTGGGAAGAAAGGTGCTAAAAAGCGGCCCCTGCCCCCCGTCCTCTGGGGAGAGCTCTAACACAGACTCGGGTCCTGCTGAGGCTGGTGACCCCTGCTCTGTCTTGTCAGATGATGCTGACCAGGACCGTTCAGACAGTGAGGATGAGTCCCTGTCCTGGTCTGTGCGCGACAAAGCGATTGTTGGAGCACTTATCACAGCTGTTCGTGATACCCTGAAGATTCAGGAGCCAGCGGATCCATCTGCTGATGTAGAGTTCCCTTTTGGGTCCTGCAAGCCAGCACAGTCACCTAAGTATTCCCGTATCTGACTTATTTTGACAAGTTCATTTACAAGGAATGGGGTCGCCCACAATGGACCTTATCGGCCCCCAAATACATGGCGGTGCATTACCCCTTTGAGGAAAGCCTTCTCAAGAAATGGTCGGCTCCTCCAGTCGTGGACCCCCCAGTATCCAGGTTAAATAAAGTATCCACGATCCCGGTTGAGGGGACTCCTGCATTCAAGGATCCCGTGGACAGGAAGGCAGAGGCGGTGGCTCATTCCTTGTTTATGGTTGTGGGGTCAGCCGTGCGACTTGTACGGGCATCCGCACTGGTGTCGCAGACACTGACTGAGTGGGCAAAACTTTTGCACCACAAATTGGGAGAGCAACAGGCCTCCCCTGTCTGCGTGGAACTAGCAGACCAACTAATGCAAGGCCTTAAGTACGTCTGTGATGCGGCCCTGGATACTCTCCCCCTGTTATCCAGGGCTTCGGTGTCAGCTGTGGTGCTGAGGTGCCTAATTTGGGTAAAATGCTGGTCCGCTAACCAGGCATCCAAAAAAGCCCTGACGGATCTTCCTTTCCTTGGCGACCGGTTCTTTGGAGTCTCGTTGGATGACATTATTAAAAATGCCACTGGTGGTAAGAGTCTACTACTTCCACAGGCCAGGAAAGCTAAGGAGCCACGCCGTAGGCAAGGGCCCTCTTTTTCCGCTCACAAGCGGCTTTTTCATCCGCCCGGAGCTTCTACAGGACGTCCACGGACGGTCAAAAACGTCCCTGGAACCGAAAGCCTAGCAAGCCTGCAAATAAAAGTGCTACCGCATGAAGGTTTGCCCCATGTCTCGGGTGGGGGGTCGCCTTCGGGAGTTTGCACGGTGGTCCTCCCGGTTATCCGACCAATGGGTCTGCGATCTGATTTCCACATGCTACAAGATAGAGTTTCTCTCTTGAGCGCCAAACAGGATTCTTCTCCTCCAGCATGCCCGTATCCCCGGTTTGCCGGGAGGCCCTGTTGGGGGAGGTAAGGGATTTGCTGAATCGTGGGGTGATTGTACCAGTCCCGAAATCGGAATGCTTCCAGGGATTCTACTCAAATCTGTTTGTGGTTCCCAAGAAGGAAGGGGTACGTGCGATCTTGGACTTAAAAGCCCTCAATCACTTTGTAAAAGTGCAGAGGTTCAGAATGGCATCAGTTCGCTCAGTAGTCACTGCTCTCCATCAAGGGGACTCCCTGGCGTCCTTAGACATCCAAGATGCGTATCTGCACATACCCATATGCCTTCGGCATCAAAAATTTCTGCGTTTTACAGTCGGGGAAGCCCATTACCAATTTGTGGCTCTTCCCTTTGGTCTGGTATCAGCCCCCCGAGTCTTTACCAAAGTTCTGGCTCCAGTATTGGCGTTGCTGAGACAACGTGGGATCGCGATCGTGGGTTACCTAGACGATCTCCTCCTGATTGTACCGACCCAGCATCTGGAGTACCTAGGTTTGCTGTTGGACTCCAGGGAAGCAAGAGTTTTTCTCCCTTCAGACAAATTGCAGACTCTCAGATCCGCGGTCAAACTACTGATAAACCGCAAGTGGTGGTCGCTCCGGTTTTGCATGCGAGTACTGGGACTCATGGTAGCCTCCTTCGAGGAAGTACCCTACGCCCAGTTCCACACCAGAGTGCTGCAGAAGGAGATTTTGTTAAAATGGGACAAATCTCAGCTGTCCCTAGATCGACAGATCCAGGTGAGCCAGGCAGTCAGGGACTCTCTGATCTGGTGGTTGAGATCCCCGCTGATTCAGTCCGGAAAATCGTTCCTTTCTCTAAAATGGACGGTGATCACTACGACCGCCAGTCTATCCGGCTGGGGTGGAGTGATGGGGGTTCAGTCGGCTCAGGGCCTCTGGTGAGAATCTGAGTTGCCGATCAATCTGCTCGAATTGAGAGCGATCAGGCTGTGTCTCCACACATGGTCGGTGAGTCTTCAAGGGCGTCCGATCAGGATACAGTTGGACAACGCCACAGCTGTGGCGTACGTAAATCACCAAGGGGGAACAAGAAGCTCAGCCGCTGCTCGGGAGGTCGCTCACATTCTAAGGTGGGCAGAGCGACACGTATCGGCCCTGTCAGCCATTTACATTCCGGGGGTGGAGAACTGGCAGGTGGACTATCTGAGTAGACAGATGCTGGACCCAGGAGAATGGGCATTGCATCCGGACATTCAAGCTGCTGTGCCTGAAGTGGGGAACACCAGATGTGGATCAATTGGCCTCCCGTCTCAATCGGAAGGTGCCAAGATTCGTGTCCAGGACAAGAGATCCGCGGGCAGACGCGTCAGACGCGCTAGTGGCTCAGTGGGATCAGTACCAGCTGCTTTACACCATTCCTCTTCTGAAATTGTTACCACGTCTGCTTCGCACAGTGGAAGCCGAGGGTATCCCAGTAATACTGGTTGCCCCAGATTGGCCTCAGACGCTCCGTGGCGACTGCCATTACAAGAGGACCTTCTGTCTCAAGGTCCAATTTTCCATCTGCTTTACCATCGCTGGCTTTAACTGCATGGCTATTGAGAGCCAGGTGTTGAGGAACCGGGGTCTGTCGGACTCGGTGAATCCAAATATGTTGAGGGCACAAAAATCTTCTTCTCTAAAGATATACCATCGTGCCTGGAAGGCCTACATCTCCATGTGTAAGGAGCAAGGATGGCATCCGCGATACTTTTCCATATCCAGGATCCTGCTGTTTCTCCAGCAGGGGGTTAAGCACCATCAAAGGGCAACTCTCAGCCTTAGCTGTCTTTTTCCAACGACCCCTGGCATCGCACTCCTTAGTGAATACCTTCGTTCAGGGGGTACGGCACGTAGTCCCTCCGGTGCGTCCAAAGTTACCCCCATGGGATTTGAACCTGGTGTTGTCGGTGCTTCAAAAGCCGCTGTTTGAGAATATCAGGGAGATTCCCCTTTTGACTCTTTCCCAGAAAGTGGTCTTTCTAGGGGCCATCACCTCATCCAGGAGGGTTTTGGAATTGGAGGCCTTGTCCTGCAAGTCGCCCTATCTGGTTATCCACAGGGATAAGGTGGTGTTGCGTCCGCAACCGTCCTTTCTACAGAAGGTTGTCTCGGCTTTTCATATCAATGAGGACATTGTATTACCATCGTTGTGTCCTAAGGCGAAGCACCCTAAAGAGGAAGCCCTTCACGCTTTGGACATGGTTAGGGCTCTGAAGGTGTATTTGTCTGCCACGACTCCCTTTCGGAAGTCAGACTCACTGTTTATTTCGGTAGCTGGTCCCAAGAGAGGCATGGCGGTCTCGTCAGCCACCATTTCCAGGTGGATCAGATAGATTGTAGTGCAAGCCTACGCCTTGAAGGGGCAGGTGCCCCCCTTTCCGGTCACGGCCCACTCCACAATCGGAATGTCTTGGGCCTTCCGGCACCAAGCGTCGGTCGTTCAGGTGTTTAAGGCGGTGACCTGGTCGTCTGTCCATACGTTTACCAAGTTTTACAAGGTAGACATCAGTGCATCGGCTGATGCCTGTTTTGGCCGCAAGGTTTTGCAGGCGGCAGTGTAGTTGCAATTGAATATGCAACCAATATTTTGTTCCTGGTTTTTCGAAAAAACGCAGTACTGTTATGTTAATGCACTGTTGCATTATTTCCGTAGTTGGCTGCCATTTTGGTGATCACTCCTGTTGAGGATACCCTGGGTTTTGTGGTGGTTTTTCCACGCACTGCTATTTTTTGTGGGTTTAGTTTCACTAGTTCCCACCTGCCATGGAGGATGAAGTTTTTATGCTGTTTTTCCCACCCCTCGTTTGGCACTGCTTGGGGACGTCCCATTTTGTTACAGAGAGGAGCTGTGTCGGTCGGTGAATATAAGAGTAGGATTTTTTGTACTCACCGTAAAATCTTTGTGGAAAAAAAAAAAAGGAATTTTATTATGTTTTCAAAGTAACATTAAGCGAATACAAGATTACAGAAAAACATTAATCTGTACAGCGCATCTTGATCAATCAACATAACCTTACATATATTCGTCTATAAGCAACAGTTGTAGCAATTAAACAAGGCAAGTTCCAAACACTAAGTTTCCAGAGATGAGGCCGTAGCGTTTAGGTACACGCCTGCATTCCAGCTTGCTCAAAATGTCCTTGCGCCCTATGTTCACTACTAACCCTGATAACAATGGCGCGCATGTGCGCTAGTAATTCCTATAAGATAGCGATAACTGAGGGGGGGGGGGTAGGATCAGGGAACTCCAGGGAAAGAGAGAGAGAGAAAAAAAAAAGTGGGGGGAACCAGCTAGAACTTAGAGGGGAAAGACACTGAGGTAGAGGGAAGGGGGGAAAGCTTGGAGAAGCCCTCGGACGGGTTGGGGGTGAGGTCACCCACCAGCTACCCTCTCCGTCCCGGTGAAGCAACCAAGGGGGGGAAGCACCAATATACTCCAGGGCTGCAGCTATATCCAGATAGGCAGCTTTTCATGCACTGCCCACTTGGGGAATGCCAGTCGGGAAAATTCCCTCTTTCAGAGTGTCACTGTCTCCTAATTTTGCATCAACGCAAGGTATCTATGAGAAGATTTAAAAGTCCGCCACGCTTCCCAGACTGCGGAAAAGCTAGCAATCCTGTCCTGTGCTGTATGAATCAGCTCCTCCATTGCTTCTATACGGTTAATGCGAAGAAACCAGCTTTTAATCGAGGGGGGGACACGGATCTCCGAAGTACCGGAATACAAAGCCTAGCAGCATTGGTCATATGCATCGCCAAAGATTTACAATATTTCTTCCGGGGAATGCTAGATAAGTGTAATAAATATTGTGCAGGGGTGAACTCCAAAGCCAAGGGTGAAACCTCAGAAATTACCTTATGAACCTCCCTCCAGTAGGGCTGAATCAGAGGGCAACCCCACCAAATGTGAAGAAGGGTACCTGACTCTTGACCGCATCTCCAACATTGATCAGAGACTGTCGGAAAGATTCTATGGAGCAAGTCTGGAGTTTTGTACCATCTCATCTTTAGTTTGTATCCATTTTCCTGTGTGTTTACATTTAGGGACCCCTTATGAATGTATAGATGTATACGGTCCCACTCTTTATCCGTAATCTCCTGATCCAGCACGGACCCCCAGAAGACCCGATCTGAGCTCCTGCCAGAGTGCTGAGTCTCAAACATAGAAGCATACAAAGCCGAGATCACGTGATTCTGGGGAGTCGTACTGGAGCACAGGGCCTCAAATACAGTAGGCTTTGTCAAGTATCCCGGTCTCCTCCCCGGTTTATCTAAGAAATGTTTCAACTGCATATAGGACCAATACGGGAACGTCTTGGTGTTGGATAGCTTGACCAAGTCCTGATGACTCAAGAACCTGCCCCTCCGAAAGAATTGTTTCGCCACCATCTCTGTAAATGGCCATTCATGAGCCAAAAAACTGTCAGACAAGCCCGGGGGGAAGTCAGGGTTTCCCCTAATAGGGGTGATCGGGCTCTCTGTGTGGGAAAGCGCCATCACCTTGCAGGCCCTGGTAAATTCTTGCAAAGTCGCCCCGACAAGAGGGTGCGCAGAGAGCTGATGTCCAGTGGGTCGCTTATTACTCCAGGGAAGCGCTTGCAGGTCTTGACCGACAATGAGCTTTTGTAGCTCTGTCCAGTCCTTGCAGTGCGAGTGGATCTTCCAGTCAACTACCCTGGTCATGCGTACTGCCCAATAATAACGTTTAAGGTCGGGCAGGCCAATCCCTCCCTTGGCTTTGGGTAAAACCAGAGTTGCCCACCCAATGCGAGGTGATTTGGAGCCCCAGAGGAAGGATCTACAAATTCTTTTAAAGGCTGTGAAAAAGGCCGGCGGTAGACGTATGGGGATTGTTTGCATTTTATAGAGAAGTCGTGGAAGCACAGTCATTTTAAGAGCAGCTGCCCGCCCAAACCACGATAAAGTCGGGACATCCCACCTCTGCAGCTCCTGTTGTATATTTTTTAGTTCGGGGAGAAAGTTCCTTTCATAAAGGGAACTTAGCTTGCCCGGCAATTGTATGCCAAGGTATGTGATAGCATCTGGGTTCCATTTAAAAGGAAAGTTGGCTTGGCATTGCTGGGCAAGACAATGTGGCAGGGAGACGTTCAGTGCAAACGATTTGGAGTAATTAAGTTTTAGGTTGGCTATGCGTTTGAATTGCTCCAGGAGTGGCATTAGATTTGGTAGAGACGTTAATGGGGATGTGAGGAAAAGTAAGATATCGTCCGCGAAGACCGCGATTTTGTATTCCTTATGACGCACCCTGATGCCCTTGATGTCCGGGTTAAGCCTAATGCAGCGCAAAAGGGGTTCCAGGGTGAGGATGTACAGAAGGGGAGAAAGAGGGCACCCTTGTCTAGTGCCATTATGGATGGGGAAGGCCCTGGGGTTAGAATATAAAGCCCCAATAAAGGTACACATGGTGCTGCCCAGGCCCAGGGCCCGAAGCACCACTTGCAAGTAGTCCCAGGCCACCCTGTCGAACGCCTTCTCCGCATCCATTGCTAGAAAGAAGCCCTCCTGTTGGGTGGAAGTCAGCCAATGATGGAGATTTAAGGCCTTGATCGTATTGTCTCTCGCTTCCCTCCCCCGCACGAAGCCCACTTGATCCTTCCCCACCCAGGCAGGAATGTAAAACGCCAGACGGTTTGCAATAATTTTCGCAAACAGCTTAAGGTCCACGTTTAAAAGTGAAATTCGGCGATAATTCATAACATCTGTGGGGTCCTTGCCGTCTTTGGGTAACACCGTGATGTACGCTTCTAGAAGCCTATCCGGGGGTTGGGGGGAGTAAAATCCTTTTTTTATCAATCTGAATTTTTTGACTATTAAGCTTATATTATTTTTTATAAAATTTTATTATTTTTTGAATTCACTTGTTAGCTCCTTATTTTAACCATTTATTTCAGAGTGAATTTGCGGTACTCAATTTATAGGCTTACTTTTGTAATTGGCTTTTTTTTTATTTTTTTTATAAAGAATGGCTTAAGGATGGTTTTCCAATAAGAGTTCCAATACTGCTCATGTGTTTGCAAGCATTTTATGTATATTTGTCAGGTGGTCCTGTCTCTTCTAATAGGGAGAGTGTTTTTGGTTCACTGTGACTTATATTACAGTGTTTGTAATCTGATCTCCCTGCTATTGAAGGCTTTTTTACTTCATGTGAGCAAGCCAAAAACTGTTGCTCCTGCCAATGCAGAGACTTAACTTAACTAGAGCCTTTCCATCATTGTGCATAAAATGTATATGTCAATTGCATGCTCTTGTGATGTTGATGTGTGGGGCCAGTGATGGTACATGTGTATAAGAGCTTTTTTTTTTTTTTTTTTTTTTTTATGTATATTGTCATCAAAAATGAACATGATATAACAAAGCATCCTGTCAATATCAAGTTTAAAGCACTTAAAGTAGCGTTCCAACCCCCCCAAAAAAAAAAAAAAAAAAAATTGGTAATGCGCTTAAAAAAAAAAAAAAAAAAAAAACATTTGGAGAATGTTCCATCGCGTCCGCCCTGCAATGGTATGGAGACGGGTGGGGGCCATCTTCCCGTCACTTGTCTCCATACCTACCAAGGGGCAACATCCAATCTCCTCTGCCGATGTTGACCACTCTGGTAAGAGGCGGAGGGCTCCAGAGTGCTGTGGGAGGGGGGCCCTCCCCCAACGCTGATAAGTGATCTCCCGGCAAATCCACTGTAGAGACCACTCTTATTGGATATCGGACTGCTGGCCGAAGAAGATAATACGGGGGTTATGGCAGCAAGTTAGGACGTATATCGGCGTGCGGCGGTCCGTAAGTGGTTAAAAATAGCAGTAAGAAATATCTGCTGTGGTTGTTGGCCATATTGGCGCATAAATGCTGATGATTTCTGTAGGAAATCATATTTCATGTTTGTAAATGATTCAGATAATTGAAAGCCAACTATGATCAAACAAATGCTCCCATCAGCATTTGAGGGGAAAATAAACCTCTGGGTTGAGAAACTGAAGGTTCTACTGTGGTGTGCAATAAGTGTGCTTTCCTTGAAAAGTTTTGTGTTCTCACTTATAAAATGCACCTGATAATTAGTATAATAAATGTAGCTGGCTATTTATAGGGTAGACATTACAGGCTTCGTCTAATATAGCAGTGTGATCTGCCGAAATCTTAACATCTTAAAAATTGCATCTGTTTCCTAGCCACAGATAATGAGAATTTTCTCTTGCCTTGTGTTTTTTTTTTTATTCCGGGGCAGGATACGTTTAACAGGCCCACAACAATTATGTGGCACAAGTGAGGTTCAAGAAGAAGCAAGACTTTTATAAGATATACAGAAGAGCATCAAATAATAGCTTCAGTTTTATATAATAGTTATCCACCCAGACTTAACCACTTAAGCCCCGGACCAATTGTCAGCCTAAGGACCAGAGGTCTTTTTACAATTTCGCACTGCACTGCTTTAACTGGTAATTGCATGGTCATGCAATGTTGTACCCAAATGAAATTTGTGTCCTTTTCTTCCCACAAATAGAGATTTCTTTTGATGGTATTTGATTGCCTCTGCATTTTTTTATTTTTTACGATATAAAAGGAAAAATTTTGAAAAAAATATATTTTCTACTTTTTGTTATAAGAAAAATCGAATAAACTAAAATTTAGTCATACATTTAGGCCAAAATGTATTCAGCCACATGTCTTTAGTAAAAAAATGTCAATAAGCGTATATTTATTGGTTTGTGCAAAAGTTATAGCGTCTACAAACTAGAGTACATTTTCTGGAATTTACACAGCTTTTAATTTATGACTGCCTATCTCATTTCTTGAGGTGCTAAAATGGCAGGGCAGTACAAAACCCCCCCAAATGACCCCATTTTGGAAAGTAGACACCGCAAGGAAATTGCTGAGGGGCATGTTGAGCCCATTGAATATTTTTTTTTGTCCCAAGTGATTGAATAATGACACAAAAAAAGTTTACAAATGTTGTCACTAAATGATATATTGCTCACACATGCCATAGTTATATGTGGAATTGTACCCCAAACTATATTCTGCTGCTTCTCCTGAGTACGGGGATACCACATATGTGGGACTTTTTGGGAGCCTAGCCGCGTACGGCACCCCGAAAACCAATCACTGCCTTCAGGATTTCTAAGGGTGCAAATTTTTGATTTCACTCCTCTATACCTAGCACAGTTTTGAAGGCCATAAAATTCCAAAATAGCACAAAACCCCTCCAAATGACCCCATTTTGGAAAGTAGACACCCCAAGCTATTTACTGAGAGGCATGTTGAGTCCATTAAATATTTTATATTTTAGCACAAGTTGCGGGAATATTACAAACTTTTTTTTTTTGCACAAAGTTGTCACTAAATGATATATTGCTCACACATGCTATGGGCATAAGTGAAATGACACCCCAAAATAAATTCTTCTGCTTCTCCCGAGTACGGGGATACCACATACCACTTTTTGGGAGCCTAGCCATGTACGGGACCCCGAAAACCAAGCACCGCCTTCAGGATTTAAATATAAAATGCTACCAAAATAAACTGTTAGCGATCGCAGGGATCAGGCCTAACTCTGCGAACGCTGCAGTTATGTGTTTAGTGTTTTGTAAGTGACAGTGATCGATTGATACTGCACTTGGGTGGGCTGGGCGGAGGGGCAAAATGCAGGTGCTAGCAGGTATCTGGGCTGATGCCGCTAACAATGTGTTTTTTTGGAACCCTAAACTGCTGGGGACGCTAGTATAGATTTGATCAGATCAGATATTGATCTGTTCAGATACTATACCACTGCGGGAGGTGTATGCTCTGCGCGTGGGTGTTAGCGGTACTGGCACTAACCTAGCGCTGCCTGGGGAGACGCAGACCCTGACCCTAAAACCTAATTGATATCACCCGCCGGGTGATCAGGGGGTTAAACCTTTATTGGTTAATAAATGGTGGGTGCCCTGATGCTATAAAAAGCAAACTAACTAACCAGAGTCACCCGTAACACTTATACAGTGATCACTGGTGAAAGGGTTAACTAGGGGCAATCGGGGTTAAAATCTTTATTAGGTAGTATGGGGGTCCCTGACACTATATAAAAACCTGACAGGGAACCTAAATAACTAACTGGCTAACCAGCGTCACCAGTGACACTTATGCAGTGATCTCTGGTGAAAGGGTTAATTCTAGGGGCATTCAGGGGGTTAAAACCTTTATTGGGTATTATATGGGGGTACCTAACGCTATAAAAACCTGGCGGTGAACCTAAAAAATAACTAAAATATAAATTAAGCTTTGGCGCTAAAACCTTTTTGTGCACTGTGAATACTAAAATCATATATGAGTGTGAGATGATCTATTATCTCTGCTAGTGCTCTGGAGAATTTAAAACAAATTGCGGTGGAAACCTTTTAAAACCGCTGTATACGTGATGTTAAAATGCGTGAAAAAAGAAAAGAGGATGTATGTCTGTTGATTTACACCTCAAAAATGCACATATGTATTGGAAAAGTAGTGGATCAATCACATAAAAACAATTAAGAATACTACTGTGCTCGGTAAAAAAACATACATAAACCAATATCTGAAAAATCATATGCAATATGTTCAAAGTGATAATCAAAAAGCGTTTTGTGAAAGTACCCAGAAAAAATAATAATAATAGTGACAAAAAATCTTATAATGTCCAACGGAAATTTTCAAAGTCGCATCAACTGGTTGCTGGAAAAACGCATGGAACTTTCATCAAATGAGGAAGATAGAGTAAAGTGACTAGTGCAGAAGGGTTAAATGCATTCCTCTCCGGTGCGCCACTCTGTGTTAGGAAAAAGGGATCTATATGTGCTCACCAGACAAAAAACCCTCAATGGGTTAATCGAGCAGCCACAGTATGAGCCACTGTGCAGCTTTCTTTGGGCTCTGCTTCTGCTATGCTGGGGAGATGCTTTACACTTTTCCTTCCACAGGTAGTCCGTTTAGCAATTATGCATGAAGGGAAACAGAAGTACAAACATAGTGCAATACTGTTGTTTGAACGTTTTTTTGTTTATTAAGAAGTCAGGTTACTCACAATATCCAAAGAGACAAGATCGCTTTAAAATTAGCCGCGCCGGCGTTGCTGCTTGTATACCAGTGTAAGGTGCACGTTCTAGGCCACGCCCTACGCGTTTCGTCAGAGCGACGTCATCTGGAGCGGCCATATTGGTGCACCCTCACGTTTATGTAGGGTGCAGTGCTCTTCTGCGCTTGCGCGAGTGTATCAGCGCCATCTTTACTATGGGAATGCCCTATATGAGCCGCTATGTATCTGTTACGTACTGTGTGCTCGTCTTGTGACCGCACAAACATGGAAAAACTATTTCGTTGCTGTGGACACGGGATATGTTATGTTCTGCAGTGTGTTCACTTATGTCAATCCAAATGAAAACATTTCTTTTGCATATTATTGCGGACTCAGGGCATGACAAATTATTAAGCTATAGAGCACCGCAACCTGCATATCACATTCCGGTATATTATGAAAAAATTTATTGACAGCTATATATGACTATAATTAATAAAATATATATAAAAAAATTATCGTAAAAGGATCTTTTTATATAAAATAGAAAAAATAGAAAGAATAAGAGACATTTATTTATGTGTGCATAAAAACTATATTAATAAGAACAATAATTTTTTAACCACCCATGACTCTTGCCAACCTATCAAAATGCAGGGTTTTTATCTGTATTTTTGAAATGTGGATCATGGTTGCAGTTGCTAAGAAACAAATTGCATCAAATTGTATAATCACTTCCCTGGTATATCAATATACTCCAGGGGAAAAGAAAAATATTAAAATAAAATAAAATAGAGGAAAAGAAGGAAGGGGAAAATGGGTAAATGGAACAAACTGGAAATATGAGTGTATGTGTACATATGTATGCTTTTATGTCTTCACTTCCCTGTAATACAAATCAGGAGGGTAATTACAAGTGAGATAAAAGGAGTATGTTGTGAGGGAGTCTGTTCATAAAATCATTTTTAAAAAAAAAATTTTTAAAAACATTTTCCAAACATTATTTAAAACATTATTTAAAACTATTTTCTACAAACGACAATCAGGGTGAGAACATGTAGTAAAAAGAAGAAACTGACCGTAAGGATAAATGGGAAACAAAGGCCAATATGTGTGTATATATACTGTTCTCCTTTGGGAACATGAATGTATAACTTCAGATAGTGTGTATGGGCTCTCTTGTGGGGGCCAGAGCTTTTTAAGTGGGTCTTTATATTATAATGCCACAGTTTATTGGGGGAACATCCTTAGATACTGGTCGAATGTTATACTATGCTCTTTTAAGGTGTGGATGGTCCTGCCTTGAGTAGGTGATGTGTATTTTAGAGTTGGGACTAGACAAGTTTTAAAAATTAGTCAGAAAACAATTTAAATCCAACTCTACATTCATTCCCTGTGGTTGAAGGGTATCCAAATTGTATATCCATTTGGTTTCGTTTCTGGATATTTTGATGGTTTTATCCTCACCTCTCCAGTGGGCCCTTATTTTATCAATACCGTAAAACACCATTTGTCCTGGGTCCCGATTGTGGTAATCCCTAAAATGTCTGGAAACACTGTGATTGGGGTACCCTTTTTTAATGTTTCTAATGTGTTCTCCAATTCTGGTTTGGAGTTCCCTTGTGGTTCGCCCCACATATTGTCTGGAACAGGGACACTCTATAATGTAGGTGACATGCGTGCTTTTGCATGTAATGAGCTCATTTATTCTAAATTCTTTTTTGTTTGAAGATGACTGGAAAGTAGTTCTCTTCTTTTCAGCTTTTTTGCTGTTTTTACAAGGGAGGCATTTACCACACCTGAAAAAACCTTTTAGATTACCTGCTACTTTAATTTGTTTTGGGGGATCGATGGTATTTTTAACAAGTTTATTTCTCAGTGTGGGTGCCCTTCTGTAAATAAACAGTGGTTTTTTTGGTAGGACATCTTTAAGTGTGTGATCAGCTTTTAGGATGGGCCAGTGTTTTTTAATGATGGATTCAACATCCTTATGTTGTCTATTGTATCCTGTGAGG
This sequence comes from Lithobates pipiens, assembly GCF_037356315.1. Classification (NCBI taxonomy): domain Eukaryota; kingdom Metazoa; phylum Chordata; class Amphibia; order Anura; family Ranidae; genus Lithobates; species Lithobates pipiens. The sequence continues at coordinate 160,729,041 of NW_027507685.1, read as the reverse complement.
AAAGCAATTGGTAAATTGTTAATCTTGTCTCGTTTTTTGTCTTCCAATAGTTTGTTTCGTTCCATTTGTTTTATTTCGTTTTTCAGTTTGCGCAGGCCCTTTTCATCATACCCTTTATTTTTAAATCGTTCTATGATTATTTCCGCCTGTTGTTCATAGTCAATATTTCTGCTGCAGTTTCTATATAGTCGCATCAGTTGGCCCTTTGGTATGTTTCCCAACCATTTGGCATGATGGCAACTGTTTGTGGGGATGTAGCCATTGCGGTCGGTGGGTTTGAAAAAAGTGCGTGTGCCCAGCCTGTTTCCTTCTTTATATATTTGTAGGTCTAAATAGTCCACACTGCTGTTGTTGTAATTACCGGTGAATTTTATATTGTGGATATTATTGTTGATCTCGCTGAAAAATTCTTGTAATTGTTCTATTGTACCACCCCATACTATCACAATATCATCTATATACCGTCGGTACAGTTTGAGGTTCTCCCTATGGACGCCATAGATTTGCTCTTCCTCCCATCTACTAAGAAATAAATTCGCTACACTTGGGGCATATTTAGCCCCCATGGCTACGCCTTTGGTCTGATTATAGTATGTTCCCTTGTACCAAAAATAATTGTGGTGCATTGCCATTTTTAGGCCTTCCATTAAGTATTTTATTTGCTCTTGTTTTAGGTCCGACATCTGTTGTAATGCCCACTCGACACTACTGAGCCCATCATCCTGTTTTATGTTGGTATATAACGATTCCACGTCTATGGTGACCAATAAGTCTTTCTCTTCAATAGTCAGGTTTCTCAATTCTCCTATCAATTGTTTGCTGTCACGTAAATAAGATTTTCCTTTGATTACCAACGGTTGTAGGAAACCATCAATATAGGCCCCTAATCTGGAGAACAAGGAATCGATCCCACTCACAATTGGTCGTCCTGGTGGGTTGTTTTGGTTTTTATGTATTTTGGGAACATAATATATGATTGGAGTTTTGGGTGCCTTCTGTACCAGATATTTACATTCCTTTTTGTTTAAGATACTAAGGGTTTTCCCCTTTGCTACATATTTCTTTAGATTTTTTTCATACTCGACTTTAGGATTTTTCTTCAGTTTCTTGTAGGTGTTGGGGATATTTAGTAACTTCTCCATTTCCTTCTCATAGTCTTGCTTGTTTAAGATTACCAGACCCCCCCCCTTTGTCCGCTGGTCTAATGACTATACCTTTCTGCTTCTCTATCCGCTTAATGGTTTCCCATATATTTTTTCCTTTAGTTCTTTTTACTTCCAAATTCTTCAGATCGTTCTCCACCATCTTCTTAAAGACCTTTATATTCTCATCCTGCGTTACCTTAGGATTAAATGTGGAGTTGTTCCTTAATTGTGAGTGTTTATATAGAGTGTTGTCATTATCCCTTATGTTAGGCTTTGTTGGGCCAAAAAACTTTTTAATATTGAGTTTTCTCACAAACTTTTGGAGATCAATGTAGGTTTCAAATTTGTCCAGGCCTCTATCAGGGGCAAATTTCAACCCCATATCCAAAACTCTAAGTTCTTCCTCTGTAAATACGACCTGGCTGAGATTGTAAATACCTTCTCCTATTGTTCTCTTCTTCTTTTTCTGGAGGCCTCCTCTCTTCCCCCTTGTGTGTTTTCTGTTTGCCAGTCCGATGGTCTGTACGGTTCTGCCCTCCTCTGTTGCCAGGGGCATTCGTATCCTCCATGATTTCTCCCTGGGTTGTCTTGTCTGGTCCATCTCGGATTCCAACCTCCATTTCTGTAATGGCCTCTTTGTTGGTTTCTTTCTGGGTATCGGAAGGGTCTTCCCTCTCTCCGTGGGTCGTGATATATATCCGGTATTCTGGGTGGTCTTCGTTCTTGCCCCCTGTGAAAAAAATTCCTGTTATATCCCCTATTTCCATAGGGGGTATGTTGGGGGTATTCCCTCAGGGGCGAGTATCTATTGGAATGTCTTGGGATGTTTGGCGTGTAGGGAGTACGGTTGTCCCAATATCTATTCTGAGTTTGTTCCATAGGATTTCTACCTTCTGGCCTTCTATGAGCTGGTGTGGCAGGGGTATCCAGTCTGATGGTGTTACTTTGTGTCTGTATGCCCCTTTCCCAATGTTGCTCTTCTTCTTGTGTTTCATTTTCTCCTGATTCTTCCATCAGGGAAGTTTCATTTTCTACATCGCTATAGTTGTTATCTGTCTGCCATTTGTAAACCTGTTGGTTCTTATAATCCAATACGTCCCTTTTAAACTTCTTTTGTTTTTTCTGTTGCACTTCTTTGTCGTACTTCTTTATAGTTTCCTGTAATTTAAAACTTAAAACTTGTTAAAAATACCATCGATCCCCCAAAACAAATTAAAGTAGCAGGTAATCTAAAAGGTTTTTTCATGTGTGGTAAATGCCTCCCTTGTAAAAACAGCAAAAAAGCTGAAAAGAAGAGAACTACTTTCCAGTCATCTTCAAACAAAAAAGAATTTAGAATAAATGAGCTCATTACATGCAAAAGCACGCATGTCACCTACATTATAGAGTGTCCCTGTTCCAGACAATATGTGGGGCGAACCACAAGGGAACTCCAAACCAGAATTGGAGAACACATTAGAAACATTAAAAAAGGGTACCCCAATCACAGTGTTTCCAGACATTTTAGGGATTACCACAATCGGGACCCAGGACAAATGGTGTTTTACGGTATTGATAAAATAAGGGCCCACTGGAGAGGTGAGGATAAAACCATCAAAATATCCAGAAACGAAACCAAATGGATATACAATTTGGATACCCTTCAACCACAGGGAATGAATGTAGAGTTGGATTTAAATTGTTTTCTGACTAATTTTTAAAACTTGTCTAGTCCCAACTCTAAAATACACATCACCTACTCAAGGCAGGACCATCCACACCTTAAAAGAGCATAGTATAACATTCGACCAGTATCTAAGGATGTTCCCCCAATAAACTGTGGCATTATAATATAAAGACCCACTTAAAAAGCTCTGGCCCCCACAAGAGAGCCCATACACACTATCTGAAGTCATACATTCATGTTCCCAAAGGAGAACAGTATATATACACACATATTGGCCTTTGTTTCCCATTTATCCTTACGGTCAGTTTCTTCTTTTTACTACATGTTCTCACCCTGATTGTCGTTTGTAGAAAATAGTTTTAAATAATGTTTTAAATAATGTTTGGAAAATGTTTTTAAAAATTTTTTTTTTAAAAATGATTTTATGAACAGACTCCCTCACAACATACTCCTTTTATCTCACTTGTAATTACCCTCCTGATTTGTATTACAGGGAAGTGAAGACATAAAAGCATACATATGTACACATACACTCATATTTCCAGTTTGTTCCATTTACCCATTTTCCCCTTCCTTCTTTTCCTCTATTTTATTTTATTTTAATATTTTTCTTTTCCCCTGGAGTATATTGATATACCAGGGAAGTGATTATACAATTTGATGCAATTTGTTTCTTAGCAACTGCAACCATGATCCACATTTCAAAAATACAGATAAAAACCCTGCATTTTGATAGGTTGGCAAGAGTCATGGGTGGTTAAAAAATTATTGTTCTTATTAATATAGTTTTTATGCACACATAAATAAATGTCTCTTATTCTTTCTATTTTTTCTATTTTATATAAAAAGATCCTTTTACGATAATTTTTTTATATATATTTTATTAATTATAGTCATATATAGCTGTCAATAAATTTTTTCATAATATACCGGAATGTGATATGCAGGTTGCGGTGCTCTATAGCTTAATAATTTGTCATGCCCTGAGTCCGCAATAATATGCAAAAGAAATGTTTTCATTTGGATTGACATAAGTGAACACACTGCAGAACATAACATATCCCGTGTCCACAGCAACGAAATAGTTTTTCCATGTTTGTGCGGTCACAAGACGAGCACACAGTACGTAACAGATACATAGCGGCTCATATAGGGCATTCCCATAGTAAAGATGGCGCTGATACACTCGCGCAAGCGCAGAAGAGCACTGCACCCTACATAAACGTGAGGGTGCACCAATATGGCCGCTCCAGATGACGTCGCTCTGACGAAACGCGTAGGGCGTGGCCTAGAACGTGCACCTTACACTGGTATACAAGCAGCAACGCCGGCGCGGCTAATTTTAAAGCGATCTTGTCTCTTTGGATATTGTGAGTAACCTGACTTCTTAATAAACAAAAAAACGTTCAAACAACAGTATTGCACTATGTTTGTACTTCTGTTTCCCTTCATGCATAATTGCTAAACGGACTACCTGTGGAAGGAAAAGTGTAAAGCATCTCCCCAGCATAGCAGAAGCAGAGCCCAAAGAAAGCTGCACAGTGGCTCATACTGTGGCTGCTCGATTAACCCATTGAGGGTTTTTTGTCTGGTGAGCACATATAGATCCCTTTTTCCTAACACAGAGTGGCGCACCGGAGAGGAATGCATTTAACCCTTCTGCACTAGTCACTTTACTCTATCTTCCTCATTTGATGAAAGTTCCATGCGTTTTTCCAGCAACCAGTTGATGCGACTTTGAAAATTTCCGTTGGACATTATAAGATTTTTTGTCACTATTATTATTATTTTTTCTGGGTACTTTCACAAAACGCTTTTTGATTATCACTTTGAACATATTGCATATGATTTTTCAGATATTGGTTTATGTATGTTTTTTTACCGAGCACAGTAGTATTCTTAATTGTTTTTATGTGATTGATCCACTACTTTTCCAATACATATGTGCATTTTTGAGGTGTAAATCAACAGACATACATCCTCTTTTCTTTTTTCACGCATTTTAACATCACGTATACAGCGGTTTTAAAAGGTTTCCACCGCAATTTGTTTTAAATTCTCCAGAGCACTAGCAGAGATAATAGATCATCTCACACTCATATATGATTTTAGTATTCACAGTGCACAAAAAGGTTTTAGCGCCAAAGCTTAATTTATATTTTAGATTTCTAACCTATTCCTATTCTTAGGGACAGGTCTCAAGCACAGGCAGCTTTAACCCCTTAAGTTCATTTTTTTAATTTATCTTTATTTCACTATATATATATTTTTTTCCCTTGCCTGTGTGGCGAACGGGTGGAATTTGTCCATAGCGCAATCTTATTTATTTTTTGCTAAAAAATAACTAGCTACCTAGCGGCACCAGTGACACTAATGCAGCGATCAGAAAAACGATTGCTTAGTAACACTGGCAAAAGGGGGTGAAAGGGTTAACTCTAGGGGCAATCAGGGAGTTAAACCTTTATTGAGGGGGGTAGGGGGCTACCCTGGACCTAACACTAACTGCCCTGACACTGTATACTGTCACAACTGACACTAAATGCAGTGATCAGTAAATAAATGATCACTGCAATCAGTGACACTGTGACTGGGGGGCGATCGGGGGGTGATTTGTGTGCCTATGTGTACCTACGTGTCAGTGTAGTGTTGGTGCACTTACTATCTCTGCTCTCCTCGCAGTCCAGTCAAAAAGACCGCCCCGAGCAGAGTGACATCACTTCCTCCCTGCCTGTGTTTACACTACACAGGCAGGGGAAGCTTCTCATTCGCCAGGAGCGACCGAGAGGGGATGGCCAGAAACCAACGGCCATCCCCTCATCCCGGATCGCTCCTGAAGCAAAACGGACTGCCGCAGCCAGCCATACGGTTTAGGAGATATTTACAAAAAGACAGGCACCGCTGTCTTCAGTGCATGCGCCGTAGACAGCGGCGCGCATGCACACTGAGCAGGCCGCAGATCACGGCGATATGCCGCTCGTGTCGGCTCCCGTGCACATGCGCAGTAGTGATGTCATCGCGGCTCCAGCGAATCACAGCGCCAGAGCAGCGAGACCCGGAAGTCACTCCGGGATACATGGCAGCAGCAAAGATGAAGACGGAGGACCGCTTCGGGGGCTTGGTTCTCAGGTAAGTTATTCATAATGAGCTAGTATGCTATGCATGTTAGCTCATTATGCCTTTGCCTTGCAGGTTGCATTTTTTTTATTTTTTTTTATTGCCTTTACTTCCTCTAACATGCAGACCTCTCCCATTGTACACCTGGTTAGCCTCCTTGTAGCTAGAGGCCTCCTCGCTGCTGTGCACACATGGGGTGCTAGCTACAGAGAATAACATCCTGACCTTTTAAATATCTTGGCAGGCACATTTGTCTTTGAGATCCCATCACCTCTCTACATACACATGTATATTTGGGTAGTACAGCTTGCATTTTAAATGTGTTTTCTCCAAATAGAATCGTGCATGCAGTGGACAAAGATAAATAATTTCAGAACTTTTTCCCCCTTTAATGTGACCTATAAACTGTACAACTCATTTGAATAACAAACTAAAATCTTTTAGGTGGAGGGAAGTAAAACCAAAAAAATAAAATAATGTGGTTGCATAAGTGTGCACACCCTTAAACTAATACTTTGTTGAAGCTCCTTTTGATTTTATTACAGCACTCAGTCTTTTTGGGTATGAGTCTATCAGCATCTTGGCAATATTTGCCCACTCTTTGTAAAAACACAAAAAATCTGTCAGATTGCGAGGGCCTCTCCCGTGCACAGTCCTCTTCAGATCACCCAATGGCTAAGCCATTCCAAAACTTGAACCTTCTTTTTCTCCATTCCTTTGTTGATTTGGATGTATGCTTTGGGTCATTGTCATGCTGAAAGCTGAAGTTCCTCTTCATATTCAGCTTTCTAGCAGAAGCCCGAAGGTTTTGTACCAATATTGACTGGTATTTGGAACTGTTCATAATTCCCTCTACCCTGACTAATGCCACTGTTCCAGCTGAAGAAAAACGACCCCAAAGTGGGTATGGTGTTATTTTGGTAATGTGCAGTATTGTTTTTTTGCCAAACATATCTTTTAGAATTATGGCCAAAAATTCAACCTTGGTTTCATCAGACCATAATACATTCCCCACCTTCTTTTTAGGAAACTTCAGATGTGTTTTTGCTAAATTTACCTGAGCTTAGATGTCTTTTAACAATGAAATCCCTCCGATGCTTTGGAAGCTCTCTGCAGACCATGGCTTTTGCTATGATGTGACTAAGGATGGGCTCAGGCATGTTCCAGGCACCATATACCCACACCCACCCAAAAGCTTATGCTATGCAGAGCTTATTGCAGACATTTCCCGATCTGTGCAGCCACGGATCGGGAAATGTCTCGTTGCCATTGATTAGCGCTGCACAGTGTAAGCTTTCTGGTGGGCTCGGGCACAGGGAGCTGTGAACATGCCTGAACCCATCCTTGGATGTGACTAAGAAAATGTCAGGAAAGACCTACTAGAACAGTTGGTATTTATTTGGGGTTAATCAGAGGCACTTTAAATGATGACAGGTGTGTACTGACTCCTATTTAACACGAGTCTAAATGTGATTGCTTAATTCTAAAGACATCTACATCCCCAGATGGTGTGCACACATATGCAACCATATTATTTAAGTTTAAAATTTTTACTCTTTGACACCCCCCCCCCCAAAAAAAGATTTCAGTTTGTTTGTTTTTCAATTGAGCTGTAGAGTTTATAGGTCTAGTGAAAGGTGGAACCATTTCTGGAATGTTTTATCTTTGTCTCATTTTTACATCACAGAAACCTAACATTTTAGCAGGGGTATGCAGAATTTTTATATCCACTGTGGTTGTGTGATTAATTACAAGAGTGGCTTTCAATTTTGCCTGGACTTTCACTTAAAGCGCTAATCCCCATACACATGATCCTAAAATCGTATGAAAAATGCCGCTTTCAAATTGATCGTACGATAATTGGATTGTTAGTACAGAGCTTTTGAGAGCCGATCAGGACAGCTCATCCGATATTATTATATTGGACATGCATGAAATTTTTTTTCATACGGTGCCAGATCACACGATTTTCGTTTTAATCAGTACAGCTGTCGTTCGAAAATGCAATACAAAAAATGCAACACATGACATCGCTTCCGAATTTTTTATTCTGTCATACCAGAATTTTCATGACTATAGTAAACTCATCAGATTCGACTTGAGATTAGCATGCAACAAAAAAAAACAGACGATCATTCGTCCGATAATCGGATCGTGTATACTGGGCATAAGTGAAGTGAAAAAAAAAAAAAGCAGTGCCCCCCCCCCCCCCCCCCGCAATAGTTACATATAGTTATGTAGTTAGTCATGTTGAAAAAGGAAAAGATGAAAAGTCCACCTAGTTCAACCAAAAAAAAAAAAGATCCCATATACACAATCCTATACCCACAGTTCATCCAGAAGAAGGCGAAAAACCCCAGCAAAGCATGATCTAATTTGCTACAGCGGGGAAAAAATACCTTCCTGATCCCCCCCGAGAGGCGATTGGATATTCCCTGGATCAAGTAAATGGCATAATGTGCTAGTATGCCCTGCATATTTTGACTGACTTACCCGTAAAAGATATCCATCCAGTGGCACACTGTCGCCAGTGGCAGGGCTTCTATCTTCACCCAGTCTTCCTTGCAGGTTCTTGGGTTCTGGTGACTGTGCATGGGAGTCACAATCATGGCACACATGCCAGTGATGTCATCGGCTGAAGAAATTGTGAGCATCATGTTTAGGACATATGCATAGGTATAAAATAACCAAGCAGTGTTTATTATCACTTTAAATTTGTAATTTGTAATGTAAAATATTTTTATCTTTCTTTTTTCCCCCTTGTACTTTGAGTTGCTGAACATGTTACTCTATGAAATGCATACCTTCCAATGTTCTAGGCTGAGAACGAGAGACATTATATGCACATAGCATATAAGCAGTAGACACAGCTCTGCCATACCCCCAGCTACACAGATCAACACAACTGAATTCTATGTCTAGGCAAAAAACATATGCTGTGCATCTCTGCAGTACATGCACACTCCCCATGTGGTAATTACAGAAAAATACCTGTTGATCCAGAAAAAACTCCAGTGACCTCTCCACTTACTGTATGAGCTGACAACACTGTCTCTGCTGAACTGAAATCCTTACATATATAGTTACATAGTAGGTGAGGTTAAAAAAAGACAAAAGTCCATCAAGTCCAACCTATGTGTGTGATTATATGTCAGTATTACATTGTATATCCCTGTATGTTGCGTTCGTTCAGGTGCTTATCTAATAGTTTCTTGAAACTATCGATACCCCCCACTGAGACCACCGCCTGTTGAAGGGAATTCCACATCCTTGCCACTCTTACAGTAAAGAACCCTCTACGCAGTTTAAGGTTAAACCTCTTTTTCTTCTAATTTTAATGAGTGCACGAGTCTTCTTAAACTCCCTTCCGCAAAAAAGTTTTATCCCTATTGTGGAGTCACCAGTATGGTATTTGCATATTGAAATCATATCCCTTCTCAAACGCCTCTTCTCCAGAGAGAATAAGTTAGTGCCTGCAACCTTTCCTCATAACTAATATCCTCCAGACCCTTTATTAGATTTGTTGCCCTTCTTTGTACTCGCTCCATTTCCAGTACATCCTTCCTGAGGACTGGTGCCCAGAACTGGACAGGATACTCTAGGTGCGGCCAGACCAGAGTCTTGTAGAGTGGGAGAATTATCATTTTATCTCTGGAATTAATCCCCTTTTTAATGCATGCCAATATTTATTTTGCTTTGTTATCAGCAGCTTGGCATTGCATACCATTGCTGAGCCTATCATCTACTAGGACCCCAAGGTCCTTTTCCATCCTAGATTCCCCCAGAGGTTCTCCCCCCAGTGTATAGATTGCGTTCATATTTTTGCCACACAAATGCATTATTTTACATTTTTCTACATTGAACCTCATTTGCCCATGTAGTTGCCCACCCCATTAATTTGTTCAGTTCTTTTTGCAAGATTTTCACATCCTGCGGAGAAGCCCCACTTAGCTTAGTATCGTCCGCAAATACAGAGATAGAACTGTTTACCCTATCCTCCAGGTCATTTATGAACAAATTAAACAGGATTGGTCCCAGCACAGAACAATGGGGGACCCCACTACCAACCCTTGACCATTCTGAGTACTCACTATTTATCACCACCCTCTGAACTTGCCTCCCGACAGAAGGTTAATAGATTGGTTTGGCAAGAATGATTCTTCTTGAATCCATGCTGATTACTGCTAATGATACTGTTCTCATTACTAAAATCTTGTATATAGTCCCTTATCATCCCCTCCAAGAGTTTACATACTACTGATGTTAGGCTAACTGGTCTGTAATTCCCAGGGATGTATTTTGGGCCCTTTTTAAATATTGATGCTACGTTGGCTTTTCTCCAATCAGCTGGTACCATTCCAGTCAGTAGACTGTCAGTAAAAATTAGGAACAGCAGTCTGGCAATTACTTGACTGAGTTCCCTAAGTATCCTTGGGTGCAAGCCATCTGGTCCTGGTGATTTATTAATGTTAAGGTTCCCAAGTCTAATTTTAATTCCGTCCTCTGTTAACCATGGAGGTGCTTCCTATGATGTGTCATGAGGATAAACACTGCAGTTTTGGTTACTGAAGACCCCCCGATTCCCTCATGAAGGCTGAGGAGAAGAATAAATTCAATTCGCCATTTCCCCATCCTTTGTAACCAGATGTCCTTCCTCATTCTTTATGGGGCCAATATGGTCTGTCATCCCTTTTTTATGGTTTACATACTTTCTTGGGATTTTTTTTTGCTCTCCTCTGCTGTATCTCTTTCATTTTCTATTTTAGCCATCCTTATTGCACCCTTACATTTCTTGTTGCATCTTTATAAAGTGTGAATGCTGATCCTTCAACCTTGTACTTTTTGAAGGCCCTCTCCTTTTCTTTTATATGCATTTTTACATTGGAGTTAAGCCATCCTGGACTTTTGTTCGCTCTTTTAAATTTATTACCCAGTGGGATGCATTGGCCAATGGCCTTATTTAATATGATCTTAAAGAGGAAGTAAACCCTGATGAGTTTACTTCCTCTTTCATTCCCTGCAAAGGCAAAGCATAATGGACTACTATGCATCGCATAGTAGTCCATTATGTGTCACTTACCTGACACAGGAGCCAGCGATGTCACCGCTGTCATTCGGCGAAGCCGCGATGACGTCACTCCCGCGCATGCGCACGGGAGCCGACACGCGCAGCAGCTCCGTCGTTGAGAATGCCGCGCTCAGTGCGCCTGCGCGCCGCTGTCTACGGCGCATGCGTCGTAGACAGCGGTGCCCGTTTTTGGGCAAATATCTCCTAAACCATATAGGTTTAGGAGATATTTCTTGGACCTACAGGTAAGCCTTAATCTAGGCTTACCTGTAGGTCAAAGTGGTTTGTAAGGGTTTACAACCACTTTAACACAAACCCATCTCTCCCCCGCATTCTTTGTTCCTAAGATTTTATCCCAATTTATGCCTTCTAGCAAGGTTTGTAGTTTAGGGAAGTTGGCTCTTTTGAAATTCAGTGTCTTTGTATTCCCCTTATGTTTCCTATCATAGCCCTCTCCTTCTGTGGGGTCTATTTACTGCCTGTGCTGGCCGAGCTATTCTACCTTTTCATAAACTTTTATTTTGCTTATAGGGAAGGAGCAAAGGGAATACTATAGTGTCTCTTTAGTGACCGCTTTGAGTCTGCTGAGGTTGCTAACGTCACTTCCAAGGTAATGGAGCTCAGAATCAGCTTCAGGACTTTTGGACATATAAATAAGGGGGTGCTTTTACAGGTAAATATCATGCATAAATACGTTAAAAGCACACACAGTCTTATAAGAAGATTTTGCTGAAATGTATGGTCTGGTCACAAGGTCTCTTTATATGTATGCCTGTAGCAAGGACATGATTATTCTTTAAGTTGCTTTGGATGTGGGGTAGCTAGGAATGGTTCAAGGCATCTGTAAAGCATTTTAAATAAATCATGTGGTATATAAGAGTAAAAAAGAGCTCTGGCATATGAAAAACATCAGATTATATAGATCTGTATGTTTAACCATATTTTGAAAAGAAAATGTCAAAATAAATGGGTACTTCAGCAGGCTTAAGTAGAATTGTTAAATGCTACAGCCATTTTCACCATTTAATGGGAGTAGTCGTTTGGAAAGTCTACAGACCAGCTCACAAATATTGTATAGTGGCCTCAGAGTGTCAATCTGAGTTTCATAATTATAGTTCTTATGCCAGTTCTCATGTCTATTATGCCTATTTCATTATGGACATTGCTGTACATTTAATTAAGCACAATTATGAGAAAAAAAAGAGAATCTAATATCTCATTGCATGATGGGTGCACATACCATTTTATTAGTAGTAGTAAAAATTTTAAATTTCTTGGTTAAATTGGTATTGCAAATCGGCAATCAATGCTTAGGTTCATACTGGCAACAGAGGGATGCTAAAAACAGGTGGACGATTCACACTATTTCTGCACCCATCCCCCCAACCTCTAACCTCTAAATTTAGATAGTGGCTAGAAAGGTGAGTTCACATGATGCTTGCAACACCATTTATCAAAAACCATAAAACATTTGAACTCTGGAAGATTTTACCTCCATCACGGCCAGGCCATTTTTTGCACTGCGCTACTTTAACCGGCAATTCCGCGGTCATGCAACACTGTACCCAAATTTTAAGAATTTATTTCATACAAATTTCTTCATAAATTTAGACCAAAATATATTCTGCTACATGTCTTTGGTAAAAAAAAAAAAAAAAAAAAAAATCCCGATAAGTATCTATTAATTGGTTTGTGCAAAAGTTGTAGCGTTTACAAATTGTGGTATATATACTGAAATTTCCGAGGCTATGACACTATTGCTGGTAGTGGTGGTGATCAGTGACATATAGTTGGGCTGTGATAATGTGGTGGACAATCTGGTGCTAGCTGAAGCTGGCTGGGAGATACACTGACTGACACTGATAGGGCTGATACTACAATGTGCAGTTGGAGGTACACTGACTGATGCCAATACAGTGATCCGTGCTAATACTGTAAACTGTCCCTGTAAAATCCCCACTGGGATCGAAAAACTCCTCCTGGGGACCGAAAAACCATCAAGCAGGAGGTGACAGCATTGCCTCCTGTAAACCATTTGTCATCTGCAATCTGAGAAGCCACCCACTATGGATTGCTTTTCAGAGGGCAGTATAGTCTTTTGTTTATGAGGCTTTTTTGCGTCTTTGAAGCGTTATAAAAGCAGCCAGTAATGTTGCTGCTTTTAGACTTCATCACTCAGACACGTCTTACTTTGTAATCAAAAACACAACATATTGTAGTAAATGTGTAAAATGTCAGATCAAAAACCCCCACAAAATGTGGATATAAATATAACAAAGGATTTGTTGGCTTCGACCTGTTTAACTCCTTGCATCTCCATTCAGCTCTGTCTCCGGATTGTACTGGCTATGAAGGGTCATCGTCATAAAACCCTTTTTATATAAACTGTACAGAACAGATTCCTTATTTTAGCATTAAAACTTCCAAGCTTTCTCTGTAGCAGCCTTTAATTTCTTACTTATGTATGTGACATAGCCCGTGGCATTGATGGCTGCTGTGAATCTGCCATCCTTTTGGGATGAAAGAGGCAGGCAGCTGGAAACTCAGCAGCTACATCTAGCTGTCTACCTAGAGAAGGCCTTGATTTCAAGTTTATCTAAACAAGCTCCACTAATCCGAACTATCTAGGGGGATGCGCTGTCAAAACAAGCAGCATGGCCCTAAGGCAAACCACAACCATACAGAAATCAAGGCAGGGACATCCAAAGCAGCAGACTGGAGGGGCCTTACACCCCCCCTAAAGGAGGGGACGAGAGCTGGAATTTGCATAATGCCTTTTCATGGGGAACTTTTGGATGGCTGTCAGCAGTTCAGCTTATAGGTCTGCAGCCACAATGAGCAGTGTGTAGGGGAGCTCTTGAATGACCTGACCATATTGTCTGCACGCCACAAAAAAGCTTAAGCACATCCAAGCGAGAGGGGGTGAATGGGACCCCAGCATTGTTTGACATCTGCTCTACCTCTCGTTAGTTTTGTTCGACTCTATTCTGTGTGGACTTTGGAGAAATCTAAGACCAGCTAACATGAATCCTATAATCTTCCTTCTGAATATTTATTCAGCCTCTAAGCTGTCCCCTCTCCATCTCCTGCTTCCTCTCTCCCTCCCCGTCCCTCCTCCTCCCTCATTCAAATGAGGACACTAGTTGAAAAAAAAGCTGTATAAATGTTTGTTTGTGGGTGTTTGTAAAAGATTTGCATATATTTATCCATAGTTTTTCAGTGATCATTCTTTCTCTGTTCCAGATCTGGTTCTTTTTTTTTTTCTCTTGTGATTCTCTCATACCAGTCATTTAATGTGCTTGCCATTAAAGCCATCAAAGAACTTGGAACCTTTGAAACGCGTTAGAGGTGAAAGAAAGGGTTAAAGGGAAAAAATGAATATTTCTTCGAGCTGCATTGACAAAGAATTAAAGTGACTGTAAAGTCTCGTTTTAAAAACGAAAAACTAAAATAACAAGCATGTCTATACTTACCTCCTCTGTGCTGTGGTTTTGCTTAGAACAGCCTGGATCCTCCTTATCAGATCCCTCTTCACTGCTCCTGGCCCCTCCCTCCTATCGAGTGCCCGCACAGCAAGCAGCTTGCTATGGGGGCACTCGAGCCGAGCTGCAGCTCCGTGTGTCTATTCAGACGCGGAGCTGCTGTCCGGCCCCACTCCTTCTCCTGATTGGCTAACTGAATTTGATAGCCACAGGAGCCAATGGTGCCACAGCTGTGTCTCAGCCAATCGGGGGGGAGAGTCCCAGACAGCCGAGGGACTCATGGACATCGCTGGATGGAGAGGGGGCTCAGGTAAGTATTAGGGGTGCTGGGGAGGCTGCTGCACGCAGAATGCTTTATATCTTCATGCATTAATATATATATATATATATATATATATATATATATATATATATATAATATATATAAAACACTTCTGCCTTCACAACCACTTTTAATTTGCAAACCATTAAAATGCTAATTGCTGCTGGATCACTTTCTGCTTAACCGCTTCCCGCCCGCCCTATAGCCGAATGACGGCCTTAGGGCGGGCGGCTTCCCTCGCCTGGCCGTCCCTGGACGGCCTGGTGTTTACTTCCGCAATGCGCGCCGCCGCGGGCGCGCATCGCGGAAGTTCTGTGTTTGCCGTGTCCCCCGGGGACAGGCAAACACAGATCGCTGTAAACGGCCAATCACAGCGGCCGTTTACAGCGTGATCGGCGTGTCCAATGGGAGATGATCTCATATGTAAACATATGAGATCATCTCTCAGCGCCGCTCTCCCTCCTCACACAGGCAGCGTGTGAGAGGGGAGAGAAGAACGGCTGCAGCAGCCGTCAGTGTACAAAAGAAAAAAAAAAAAAAAGTAAAAAAAAAGTTTAAAAAAAAGTGCCATCCTCCCCCAGAGCCATCCTCCCCCAGTGCCACCCCCCCCCCCCAGTGCCATGCCCCCCCCAGTGCCATCCTGCCCCAGTGCCATCCTGCCCCAGTGCCATCCGCCCCAGTGCCATCTTCCCCAGTGCCATCCTGCCCCAGTGCCATCCGCCCCAGTGCCATCCACCCCAGTGCAATCCACCCCACCCCAGTGCCACCTGCCCGCAGTGCTATCTGTCCCCAGTGCCACCTGTTGTCAGTGCCATTTGTCCCCAGTGCCATCTGTCATCAGTGCCACGTATAAGTGGCATCTGTCATCAGTGCCACGTGTTATTAGTGCCACATAGTGCCATCTGTCATCAGTGCCACGTATTAGTGCCATCTGTCATCAGTGCCACGTATCAGTGCCATTTGTCATCAGTGCCACCTGTCAGTGTCACGTGCCATCTGTTGTCAGTGTCACGTGTCATCAATGCCACTTATCAGTGCCATCTGTCATCAGTGTCACGCGTCATTGGTGCCACGTATTAGTGCCATCTGTCACCGGTGGCACGTATTAGTGCCACATGTCATCAGTGCCACGTATTAGTGCCACGTGTCATCAGTGCCACATATTAGTGCCACGTGTCATCAGTGCCACGTATTAGTGCCACGTGTCATCAGTGCCACGTATTAGTGCCACGTGTCATCAGTGCCACATATTAGTGTCATCTGTCATCAGTGCCACGTGTCATCAGTGCCACGTATAAGTGTCATCATTGCCACGTATCAGTGCCATCTGTCATCAGTGTCACGTGTCATTGTCCTGGTGCTTCAAAAGTGTAATAAATAGTCAACAAGTTAGATGTGTAATTTATGCTTCTAGAACACGTGATGGCGCTCCCTGCATGTTGGGCCTCTCTATGTGGCCAGGCTGTGAAAAAGTCCCACACATGTGGTATTGTAATACTCAGGAGGAGTAGCAGAATTTTTTGGGGGGTGTCATTTGTGGTATACACATGCCACGTGAGAGAAATAACCTATTACAATGACAATTTTGTGGAGAAAAATAAAGAAAATGAAAAATCTTCATTTTGCAAAGAATTGTGGGAAAAAAATGACAACATCAAAAAGCTCACCATGCCTCTTACTAAATACCTTGGAATGTCTACTTTCCAAAAAGGGGTCATTTGGGGGGTATTTGTACTTTCCTGACTTGTTTGGGTCACAAGAAGCGAGATAGGCCACCAGTACATCAGATGTAATCAATTTTGTGCGATTCGCACCACAGCTTGTAGACTCTATAACTTTCACAAAGACCAAATAATATCCACTAATTTGGGTTATTTTTACCAAAGATATGTAGCAGTATAAATTGTGGCCAAAATTTATGAAGAAAAATTAATAATTTGCATAATTCTGTCACAGAAACAAAGAAATATGCGTTTTTTTTTCAAAATTTTCGGTCTTTTTTCATTTATAGCGCAAAAAATAAAAACCCCAGAGGTGATCAAATACCACCAAAAGAAAGCTCTATTTGTGGGAAAAAAAGGACACAAAATTCATTTGGGTACAGTGTTGCATGACTGAGTAATTGTCATTCAAAGTGTGAGAGCACCGAAAGCTGAAAATTGGTCTGGGCAGGAAGGGTGTTTAAGTGCCCAGTAAGAAAGTGGTTAATGCTGGTTGGAGTTAATGATAGTAATAGTACTGGCTATCTGTTAAATTTGATAAGACACTATAATCAATAATAATAATAGTAAAGGGGCTGTCAAGTAGGTGAGTGATGGGAAGCACCTGTTGTCTGTGTCTAAGCATTAAAAATTTGACATAGAATTTATGACACCTAGTGGACACAGAGTGACTGTTGTATTTCTACTTTGCAGCCAAATTGATAACACCTACTGTATATTTGTTACATGTTCCCATTCACATAACCTTAATAACTTAATTCAACTTTCAAATTTAAAAAATTGTTGCTTACTTTATGCTTGCTCTTTTTTTGAAAACTCAAAAGCTGAATTTTTCTTCTGCTATGTAACTAAATACTATGTAAGGAGGGGTCTCGGGAGGTAATGTTTACTGTAACTAACCCAGTCTGTACTATGCTGGCAGATATCATTATAATGCAGCGCCACCACACGAATGCTCTCGCCTGACAGGAAGGAGTCTGTCGGTTTCACACACAATCCCGGTGGCTGCAGCCACTGGATTGTGTGCAGAACCCCCACTGTGAAAAAAGCTTTGACAAAAAAATCTGGAAGCTGATTGGTTTCTATGCAGATCTGCACCAAATTTTGCACTCTCCAGTTTTAGTAAATCAGCCCCATAGTGTACTAAAAATAGTGCAGATATTAACTATTTTGTAACAAAAACATTCTAAAATTAAACTTTAAACTATGCCATTCAGTTTCAAACCATTGTGTACTAAGTCAGTTGTTCTCAGTGTTTCCCAACTTTGAAAATGTAGAAAGTGTATTTCCCACAGAATAATGCCCCTATTTTCTGTTGGCTCTGGAGTGCAGTGCAAGCTGCATGCTCAGCATTTCTGGGGTTAATGATAGGCATGCCAAAATGAAGTACTTTGTAACACACACTGAACAAATCAATGAGGATTTGGCTAGACAAGAAGCAGAACCCCCAAGGGGAGCTGTGACTGTGAGCATAGTTTAATTTTTATTTATTTATTCGACACTGAGTGTAAGATACCTCCCTTGTGGCCCATTGAGGGAGCTAATGTTATCACTTCCTAAATCAGACCTTCTCTGTTTAAAGTCTAAAGTAAATAATAAAAGTCATATAATTTAACGGAGGGGAAGGAAATTACTAAGTCCTAGTATCCGATGGTATAGTTCATTTACACACATGAGCGCAGAGAAGAATGGAGTGGTTGCTTTGTCAGAGTCTGACTTTTCTTTTTTAAGAAGGATCTAGCGAATAAGAGGAAACACCTAATTGGTTGCCATGGCTAGAACTATATTGGTTGCTGTGTTTTTATTTATTCGGACTGTTTATTGTTCTCTAATTGTGGTCCTAGCATTATTTATCAGAATTAATACTCCGCACAAAGGAAACGCATTACAGCTCAATGATGATTCTATATAGTTAGAGTTCATCCTCTTATGTTCCCAAAATGTCTATCTCTTTCTTAACCACATGACGTCCTTCACAACATGCCACGGTAATCGGTGGTGCAGTGTGTCAATCAGACACACAGCATCTCTGATCATTGTAAAGAGCCTATGACGTAGGCTCTTTACCATGCGATCATCTGTGTCCAATCACAGCTGATCAGTATATATAGGAAGTGCCAGTTATTATCGGCATTCCTTTACTCACGCTGACAGCGTATGAGTAGATGAGAGCCGATAAGCAGCTTTCCTGAAAGGGAGGTCTGTGCTGATAATTGGTGCAATTATCAGTGCAGCCCCATCTGTGATGCCCACCAGTGCCCATCACTGATGCCTGTAAGTGCCACCTATCAGTGCCCATAATGGCTTCCCATTAGTGCTGCATATTAATATCTCATCATCACCGCCCATCAGTACCGCCTCATTAGTGCCTGTCAGTGCAGCCTCTTCAGCACGCATCAGTGAAGGAGAAAAATTACTTATTTACAAAATGTTATAACCGAAACAAAGAAAAACTTTTTTTTTCAAAATTTTTTTTTTTTTTTCTTTTATGATTGGCAAAATTTTTTAAATTCAGTGTTGATTAAATACCACTAAAAGAAAGCTCTATCTGTTTTTGTTTGGGTACAGTGTTGCATGACCACGCAAATGTCATTCAAAAAATGTAACAGTGCTTAAAGTTGAAAATTGGAGGGGATAAAAACGTCCGGTATTGAAATGGTTTAAACAGATGTTCATTAAAAAAGACACCTCCCATTGCATTCCTCCTCTTCCACAGGGTAATATAGAAACTTTTTTTTGGGGGGGGGGGGCACCCTTGATATGTGCTGTGGATAGGATTGAGTGCACTTTCTATTGATGGATATTGACCTATTTTCTTTAAATGAATATAGCACCCCATGGTGGGTTTTGCACTAAAGACAGGAGTTTACTCTATGGTTCACACCTATTGCATCATGAGGGAGGTTGTCCCTAACTTTGGAGCTTGCATGTCTGATCCCCCATCTTGGTTCCTTTCCTGGTCCACTCGGGCTAGTTAGTAGCCATCTCCTTGGAGCAGCTATTTCCCCCTCTTGTCTGCTCCTGAAGAAGTGGAATATTATCCAAGAAATGAATAGAGCTTTACAGAGTGGGCAGATTCTAAGAACATTCTAGGTGGCTCTGCCCACCTGTTCGCTATGATGCTTATTATTTGACAGTGATAGGGCATGACATTTGGGAGTCTACATGTATTGTTTGATTTATACATGCTATGAAATAGATTTTTAACTGATGTAATCACATAATAAAATATTTGTAATTTTGTAATACATTGTTCTGTGGTTGTGCCTCAAAAATGCTGCCATTTTTTTTAATTTTGATGTTAGGTTAGGGATGTGGCATTTTGTTTTGAGCCCATATATCACAGTTTTCTCCTTTAAAATAGTAAATGAGTGCAGGGAGACTATTCCCCTCAAGAGTCTTTGAAGCAAAAGACAATCTTGGTACCCTGGACAGATTACACATTGAGTAAAAGAATACATTTTATTGACACAAAGGTTGAATTAAAAAACAGTATCCAGATACAGTTTACAACAAGAATTTACAAAATGTCGATAAAGCTATATAATATAGCAATACAGGTTACACTGATGGGAAAGGTAGGTAGGGGAATGAAAAGCCATTGTTGCTTACCAAGGAGGACCCACTCGCGGGCCAAGGGCCAAACAGTAATAATATCAAAACTCCCCTACCGCAGACATGGGGGACAAAATGGTGGATGGATGTACTAGGGCTGAATAGCTGCTAGATGAAAAATTGTAGGTTTAAAAATACAAATAAATTGACAATTTGGGTATAAGGGAGGTGAACTACATATTATTATTGGGTTCTCAGGTTAATGGCTTTTTGATATTTATGGGCTTAAAATCTCTCCCCCCTCTTTTGCTCTACCTTGCTCTGTCTCCTTTTCTCCCTTTTTTTCCCACCCCCTTTCCCCGGATTTTCAGGCCGAGAATCCCCTGTGCGCATGCGCCGCTGCAGTCAGCGGCGCATACCGAGGGGAATATCTCCTAAACCGTACAGGTTTAGGAGATATTTTTTTTACCTACAGGTAAGCCTTATTATAGGCTTTCCTGTAGGTAAAAGTTAAAAAATTGAGTTTACAACCACTTTAAAATAGTAGCTCAAAGGTTAGTTTAAGTTGAGATGAGATTATGGCAAATTAACCTACTAGCCTGTTTTTTTTTTTTTGAACTGTCATAAGAAATTTGTGAAAACACAGAAACTTAGAAGCAGGCCACAGAAGTCTTGGCAATAATAAAGCCCGGAGGGCCCATTGAGCCCACACTTCGCTACTTTAGTTGTCTAGAACAGAATTTCAGCTAGGGCTTTTGGCTTTGAAAACAACTAACAATTGTGAGTTACTAAAATATGAAGTGTCTCTAACTTTCTATTCATGCCAGAAATTCATAATACTACTTGTCTTAGAGTCTAATTAGACCTCCTAGTTCCTATTTTGGACTATAGAATTAGAGTCTATTACTAGTAGAGTCAGAAATAGGATAGTAGGAGAGTTTGAGTAGTTTAGCAGAAGACAACTGGGCAGGATTGACACCACTTAGTCCACAAAATTGTTGTGCATTTTCAGCCCACAAAAGGAATTAGGAGCAGAGTGCATTTTTGGAAGATCAACAAGTATTTTTCTTTACTTGCAGGGTATAAAGGTATAAAAAAAACAGGCAAATTAGCATGTATTGTAGAAATGTACTGCAGATGTTTGCTTTTTAATTTTGCCCTGGCATATGCTTTAACCCAAGCATAAGGCACTTCACCTTAACTGTAGCACTTTCCAATTTAGTGTGCAAAGTGACTGCACCCCTTTAAAGCTCGGTTCTCTGTCCACTTATACTCATCGTTGCATTGCTACATTGTAGTTTAGAGCCCAAACCTTGTGTGATCTTTGTGCCAGATAATGTAGAAGCTTAACCACTTTCAGACCGGACCAATTTGCTGGTCAAAGACCAGACCACTTTTTGCGATTCGGCACTGCGTCGATTTAACTGACAATTGCGCGGTTGTGCGACGTGGCTCCCAAACAAAATTGACGTCCTTTTTTTCCCACAAATAGAGCTTTCTTTTGGTGGTATTTGATCACCCCTGCGGCTATAAACAAAAATAGAGCGACAATTTTGAAAAAACGCATTATTTTTTACTTTTTGTTATAATAAATATCCCCCCCCCAAAAAAAAAAAAAAATTTCCCTCAGTTTAGGCCGATACATATTCTTCTACATATTTTTTTTTTTTTAAATCGCAATAAGCGATTATTGATTGGTTTGCGCAAAAGTTATAGCGTTTACAAAATAGGGATAGTTTTATAGCATTTTTATTAATAATTTTTTATTATTTTTTTTTTACTAGTAATGGCGGCGATCAGCGATTTTTATTGTGACTGCGACATTGTGGGGGACCCATCGGACATTTTTGACACATTTTTGGGACCATTGTGATTTATACAATAATCACTGCTATATAAATGCAGTGATTCCTGAGCAAATGACACTGGCAGTGAAGAGGTTAACCAGTGGGTGGCAGTGTAGGGGTTAAGTGTTCCTAGGGGTGTGTTACTAACTCTGGGGGGGGGTTGGGCTTTCATTTAGTGAACACTGATCTCTGCTCCAATCACATGGAGCAGAGACCAGCGTCGCTAGTTGCTAGGCAGAATGGAGAAATGCTGTTTACAATGGCATTTCTTCATTTGGCCGCTCCGTGAGACAATCACGGGGATGCCCGCGGCGATCGAGTCCGCGGGTCCCGCGACCGGACTCACGGGGGTTCCGACCAGCGCGGGAGCGCGCCGCCGCCGGCGCGCTCCCGATGGCAGGGCGGCAAATTTAAAGGGACGTACATGTACGCCCATTTGCCTGCCCGTGCCATTCTGTTGACGTACATTGGCGTGCGCTGGTCGGCAAGTGGTTAAACTAGGTTGTTCCTTCTCATTGCTACAATGATACCAGCAACAGTGTGTGACAACCTTGTGAAGACTTACATAAAATGTTTGACCTCTGTCATTGCCAACAAAGGATATATAACAAAGTATTGAGATGAACTTTTGATATTGACAAAATACTTCTTTTCCACCATAATTTTCAAATCAATTATTTAAAAAATCAAACGTGATCGTCTGGATTTGTTTCTATGTTTTGATGACAATTACAGGTCTCTCTCATCTTTTTAAGTCAGAGAAATTGCACAATTGGATGCTGACTAAATACTTTTTTGTCCCACTGTACATGCCACACTTTTCACATATTTATTTGTAAAAAAAAAAAAATTAAAACCGTTTATCATTTTCCTTCCACTTCACAATTATGCGCCACTTTGTGTTGGTCTATCATATAAAATCCCAAAAAAATACATTCATGCTTTTGGTTGTAACATGACAAAATGTGGAAAATTTCAAGGGGTATGAATATTTTTTCAAGGCACTATATATGTATGTATGTATGTATGTATATATATATATATATATATATATTAGAAACTTACATTGTACTTTACAGTATCTGAACCAGTCTCTTTGTTTTTTTAAATATTTCATGACATGGAATATTTTTTCTGTTAACAATTGATGAGTGAATCTGAAATTAACTTTTCCCCCTTCTACTCATACTGCATAGTCAATGCTCAGTAAGAAAGGCAGTGTTCTGTGACATATGGAAAATATAGAGCATGCTGCTTTTCATGCTGCCGCTGTGATTCAAGGATTTTAGGATAATGTATAAATATTTATATTGTAAGCTCCCAGGGGCAGGCATTTCTTTCAGTATTGTCAGTTTTAATGTATTTTTGTGCATTCATTTTATTTCTCTATTCTGGTGACTGCAGTACCATTTTGCATACTCTTATGGATGTCGTACAAACAGATGTCACCCATGCTGTTTGTGTATTGTATATATCATATAGAGTTTGTATGCTTGTGTGGATTAGTAGAGTGATGATGGTTTAATACATGCCACACATCATTTTTATTCTTTTGGATTGCATTTTTTTTCTTACTATGGTAGCTTATGTGCCGATTTTTACCCCATCCACATACACGCACACAATTTGTTTGATGCAACAGATTTATTCTTTATACACAGTGCTCATATATATACATTTTTCCTTTATACACAGTGCTCACATATATAAATGTTTTCCTTTATACACAGTGCTCACTGCTCACATATATAAAAAAAAAAATTCTCTTGACAAGTGCATGGTAAGTAATGCAACATTAATGCATTCTAAGTATTGTGTAATTAGTGCAACATAAGTAATTTTTAAGATCACAACATTTCTTCTAATAATGCTTTAAAGTAGAAGTTTTTTTTTGGATAGAGTAAGGGAGGGTTATAACCCCCTTTATTTTCACTTTCTGTCCCATAGCCAAAATGGGAAGTGAGAGGAAATCCCACAATGAGAGGATACTTGGATGTCTCCAGGGTCACCATTCGACGGTTTCCCCTCTAATACTGTTTTGGATTTTATACAAATTTGGGATTTTATTCTACTTTCACTTTTGATGATAACCGTAAATATGCCAATTAGGAAATGGAAAATCCCCCTAATGGGTTCACAGACAACAATAAAAAAAAATCCTGATGGGTGTAATCCCTCTACATTTGGCAAATAAGTTTTGCCTTTAGTTCTACTTTTAAGTCTCTTTTGGTTCAGATGGGCAGCACCATATTTTCCCAGGGATTGTCTAGAGTCATCATTTCCTTCATGTAGTAAGGTGCTGGCCCATCAATGCTACAGTCATATAAATCTGTGTATCTGCCTGTATCATGTGGGTTGTGTGTCATCAGTTCACCCAGATCAACTCCCAGCTCTTCCTCTCATTCTGTTATCTGTCATGGTGTTTTAAAGTGAATGATCACTGGGTGATAGAGGAGACTAATAAAATTCTTCCTCCTGCCTTCAGAAAAAGGATACTTTTCCCAGACTGCACCTCTCAGGCCTTTTCACAGTCACATGACTGCTTTTTTAGTATGTAGTATGTATAAAGTCTGTCTCTAAAATCTCATATAAGCTTGAAGGAGAAGTGGGGCCAAAGTTCTTATGGCACCACTTCTGTGACTAGAAAGAGTTTTGTAAAGGACATTCACATCCTATAACATACCCCTAAACATACCGCAAAAAAGGGGGGCACTGGTGCAACTGATACAAAAAAAAAAAAAACATTGGCAAGGAATGATAAACAAATTAAATCAGTCTTTTTAGTCCTCAAGAAAAGTCCATAAAAAAGCACAGTGGCATGAAGTTCACATTTTGGCTGCATCAGCAGTCTCTCGTCCAAGCAGGATCTGGGGATGCTCCCACCAGCAGACCATGTATTAACAGAAAAAAAGGAGAGAAAAGTGACACTGCCTAAGTGTAGCATTTATCAAAACATTTTGGTGAAATGAAAAACAATAACTATGCACTTGTGTTTAAAAGCCATTAAAAAGCCTATCAATAAGTCTTTAGCAGGTTGCAACCTTCTAGGTGGTCAATGGTGAACAAGCCTCTCCGTGTGGATGTGATGTAAGGTTCTTGGAACCAGAAGGTTGACCAGGGGAACACCAGAAACAGCCAGCAAAAGCAGCAGGCTGAGTGTGTGTATATCACATGGAAGAAAACCACCGTGGACAGCTTGGAAATGTAGGAGGTCCAGAAAATGGCCGTGTTGATGTCATGTGTGATTATGATGGGCGTGGTTATGCATTTCAGGGTGTGGCCTCCTTTGTCAAACCTTTGACAAAGGAGGCCACACCCTGAAATGCATAACCACCTTATGCTCATCGTCCTCACACATGACATCATCAGAGCCATTTTGTTCCACTGGTCAGCTTCCTGCTTCCAAGCTCCTTACATCACATCTACGTGGAGGGGATTTCTTACCATTGACCATCTAGAAGGTGGTCACCTGCTGGAGACTTGATACGCTTTTTTATTGACTTTTAAATGTGGGTGCATATTTATTGTATTTGATTTCACCAATATGTTTTAACCACTTGACCTCTGGAAGATTAACCCCCCATCATCATCAGGCCATTTTTGCGATACGGCACTGCATAAAAAATATGCACGATCACTGTATGAATGACACTGGCTGGGAAGGGGTTAACATCAGGGGTGATGAAAGGATTAACTGTGTGCTTAGCCAGTGTTTGTGTACTGGGGGGGAGGGGCTTTTAATAGGGGAAATCATTGACCCATGTTCCGCCTTTGCTTGAACACAGAATCAATGCCTTCCTTACTGACAGAACCACAATCTGCCTTGTTTACATAGGCAGATTGTCATTTTGGCTCTCTGCCTAATGATCGGGGGGTGTCGGTGGACATTCAGTCCGCGGTACCTGCAGATCAGCTCCCGCTGTGCATTTTCACAGTGGGTGCGGGTCGCTGGAGATATGCATGCGTGCCCCAGACCCCAAAGTGCAGAATCATGCACTACTAATGTGATCCTGCACAACAGAGCCACATTGCTGCTGTATATGTAAGTAATACGGTCAGCAAACGATAAATAAATGCTATATTTAGACAGTGGCGTTTTTCTCGTTTTCTTTTTTCTGTTCACCACTTTTCCTGTGGGTCCTAGGAGTGCACTTAATTCTGCACTCCTGTGACCTGTTTTCAGCTGACAGTGGGCTAAAGTCACTTAGCCGATCCAGGCTCTGAATCTATCCTGACTTTACAGTTGGGATCCACCTAGACATCTGGACTGGCAGCTGGCTCAGCCTCTCAGTGAGCCCCAGGGAGATAGAGCCAGCCGACTTCACCCCTTCCACAGCACGATGCTCTAGTGAGCACTGGAGGGGCAGAGCAGAGAGCCTGTGACTTGCAGTGACCACTCCCAGCTCAGTGAAGACTGAGAACTGAGCGATCAACAGTGTTTGATTGCTCAGTTCTTAGTGTAGACATGGTGGGGGACAGGTGCAGCTGGGATTATCTAGGTAAGTATGAATGTTTTTTTTTTTTTGTTTGTTTTTTTTAGCTTACCAAACTTTAAAATCATTAGTTTAATTTCAAAAGTCATTTTCAATGTTTTATATCTGCAGCTTTTAATACCTACTTTTTGTTCAGCCATTTCTGGTATAGGGTAACAATGCTCTTTCTATTTTCTAACTGTACTACAGTGTTGTCACTTTGTCACCTGTGTTTTAAATAAAGATACCAGTTAACCATTTTAACACATGCAGACAGTGAAGAAGTGACTGGAAGCCATCAGTAGCTGAGATGGAACAAATGATTGAAAAAAAGGTAGAATCAAGCAGTTTATTTAAGAAATGCCATTTTATGATACACAGGACTTTAACGAAGTGTAATGATGGGAATCACATTTTTTGATTATACCACTGCTGCAAATTGTGAGATCCCGGGAATATACTCATGCCAAATTGCAGTTTTTAATATTCATTCACAGGGACGTCAAATACAGTGTTGTGAGATGACCACAAATGTGGCAGTATGATCAGATGTAACAAAAAAATCTGCCACATCAAATTCCTTTTCCTATCTACTGCTTATCAAATAATGACAAGAATACTTTAAACAGGCCATCCACACAAACATGTTCTTTCTGTTTTTGGTAACAGTTGACAAGTTGAATCATCTATTAACTTCTAGGGATGTCAGTGGTGAGATTTCTCCTCATTAGTTCCATGCTCTCTCCCCTTTACCTTAAAAGAGAAGTAAAGGACTTTTTTTTTTTTCTAGAATCCTACTTACCTCGGTGGATGCATCGGACTGATGCTGCACCTATCCTCCGACGCCTCTGCTTTAAGAACTGAGCGATCAACCACCGCCGATCACTTGGTTTTCAGAGCTCTGTGAGCACTGATCTGTAGACTGTTGGTCACAGCTCTCTGCTCTGCCCCCTCCTCGCTCATTGGAGAGCTGGGTTGTTGAGGAGGCAGGGGCGGGCAACTCAGGCTCACCGCAGCTCACCGAGAGGCTGAGCCAGGTGTCCGTCCAGGCACCTGGCGGATCCCAACTTTATTGTCGTGATGACGCAATGCCTGGACTGACATCTGTGATGTCAGCAGAGAGAGGACTTCAGTCGAATTTCACTCCTGTGATCCATAGGAGGAGTACAACCAAATGAGCTTTGGCTATACTTCTCTTTTAAGTTGGCTACACACTACTAGATTTTTGTGAGGAAGTAAATCCTAATGGGTTTAATTCCTCTCTGTCTCCCTGCAAAGGTAAAGCATAATGTGTCACTTACCTGACACAGGAGCCAGCGATGTCACCGCTGTCCCCTGTAGTCCAGAGCTCCATCTTCTTCCGGGTATCGCTGCTCCGGCCACTCACAGCGCCGGAGCAGCGATGACATCACTCCTGTGCATGCGCACGGGAGCTGCCGCTAACGGCATATCGCCATTAGCAGCGCCATGCTGCTAACGGCGATACTGCGCCTGCGGGCCGCAGACAGCAGTGACTGTCTTTTAGGAAATATCTCCTAAACCATGCAGGTTTAGGAGATATTTCTTGGACCTACAGGTAAGCCTTAATCTAGGCTTACCTGTAGGTCAAAGTGGTCTGTAAGGTTACATTTATTTACATACATTTAAATACATACATTTGATTTTTTGTTAGTGGGGACAAATTGGCATTCATTTTTCTACCACATTGATGAGAAAGTTCAAAGGAGTAGGATGATAGGTTTTTCTTGGATAAACAAATTTCTAACAGTGAATGTGGTTTTCTTTCTGGAAACATACATCTTGTCATTGAATGTATAAATGTTCGTAGGAGTATTCTTACAAACATTTGTTTGAAAATCTGCTAGTGTATACCTAGCTTTAGAGTCTGATTCTCTGTAATATACAGCATTCTAAAAGGCCAGCCTGAGTATCAAGTCTTCACTCATAATGGAGTCAGTTATTGTTTATAGTTAAAAAAAAAAAAAGAGGAACAATGTAGCATTAGTAATTTATTCATCAAAAATTTATATTTTTTTTTTCTACTTTAAAATGATTGTAAGCAATCACCTTAAAACAACCAATTACATTTAAAAATTGAAATTAAAGGCAAAACATTTTTGTATAGATATAAAAAAATTATAAATACCTTTTTTCAGTGGAGGGCAGTACATGGAGTTCTCAGCATAGCTAGAGAGCTGACCATGGTGTGCTACCCTGCTTAGTGTGGTCAGTTTTTAATAGGAAAGCTGTCGGAGAAGCAGGAACAAGAGAGATTTCACATAAAGAAAGCAATACAAAGAGAACAGGATACTTTCTCATACAAGTACATGGTACAGGGGCCACACATCAGGAAAATGAAGTGTTGGGATAACAAACGCTTTAAGTTGGACATAGACTTTCGAAGGACAGTTCACCATGCAGGCTTGATTTGATCACCTTAAGGCTTAGTTCACATATGAGCATGTAGCGGCTCACAGCAGGAGTCTGGTGTGGTCTGGTTCATCGTTTTCAGGTCCGATTTCAGTCTGAGTTTTTGGCTGAATCTGGACCTGAAATGGACCAAAAGGCGCACAGTGTTCCTGTGCAAATCACACTGGAGACGCTGCATAGATATGTGAACCGGCTCCATAGAGAGCTGGTCACAATCTCCTACTATTGCAAATTGGATGCGGGGAACCAGCATCCAATTCGCACAAGTGTGAACACAGACTAAAGCTGACAATATTTGTAGAATTTAATTTGAAATTTGTAGTTTGAAGAACATTCCTTCCAATTTCCAAAATATTAGTGGGGTCAAATCAGCGTTCATTTTAAACTGCAATGATGAGGAAATTCAAAGCAGTAGGATGACATTTTTTTCTAGAACAAACAAATATCTAGCAGTGTATGTGATTTTTCATTCAGCAAAGTCCATTCATCCCAATATTGAATGGTAAAAGCAAATTCTGAAGTACTTTTGTCAAGTCAAAAATATACTGAGAATTTCCATACAAATGTTCTGATGAGCAGACTTGCCTAACGCATAGACAAGACAATTTGCCAGGATCATGGTTGAGCCTGCAACCATGATCCCAGTATAATTCTTTTCAAGCAGGCGATAGAGCCCCTGGATACTTTCATAGGTGCGGAATAAACCCCCGATCTCTCCATAAAGAGAAATTATCCTGGCCCATGCAATCAGAAGGGATGTTGTTCATCCCTTGTGATAGCAATAAAAGTGATAAAAAAAAATACTGGCAGTGTACAATTAAAAAAAAAAAAAAAAAAAAAAAAAGAAATCATTAAAATCCAAAAAAATGTAATCGCCCCTGTCTGCCTGTGCTCACTCACAAAGGCGATTGCACTCTTTGAACACTGATCTCACCACATATGAGGGATCACCACAAACATCAGGATTAGAGCAAAGATTTTAGGGCCAGACCTCTTGCCTAAACTGGCAACCTGTAAAGACTTTTAAAGTGTTGCCTATGAATAATTTAAAGTACCATGGGCATGCAGAATTTTAAAGCGTGACACGTTTGGTATCTATTTACTCGGCGTAATAGCATCTTTTTTATATTTTACAAAACAATTGGTTATTATATTGTTCACTAAAATTCATTCAGGTGTATTTTTTCCCAAAAATCTGTGTTTGAAAAAACGCTACCATGTGACATAAATAATTGCAACACCTTCCATTTTATTCTCTAGGGCTTCTGATAAAAAAGAAATATAATGTTTGGATGATCTAAGTAATTTTCTAGCAAAACAAAATGCAATTTTTACATGTATGGCAGAATTGTCAGAATTGGCTTGGGAAGTTAAGCCTCATACATACTGATTTTCTGCAGATTTTTTCCTTCAGATTTACCAAAACCATATAATATGAGGTCAAACCTTAGGAGTTTCAATGTGTATGCAATCAGGCAGACCCTTCTACTACATGGTTTTGGTAAATCTGAAGACAAAAATCTGCAGGAAATCTGCTAGTGTGTATGGGGCTTAAGTGATTAAGTTTGCACTAATGGGCTGCATTGGTGTAAGCTTAAAAAAAAGAAGGGCACACTACATTTTTTGCAGTGCAGCATGTTGTGACGCTCTGCACTGTATCACAGTGCACTGTGGTGAATAAATGAAAAGTCATTTGTGACATCCCAATAATTTAAGGTAAGAAAACAAAATGTAAGCAGTCTGATGAATTGTACCAACATATCACAGCACTCCTTCACAGTGCACACGTTATATAGAACATAGCATGCACCAGCTTGTATGAATGATTCCCTAAAGCAGAAATAAAGTCAGAAAATTAAAAAAAAAAGAGGTGGTACAGTTTTTTTGGTAGAAAATACTTTTTAACCACTTGCTTACTGGGCACTTAACCCCCCTCCTGCCCAGACAAATTTTCAGCTTTCAGCGCTGACACACTTTAAATGACAATTGTGCGGTCATACAACACTGTATCCAAATGAATTTTTTATCATTTTTTTCCCACAAATAGAGCTTTCTTTTGGTGGTATTTAATTACAGCTGGGAGTTTTATTTTTTGCTAAACAAACAAAAAAAATGCAAAAAAAAATCATGTTTAATAGTTTGTTAGACAATTTTGCAAACAGGTCATTTTTCTCCTTCATTGATATGCGCTGATGAGGCAGCACTGGTGGGCACTTATGGGATGCACTGGTGGGCACTGATAGGCACAGATAAGGTGGCACTGATGGGGACAGATAAGGTGGCACTGATGGGGACAGATAAAGCAGTACTGATGGGCACAGATAAGGTGGCACTGATCGACAAATATGGGCACAGATAAGATGACACTGATGGGCACTGATAGATGGGACTGATGGGCACTGATAGGTGGCTCTGATGGGCGGCACTGATGGGCACTGGTAGATGACACTGATGGGCACTGAGGTGCAGCACTGTTGAGGCAGATTGTGGACACTGATGGGTGGCACTGTGGACACTGATGGGTGGCACCGTTGCCTATTCTTAAGTGGCACTGGCAGGGGGCCAGTGGGCACTGATGACCTAGCGCCAGCTCGCCGTGATCAGGACTGATGTCCCTCTCACGGCCGCCGGTGATTGGCTTTTTTTTTCTCCTCGCGCTGTCAGTGCAAGGAGGAAAAATAGCCGATTACCGTCTCTGTTGTCATCACATGATCAGCTGTCATTGGCTGACAGCTGATCACGTGGTAAGGGGTCGGGATCTGTGATCCAGCGAGTCTCAAAGACTTGCTGATCACAGAGCGCGCCGTGCGCGCCCCTTAGGGGGGCGCGCAGGCCACTCGTGCACAGGACGACGTCAATAGACGTAGTCCCGGCAAAGCAGGTATCTCTAGTGGTTAATGCTCTTATGCCAAGAAAAAAAATGTAACACTTTTCCTTTCTCCCAGCATATTTTTTTTTGTGTGTATACTGTCTGTGGGTGCATGCAAATTATAGTATATACTCCTAGTCCAAGGGAGCTGAGTGCCAGGATAATATAACTGCAGCATACATGTGCAGATGTTAAATATCAGTGGCTATCCAAGGAGGCCAAGTGGCCAAGGAGAAGCGGTAGGGATGAAGTAGCGAGGGGCGCTTAGGACAGTCCACTTTGGAGATGGTCAGACCAGGAGGTAGTGTGTCTGTCATAATGTTTAAGTCTATTGTACATTATTGGACATTATGGTAAGATCTCCGGTGTCCCACAACATTTAGGTTATCAGTAGCACACCACATCGTGGGTTTAGAATGAGTTTTGCAGGCATGGAATCCACTAAGGCAAAGACAAAAATGCAGTAAAATTTAACTCAAGACAACAAAATACACAATGGAAATTAACATGAGTGTGGACTGTAATGGATCTGTTATTTCCAACCAGTTGCGTTATTGGCACACCTCAGAGCCAGGTAGGTGCCATCCTATTTCATAATTTTTCTTTACATTTTGCTTTGTCACTACTCAGGACAGTGTCCTAATAATGATCCATGGCCCAGTGAGCAGATCCAGGAGGCAGCAAAACAAAGGTGTCATAGAAGTAATAAGGGGAAAGACCAGACCCTATGGTTGTTGGTTACAGATTACAACAACACATTGGGAGTTATTTACCAAAGGAACATCCACTTTGCACTGCAAGTGCACTTGGAGGTAAAGTCGCTGTAGATCCGAGGGGGATATGCAAGGAAAATAAAAAACAGCATTTTAGCTTGCACGTGATTGGATGATAAAATCAGCAGAGCTTCCCTTCATTTCAGATCTACCCCTTAGATTTAGAGTGACTGCACTTCCAAGTGCAAAGTGGATTTGCCTTTCGTAATAATAACCCCTCATTGTTCGAATATTTGGATCTTTTTAGGGATGAACAAGCCTGATGTGCAGACACCTGACTGCAGTGCATGGAATTTTTTTTTTTTTTTGGCACAGGTTAAAATAATAGAGGAACAGAGTTAGGATTGATACATACAGTATCTGACTTGCTATTCTGTAATCACATAGGCATTTGTTAATATCTGATCTTTCTTTAGCCTAGTGTGACATCTTCTGTTGATGAATAAATTGCAAGTTATTTAAATCAATGTATAATATCCATATCTTTCAGTGGCTTTCATAAATCTAGTTGTGAAGAGTATTAGCAACCTCTTTGCTTATTTTTTCTGTGTACCAATCACTTTGTTCATAAAAAGATTAAAATATTAGTGAGTGGTGCCCATGGTAGCTGATGAACGTTGGGTCTTTTTCTTTCTTTATTGTTAGTGAGGGGTGATTTTTTACTTGTTACTAACACCTATAATGCATTTTTGTTGTTGTTACCGATTTCATCACATCTGCTCTTTCTTTATCCCAGGAGAGAGATGTACCACGAAGCATCCCATGCTATAGTGTAGCTTAAGCGTACAGACCTCAGCTTGAATATCCCATGTAGTGTTTAATCCTTGCTGGGGGTGTATGCGAGACTTAGCCTAGGGGGAGGGAGGGAGGGATTGAATGAAGAACAGGAATAATTAACTTTCAAAAAAGTCAAGGATTTTGCAGGTTAAAAAAATACCCATCTGTGAAACTAGACAGATTAAATTTTAATGATCTGGACATCCCACATTATCATCTTTGTGAAATGACCTTTAACATTGCTTTGTGGCCTCTCATAGTCTTATCATGCGTGGTATGTCATCGATAGCTACACCACTTCCAAGTATCTTAAAGTGTATCTTTACTTGAGAACAAAAATGTAATGCTTTGCAGCTTACTAGTCCGTAGATGTGGTGGCTGTGCTACGTTCTTTTATTCTTTCTTTTTTGTAGGCCAAGTAACATTTCTGCAAATATAGAAAAATACCTGTCTATTCTGCCAGAAACAGTTTTTTTTAACTTATTTTTTTATTGAGTTTTTTTAATAAACTCATACAAAAGCTGAGTGCCTAGGCCAGTGATGGCGAACCTTGGCACCCCAGATTTTTTGGAACTACATTTTCCATGATGCTCAACTACACTTCAGAGTGGTTGTGCATCATGGGAAATGTAGTTCCAAAACATCTGAGGTACCAAGGTTTGCCTTCACTGGCCTAGGCCATCGCAGGGGTAGGGCACACAGCCAAAACACTACTAACAAAACCATATACAGGTAGTCTATGAGTTACAAACATCCGACTTACAAACGACTCATACTTACA
Organism: Lithobates pipiens; assembly: GCF_037356315.1. NCBI lineage: Eukaryota > Metazoa > Chordata > Amphibia > Anura > Ranidae > Lithobates > Lithobates pipiens. The sequence continues at coordinate 160,695,019 of NW_027507685.1, read as the reverse complement.
AACGGAGGGAGATGACAGGAAGTGAGAGTAAATCTCCCCCTAGGAAGGGAAATTCACTCCTGTAAGACCCCTTTCACACCACACCGCCCATTGCGTCGGCGGTAAAATGCCGCTATTATTAGCAGCGTTTTACCGCCGGATTTGCAGCAGATTTGCGGCGCATTTCAGCCGCTAGCGAGGCACTTTTACCCCCCGCTAGCGACCGAGAAAGGGTTAAAACCGGCGATATTACAGCACTGCCCCATTGATTTCAATGGGGAGCAGCGGTAGAAGAGCGGTAAACACACCGCTCCTTCACCGCTCCAAAGAAGCTGCTGGCAGGACTTTTTTTCTGACGTCCTGCCAGCTCACCGCTGTAGTGTGAAAGCCCTCGGTCTTTCACACTACGCACAATGGTGCAGCTTCTTTAGGGCGGATTGCAGGCACTATTTCTAACGCTATAGCGGCTGCAAAACGCCCCGGTGTGAAAGGGGTCTAAGAGTTAATATGGGAAAAAGGTGTCTTCACTGAAGCTTTATTACCAATCCTTGTTTCCAGGACAACCCAAATTTTTCAAAATCCAATAGTCACAGGGACAGAAAGTGAGGGGAAATCTTCTGAACAGGAGTACAGAAGGCAAAACAAATATTACAGGTGTTACCCTTCCCTGTTCTATCCAAAAAATTTAACAATTTTTTTTGGCTGGAGCTACACTTATATTTTTTTTACCTTCTCCAACTTGCATACAAATTCAACTTAAAGCGGAACTTCAGTATTTTTTTTTCAACTTTCCTATTAAATCCTCTGCCCTTGTTTTAACTTTGGATAGTAAAACATTTTCTTTCTGCCAGTAAATACCTTATGCAGCCCACTTACTGTTTCTTGTCTGGTAAAAAGCCTAGGCTTATGACATCATGCACAGCTCTCTCTCTCACTCTTGTGAGAGTTTGCCATGAAGGGATGGGGGATGAGTCATAAGAGAGCCAATGAGAGCTGCAGAGCTGGAGGTGTGCCTCTGTGTCTGGATAAAACCAGGAAGTGAGCAGGCAGCAGCTTCAGCTGCGCACAGTTAAAATGGCTGCAGCCAGACTTAGTGGAGGGAGATTTCTGCAGCATATTTGGCAAGTACAGAATCACAGTATATATAAAATAATATGCAAAGTTGTTGAAGGGAAGCTTCAGAATGGCAAAGATGTTTTTATTACAAATTATGTGAGCAGACTGCAGTTCATCTTTAAGAACAAACCTACAGAACCTATCTTCTTTGTAACCCATGGACTGCCTGTACAGTTAAAGCAAAGCAAACCAAGTTAGCTCACAGTGTTTTTGTGTGGCTCATATAAAACAGGTAAGAGGTACGAAGGCAGTAGACTTGCAATGCATACCCATTACACAAATACAGTATGGTCCTTCCGCACTGTCCTTGTTACTTACTGTATATCTGGGTAAGCACCAAATGAACTTCGGCCCGTTTCTCAGGAAAGGCCACCACTTGCCTGAGCGGAGTGGGAAATTGTCACTCTAAATTCACTGTGTGGGTGGCTTTATCACTATCATTCGATTCAAAGGAGCTAAACATAAAATTGTTGACCAAACAGTGGCTACGTTTCACCAGATGCAGCCGCTGTTTGGGTGTTGGAAATTAAAAAAAATTGGAAACTTATGCAGCCATTTCATCTAAGGGCTGTAAGCTACAATGTAATTATTTTTGAGTTTAAATATCCTTTAAGTATGTAATAATTAACTTACTGGTGGTAATTATTGCTTTTACATAAATATCTAAAAAATAAAAACACTTATAAAAGGCTATGAAATGATTTAGTAATTCTAAACCTTATTTATTCAAGTATCTGATGTCCATTTCTTTTGGCTATTGAGGTCACTGGGATGCGTTTGCCTTGAACCCAGTGAAATATGGGAGAATGAAAGAAAGGATCTGATTGGTTGCCTTGAGCCACCGGAGTAGGTTTTCCAATGTTTTAATAAACAAGGTTTGCTGTGCTTTTTGCCAGTTTTGACATTTATTGACATCGGAAAAGTGTCATAGCAGCGCCATTTAGCGATTGATCTGCTGGAAGTTGTTTGAATCAGCCCATTAATAACTAGCGGAGCTGTACATCCTGAGTGCTTTGCAGGAGTGCAGCTGTGATATTTCCCGGAAATTTTTACTCATGTCGTTTTTATAGTTTACCGCTGGCTGCTGTTAGGATGTGCACAAACAAGCCCATTCTTTACAAAGGGTTAAACTGAAATGCTACGCCTTATTATAAAAACCGTTCCTTTGTAGTACAGGTTTTCTTGCTGAGCAGAAATAACCCTTCTCGTATATCGTAGACAAGCTTTGTTCTAAAGGTATCGCTTAAAGGGAAATACATTAGAAACATACTGAATCCATATTCAATACAGATCATGATTAACAAAGGATCTGAATCTCAGGCTACATCCAGAGCTTAATTTGCATATTAAAATGAAACAGGGATTTCCAAAGTTATTAAATATTAACTGGGTCTGTGGCTTGTGGAAGTGAAATCTCTGGGCTCTGTGAGATTTATATTGAAGCTGTATAGGGTCTGGGTTGACTGGGGCATCTACTAGGGTCAAGCTGAAACTTAAAAATGTAAAGTCAGCGACAGTGAAGAAGAAGCAAGTCACTTTACTCACTTTATAGCAGCACCCCTTTTTATTATTATAATTTTTTTTTTTTAGAACGGCCTTTTTGTCATTCTTTTGAGGCCTTATGTAAATTCTCATACAAATAACTCTAATAACAAAAGAATGTAGCAATTCATTGCAGAATCCCATTTGATTTCTTATATGTAAGCTAAGCATCTATGTTTTACAGTAATGATAAAAAAACTAGTTAAACAAAAATGTTGTGATTCTTTTCTCTTTTTGCTCCAAAATACCACAAAGAAGCAAAATCTTTGCTTGACAACTAGATTCAGTTCAAATCATGTTTGTAAATAGCTTAGTAAATGTAACCAGTGACCAAAATGTGCTGTGCTGAATGAATCTTTACTGAAACTGATCTGTGACATTCTGTAAATTCTTCTGCTCTGGGGTATTTATTAACATAAACCTGGGCAGCACACTGGCTAAGTGGTTAGCACTTCTGCCAGGCAGCACTATGGTCAATGGTTCGAATCCCAACCACAGCACTACTTGCCTGGAGTTTGCATGTTCTACATGTGCCTTTTTGGGTTTTCCCTGGGTACTCTGCTTTCCTCCCACACTTCAAGGACATGGTAGTTGGTTAATTGGCTCCTGTCTAAATTGGCCCTAATGTATGTATGAATATGAGTTAGGGAACTTGGATTGTAAGCTCCTTGAGGCCAGAGACTGCATAAATAGACGGTGTAAGTACCTGTAATAAATAAATTAAAATAAATCTACCAGAACATAAATAAAGGAGCTGCCACCACTGACTTATTCTTAAAGGTGCAGGACACAGGCCATCATCCTGATCCTTAGACATTTCAGTATAACTAAAGGCAAAACTTTACTTTTAATTTTGGATAAAGTGGAAAGAGATAGAACACATCAGGTTTCTATTGCCATCTGTGCTTCTGTTAGGTAGATTCACTCTGTATTTTTCCTGTTTATCGTTATAACCGAGAGTGAAAGTGAAAAACAATCCAACATTTTGGAGTATCACCAGAACAGGAATAGAGGATAACAATTCTAATGGGGACACTAGTTCTGGTGACATATAACCCTCGGTTCATCCAAAATGGAGATAACTAGTTGGTGTTAATTTAGGCATAGTTTTCATCAGCTGCATGTTTTCAGTGATGAAAACTAAACTAAAATAACATTTAAATCAATTTAATTGACAAACTGTGATGAAAATCAATTTCAATTAACAAAACATGAATGAAAATGTGAGGGAGGAACTTCTGCTTTCCTCAGAGCGCCGCCTGTCTGTTAAAGCCCCAGCCCCCTCAATCCATCTGCAAGCTGTTTTGGCAGACTCCCATCATTCCTATCCCTTTCCTATGCAGTTCCACACGTTATACTCATTAGCACTATCTCATGGGTGCCCTTTGCTGGTCTTTTCTAAATCAGCAACACAATTCCATCCCCAGCCTAGATAGCACATTAAAGTTTAACCACATTTTCGACCAAGACTTTTCTGGCACTTTTTGTTTAATGTGGTATTTTTTTGCTACAAAATTACCCCCAAACATAATATATATATATTTTTAGCCGAGATAGTAAAAAATAAAATGGCAATTGTCATTTTTTTATGTCGCATGGTATTTACGCAGCGTTTTTTGAAACACATTTTTTAAAAAAAATACATTTTAATGAATTTTAATGCAAAAAAAAAAGTCACGCTTTAAAATTGCACACACTCGTGGACTGGTGACAAAGTACGATACCTAAAAAGCTCCTAAATTTTTATTTTTTTTAACAGATTACCTGTTTAGAGTTACAGAGGAGGTCTAGCTCTAGAATCATTGCTCTCGCTCGACCGCTTGCGGCAATACCTCACATATGGCACGAACACTGTTTACATATGTGTGCAACGTATGCGTTCGCTTCTGCGCGTGAGCACAGAGCGATGGGGGTGCTTTACATTTTTTTCCCTATTTTTTATTTTACACCAAGATTATAGAGGCACTTCCGGGCTTCGTTATAGGTCGGAATTTTGACGTTAAATACCAGGGTTATGGCAGCAGATGACCTAACCCCGGTATTGTCTTAAATGGCAGGCAGTGACCTTTAAGATAAAAGTGGTCTCCACGGCGGATTCGCCGCAAGCTCACTTTTATCGCGGCGGGTGAGGTGCCCCCCCTCCCGCCACGTCTTGATTGTCTCCGCCACTTACCAGAGCCATTGGTAGCGGCGGAGACGATCCAGCCATTTCCCCTCCGAGGCACTGTGTCGAGTGAGGGAATGATGGCCACCACTCGATTCAGTGACTTGGATGAAGGCAGTGACGTCAAACGCCACTTCCGCCCAATAAAGAGGTCCTGTCATGCTTTTTTTTCCTATTACAAGGGATGTTTACATGTAATATTAATAAAAGTTAGCCAAAACTTTTTTTTCAAAGGGACAGTGTAAAAATAAAAAGTTAAATAAATAAGAATTTTTTTTTTTAAAGTGCTCCGTCCCGCCGTGCTCAGGCGCAGAAGCGAGCACATACGTAAATGGTGTTCAAACCACACATGTGAGATATCGCCACGATCGTTAGAGTCAACAGAGCAAGAATTCTAGTAAAAGACCTTCTTTGTAACTCAAAAATGGTAACTTGTAGAAATTTTTAAGTGTCAAAGTTTGTCACCTTTCCACGAGCTGGCGCAATTTTGAAACATGACATGTTGGGTATCAATTTACTCGGTATGACATTATCTTTCACAATATATATAAAAAAAAGGGCTAACCTTGCTGTTTTCTTATTTTTTTTTTTTATTAAAAAAAGTGTATTTTTTCAGAAACAATTGCGTATGTAAGGCCTCTGTGCAAATATGGTGTGACATAAAGTATTGCAATGACCGCCATTTTATTCTCTAGGGCAGGGGTAGGCAACCTTGACCCTCCAGCTGTGGTGAAACTAAAAATCCCAAGAGATATAGCAAGACACTGACAGTCACAGGCATGACTCCTAGAGGCAGAGGCATGGGATTTGTAGTTTCACCACAGCTGGAGTGCTGAGGTTGCCTACCTCTGCTCTAAGGTGTCTGAAAAAAATATATATATATAATGTTTGGGGTTCTAAGTAATTTTCTAGCAAAAAAATATTTTAACTTGTAAACAACAAGTTTGAAAAATAGGCCTGGTCCTTAAGTGGTTAAAGACAATCTGGTCTCTGGTAACATCTATGGCCAGCCGCAAGAACCATTGAATAGTGGCTCTGGTAAAATGATAAGCCCGAGAAACACCAGCGAGCAGTGGAAAGATGTCCCCTCCTGCTGCTTCTGAAAGCAATCCGGCAGCTAATTTACTGTTCTGACTGTTTTCATGAGAATGCCTGTCGCTGGCTGAAAAAAAAAAATACTAGAGTTATGGCTGATAGCTTCAGCCATAACCCTGGTAAACTACGGCTAAATCTGTGTCTGTAGTGCATGTTCAAACCTTAAAACCATAAATTATAACATGCTATTAGATTTTTATATAGTAGAAGTAATAAAAAACATTTTTACTCCAGTGATTTTTGCAATTCAAGAAAAATGCTTTAATAATGCATTAAAATTTAAATAAACTCATTTGATTTTAGTTGACTGAAATGTACTGGAGATTTTAGTCGACTAAAACTAAAACAATCTAGATGACTAAAATATGACTAAAACGTAAATGGCATTTTAATCAAAAGACTAAAACTACAATTTAATTGAAATTTAACATCAAAGTTTATCTTGCCAGTCAGCGTGTTCGAGAGATCTAGACATAGCCACTGAGGCGGAGGATTGGCGTAAATTGAGCACACATATTCATAAAGAGATTTTAAACGTTGGTCTAGGTTGGATCGAGGCTGGCTATAAAGTACATGCCAGATGGTATTTGGTCCTGGAGCGTCTTTCAAAAATGTACCCTGGATCATCTGCCTCTTGCTTTAGGGGTTGTGGCCAGATAGGTATGGTTCCGCACACATAGTGGACTTGTCCCAAAGTGCGCTGTTTTTTAATGAGTCTATTTATTCATTCCTTTATTTTTTCAGTCACAATGGTTATTATTACTAAGCATTGCCCTACTAAATAAATTAGTTTAAAGTGGTTGTGCACGGGAGTGACATCATCAAGGCTCTGGCCAGTCACAGTGCCGGAGCTGCGATACCCAGAAGTCACTCTGGGATAGATGTCGGAGGAGGGAAACGAAGGTTGCTTCGGGGGCTTCCATCTCAAGTAAGTTATTCATACTGAGCTAGTATGCTATGCATACTAGCTCATTATGCCTTTGCCTTGCAGAGTGTATTTTTTTTTTTTTTGGCTTTACTTCCTCTTTAAACAAAATGTACCAAGACGCACACACACTCTAATAACCTAATCTTACCAGTGTTCAACAAATTGTCAGTACTGGGGAGTAGTATCCCCCATAAATGACTATAGGTAGTATGACAATGGAGAGCTCACTTGAATTGTTTAATATAAGCTAGTTGTCTTCTCAATCTAAAGATCTCTTTAAACAGGACACATACTTACAAAGTGTTAAATTTCATAATTTCTCTATGTACCATATGCAAACCAGATAAGCCCTCTCTGTGATGACCATTCATTCACTAGGGCATTATGGGGATACTTTAAGTCTTTTTTTTTTTTCATAAATATGATCTCCTACTTAGTGGGGGATCATAGGGCAGACCATGGGTAGTTTCTCTTCCCTGCCATGGCTCTGCTATGTCCCCTCTTTTATAGTATGTATGCAGGTTTATGAAGGTACAGAGCTTAGTAAGGATTTTTTTCTGCTCTGCTTTATACTATTTGTGCTTTACTTTCTAAATATTAAATAAGAACAATTGAAAAAAAAAAATCTGACATCAAAATAAACACTGGTTCTTTTTTAGTTTTAGTTTAGGGTTTGTGCTTCTTAAAAACTAGATTGTCCTGCCGTAGTACTCCACAGCTGACGGGACAGATAGGGCAGCTTAAAAGATGGAGGAGTTGCACCATGAAAGATGTCAATGAAGTTATCCTTCATTATCAGGTTGATGGCCCTATCCCTCCTAATGCGGAGTACTACTTCTGAGTAAGCTGGTGTTATATAGTTACATAGTAAGTGAGGTTGAAAAAAGTCACAAGTCCATCAAGTCCAACCTATGTGATTCGTATGCGTTTGAGTGGTTGACATTCTCAAATGTCTGTAAGAGATGTGCTATAAAACAAAAATATATCTACGCTGTGGAGAAACAAATACCAGGACAAAGCAACCTACACAAACATCTGTGACACCACATTTGTAGAAAAATCAATAAAATAGCGTGGAGCTAAATTAATTTGTAACAATAATAAATCTGCAAACTTATTATATAAAAAAAAGTCCCAATTGATAAAGTGCAAAAATAATGAAGACAAGTTCATAAATTGTGTAAAATCTCCAACATGATGAGAAGTATATAACTCTGTGTCCCAGTGAAAGTGTAAGTAATGACCTCCTACCCTAAAGTAAGGACCATATAAGGCTCAATAAAATTTTAATAAAGTGCTGCCTTCATAAAGGGCTCCAAATGCTTGTCACCATGGTAGATAAATCAGCCTCTTACCAAACAATATGGAAAATTACAATAAAATGGTCAAGAGCGCTTGTTAAAATGAGAATCTGCTCATGCTGCTTGTCTTCCTATTACTCAACCCATTGCAGAATGTAAAACAAGAGAGACAAACTTCATAGCGTAATACGTTAAAACAATGCCTCTTTAAACACTTCAGCCCTGGAAGGATTTACCCCTTTCCTGACCAGAGCACTATTTGCGTTACGACACTGTGTCACTTTAACTGACAATTGCGTGGACGTGTGACGTTGCACCCAAACAGAATTGACATCCTTTTTGCTATAATAAATATCCCCAGAAATATATAAAAATAAAATAATTTCTTCCTCCATTTTAGGCCAATGTGTATTCTTCTACATATTTTTGTTCAAAAAAAAATCACAATAAGCGTAATTGATTGGTGTGCGCAAAAGTTATGGCGTCTACAAAATAGGGGATAGATTTATGGCATTTTTATTATTAATTTATTTTAATTAGTAATGGCGGAGATCTGCATTTTTTTTGTGACTGCGACATTGTGGCGGACACATCGGACCCTTTTGACACTATTTTGGGACCATTGGCATTGATACAGTGATCAGTGCTATAAAAATGCCCATTACTGTGTAAATGATACTGCCAGGAAAGGGGTTAAACATTAAGGGGCAATCAAGGGGTTAACTGTGCTCTAACTGTAGGGGGATGGGCTCACTAGAACATGACAGATCATGGCTCCTGATTACTGGGAGCTGTAGATCTCTGACATGTTGCTAGGCAGAACAGGGAAATACCTTGTTTACCATCTCCTCGCTCTGCCTCTCCCTACCACGATCGCAGGCTACAAACGGACATAGAGTCTGCGGGAACCGTGGACACGCTCATGTGGCAGGCACCCACTAGTCCGCAATTTAAAGGCGTCGTACAGGTACGCCCATTCGCGCAGCGGCACCATTGTCCTGACATGCGTCGTCATACACTGGTCGGCAATCGGCTATTAATAGAATAGATCTTTGTTACAATATCGCTAAAACACCCCCAAGCAGGGGGCCTATGAACGTCAATATCTCCTCCAGACAGATAGCGTGATGATGTCACGTGTAGGCCACACCTGACGTGTGAGGCCATTACTTGCACTTTCATTTCAGCACGTGATTATGTACTTCTCATCATGCGGGAGATTTTAAACAATTAACATTTTTGCACTTTATGAGTTGGGACTTTTTTTAATTTATTTATTGAGGTTTTTTTTATATATTGTTTAATAAGTTTGCAGAATTGTTATTGGTACATATTGATTTAGCGCAACAGATGTGTTATACCAGCATTCTGTGTGTCTTCCTGCCAGCAGTCTTTAACTAATTGCCGCCTGCCCACCGTCAAATGACAGAGGGAAGGTGTGGCTCTCGTTCTGGGTGAAAGTCATATGACGATGCACCCGAAGGGCAGTGCGGCATTGCTAGGACACGGTGTGACCCTGATCTCTTTAATCATGTGATCGGCTGTGTCCAATTACAGCCGGTCACATGTAAATACAAGAAGTGCTGTGATTAGCAGCATCTCCTCACATGGAAGAACAGGGCGTGTAATTGGGGCACTGATCATCATGATTACAGTAAAGCCCCAGAAGTGCCACCAATCAGTGCCCATCAGTGACACAAATAAATGCCCATTACTGGTGCCAGTCAGTGCTGCCTTTTAGTGCCCATCAGTGCTGCCCAACAGTGCCGCTTATCAGTGCGGCATAATAGTGCCTCCACATCAGTGCACATCTGTGAAGGAAAAAAATGACTTATTTATAAAATTTACTGACAGAAACGAAAAAACATACAAATGGAAATGTCATATACAAACTCGCCTTCATTCTACATATTGTACTGTGTGTGTCTGTTGTAGGACATTGGACCGACGCCAATGCAAAGTACATTGCCAAGTTCCTTGTATTCCAGCATGAAAACTTAATTTGTTTATCTAAAAAAAAAAAAAAAATTCAAATAAAAAAAAAAATGTGCTAATTTTTGGGTTGGCAAAATCCTTTAAAGGGTTTGTAAAGGCAGAAGATTTTTTATCTTATGCATTATCCACTTCAATACCAGGCACTTTCACCCCTTCCTGCCCAGGACAATTTTCAGCTTTCAGCGCTGTCACACTTTGAATGGCAATTGTGCGGTCATGCTACACTGTACCCAAACTAAATGTTTTATCACTTTCTTCCCACAAATAGAGCTTTCTTTTTGTGGTAATTGATCACCTCTGGAGTTTTTATTTTTTCCTCAACAAACGTAAAATGGCCAACATTTAAAACAAACAAAAAAAGTTTTTTTTTTTCCTGTTATAAAATTTTGTTTTCCCTTTCACTGGCGGGCACTGATGGGCACTGATGAGTTAGCACTGATAAGGAGGCACTGTTATGTTGAATTGATGGGTACTGATGTGCGGCACTGATGGGCAGCACTGATGATGAGGTACTGACAGGTGTTACTGCTGGCCACTGATTGGCACTGTGGTGGGCACTGGCACTGTGGTGGGCACTGGCAGACTTTATTATTGGGGCACTTCAATGAAAGTTCATTGTTTCTTCCTGTCAGCGTGTAACTGCCTGGCCCTACGAGGTGCAAGCAGAGAACTTACACTGACAATCTACAGGAGTGCCCTGCTTTGCAGGCTCCTAGTAAAAAATAAAAATAAAAAAAATAATACATTCACATTTTTTTTTACCTGCAAACAGGTGTGCATGTATTATTTTATTACAAAGGTGAAGTTCTCATTTAAACAAAAATATCTTTTCATTGCTTTGTGATCCTATTTCTTAAATATTCTTGTTTGCACTCTCGGTTCGAACTCTTCAAATTGTCCAAAAGGAAAAACTGGTGTCTCGTTTTAATATATTTAGATGGTCACTTCTAAATTATTATGCGTTAATCATTTAGTTTGGTGTGGAACATGTATTATATAGTGTTGCTTTTTGTCACTTAAAAGGCTAATATTACTGCTGTCATTTTATAGGCTCTTGGAAGTAAGGTTTTGGGCATCTGAAGTATAAGAATGGTACTCTGCATACACTCGAGGCAGAGCTCAAGCTAGCCGTGTTAATGATGTTGGGATGAGTTCATGATCCACTTGTAATAATGTCCTACTGATATGTTGCCTTTTTCTGTGTTTTAATATTAAGTCTCAGTATATTTCTCAATAGGATTTAACGAGTCGTCTGCCTGGAGCATTTATTCCCACAATTGCATTAAAAACGAACGAATTGACTTTGTATTTGACATTTTTGAAGGCTGTCAGAAGCATTGGATATTGAATACCAAATGTCAAATTAGTGTTTTTAATAGGGACACAGGAACATGAAAATGTAACGTGTAGTACCACATGTCTACCTTTGGTAAGTGTATCGGATGGTGTTGTATAGATAAAAGAATTACCCAGGCCATACACATATAGGTTTATTTCATTTACCCCGTGGGCTGAACAAAGGAAATCAAATACATTCCTCTATCCGTGCTAAACAGCATGGATGGATGAATTTTCCACTGCGACTATTCTATTCTGATAGCTGGTGGTTAGTGAGTTGTTATTGGGGTTTAGAAGTCTGTTCAGCTTGTGGAGGGACCTGTCTGGCTGGGACATGAATTGTTCAAATGGGTAGGTGAGAAGAGCCAGAATCAGTCAGTGGAAAGTCACAGTTGCAGTTTTAGTACCCCCTGTCGCCCACCTGAACTGTCAGTGTATACACCACTCCCAAACCGCCCTGCCTATTGGAATTAATGGGCAGCGCTGCCAAAGCACCTACAAAGCGCTTCAGCAGCACCGCAACATGGACGCATTTAACCCTTTGGCCGCTAGCTGGGGATAAAAGTGCCCGCTAGCTGCCAAAAAGCGCCGCTAAAACTATTGACACTTTACTGCTAACAGACCCCCACCTCAGTGTGAAAGTACCCTTAACCACGTGACCACTGGCCACTTAAACCCCCTTCCTAACCAAACCAATTGTCAGCTTTCGGTGCTCTCACACTTTGATTGACAATTACTCAGTCATGCAACACTGTACCCATATGAAATTTTTGTCCTTTTTTTCACACAAATATAGCTTTCTTTTGTTGGTATTTAATCACCGCTGTTTTTTACATTTTTTGTGCTATAAATCAAAAAAGACTTAAAATGTGGTTAAAAAAAATCGTTGTTTCTGTTAAAATTTATTGCAGAGTATTGGCAAGCATTGGCAAAGTATTGGCAGAGTACTGCAGAGTATTGGCACTGAGCAGCACAGTGGGTACTACAGATCCAGCCCACAGCGCTACTACAAACGATCTCTCCCCCTCTCCCCTCGCACTGTACAGATCAGTACAGAGACGGGAGGGAGGAACCGGTTTGTTTACAAGTGATTGCTGTCTTTTGATGGAGCGATCACGTGGTAAATGGCCACTACGACCAGCCATTTACTGTGATCAGTGATGCACCGGGTCTTCCGGATGTTTCCGGGAGCGCGCCACAGGGGGTGCGCGAGAGCAACATTCTGGGAGGACATCCATGAACGACCTGCCAGAATAAGCTGACTGCGCTCTAGCCTTCTTTCGACTATGGCCCAGTCGGCAAGTGGTTAAGAGTACTCTCTATTCTATAGGATCATGCAGGAAGGTTGATGACCTCACAATCTGCACTTCAGAACCTTTCTCAGTTTATATCTAACTTTTTACAGCTTTTCACCAGGGCGTAGTGGTAGGACCCAACAATTTAACAGCAGATTTTTCAATGCAGTGTAAGGTCTGTTTTAAAATGGAGTAGATTGTGAATAAAATATATCCTAGAACTTTGAGTATGAAACAAATAGATTTGAATAATTTTCATAGCACTATGACTGTGATCTGTAGAACTACCATTTTTGCTGTTGCTTTCACTGCTATGAGAATGTATGTGAGAGTTCTTGTGTCCACGTAAGGTAGACATAGCTGGTGTTCATCACATTTACCTGGACTTGCTCTATAATGTTGAAGAATGTTTCCAAGTGGCTTCTTCCTCTGTAATAAGTGTCAGAATCATACCCAGTTTATCAATCTCCCTGTTCTGATAACATATTGTAGTCATGTTACGAGCAGCCAGCATTGCTGGTTTTCCATTTTCAATGCTCATAGTATCTTTATTAACCGAGCCTTTTATGAACTTTGTTTTCACATTAGACTAGACTGATTTGGCTTTGGTCTTGTAGTGATTTGGATCTAAGTGCAGTGAGGGTTAAAAGATAGGCAGACAGAAAGAGAAAGATGTCTAACCAAAGAGGAAATTCAATAGCTTCAGACAATGGGCTGTGAAGATTCAGCCCATAACAGATATTTACAACAAAAGGGTCATACAAAACCATTCAACTGCATGAGAACATATCCTCTAGTTTTCTATCAATCTTCCTTGTAAGGCCCTTTGTACACGGGACCTTTAGCTGCAATGCCTCCAAGCCCGGTGTGTTAGTGCGCCCAGGAGGCACAGGTGTAGCGTCCAGCCTGGCTGCCTGCAGCCGGCCTATAGGTTCAGATAAGCCCTGTAATCTGTGTAAGTGGTTTGTACAGAATGTGTAATGTATGATTTATTGCAATTGCTAGATTTCAGCTAGCCTCTGGGTGAGGTGACTGGCTGCAGTTAATCCCTCATTGTGGTAAATTTCCTTCCCTACAGTGGTGGTTGGATGGGGATTTGAATGATCAGAATTATGCAAATGATCATTCATTTTAAATGATTGTCTTTAAATGTGCCTGAGTGGGTTAGACCTGTTACCGTTAGATCTATTTAATTATGTGATAAAGATAAGAAAAGGTATACAGTAGGTGATGTTGGTTTGCAAAAAAAAAAAAAGAAGAAGAAGAAAGTTTGAAATAGTGCATAGCTATTGGATGCAGTATTGGAATTTGAACAGAACTATAGATAAAATGCAAACGACCTATTGTCAATTACAATCTATAGGTGTTGTTCTCTACCATATGCTGAAAAAACATTAATTTACATTCTATTGTAGAAATAGGAGCACTTACCTGTATGTAGACCACTCTCGTATCAACTATTGATCTAGAAATAATCGGCATGTCTCCATCATGTGATCACCAGGAAATTAACCAAACATACATACTTTTAAATATTTTTGTCCAGGGTCTTTATTAAAACAATGTACCAAATAGAAAATGTATATGACCCTAAAAAAGGTTAGAACTGTTTAAAGCAATGGCCTCCAAACTGTGGCCCGGGGGCCGGATGCGGCCCTTTGCTTACTTTTATCTGGCCCTAGGGGCATTATTGCCTCCACGGCCAGGAACAGTGGGTCATAGTACCTGACACTGACAATAGGGCACTATTCCTTTCACTGTCACAAACTATGTCACACTATTCCTCCCATTGACAACAATCATGAGGTACTATACCTCCCACTGACTCCAATAGTGGGGCACTATTCCTCCCGCTGACTCCAATGGTGGGGCACTATTCCTCCCACTGACTCCAATGGTGGGGCACTATTCCTCCCACTGACTCCAATCATGGGGCATTGTTTAATGCCCCTGATGCCAGGACATTTTCTTCTCCAACTGGGCACAGTCCAGCCCCCCTAAAACTGTAAAACCGTAAACTGTATCTTTGTTCGGAAAGTTTGGAGACCCCTGGATTAAAGCGATATTAAGCCCAAAATCAAAGATTTAGATATTGCAGCTTACCAATCATTAGATTTGGTGGCTGTATTTATTCTCCTAAAACAAATGCAGTCGTCACATCTAAGAAGTAGTAAGCTGCAATATAATAAATGTTTGCTTTTGGATTTTAATACAGGGATTTTAACTAACTTTGTTGCAGATTCCTACCTTGTGTTATTCTGAAGAAATAGCAGTTTGTTTCTCTGTGTTCATGTGGAAAACAAATCTGTCTGGGAGTGATTATATAATTTATAATTTAGCTGCTGCACTTGTTCTAATCATGGATTCTAATGGGAAAATCGATGCAGACTCTGCATCCCTTTAGATGTGATTTCCCTTTGGCACTATCTCAGCAAAAATGACATTTTGTTGCAGGGAATGCCCAAAATCTGATTTGTATCTTAGTGCACACTTCTGGGAAAATTAGTGAGCCAATCAAACAAGCAGGAAATTACATACCCATGGGGGCTCTCTGTACACCATCTGTGTACAGAATACCTCCAGGTTGCCATATTGCATTTTACAGAAAATTAGAGTGCTGCAGATTGAAAAGGAAAGGTCATTTTTTTAAATAACATGCAATTACAATATGACTTATATAGCAAATGTTGGAAGGGATTTTCAGAGAACTGGAGTTCTCTGCTTGGCTCAGCTCTGCCATTGAGTCCAGCTCCTCTTGTTGGTACCATTATGATTCTCTGTTCTCTTACTATAATGATATATAACTTTATCTAGCATAACACTAATGATACGTCTGACAGGTGTAAATCCATTGTATTGTATTGGTCAAGGCAAATAGGTGCGGTTGGGAACTCAAGTGCTGAGATTACTACTACAAAGTTTCTAAGAGATATACTGTATGTAATGTTGGTGTGTGACTTAGTCCATGATGAGCTGTATAGAATTGAAATCACCATTTTCAGTTGGGAATTCATGCTCTTGTTTTGCAGATACTTTCTGTCTACAGTGCCTTGAAAAAGTAATCACACCCCTTGAAATTTTCCACATTTTGTCATGTTACAACCAAAAATGTAAATGTATTTTATTGGAATTTTATTTGATAGACCATCACAAAGTGACACATAATTGTGAAGTGGAAGGAAAAAGATAAATGTTTTTCAACATTTTTTACAAATAAATATCTGCAAATTGTGGCATGCGTTTGTATTCAACCTCCTTTACTCTGATATCCCTAACTAAAATCTAGTGGAGCCTATGCCTTCAGAAGTCACCTAATTAGTAAATAGAGTCCACCTGTGTGTAATTTAATATTAGTATAAATATAACTGTTCTGTGAAGCCCTCTGAGGTTTGTTAGTGAACCTTAGTGAACAAAAAGCACTGCGAAGGTCAAGGAACACACCAGACAGGTCAGGGATAAAGTTGGGGAGACTTTTAAAGCAGGGTTAGGTTATAAATAAAAATCCCAAAAAAACCAACCCAACGTACCAATGCCCTATCAGATGGTTCCGGAAAAGCTGCCAAAATATTAATAAACTAACTCAATTGACAATTACGATACTACAAATGTGTGAATTTTTGCCTGGAACAATTTGTAATGAAACCTGTCACCCATTTTCTTGAAATACCTAATAAAATCTTTATGGGAAAAAAAAAAATACCAAACTTATCTCACGGAGCACTGTTCAATACATCATCTGAAAATGGAAAGCATATGGCACAACTGCAATTCTACCAAGACATGACTGTCCACTTGAACTGACAGGCCGGGCAAGAAGAGCATTAATCAGAGAAGCAGCCAAGAGGCCCATGGTAACTCTGGAGGATCTGCAGAGATCCACAGCTCAGGTGGGAGATTCTGTCCACAGGACAACTAGTCATGAGCGCCACAAATCTGGCCTTTATGGAAGAGTGACAAGAAGAAAGCAATTGTTGAAAGAAGGCCATAATAAATCCTGTTTGCAGTTTGCTAGAAGCTATGTGGGGACACAGCAAACTTGTGGAAGAAGATGCTCTGGTCAGATTAGACCAAAATAGAATTTTTGGGCCCAAAAGCAAAACGCTATCTGTGGCGGAAAACTAACACTGCACATCACCCTGAGCACACCCTATTCCCACCGTGAAACATGGTGGTGGAATGCTTTTAGTAGGAAAATTTTCTTTAGCAGGGACAGGGAAGCTGGTCAGAGTTGATGGGAAGATGGATGGAGCTAAATACAGAGCAATCTTAGAAGAAAACCAGTTAGAGTCTGCAAAAGACTTGAGACTGGGGCGGAGGTTCACCTTCCAGCAGGACAACGACCCTAAACATACAGCCAGAGCTACAATGGAATGGTTTAGATCAAAACATATCCCTGTGTTAGAATGGCCCAGTCAAAGTCCAGACCTAAATCCAATTTGTGGCAAGACTTGAAAATTGCTGTTCACAGACGCTCTCCATTCAATCTGACAGAGTTTGAGCTATTTTACAAAGAAGAATGGGCAAAGTTTTCACTCTCTAGATGTGCAAAGCTGGTAGAGACATCCCCAAAAAGACTTTACAGCTGTAATTGCAGTGAAAGGGGTTCTACAAAGTATTTACTAAAGGGGACTGAATATAAATGCACGCCACACTTTTCATATATTTTTTTGTACATTTTTTTTTGAAAACCATTTATTATTCTCCTTCCACTTCACAATTATGTGCCACTTTGTTTTTGGTTGTAGCATGAGAAAATGTGGAACATTTCAAGGGGTATGAATACTTTTCAAGCCACTGTACATGCATGACAGCTGCATGATATTTCTCAGGGCAACAGTGGGCAATGCTGCGTAATGTGTGTTGAAAGTGACAAAAAAGAAGCAAAACTTAAAAACAGAAACAGCCCTCTAACAAAATGTGTCCAAACTAATACCCTTTTTTTATTTTTATTTTTTTTTAAGGATAATCAGGCACTCTTTTAAAGTTTAACAAAAGGCATAAAACATTTTTCCGTTTCCTTTAAAGTGGAAAGGGCTTAGATTCATCATCTCTATTTGTCCTGTTTTTTGTTATCATCGAGAGTGAGGCCGCGTACACACGCGCGGACTGTTTGCCCAACCTTGTTCGTCAAACAGTTTCGGCAAACAGTCCGCTCAAAATTTGCATGAGCGGACTTGCCCACACACGAGCGGACTGTTTCAGCGAACTGTTTGCCAAACAGTCCGCTCAACTTTTGAAATGAACGGACTCGCCCACGTAAGGAGGAGGCAAATCCGCCCATTTCGAGCGCGTGTACAGGTAGGCGGGGCCCGCGAAGGAGACGTCGCGGGCTCCGCCGCCTGGAATGGGCTTAAAGGGGAACCCCAACGCCGAAAAAAATCGGCGTGGGGGTTCCCCCAAAGTCCACACCAGACCCTTGTCCGAGCACGCTACCCGGCCGGCCAGGAAAGGGGGGCGAGCGAGCGCGCCCCCCCTCCTGAGCCGTACCAGGCCGCGTGCCCTCAACATGGGGGGTGCCTTGGGGAAGGGGGGGCCGCGCCGTTGGTTGTCGGGGTCTGCGGGCGGGGGGCTTATCGGAATCCGGGAGCCCCCTTTAAGAAGGGGGCCCCCGGATACCTGCCCCCCACCCTATGTGAATGAGTATGGGGTACAATGTACCCCTACCCATTCACCTGTGAAATAAAGTACAAAAAAAAACACAACACAGGGAAAAAATATTTTATTGCACAGCTCCGGGGGTCTTCCGTCTTCGGGGGTCTTCTCGCCGGACTCCTCCGCTATCTGTGTGTAGCTCTTTTACTAGCGGAGGAGTCCGGCTTTCTTCCTCCCCGCCGCCGGCCTCTTCTCCCGACTTCGGGGGTCTTGTCCCCCTCTTCGGTTCTTCTGCCGGGCCACCGCGCCTTCTTGTAGCTCTTTTGCAGGCGGTGGCCCGGTCTTCTGTCGCCGCTGCCTTCCGTTCTTCTGTCGCCGCCTTCGGTTCTTCTGCCGGGCCACCGCGCCTTCTTGTAGCTCTTTTACAGGCGGTGGCCCGGTCTTCTGTCGCCGCTGTCGTCGCCGCTGTCGTCGCCGCCGCCGCCGCCTTCCATTCTTGTTCTTCTTCTTGTTCTTCTTCTTCTTCTCCTGGAGATGTTGACTCGACGAGCTCTCCGGCCGGAATGCCAGGGACACGCTCCGCTGCCACTTATATAGTGACAATGGGGCGGTGTCACATGGTATATGTCACATGGGTTGGTCACATGGTGACCCCGCCCCCTTACGATGTCATAGTCCCCATGTGACATCAACCCATGTGACCAACCCATGTGACATATACCATGTGACACCGCCCCATTGTCACTATATAAGTGACCGCACAGCGCGGCTCTGGCATTCCGGCCGGAGAGCTCGTCGAGTCAACATCTCCAGGAGAAGAAGAAGAAGAACAAGAAGAAGAACAAGAACGGAAGGCGGCGGCGGCGGCGACGACAGCGGCGACAGAAGACCGGGCCACCGCCTGTAAAAGAGCTACAAGAAGGCGCGGTGGCCCGGCAGAAGAACCGAAGGCGGCGACAGAAGAACGGAAGGCAGCGGCGACAGAAGACCGGGCCACCGCCTGCAAAAGAGCTACAAGAAGGCGCGGTGGCCCGGCAGAAGAACCGAAGAGGGGGACAAGTCCCCCGAAGTCGGGAGAAGAGGCCGGCGGCGGGGAGGAAGAAAGCCGGACTCCTCCGCTAGTAAAAGAGCTACACACAGATAGCGGAGGAGTCCGGCGAGAAGACCCCCGAAGACGGAAGACCCCCGGAGCTGTGCAATAAAATATTTTTTCCCTGTGTTGTGTTTTTTTTTGTACTTTATTTCACAGGTGAATGGGTTGGGGTACATTGTACCCCATACTCATTCACATAGGGTGGGGGGCCGGTATCCGGGGGCCCCCTTCTTAAAGGGGGCTCCCGGATTCCGATAAGCCCCCCGCCCGCAGACCCCGACAACCAACGGCCAGGGTTGTCGGGAAGAGGCCCTTGTCCTCATCAACATGGGGACAAGGTGCTTTGGGGTGGGGGGGCCGCGCTGCCCCCCCTTCCCCAAGGCACCCCCCATGTTGAGGGCACGCGGCCTGGTACGGCTCAGGAGGGGGGGCGCGCTCGCTCGCCCCCCTTTCCTGGCCGGCCGGGTAGCGTGCTCGGACAAGGGTCTGGTGTGGACTTTGGGGGAACCCCCACGCCGATTTTTTTCGGCGTTGGGGTTCCCCTTTAAGCCCATTCCAGGCGGCGGAGCCCGCGACGTCTCCCTCGCGGGCCCCGCCTACCTGTACACGCGCTCGAAATGGGCGGACTTTCCGAGCGGGAACAGTTTGCTCATTTCGAAAGTAGCCTACACACGGGCGGACTGTTCGCTCAAACACAGTTTCAGCGGACAGTTTTTCGGAATTTCCGAAAGACTTTGTCCGTCCAACTGTCCGCTGAAACTGTCCGCTGAAAGCCCACACACGGGCGGACTGTCCTCCCAAACACTGTTCAGCGGACAAGGTTGGGCGAACAGTCCGCCCGTGTGTACGCGGCCTCAAAGAACATCCCATATTGTGGGTTCTCACCAGAACAGAAGTCGAGGGGAAATCTTCCAATGGAGATACTAGTTCAGATGCAACCAGGAATTTCCACACTTTGGAGAGATTTCCTCTCATTTCCTGTTTCAACTATGAGACAGGAAGTGAAGTAAAATCTCCTCCAAAGGAAGCAAATGGCAAAAACACATAGACTGGTAGTCTAACTCTTCCTTAGGCCCCTTTCACACATGCTGATGGTATGTCCGTATTTCATCCATCCGTTTGTGGATGAAATACGGACATCCATTCATCCCTATGGGATAGCGGGTGTCTGCGGATGAGCATCCGCAGACACCCGCTATTGTCCGCCTCCGCAAATGTCCGATTCTGCAGACGGAGGAAAATCCTATTTTTCTGTCCGTCTGCAGAGCGGATCGGATGAACACGGACACACGGTCCGTGCTCGTCCGATCCCCATAGAGGAGAGCGGAGAGCTGACAGGGCGGTCCCCGCACAGTGTGCGGAGACCGCCCTGTCCGCAGCCGGCTCAGCGGGGACAACGGAGCGATCCCCGCTGAGCGAGCGGATCATCACGGGGCGGATCTTTACTGATCCGCCCCGTGTGAAAGGGGCCTTACTTTACAAAATAAAACAAAAATGTGCCTTTAGTTCTACTGTAATGTAGAACTATAGGCAAACTTTTATTTTTTGAATAGTGCAAGGCAGGGTTATAACCTCTGTCTGTTTTTTTTTCATTGCCATCTGTGCCCAATTGTGGATATTTTCCTTTACTTCCTGTCCCATAGCCAAGCAGGAAGTTAGAGGAAATCCCTTGGTACCCCCCAGGTCACCAGAACTAGTGTCCCCATTGGAAGATTTCCCTGCTATTACTTTTCTAGGGACAACCCCAATTTTGACATTTTCTTTACTTTGACTTTCAAAGATAATGGTAAATAGGACAAATAAAGGGGTTTCATCTTTTTAATGGGATCACAGGCAGCAATAAAAACTGACAGGTGTTTGAATTCCTCTCCACTTTATTAACAACAAAAAAAAAAAAAAAAAAGTTTTGCCTTTAATGAAAGCTGAAAATTTTAAAATATATAAACGAAATTTTCAAATCACATTAACATGTTGTACTGGATTTTAGTGATATGAGATTTACATCTACTTTCATTATAAAGATCTGTAATGTGTTGCATACAGGACTGGATGCAGTATTTTATACATACAGAAGGTTCTCTTGCCTTTTTTGCTTCTTATCCTTCTTTTTTTTTTTTTTTTTTTTTTTAATGATGAAATCTCTCTAATGAAGAGGGAACAAATGGATCCATGGCAAGTGTTTCATTTTAAAGTGCAGAGTATGATCTGTGTCCCCGGAGGGAGAGACCTCTCGGTGTCATTGCTTGCTCAGGACATTCGCCAGCTGCCTCCTTGTCCCAGGGTTGTAGCCTCCCCATTATCAAATCTTGGCTTGACATTTGGAGCGTTCAATGTGGCTGAGCTTTGCTCAATATATTTAAGACGGAAGGTATTGATGGTAACACAGGCATACATTGATTATGTTTAGTTCCCTAGCAAAGTTTCTGAAATAAATGAGACAGGAGTGCAGTGATCAGACATGCTGTGTCACCAGCATCGCCAGAAAAGCAGACATCCTTGTCTCTTTATCATCTGAATGCTGAAAGATTGCGAAAGCTGAATTGCAACAGCAGTGTCTCTTTTCACTCTCTGCTCATTTATATAAGTTTTTGAGATGCTTGCTGTTTGAAGGCTGCATTAATGTCCTTGATATAATTAGTCTTTCCTAAACAGTGGCATGACGTCTGCATGTGTAAAGACTGGGCCACATGATATGTGTAGATCAAGGTTACCTGATCTTAAAGAATTTGGTTACAAATTAGAAAATATCTTTAAAAAAAAAAAGATTTCCATACTCTGTTTTGTCAATGAAAGCAGATGTATGGTGATTACATACATATATGACATTATTATAAGTCCATAAAAACCATTCAGATCATTTTACATGTTTTTTTGATAAATTCTCTTTATTATTTTCAAATAAAACAAATAGCAGAAAAAGGCAGCATAACAACTAGCTGCCCAAAAAGTAAACCTAAAAGAAGCTCCACTTTGCGTCTTAAGCAGGTGTGTCTGCTGGCAGCAGAAGTGCAAAGCAGGAGTTCAAAAACTGTAGTAGATCCCTGAAGCCCATGAATACTAACATACAAACAGGTAGTTGCATTTACCATGCTACTACAATGGCAGAAAAACTTGAAGGACGCCACCTCAATGATGGGATACACACCAGAATAGGTGCTCTTCATGGAATGGGAAAGCCAGAAGGGGATATTTAAAGTGGTTGTAAACTCTTTACAACCACTTTTTGCTATAGGTAAGCCTATAATAAGGCTTACCTGTAGCTACACTGGATATCCCCTAAACCTGCACGGTTCAGGAGATATCCCCTTTATTTGCATGTGCCCCGAAGCAATGGCATGTACATACGTTGCTTCAGTTAGACTGTGCCATTACTGGTGGCTCCTGCGCGCATGCATGGGTGTGACGTCATTGTGGCTCCAGCCAATCACAGCGCCGGAGTGGTGAACGAGGACCGCTGTGGGGGCTTTGATCTCAGGTAAGTAATTCATAATGAGCTAGTATGCTATGGATACTAGCTCATTATGCCTTTGTCTTGCAGTTTTTTTTTGTTTTTGTTTTTTTAGGTTTTACAAACACTTTAACATCTTTATTATTGTTATATTGCTGGTTGCAATCTACTGTTATATTGCTGTAAAATACAAATAATTAAATCATTAAATGCCTGTGTTGTAAGTACCAGCAAAAACAAAAAACAAAAACAGGAGCTGGAAAAAGAGAACATTTTCCACCAGCACTTGCTTCTACATTGTATTATTGTATTCTCCATTAACTGCTTCAGTCCCCGAAGATTTTACCCCCTTCCTGACCGGAGCACTTTTTGCTATTCGCACTGCATCACTTTAACTGACAGTTGCACAGTCGTGCGACGTTGCACCCAAACAAAAGTGACATCCTTTTTTCCTCACAAATAGAGCTTTCTTTTGGTAGCATTTGATCACCTCTGAGGTTTTTATTTTTTTGCGCTATAAACAAAAAAAGAGCAACAATTTCGAAAAAAAAAAAAAAAACACAATATTTTTTACTTTTTGCTATAATAAATATCCCCCAAAAATATATTATTATTTTTTTCTTCCTCAGTTTAGTCCAATATGTTTTCTTCTACATATTTTTGGTAAAAAATTGCAATAAGCATATATTGATTGGTTTGCACAAAAGTTATAATGTCTACAAAACAAGGGCTTCGTTTTATAGCATTTTTATTATTAATTTTTTTTATTGTGATTTTTATCGGGACTGCGACATTATGGCGGACACGTCAGACAATTTTGACACATTTTTGGTACCATTGGCATTTTTACAGAGATCAGTGCTATGAAAATGCATTCATTACTGTAAAAATGTCACTGGCAGTGAAGGGATTAACCACTAGGGGGCAATCAAGGGGTTAATGTGTTCACTATTGTGCTTACTCACAGGGCAGAGTGAATACACACATTCTTCACAAAGTAACTACAAACTTCAAAATTGTTCATAAGTTGACTAGAAATAATTGGCATACAATGTGAAAATAAATATGTTTTGACCATAGATACACTTTAACATTAAAGAATTTGAAAGGTGCCCCGGACACAGTGTGTTCCCATTGGGGGATGTCTGGAGCGAGGCGAGGCACCCACCAAGTCCTCCTAATTTAGACTGCATACAAAGACCTTGATAGTTACTATTGGAAAGCAAAGTTGGCTCTCACCTAAGCCTTCTATTCCTGCCTGTTTTACCCATATGTCAATATGATGATCAATATTTGACAATGTGACCTCACTGTTATGTCAATTTACTGAAAACCAATAATAACTTTAAATACAAAAAAGAAAATGGTAAAGGTGTATCCACATTGACCCCAAGCATCCCTTTCCCTCCTTAGACCATGTCTCCACATTATTTTAATTTTTTTGTTTTCTTTCTGTAGTGAGAAACAACTTTTATTACTCCTTGTGACATCATCATCAGGTTTGTAAATATTTTCAGTGGCAGTGCTGGACACGGTGTCCCTAATTTCTATGAACATAGGCATGCCTCCAGAGCCTCATCTCCCAAGAGCCTTTACCCTAAACACAGTTTGCAGGCAGCAGTTGCAGTCAAAGCAGCAGCATTGTTTTGCTGTTGAGAAAGAAGTCCATTTATACATATGGAGAGGGATAGGGTGGGTCTTTGTGTTCTGTAGTCTAGCAGGCAGTACTCACAAATCTGCTGGGGATTTCAGGGCAGCAAAAGCATTGTGTTGTAGGCTCATACGGGAAGTTATTATTTGTCGCTGTGACATATGCTTTAGGGATAACTAGATGGAGTTTAGTGTAGGAACAGTTATATGTACAAGAAACACTCCAGCAGCCCAGTCACTACTGATCCTTTCCTGGTATCTAGTTTAAAGAACTGAACTGTGCAAGTTGTGCCCACAAATAGGCAGGCAGAAGGCAAAGGACTAGAATGTAGTCTCCCTGTAGCTGATCTTTTCCCTTTTATACACTTACAATGGCTTGTTCTGCTCTGTCTCTCTGTATGGAAGTGGCCATCTTGGTAAGATGTAGTTTTCTCATGTCAGAGCCTCCAGCAAGGAGAACAATGAGCAGAACAGTAGTCACATCACCAAATCCCGTTACATATCTTCTGAAACTAGAAGTCAGAGGCAGCAATGCCTTAGATTTCACATTGCAGATATATGGGTATAAGGCTAAAGGTACAGGAGTGCCTAGGCATCCTCTTGTACAAGGAAGTACACTGACATTTTTTTTTTTTAGAAAGAATTCAAAACAAAGGTACACTTCTCAATGTACTGCTAAGACACAGTTAACAATTCTAGACTTCTCTATAACATACCAAATCTTCACTTTTTGAGTTCAGTTTCCCTTTTAAGTCTCCTGGTCACCAAATTACACACCGACCGGCCCACTGTTCCAATCCTTGTCTGTGGACACAATCTCCTGCCCACTGAACTGTACACTCTTCCTGACCTACAGTTCTGATCTTTGCTTGGAATCTGGCATTTGTCTTGAGCGATTTTGATCATTTTCTCAATAAAATATCAGAGAAGCCAACTGAGACTTTAGAATTGCACTGATTACAATGACTATTGTAGAGAAATATTTCACAAATGGAAAACCCATTAACACACTGTCCACTATTGGTCAGCCAGGAGCTTACAAATCAGCTGTTTTGCCATGACGGCTCCAAGCTACTCTTTTTTTTATTTATTTTTTATTTTGAGCATGATATACACTATACAATCTGTCTTGGAATTACCAAAACTTGGTAATAGGACGACACATCTAAATAATTCATTACATTTCTATCAAATCAAGCAGTCCTTGTCTTACATAGTTGATAGTAGATCTAAAGAAGATTCTACATTCAGAGTCTATAGTGTATTGTCACCTTTAGGCTTGGTTCACACTACCGCGACTTGGGATCCGACTTCTCAGACCTCAAGTCGCATGACACATGAAATCTCATTTTAGTCAAAGAGAGCTGTCTTAATTAGCACTACTGAAGTTGCTCCGTCTTTAGAAAAGCTTCCTGTACTACTTCAAGTCGACTTCTGTCTGACTTAATAAAAGTTTCCTGCAAGTCGGATCCTCATCTATATGGATGTGATTTGGATCTGACATTACAGTAAGATTACCCAGGCATTCCTTGAAAGTCACTTCAATATCCCATAAAAGTAGTACTCAAGTCGCCAGCAAATCACCAGAAATTCACCTGGCAAAGTCATGCGACTTTCAGGTCGCAGTATTGAACTGAGCAGCTTTTGAGAGAATTTCTGAGGTGGTGTTGCAGCTGCACAGATAATTACATTGTCTTAGTTTCTTCTGCCGCCATTGGACATTTTAGTTCAGCCTAGTTCTCAACCTTTTTAAATCAGGGTAACCCCAAAAATAATTTCAGGTTTTGAGGAACCCTTATTAAAACCAATTCATTGGGGGCAATAGAAAAAAAATGTCTCTTAGATTGGTGGTCAGTAAAAAGAATGCCCCCCTTCAGTGGTGATCAGAATGCCACCCTTAAAGACAGCTAAAAAGCTGTTTGGTGTCTTGCTGCTGGCTTTGCCAAGTGGTGTTGGACCTGGAAATATGAAGGCACTGTCCATCAGCCGTAGCTCAAGGAGCCCCTAACAACCTCTGGAGGTACCCTAGGATTCCACGCATCCCTGGTTGAGAATAGCTGTTCTAGTTAGTTATTGTGGATGCTTTAGTATAAATGAACACCCATTGCCATTTACAGTGGGTGCTGGGTAATGTGGCTTCATCGTTTTGAACTTCATCTGTGTGTGAAAAGGTACATAAGTGGAATATCACAATTCTACATACTCACCTAAATAATTAAATTATAGCATTTCCATAATGATGTGGAAAGGTATCCAAAGGAGCTGCTTAACAGTCTGAGCGGTTTACTTTGTAAAGTAGTGAAATACCTCTTTGCTCTTGCTTTATTACCTCCGCTCTTTATCCTTTTTATAAGTGTTTGTCTCATCTAAATGAATACATTCACACAATGTAAATAATTCCTCTATCTTTTGAAGATGTTAGTGAATGGCTCAAAAAGCGGTTCTATTTGTGTGAATTAGCAGTCACCCACTCACAGTAACCTGAGCCCTGGAGCTTTCCATCAGCGGCAACAAACATACCGGGAGCAGATTACCATCCGCCCCCTCCCTGTGTACCCCTAAGTGTGTAAAAGCAGGATAAAGAAAGGTGAAGATTGCAAGCTGTCAGAGGAGGACTCAGTGTTCTGCCTTAGAAGTGTGATGTTAAACATCTGGCTGCTGCTTCCACATCTTCAGATTACACATCCATTCATTAAGTGTTGTGTGGCTGAGGACGTACTCTACAAGAAACCTCTGTAGAAGATTGTGTAACTGGAAGGCAACTCTATAAACGTTATTGCTGTGGATTAGTTCTGAGTAAACCAGCAATGCGGATAAACTGTGTCAGGGACTTGATAGTAGTTTTGTTGGTAGATAGTTGGGCATTGCTTCACAAAAATTGTTATATTGCATGTTTTTTTTTTACTTTACCAGTTTAATGGTCATTCATATTCGTCTAATGGACTTGTTATCAGGATTTTATTTGAAGTGTATCTAAATCCCAGGTTTCCTTTTGGATGAAGTGGTGAAGGGCTAGAAGCCCTGCTAGATTCCTATTGCTATCTTTGTCTAAACTAAGGAAATTTCTATTTGGTTTGGTGGTATCAGCAGGATTGAAAGTGAGACAAAATCCAACATTCGATGTGTCACCATTTCCAGGAATGGAGGGGCAGTTTCCACTGGGGACACTTGTTCCAGTGCAGCTGTTTGAAGGGATTGACCTCCCTTTTGAGAGATTTCTTCTCACTTGTGTTGTGTCTACATAACAGAAACATAGTCTTTCAAAAGGGGCACAGAATTTTCCTCATCTCTTTTTTTTTATCCAAAATGAAAAAGTGTTTTTAAAAATGTGCTGCGAAATGTAAAGCAGAACTCCAAGCCTTTCTTCTTCTTCTTTTTTTTTTTTTTTAAATAGAGCAAAGAACAGATATGAGCCATATCACGTTTTTGTTGCTGTGACAGTAGTGAGATTACTCTTTGCTTTCTGTCCAGGTACAGTAATTGGAAGGACAGGAAGTGAGGGGAAATCTCCTTTATGGGGATCGTTACAGCAGTAAAACCAGTTATAATCCTTCCCAGTCTCTTTTGACTGGATCTGACCTGACCTAAAAGAGAAATTTAGACTTCAAATAGATCCTTTGAAGCCTATATTTAGGGTGTAATATGACACAAGGTTAGAGTCCAGATTCCCCTTCCTCTTCCATACGGAATTTCGGGGATCAGCCCCCCCCCTCAGCTTTCTGTCATTTTGTAAATTTGGTTTGGCTATGCGCCAACTGTACAACCACGCCATCCAATAACAGGGATCTGTTGCACAGTAATATATATATATATATATATATATATATATATATATACATAAAATATATATATATATAAGCACTTGCTGCCCAGGCAAATTCTGACATTTTCCACATACATGTACAAATCTGCATTTTAAATTTTTTTTTTGCTAGAAATCCTTGAACCCCAAACATATAATTTCTGAATGCAAAAGCCATGGAGAATAAAATAATGGCTGTTGCAATTTTCTATGTCACAGATATATGTGCCACGGTTTACCAAACGCATATTTTTTTGGTAAAGATGATATTACAGATGTAAATAGAAACCAGACATGTCATGCTTTTGTTTGGCTGGACTTCTCCTGTGGATCACAGGACTGACCTGTTTTCAGCAGACAGCAGGCTGAAGTCACAGATCTGGTCCAGGCTCATGAGCTGCTGAGATACTGAGCTGACCATTCCCACCCCCTCCACAGCCCAGCAATCCAGTGAGTGTGGGGGGCAGAGCAGAGAGCTGCTGACTGTTGGTCAGCAGCTCTCTGTTCACAAAGCTGTGCAAACTGAGAGATTGGCGGTGTTTGATCACACGGTTCTCAGTGTTAGAGGTGCCTGGGGACAGATGCAGCATCGGACCGATGTTTCATCCACCTAGGTACAGTATCTGACAAAAGTGAGTACACCCCTCACATTTTTGTAAGTATTTTATTATATCTTTTCATGTGATAACACTGAAGAAATTACACTTTGCTGCAATGTAAAGTAGTGAGTGTACAGCTTGTATAACAGTGTAAATTTGCTGTCCCCTCAAAATAACTCAACAAACAGGCATTAATGTCTTAAACCACTGGCAAAAAAAGTGAGTACACCCCTAAGGGAACGTGTTCAAATTGGTCCCAATTAGCCATTTTCCCTCCCCTGTGTCATGTAACTCAGGGTTACAAGGTCTAAGGTGTGAATGGGGAGCAGGTGTGTTAAATTTGGTGTTGTCGCTCTCACTCCCTCATATTGGTCACTCACTGGAAGTTCAATAGCACCTCATAGCAAATAATTCTCTGAGGATCTGAAAAAAAAAATATGTTGCTCTACATGAAAGATGGCCTAAGCTATAAGAAAATTGCCAAGACCCTGAAACTGAGCTGCAGCATGGTAGCCAAGACCATACAGCGGTTTAACATGACAGGTTCCACTCAGAACAGACCTCGCCATGGTCGACCAGAGAAGTTGAGTGCATGCGCTCAGCGTCATATCGAGGTTGTCTTTGGGAAATAGACATATACGATTGTTGCCAGCATTGCTGCAGAGGTTGAAGGTGTGGGGGGTCAGCCTGTCAGTGCTCAGACCATACGCCACACACTGCATGACTGTCATCCCAGAAGAAAGCCTCTTCTAAAGATGGTGCACAAGAAAGCCCGCAAACAGTTTGCTGAAGGCAAGCAGACTAAGGCCATGCATTACTGGAACCATGTCCTGTAGTCTGATGAGACCAAGATAAACTTATTTGATTCAGATGGTGTCAAGCGTGTGTGGCATCAACCAGGTGAGGAGTACAAAGACAGGTGTATCTTGCCTCCAGTCAAGCATGGTGGCGGGAGTGTCATGGTCTGGGCTGCATTAGTGCTGCCAGCACTGGGAAGCTACAGTTCATTGAGGGAACCATGAATGCCAACATGTACTGTGACATACCTAAACAGAGCATGATCCCCTCCCTTTGGATACTGGGCCGCAGGCAGTATTCCAACATAATGACCCCAAACACACCTTCAACATGACAACTGCCTAGCCGAGCATGTCTCCAGACCTAAACCCTATTGAGCATCTGTGGAGCATCCTCAAATGGAAGGTGGAGAAGCGCAAAGTCTCTAACATCCTCCAGCTCTGTGATGTCGTCATGGAGGAGTGGAAGAGGACTCCAGTGGCAACCTGTGAAGCTCTGATGAACTCCATGCCCAAGAGGGTTAAGGTAGTGCTGGAAAATAATGGTGGCCACACAAAATATTGACACTTTGGGCCCAAATTGGACATTTTCACTTATGCGTGTACTCACTTTTGTTGCCAGCGGTTTAGACATTAATGGCTGTATGTTGAGTTATTTTGAGGGTACAGAAAATGTACACTGTTATACAAGCTGTACACTCACTACTTTAAAATTGTAGCAAAGTGTCATTTCTTCAGTGTTGTCATATGAAAAGATATAATGAAATATTTACAAAAATTGAAGTGGTGTACTCACTCTTGTGAGATACTGCACATGCATGTTCACATTTGCACGGAGGACGGTGTGCTTTTATTTTTGTTTTTGAATTAAATTTATTATTAATTTTACACTATCTCTTTAACCACTTGCTTACTGGGCACTTAAACCCCCCTCAGTCCCAGACCAATTTTCAGCTTTCAGCGCTGATGCACTTTGAATGACAATTGCGCGGGCATACAACACTGTACCCAAATGAAATTTTTATCATTTTTTTCCCACAAATAGAGCTTTCTTTTGGTGGTATTTAGTTACAGCTCGGAGTTTTATTTTTTGCTAAACAAACAAAAAAAGATGCAAAAAAAAAAAATCATGTTTTAATAGTTTGTTATAAAATTTTGCAAACGGGTAATTTTTCTCCTTCATTGAAGTGCGCTGATTAGGCGGCACTGATGGCTGCATTGGTGGGCACTGATGGGCTGCATTGGTGGGCACTGATAGGCTGCATTGGTGGGCACTGATAGGCTGCACTGGTGGGCACTGATAGGCATAGTTAAGGCGGCACTAATAGGCACAGATAAGGCGGCACCGATGGGCACAGATAAGGCGGCACTGATGGGCAAAGATGGGCACAGATAAGATGGCATGGATGGGTGGCACGGATAAGTGGCACGGATGGGTGGCACGGATGGGCACTGATAGGTACCACTGATAGATGGGACTGATGGGCACTGATAGGTGGCTCTGATAGGTGGCACTGCTGGGCACTGATGGGCGGCACTGCTGGGCACTGATGGGCGGCACTGCTGGGCACTGATGGGCGGCACTGGGGTGCAGCACCTTTGAGGCACATTGTGGGCACATTGTGGGCACTGTGGGTGGCACTGTTGGTGGCACTGCTGGATGGCACTGTGGGTGTCACTGTGGGCACTATGGGCACTGCTGGGGGGCACTTACTTTTATTCAGGATGGCACTGCGGTGGGCAGGTGGGCACTGGCAGGGGGCAGGTGGTCAGCTGTATTGCTGGCCGTGATCGGGACTGATGTCCCGATCACGGGCGCCGGTGATCGGCTTTTTTTTTCTCTCCTCGCGCTGTCAGCGCGAGGAGGAATAATAGCCGATTACCGGCTCCGTTCTATCACATGATCAGCTGTCATTGGCTGACAGCTGATCACGTGATAAGGGGTCGGGATCGACCCCTTACACGGATCGGTGATCAGGCGAGTCTCACGGACTCGCCGATCACAGAGCGCGCCGCGCGCGCCCCTCAGGGCGCGCGCAGGCCGCTCGTACCCGGGACGACGTCAATAGACGTAGTCCCGGAAAAGTAGATCCGCGCTAATGCCGTCATTTGGCAATAGCGCGGATCCCAAGTGGTTAATGTTTTTTATTTTTTTTTTATATTTTATTTTGCTATCACAAAGGATAAAAAACGTCCCTTATGATAGCATGGGCGTTGACAGGTACCGTTTGTTGAGAGATCTTGGGGTCTGTTGGAGCCTTGATCACTTATCTGCCCTCAAAAGCATCTGATCGAACCGAGATAGATTTTGATAAGATGCTTGGCTAATATACAACAAACCATGATGTATCCATAGAAATATAAGAACCCCCTGAAGAAAACTGTAACCTTTCAGGTTGAAATGCATTGGGGCTTTTCCTGAACATCGGACAGTACAACCATAATTTACTTATTGTGGGTTGATATTTTTGAAATATACACTTTTCCTAATTTATATGATATTGTCAACCTTTTGTTTCCCCTTTCCAATCCATTAGTCTCCCATTGTGTATACCAGAGCTCATATTTAACTCATGTATTAGTATTGTCCAATTGTTTTTTGATAATAAAATTATTATATACTTTTTACAAAACCTTTTTGACTCATACTTGCTGCTAAAAAAAAACCCATGGGGAATTTTCCTTTTTTACAAACATTTGTTACTGGGGTGTGCAGCCTCCCAGACTCAGTATATGTGTCATTCAGTGCTATAGTATACAACAAACCAAAACCAGAAGTGACAAAATCCTTGTCTCTTGAGGCTTCTTTTGTCACAGAGAAGGGGAAGGAAAAGATGTTCCTTCTCCTCCTCTGTCAGCAGCTGGTCTGACAGTTTGCAGTGATCTCAGGTCACAGATTACTTTTACAGGAAGGCCAATCATCATCTCCAAACTTTTTGATAGCAGGATCATGGGTGCAGCAGCCAATGTGGGTTCATCGTTATTTTTTGTAGATGGTGGGATATGGCTTTGAAGAGAATCTGGGGCCCTCTATATAACCTTTAATGCGTAACTCCCCTTTTGTTGAGAAAAAAAAAACATTCCCCTCTGGGTGATCTCTGTACATTGCAAGGATTTTAGCAAACTTTGTTGCAGATTCCTACCTTTTGTTATTCTGAAGAAATTCATTTGTGTTCCTCTATACCTCTGCTGAGTGGGTCTAATGAGAGTGGTTTCATAATTATCGATCAGCTGTGCACCTGTACAGCACTAATGAGGAAAGCTGCTGGCCCTTCATCCCTTTAGATGTGTTCCTACGGGTGTATCTCACCAAAAATGTAATTTTTGTTGTGGGGGTTGCCTGAAATCTGACTTGTATCTTAGGCAGACTTCTGGGAAAATTGGTGAGCCAATTACACAAGTAGGAAATGATGTTTCTGGGGGGTGGTCAGTATATACTCTGTGTACAGAAAAACTCTAGGTAGCCATATTGCACTGCATTTACAGAAAATTGCAGCGGCTGGAGATTGAAAAATAAAGGTAATTTTTAATAACATTAATTTACAACATGACTTGTGTCGCAATTGTTTGTGCTATATTATCTTTTCTTTATTTTCTATTTTTTTTCCCCCACGAAAGTGGAGTTACCCTTTATGCCAAGTACATGCGATGAGAAAATTGGATGAAAGATACTGCTTTCAGAGCAATCGTCCAATAATCTGATCATTAGGGATGAGCTCAGGCCTGTTCACATGCTCCACGTGCAGAGCCCGCCAGGAAGTCGGCGCATCGCTAATCACAGGCAGTGAGACTCTGCAGCCGCGCATCGGGGCAATGCCTCACTGCCTGTGATTAGCACAGCACTGCGCCGACTTCCTGGCGGGCTCTGCACCTGAAGCATGCAAACACGCCTCAGCTCAGCCTTACTGATCATTAGTACAGAGTTTTCAAAAGAAAGCTGACAGTTTGTGTGAAAATATCCAAAGGGAAAAGCACGAAAATGTTCTAGTGTAGTAGTTACGAGAATTTTCTTAACTTTAGTTATTATTGGTTATTGGTTTTCGATATGAGACTAGCATGCAAAAAGTAATGGACAATCATTCCTCCAAAATGCTTCTCATGTGTATTAGGCTTTAGTCTAGGACACAGAATCACTTAGAAGACTAACACACAGGTATTTCAGCACTGTTATTCTTTTAGGCACTTTTTTGGCCAGGCCAGAATCATTTTAAGAGCACAGTGTGGCCAATGTGGCTCACACAAAAAGTTAATGTTCTTTAACGCACCATTGTCAAAAGCCATGGCACAATAGGCAATGCATGCCCAGTATTTGAAAGGGTTACATGCTAGTCCTTTCTGCTCCACCAGACAGTTCATTAGATTGATATTGCTTGTTTTGGTAACAATAGAGGTGGTCTAAAGTTAATAAAGTGGAGAGCACCCATTCAGTTACCTCTGATAATTCATTACTTGTGACCAAGAGGGAGGTTCCATGTGCAAGCTTATGTTTAATTCAATACATTGGTCTGACTTTTTTTTAAAAGATTTGTTTTCTGCAGTGAATTGCTTTATTGCTTTGCTCTACTCTCAAACCTCAAATAAATATATTAACACCCCTAGCTTATTGACTACTAATTTGGCTATTCTCATAGGAGTGTACCAAGCAAGCAAAAGCGCTAGCAGATTTTCCATCACTCTATCTTAATTAAAGATCTCCTTTGGAACACAGATGTTTTGGATGAATATTTCTCTGTCAGCACAGGAACGAACATTTGATATTTGAAATAAAGACGCATACCGCTGCTCAAGCAATATGAGTAGAACTTTGCCGTCCTTTATAACACTTTGTAAGTTGAACACAGAGGATATATCAGTTTGCATATTAAGTGCATTAAAGCAGTGAAACTGTAGATAGAAATAAAAGATGCTAATGTGGCTTTGTAGCAATGAATCAATTATCAAATGCATTTCTTTATGGTTTATTAAGGGGTACAGTTTTCATTTATTATTCACACATAATTACATTATATTGCTGTCTACAGGAGGAATTGGTCACTTGCAAAAAAGCCGTTGGCCAGCCAGGTATAACTCCTCACACTCCCATCATGCTTTACTTTTTTGAAGCATGTCACAGTACAATGGACCTATTTTGTTTATTGAAAAAAGTTTGCCCGTTCTTAATTATACATTTTATTGTTTTCTTAAAGCAGAGTTCTGACCAAAAGTGGAATTTGCGCTCATTTGTCTCCTCTCCCCCTCCAGTGCCACAATTGGCACCTGGGGGGGGTCTTTGACAGGTATCCTGTTCCCACTTTCAGGAGTCTGGGCCGCGGCCTGTGACATCACCGGGGGCTCCCTCCTCCTCTCCCAATCACTAGGCCAGTAGGAGAGAGGAGTGGGGCCTTGCGCATGTGCAGTAGGGCTCCCAGCATGAAGTCGTAAGGCTACATTGCCAGGTACCCTTAACCGCAATGGCGATGGCAGCACCCGACAGCTGATGGAAACATCAGCTGCGCTGCCGACATCGTTGGCGTTCAGTATGTACAGCTGCTGGTTTTTAATATTTATTTATTTTTTTGGACGGAACACCGCTTTAAACTTTTTGCTTCAATCAAGACTTCATCTGTTTGCTTGTAAGTTTAGATCTTTATGCAGCTGACTAGATTGTTTTTTTTTTCCCTGAGGGATCCCCTTTTCCCTCGGGGTGCTTTGTAGGCCATACCTAGACCCTGCTGAACCAAAGATGGCGGGGCCTATCTGGAATGTGACTTTGGCCACTGGGATTTGCATGTGACATTTTCCAGACCAATAACACTTTTGGGGTGGCATGTAGTCTCCTTCAGGGACATAGCACCAACAATGTCCCCAAAACATAAAAACACATGTCCCCCACATATGTCCCACTAAAATCACACGTCCCAATGATTATCTGCACACATCTGTACATGATCATTTGCGTACATATGTCCTTGATCACACAAACCAATTATTATACACTTAGCGGAATTTTTTTTTACCAAAAACATGTAGCAAAATACATTTTAGCTTAAATTTATGACAAAATTCGATTTTATTGGATTTATTTTAAAATAGAAAGAAGAAAATATTGTTTTTTTTTCAAAATTTATGCTCTTTTTTCCATTATATTGCAAAAAATAAAAAACAGACTCGTCAATAAATACCACTAAAATAAAACTCTATTTGTGCAAACAAAATGATAAAAATTTCATATGGGTACAGCGTATCATGACTGCGCAATTGTCATTGAAAGTGCGAGAGTGCTGAAAAATGGAATGGGAAGGAAGGGGGTGAAAGTGCCCAGTATTGAAGTGGTTAATGTCCCTTTTTTTTCCTTACAATACTTTCTTATTTTTTTTGGGGGGGGGGGAGCGGATGGTGTCAGTTTTTTTTTACATAATTTTTAATTTAACCTTTAAATATTTATTATAATTCTTTTATTTATTTATTTTTTTATATAAAAGCTCTGTGGGGGAGGGGGGGGGGGCGACTTTGGTGCGATATCATGGGTCTAAACAGACCTCTGATCTCTCTTTTCAGACAGGGAAACTGACTGAGGACACAGATCCCTTTCTCTGCAGCCTCAGCTGCACTGAAGATGAATGGACATGAGACAGGCCCCAGTTCATTCATAAACTGAAGCATCGTAAACACAGTTACAATGCTCAGTTATGAATGGACAGTCAGTGATCACTGACTCTGTTCATTTAGAAAAGGAAGGAGCTGGTAAAGCACATATATGCTGACTCCTTCCTCCGATCCTGACAGAACTGGGATGAGGTGGGGACCGGAGGAGGACCCGGAGAGCTGGAGAAGCACACGGGGGACATGAGGTGACAGTTGGGGGTGATAGGTGTGGTGATGGGGGCAGTTATAAGTAGGGCTGCAACTAATGATTATTTTCATAATCGATTAGTTGGCCGATTATTGTTTTGACTAATCGGATAATAACCTTAAAAAATTGTGGTGTATAATTTAGTTAATATGTAAAGTTTAAAATAAAAGGCAATTTATTCTTAAATATCTATATGCAGTGGTATACGTAAATAACCAACTATATGGTTCGGGAGCAAAATCTCGAATCCACGCTGAGAATAACAGACATACTCGGAACAAATTTTTTTTCTAATTGTTAATGGGATCAAATCGACATTCGTTTTCGACCAAAGTAATAGGAAAATTCGAAGGAGTAGAAATGAAAACTTATTGATCAAATTTTCAGACAATGTATGTGGTTTTCGTTCAGAAATGACCGTATTTATCGGCGTATAACACACACATTTTCCCCCTTAAAATCAGGGGAAAATTGTGCGCGCGTGTTATACCCAGCTTTATAACGCTGCCACCTGGTCCCCTGTCCATAGCTTTTCAAGATTTTACCAGGTGAACATTCCATTTTCTGTATATGCAGCCTCTGGAGCAATGTTAATGTAGCAACACTCTACAGTTGGGTCTATTGTCAGACAAAACAGCTCCCATATATTTATGTAAACATTATTTTTAGATATTTGAAGTCTGTCTGAAGTTCAGCTTTAAAGGCATCTAGTAAAATGACTAAACAAACAGTTAATACAGATTAATAGCAACTGCCTTATATGCTTGAAGATTTGTAAAGCATACTCTTGAGACAACCCACACTCTGTGCCATGTTATGCTTGCATTGGCTAAAATGGGTGGCAAAATTTCTTAGAACCTGCAGTACTGCTTGTGAATGTAAAAGCACCTTGTTTTGGAAGGCGTTTATGATACAATCTCTTAATGTGGACACCTATATCATATAAAGTTCTTACAAAATACTCACTGACTGTCAATAAATTAGATATTTTTGTCACTGAACACCAACAAATGGGGTCCTTTTCCCCTTTTTCTCACTGATCGACACTGAATAGAATCCTTGCCTACGAACCACCAATGAATAAGGGCCCTTCTACCAAACACCTCTGAATCAGGGTCCATGGTCACAGAACACTGATGATGGGCCATTATCCAACTAAACCTTTACAAATGGGTGGTATTTTTTCTGCAGAGTGCCATAGATTGCAACCCTTTTCCCACTGAAAGCCAAGAAATAGGACCTTTCTCCCACTTAAACAGGTAATAGTGGCCCTTTTCCCACTAATCTCTAATGTATTTGGGTATTTACACCGATCACCATTATATTAGTGGCATTAATGATCAGTGTGGAATCCCTTAGGATAGATTGATGGCCACCTTATCATGTATTTTATTACTGGGGGGTTGGTGTGTGCCTGCAACTGTTTTTGTTTTTTTTTCATCAGATTTCGCTACATAGTTGTCTAATGTTCTGCTTATCCAGGTTTTGTAAATTGTAAGCTGTACTTTCTTTCAAACTAAGTTTATAGTGTATTATATGAAGTGTAAAATCTGTTGGTAGGAGAGATAAAGATGGCCAGTTTACAAGGCAGAGTAATATTGTGCCACAATGTCTAATGCCACGTACACACGATCGAATTATCCTGCGAACCAGAGTCTGGCGGACAATCTGCCTGTGTGTGGGCTCCGACTGACTTTTTCTTCCCTAAAGTCAGGACTTAGAGGTTTTCATTCAAAATTGTCCGCCGGACTCGGCAATCCGGTGGACAATCCACCCGTCTGTGTGCTAGACTTTTGAAATGAACGGACTTGCCCACACACGGAGTAAAGTCTGTTCATTTTGAACGTGGCTTCAGGTAGACGGAACTAGCAAAGGAAGTGAATGTCGCCACCTCCATCTGCGAGCTTGACCCCTTGCTAGCCCCATCACCTGGTATGGATTTAAAGGGGAAACCCTACGCCGAAAAAACAAGGGTCAAGAAATAACTACCCCCCCCCCCCCCCCCCCCAGAACTTTTTCAGGCTATGTGGGCATAGATAATGTATTTGCTAGGCATTAGCTTATGCTTAGTTCAGTAATGGCTATAGGGTCAAAGGGCCTCAGGGAGAGCTATGTGAAGATGGAACAACTGAGTCATTAAATTGTTGGGATTCCTTGTGTACTATCAAGGCTGCACATATATTCTGAAACTTGTCTTTGGCATCTCAGACTATAACCAAAAGAATATGCATGTACATTATCTCATTCAGGAGCTCAATCCATTCCACCAACAGGAACCGTGAGCAGTATTTAAATATATCACCATATTGGACTAAAAACCATAGCATTTTAAGCATGCTAGCCCACACTGAACATTATTGCTGGTCACCTGGAGATTTTCCTTGATATTGTAATGTAGACAAAATACATTAAAAATGTCACTGTACTCTGAGACTATGCCCAGTGGACAGAGTGGGCTGGGAAATAGATTTTTATGTGTAGTTTGCTTCCCTCACTTTCTGTTAATAGCAAAATGATAGGGAATCTCTCAACTAGGAACACAGACTGCAACAAAACATGTTTTTCCAGTAACACAGAAGATACAAACCTCTGTCGGGTTTCTATTATTGTTGGAGTCTTCTGTCCACACCGTCAACAGAAGAATATACGCATTCTAAGTCTATCCAAGAAGTAAAAAAAATAAAAAATCTAAATTGAAGCCAGTGAACCCGCAAGAACTCAGAGTGCTGCACGGATTTTCTCAGACACGTAAGGCGTTCTGGCATTTGTTAGTCATGTGTTAATTCTATATTTATTCTATAAAAGTAGAGCTGTTTGTCCATAGCAACTGGTAAGACGTTATCTTCGTGGAACACACCCTTGAAAAATTCTGTTTTAAATCTAAGTTCTACAAGCCCAACAAAAACATTTTCATTTCTGCAGTTTAATAAATTATGGCAGTTGAAATGCAACAATTTTAAAATGCAAAATGAGAAAGACTGACAAATATTGTATTTCCTTATAAAACTGTTTTAATACAAAGATATTAATCAGTTATGTCATGATTGTATTCCTTTTGTAAGCTACACATCCAGCATCTGTTTGTGTCTCTGGTTTCTTAATATCTAGTGTTTCTGTGGTCAGGAACAATAGATATGAAAGACACAGTGGAGATGAGTGTGGCACTTTGATATTGTTAGAAGCACTGTTGTCACTTGCTCTGTGTTCTCTGACACATTGCTCTGCTGATGTGCACCGCATTCCCAGAGCACTGGTTTCTAGCTAACAGGCAGCTGCATTGGCAGTTGCATAGGCTTGGTTCAGTTTCCCATACCCCATATGCTGTGGCTGGTAACTCTCCCTAGAGGGGCACTACCTCTCAGCAGATTCCTTATGCCTGCTATTCTGATTAATTTCTAATTGTGTGATACAGCCCTTCTTGTGTTTGTGATTTCACACCTGCACATGTAATAGAAATGTATATTTTAATGAAGCAGATTGACTCTTCTATTTATTCTCTGACCCTTTCTTAAGGCCTTTTTTACGCTTTCTTCTTTATTCTATGTTTTTCAACGTATTAAAACTCAATTGAAATTATGTTTAATGCAGCCTATTATCTGCACAGCTATACAAGATTTCTGGTGATTGTATGCTTTATGTATTATCTTCCTTTACATGGCATAAATAACAGGATATTTTTCGGTAACTAGATATTGGTGTTGTAAATCGGACTCTGGCTTGTTATAAATTTGGGGAAATCTGAAAGAATGAAATCTCCATGATGGGCAATCCTTCTCTGCTTCCTCAGCCATTCTTTTTACAGCAAGATGAGATTAAATCCTACTTCGGTAAATAATGTCCTTGTGGTTTATAGAACATTTGTGGGACCCACTAATGAACATAAAACCTTTATGAAGCTGGTGGGTGATCTAATACTTACTATATTGTTGATAGAATACAAAAAAGATTTTTGAAAGTGTTTATCTTAATATTTGTTTTATCGTAAAGAGGAACTATACTGCACCACAAACCAAAAAATGTGATTTAATTTTAATATTCAACGCGAACTCACCCATTCATCCATGTCTCCATACTTTATTTTGCTGAGAAATACATAGTTACATAGTAGGCGAGGTTGAAAAAAAGACACAAGTCCATCAAGTTCAACCTTTGTGTGTGATTATATGTCAGTATTACATTGTATATCCCTGTATGTTGCGGTTGTTCAGGTGCTTATCTAATAGTTTCTTGAAACTATCAATGCCCCCCTGCTGAGACCACTGCCTGTTGATGGGAATTCCACATCGTTGCCACTCTTACAGTAAAGAACCTTCTATGGAGTTTAAGGTTAAACCTCTTTTCTTCTAAATTTGAGTGGCCACAAGTCTTGTTAAACTCCCTTTTGCAAAAAAGTGTTATCCCTATTGTGGGGTCACAAGTATGGTATTTTTATAATGAAATCATATCCCCTCTCAAGTGTCTCTTCTCCAGACAGAATAAGTTCAGTGCTCGCAACCTTTCCTCATAACTAATATCCTCCAGACCCTTTATTAGGATTGTTGCCCTTCTTTGTACTCAATCCATTTATAGTACATCCTTCCTGAGGACCAGTGCCCAGAACTGGACAGCATACTCCAGGTGCGGCCGGACCAGAGTCTTATAGAGCAGGAGAATTATCGTTTTATCACTGGAGTTGATCCCCTTGTTAATACATGCCAATATTCTGTTTGCTTTGTTAGCAGCAGCTTGGCCTTGCATGCCGTTACTGAGCCTATCATCTACTAGGACCCCCAGGTCCTTTTCCATCCTAGATTCCCCCAGAGGTTCTCCCCCCAGTGTATAGATTGCATTCATATTTTTGCCACCCAAATGCATTATTTTACATTTTTCTACGTTGAACCTCATTTGCATTGTAGTTGCCCACCCCGTTAATTTGTTCAGATCTTTTTGCAAGGTTTCCACATCCTGCGAAGTTTTTGCCCTGCTTAGCTTAGTATTGTCCACAAATACAGAGATTGAACTGTTTACCCCATCCTCCAGGTCGTTTATGAACAAAGTAAATAGGCTTGGTCTCAGCACAGAACCCTGGGGGACCCCACTACCCACCCCTGATCATTCCGAGTACTCCCCATTTATCACTACCCTCTGAACTCGCCCTTGTAGCCAGTTTTCAATCCATGTACTCACCCTATTGTCCATGCAATGGACCTTATTTTGTAAACATTTATGGGGAACTGTGTTAAATGCTGTTGCAAAATCCAGATACACCACGTCTATGGGTGTTCCTTTATCTAGGTGGCAACTCACCTCCTCATAGAAGGTTAGTAGATTGGTTTGGCAAGAGCGATTCTTCATGAATCCATGCCGTTTACTGCTAATGATACCGTTCTCATTACTAAAATCTTCTTTATAGTCCCTTATCATCCCCTCCAAGAGTTTACATACGATTGATGTTAGACTAACTGGTCTGTAATTCCCAGGGATGTATTTTGGACCCTTTTTAAATATTGGTGCTACATTGGCTTTCCTTCAGTCAGCTTGTACCATTCCAGTCAGTAGACTGTCAGTAAAAATTAGGAACAATGGTCTGGAAATTACTTGACTGAGTTCCTTAAGTACCCTTGGGTGCAAGCCATCTGGGCCTGGTGATTTATTAATGTTAAGTTTCCCAAGTCTAATTTTAATTCTGTCCTCTGTTAACCTTGGTGCTTCCTGTGATGTGTCATGAGGATAAACACTGCAGTTTTGGTTATTGAAGCCCCCCGATTCCTTTGTGAAGACTGAGGAGAAGAATAAATTCAATACTTTCACCATCTCCCCATCCTTTGTAACCAGATGTCCTTCCTCATTCTTTATGGGGCCAATATGGTCTGTCCTCCCTTTTTTACTGTTTACATACTTAAAGAATTTCTTGGGATTTTTTTTGCTCTCTTTTGCTATGTGTCTTTCATGTTCTATCTTAGCCGCCTTAATTGCACCCTTACATTTCTTGTTGCATTCTTTATAAAGAATTTATAATGCTGATGATC
The DNA here is from genome assembly GCF_037356315.1 of Lithobates pipiens. Classification (NCBI taxonomy): domain Eukaryota; kingdom Metazoa; phylum Chordata; class Amphibia; order Anura; family Ranidae; genus Lithobates; species Lithobates pipiens. The sequence goes on along the minus strand of NW_027507685.1, from coordinate 160,652,445 downwards.
CCTCAACCTTGTATTTTTTGAAGGCCTTTTCCTTTGTTTTTTTAGGCATTTTTACATTGGAGTTAAGCCATCCAGGACGTGTTCACTGTTTTAAATTTATTACCCAATGGGATGCATTGGATAATGCCCTTATTTAAATATGCTCTTAAAGCAAACCCATCTCTCCTCCTCTTCTTTGTTCCTAAGATTTTATCCCAATTTATGCCTTCTAGTAAGGTTCATAGTTTAGGGAAGTTGGCTCTTTTGAAGTTCAGTGTCTTTTCTTCCCCTTATGTTCCCTATTTGTGTGATTTATACTGAAGCCAATTGACCTATGGTCGCTGTTCCCTAAATTGCCCCGTATTTCCACATCCGTGATCAGGTCTGTGTTGTTGGTAATCAGTAGATCCAGTAACGCTTTATTTCTAGTTGGTGTGTCTACCATCTGACCCATGAAATTGTCCTGCAAGACATTTAGGAACTGACGAGCCTTAGATGAATGCGTTGTTCCCTCTGCCCAGTCTATGCCTGTATAATTGAAATCCCCCATTATGATAGCACTTCCCATCCTTGCTGCTAATCCAAGTTGTGATAAGACATCTGTCTCCCTTTCCTCCCTCAGGTTAGGGGGTCTATAGCATACTCCCAGTATTATTTTCCCCTTGGCTTCCTCCCTTTAGAGCTCTGCCCATAAGGATTCCACCTCCTCCCTAGCTCCGTTAGCGATGTCGTCTCTCACATTCACTTGTACATTATTCTTGATATATAGGCATACCCCTCCCCCTGTACCTTTGAAAATCATCCCCCAGCATTTCTGGCTATGACCATCTTGAGTAAAGGCAGGTAAAGGCAGATGATTAACATAGCATTTACTTCCTGGAATACATCTGCCCTTAGCTCAGGCATGCAGCCACGAGGGTATGCACATTCTCTATTTTCACTAACTTTATTCGGGAATCAAACGTAGAACATCCTCTGCTTGAGGATGTTATGAAAGACAGTTTTGAGGAACCTGATTTTGTAGCAGAGACTGCCGAGGATTTTCCTTCCTTTGAGCAGGTAAACCTAACGGAAACCTGTGTTACATCAAAGGGGGCGGGGTCACCCACACATCATTGGGGAAGCCCGGCTTTCCCACTTGCGTCAAAGGGGGCTGCAAGTAAAGGCCACATGCCCTTTACATCTCTACATATTGGCATCTCCCCATTCTGCCTCTCCATCACACGATCGCGGACTGCTCGGGGGAACATAGAGTTTGCGGGATGGCAAATTCAAAGGGACATACAGGTACACCTATTTGTCTGTAAGAGCCATTCTGCCGACGTATATGTGTTTGTGGCAGTGAGCGAGCGGTTAATGCTGTAGGAAATGAAATCAATTAGCTATATATCAATGGATCTATAGAAGCAGTCAAACTGCTGTGTGTTTCACTAAGCCATATGGTTAATGTTAATATATTATAGAAAATTTATAATATATAGTAAACACTATGGTTATATGTATTGTGATATTTAATAGACTATGCTCTTCAGAAGAAAGAATTGGTTAGTTTAACTATATAAATATATATTAGAATCTATATGGGGGATACCTAGTGACAGATTATAACCGTAACGTTCAAGCAGTCGAAGTTAAGTTTTCCAATTATGTCAATATTATTTTTTACCTTATGTCCTTTTTAGCAGAAACTCACATCCTAGCATCCAACAACCGAACAGGGTGGATGCAGGACATGTTCTGATATGTCCCTAAATGCTCCTCCTCCTCCAATCAGCTGGCACAGCTGATTGCAACAGCTGATGCCTGGACAGAGGGAGATGAAGAGATGAGCGGGCTCGTCTGAATTGGCCTCCTGAGCTGCGCGAAAAGCCCCGTCCCCGGCGTGCATGGGCAATGCGTCAGAAGAACGGGAACGACAGCACACACATTCTGCCCACGACACAAATAGCCTCACTGGTGGAATGCGCATGCCCACCGGAGTGGCAAGATGGAGGCCAGACGGAAGAGAGTGGAGAAACAATCGTCTGTAGTCTCAAAAGCCCGCCACGGGTTGACTGGCCCGGGTGGCTTAATGTGCCAGGTGGTCCACTGATCTCTATGCAGGACGGCCAAAGGAGGATAGAGTAGTCAATAATTAGGAAAATGAAACTGCGTTATAAATGTTAAAGAGAACATGTTTGCAGCAGAATATAATGTAAATAATAAACATATAAATTAGGACTGAAACAACTAATCGATTAATCAACAACTAATCGATTATGAAATGAATCGATTATTATATTCAGAATCGATTAATCGGCCACTAACATAATGGGGTTAAAAAAAAACGAAAATTAGCCCTTTATAGTACAAAAAGAGCAAATCGCTACTGTAAATATTACTTTCACTGTCCCATATTAAAAAATGAACCCGTTACAGTAGCGATTATTTGCTCTTTTTTTGTACTAATTTTAGTTTTTTTAACCCCATTATGTTACTAAACATCTCAGGCCTGGGTCACACCTCTGTGTTTCTGGTGCTTTTTGCAGAAACACACTACTGTTCATTTACATGGTTTCCTACGGGACACGTTCACATCCATTAATTTTTTTCAGCTGCTGCGTATTTGGAAAAGACGAGGATTTTTTTAACACAAAACGCTGCTATTTTGGTTCAATATACTTCAATGGAGAAGCTGCAGAAAAGCATGTAATAATGCGTTTTTGCAGCAATTTGTGTTTTTTAATCTGCCCAACAAAAAAAAAAATACCTTTTTTTTTTTGTAAGGTTATTAACCGATTAATCGATTAATCAAAACAATAATCGGCCATCTAATCGATTATGAAAATAATCATTCGTTGCAGCCCTAATATAAATGAATACTGTAGCATCTGAAGATTTCTACTGCAATAAATAATATTTTTTGTGAGGCATGAATAGGAAGCATCTAAAGCACATTTAGAAAGCACAAACGTTTAACTTTGCAGCAGTAATATTGGATGGGTCATATAGTATTCTAGGGTTGGGGGAAAAAAAAACAATAACATTTTTGCAAGTAAGAGAATATTGGCAGCTATTGAATGATGTATTATAGGGCACTGTAACTTAATGATCCCAATCAAGTAGCTTTAGTCAACAAACCACGATACTCAACCTATCAATTTTTATTTTATTCCTCCTGATGAGAAACCTTCTGGAAAGGGTTTGAAACAAATGGCTTTGTTTAACCCTGGTGTTTGTGTAGCTTTCAGGTTGTGCATCCAACACATCTCCATTAAGAGAAGGACTGTTCCAGTCCCCTCCCTTGGAGCTGGGATGTCTATTGTCCAATATCAGAAATTTTATATTTGGGAATCTCCCAGCATATTCTATTTTGGCATGTCGACTATGAGGCAAATCTGGATTACATACCTGCATACTTTTTATATGCCTGTAGGCTCTCCTCCAAAATTCAGGTTTTGTTTCCCAATATAGTAGCAACCGCAGTCCCAACGTAACATTTATATGTCTGCAATAGTTTTGCAGTTTGCAAAATATTTTGAACGGAAGATTAGGTAGAACAGAATTTTTTTTTAATGTACATATATTTGCAGTAGTTGCATGCCCCACACATGTAGATTCCTTTGTATTTACAGTGGATGTTGCGAACTTCCCCTTTGAATTCACTGCTGAAAATCTGTCCCTGAGAGAAATAGCTCTTTTAAAAGTAAAGAGTGGTAGCATGTGCCAATATCTCTCCACAATCATTTTGATTTTGTCTTGTTGTATATTTGGTAATAATTCTTAAGGGATTAGCATAACTTTTAGATTTTTGTGAATAGAGTAATTTTTGTCTAGGCTGTAAAGATGCTCGTTTACATGATCTTTTTAAAGAAACATGGGAATCAGCTCTTGCTAAGAGACTATCCCGTAGTTTGGCAGCCTCTATTTTGTAGACATTGTCATCGGAACAATTCCATCTTATCCTTAAAGTGGTTGTAAACCCTCCCCTACAACTTTGTCCCATGTGAATCAGCATAAAAAACCTGAATGAACACTGCTTGTAGATATCTCCTTACTTGCTTAATATTGTTGTAATCCTTTTTGTTCTTTAGAATGATGTCACTGAGCATGCCCAGATCTCCCCTGATTTACAGCACACTCTCTATGTCTTATCTATCTGTTATCAGGACTTCCTACAGCACAGCACTGAACTCCCAGCAGGCTGCTAATCACTCAGAGCTTCCTTCTACACACCATGTGACCATATGATCTCACATAGAGTGTAAAGCAGGGAATGGGACAGCAGTACTGCTGTCTTATCAACTGAAGCTGATAGGACTCATACAGGCAAACACTAGGTAATCAGCACAAGTAAATACTATGAAATAAACAAGTCAGCTATGAACAGGGAAGCTGGGTTGCCATAGAAACGTTGGATTGAGAAGGAGGCTTGGTTAACAGTACAGGAAGTGCTCAATGTAAGGGCGGAAATACACTCCACTGTGGACTCAGAAAACAATACGTAAGATGGCGCTGCCTAACCCCTGGAAACAAGTTTTTTAAAGTTTCTTTAAATAGTAAGTAATATGCGCTTTGGGCTAGATTACAGTGGCTATAGTTTGATAATTGCTTATTATAATGGACTAAATGAAAATAAGCATCAGAGTGAGAGAGTTTACTTCCTCTTCAAGTATTGACTATATGGTATTGAATCTTTTAATGCCTTGGGGTGGAAGCTTGAGGCATGCAAAATCGTGTTGCCTGCTTTGGGCTTTCTGTATAGCCTACTGCAAAGGGTGCCTCCCTCTCCTCTGTATACTTCCACGTCCAAAAATGTGATGCAATCCCTATTGTAAGACATAGTAAATCCAAGGTTAAACTAATTTCTGTTCGTTCTGGCTAGACATTGCTGGAGTATGTCTGGTGATCCATCCCAAACAATGAAAACATTGTGGATGTACCAGTACCATCCACGGAGGTGTTCCATGTACATTGACAGTGATTCATCACCTAGAAACATTTTCTCCTACTCCCCCAATTACAGGTTAGCATACGATGGGGCACAACAAGTCCCCATTGCAACTCCCTGCATCTGGAGGTATTGGGAGCCATTGAAGGTAAAAACATTGTGTCCAAGGACAAATTGCAATAGGGAAAGAATAAATTAGTTGTAGGCTAGATCTATGTTGCTTCCCTGGTGTAAAATGCGTTTGATGGCCGCAAGGCCTTTGTTGTGGGGGAATTTAACTATATAAAGCTTCAACGTCCATAGTGACTAAGATTGCATAATCACAAATATGCAAACGATCTAGAATTTGTAAAAAAAAATCATTGTATCTTTAACATAAGAAGGTAGAGATGTGACGTATAAGGTCTCAGGTACTCATCTACCAGCTTACTATGTTTTTTACTAATCCCTCCTCTCCCTGCATTAATGGGTCTTCTGGGCGGGTTTAATGCGTCTCTGTGAATTTTTCATAAAAAGTAAGGAACTCAAGGGAAATTATTTCTAATGAAATCCCATATACTCTTTGTTATCGTGTTATTGAGATATGTTGTATCTACTAGTAAATTTAATTCCCTATTGTATTTCTCCACAATGTCCACTGGAATGCGACAATACTAGTCCTGATTTTTAAGAATCTTATTGCACATGTTGATATATTTCTCATTGTCCAATAGAACAGTGTTACCACCTGTGTCTGTTGGTTTAATAGTAATTAAATTATTATCTGAGAATTGTCTTAGAGCTAGGGCTTCTTTATCATTTGTTTGTGGGACTTTTTGTATGTGTTTTTAGTTTCTCTAGGTCTTTATTTACCAACTTAAGAAATGCAGCTGCATTCAGGTTGGTACTGGGAGCTGGACATTGGTCGGATTTTTTTCTTAGGTATACATTTATTTGGATTTCTTTAGGTAGATTGATTTTGGTCCTCCGCTAGTACCAATACCATGAGAGGTCAATGCGGTCAATAAGATCAGCTGGATGGTTTTCCTCCAAGAGGGAAATGAGCTGATTGAATGCTTGGTCCTCTTGTGGAGTACAATCCGTACTCCTCTTGCTTTTGATATACATTTTTGAAGATTCATTTTCGGACAAACAATTAGAGGTCTTTAAATATTTAAAATGTATCTAAATCCTAACTAGGACAGACGTTTACTTCCTTTCTAAGAACTATCATTTCATCTTCAGACAAATGAACAGATGTAGAAAAAAGAATACCTCAGATAAACAGGTACAACTTATGCAGAAGGATTTCTTTCATCTCTGTGTATCACCTGAGGCTAGTCATTTCACTGAGTACATGTAAGAATTTTACAACTACTTTAAGGCCGCGTACACACGCGCGGACTGTTTGCCCAACCTTGTTCGTCAAACAGTTTCGGCAAACAGTCCGCTCAAAATTTGCATGAGCGGACTTGCCCACACACGAGCGGACTGTTTCAGCAAACTGTTTGCCAAACAGTTCGCTCAACTTTTGAAATGAACGGACTCGCCCACGTAAGGAGGCAAATCCGCCCATTTCGAGCGCGTGTACAGGTAGGCGGGGCCCGCGAAGGAGACGTCGCGGGCTCCGCCGCCTGGAATGGGCTTAAAGGGGAACCCCAACGCCGAAAAAAATCGGCGTGGGGGTTCCCCCAAAGTCCACACCAGACCCTTGTCCGAGCACGCTACCCGGCCGGCCAGGAAAGGGGGGCGAGCGAGCGCACCCCCCCTCCTGAGCCGTACCAGGCCGCGTGCCCTCAACATGGGGGGGTGCCTTGGGGAAGGGGGGCCGCGCGGCCCCCCCACCCCAAAGCACCTTGTCCCCATGTTGATGAGGACAAGGGCCTCTTCCCGACAACCCTGGCCGTTGGTTGTCGGGGTCTGCGGGCGGGGGGCTTATCGGAATCCGGGAGCCCCCTTTAAGAAGGGGGCCCCCGGATACCGGCCCCCCACCCTATGTGAATGAGTATGGGGTACAATGTACCCCTACCCATTCACCTGTAAAATAAAGTACAAAAAAAAACACAACACAGGGGAAAAAATATTTTATTGCACAGCTCCGGGGGTCTTCCGTCTTCGGGGGTCTTCTCGCCGGACTCCTCCGCTATGTGTGTGTAGCTCTTTTACTAGCGGAGGAGTCCGGCTTTCTTCTTCCCCGCCGCCGGCCTCTTCTCCCGACTTCGGGGGTCTTGTCCCCCTCTTCGGTTCTTCTGCCGGGCCACCGCGCCTTCTTGTAGCTCTTTTACAGGCGGTGGCCCGGTCTTCTGTCGCCGCTGCCTTCCGTTCTTCTGTCGCCGCCTTCGGTTCTTCTGCCGGGCCACCGCGCCTTCTTGTAGCTCTTTTACAGGCGGTGGCCCGGTCTTCTGTCGCCGCTGTCGTCGCCGCCGCCGCCGCCGCCGCCTTCCGTTCTTGTTCTTCTTCTTGTTCTTCTTCTCCTGGAGATGTTGACTCGACGAGCTCTCCGGCCGGAATGCCAGGGCCGCGCTGTGCGGTCACTTATATAGTGACAATGGGGCGGTGTCACATGGTATATGTCACATGGGTTGGTCACATGGTGACCCCGCCCCCTTACGATGTCATAGTCCCCATGTGACATCAACCCATGTGACCAACCCATGTGACATATACCATGTGACACCGCCCCATTGTCACTATATAAGTGACCGCACAGCGCGGCCCTGGCATTCCGGCCGGAGAGCTCGTCGAGTCAACATCTCCAGGAGAAGAAGAAGAAGAACAAGAAGAAGAACAAGAACGGAAGGCGGCGGCGGCGGCGACGACAGCGGCGACAGAAGACCGGGCCACCGCCTGTAAAAGAGCTACAAGAAGGCGCGGTGGCCCGGCAGAAGAACCGAAGAGGGGGACAAGACCCCCGAAGTCGGGAGAAGAGGCCGGCGGCGGGGAGGAAGAAAGCCGGACTCCTCCGCTGGTAAAAGAGCTACACACAGATAGCGGAGGAGTCCGGCGAGAAGACCCCCGAAGACGGAAGACCCCCCGGAGCTGTGCAATAAAATATTTTTTCCCTGTGTTGTGTTTTTTTTTGTACTTTATTTCACAGGTGAATGGGTAGGGGTACATTGTACCCCATACTCATTCACATAGGGTGGGGGGCCGGTATCCGGGGGCCCCCTTCTTAAAGGGGGCTCCCGGATTCCGATAAGCCCCCCGCCCGCAGACCCCGACAACCAACGGCCAGGGTTGTCGGGAAGAGGCCCTTGTCCTCATCAACATGGGGACAAGGTGCTTTGGGGTTGGGGGGCCGCGCGGCCCCCCCTTCCCCAAGGCACCCCCCCATGTTGAGGGCACGCGGCCTGGTACGGCTCAGGAGGGGGGGCACGCTCGCTCGCCCCCCTTTCCTGGCCGGCCGGGTAGCGTGCTCGGACAAGGGTCTGGTGTGGACTTTGGGGGAACCCCCACGCCGATTTTTTTCGGCGTTGGGGTTCCCCTTTAAGCCCATTCCAGGCGGCGGAGCCCGCAAAGTCTCCTTCGCGGGCCCCGCCTACCTGTACACGCGCTCGAAATGGGCGGACTTTCCGAGCGGGAACAGTCCGCTCATTTCGAAAGTACAGCGGACAGGCCCACACACGGGCGGACTGTTCGCTCAAACACAGTTTCAGCGGACAGTTTTTCGGAATTTCCGAAAGACTTTGTCCGTCCAACTGTCCGCTGAAACTGTCCGCTGAAAGCCCACACACGAGCGGACTGTCCGCCCAAACACTGTTCAGCGGACAAGGTTGGGCGAACAGTCCGCCCGTGTGTACGCGGCCTAAGATCCCACACCCACAGGTCAAAAAAGTACCCCTCAGTTCACCTCTGCATAATTGGCTCACCTACTTGGAGGCTGTTCCCTTTGCCTAGATAATTTTAGAACAGAGGATGTTTTTCAAGTCTTTTCAAGAAGTCAATGGGCTTGATTTACTAAATCTGATGTAGCTTTACATGGTAGCCAATCAGCTTCTATCTTCAGCTTATTCAATTAAGCTTTGACAATAAAACCTATAAGCCAATTGGTTTCTGTGCAGAGCTGCACCTAATTTTGCACTCTCCGGTTTTAGTAAATCAACGCCAATGACTTTCCTAAGCCCTATTTCTTCAAAGAGCTAACACTGACTAATGGAACATGGAAGAAACAGGAAGTGTCTAGCTGGAACTAAACTAAACAGAAAACAGAGGGGGAGGACTTTGGGAGTGCTGGTATCAAGTAAACATGTTGTATTTGTGCAAAACCACTACTAGATGTCAGCATACATCAAAATCAATCTAATGCAGTTAAGTACTACACAAATTAAGCCATTTTGTCTTCAGACATTTTCAATCAAACATACTCGTGACGTGGAACAAAGAAAAATCCAACTCTTTTTTCGCACAATTCTTCTGTCCAGTCAAAATTTTTCCTGACATAGTGATGCTCCAATTCGACCCTGGAACTGTGAAAGTAATTCCTTCACATGCCTTGGATGATGGTGACAATAGATGCCAGCTTTTCACACTCGCGGGAGGAGTTTTCCATTTTCCCAACTATCTGAGGAACATGGTTCCCAGAGAAGTCTAAATTTCCCATCATCATTTTGGAACTGAGTGCCATCAAATTATCTCCCTTGGCATTTCCAGAATTACATTAAACATCATGTCCAAAGCATTAAAAAATGAATCTCTATATACATCACAATCTCCCCAAAAAACTTTAGTTTTTACTTGAAAATCATCTGTATCACACAGCATTTCTGTTTAAATCAACATTCTGTTGGTTTGCAAGATTTTAGGAGACTACTCTGAAGGTAGCTGCCTCTTTCATCATGATTAATCAGTTTGGCATGATTTCTTCTTTTTTAGAGGTATGCCGTTTTCTGGCCAAACTGATCTGTCCAATGCTTACAGTGGACATAAGAGCACATCTTAGGGAAATATAGAACCCCTCTACCATCCCCCCAGTGCTTGTTCCTCAATTGTTACCTGGGATTTACATTTTAAATGCATTTGTAAAGTATTTTGAAATTGTTTTAATGGCAGTGGTTGAAACTTGATTTTGATCTTAGGGTGTACTGTAAACCTTTGTTCAGTAGAATTTGCACTATGTTGCACAATTTCTAGATGCAGCCTGCTTTTTTGTTTATTACATTCCAGATGCATTTCTTCTTGTATTTCCGTTAATGGCCTCACATTGTAAACACATGGCAAGCACAGAGCTTGGATTTTGACATGCATCTACTACACCTTGTATAATCAAACTTTATTTACAAGTCACAACTGCTGATCAAATGCATTAAAATCAAAAGCATCATAACCACCATCACAGATGTGCTGTAGACATGCCAGACACAAACACATCTTAAACTCTATCCTTTTTCCCCTGAATGCACTTGAAAGGAAACCTGCCAGGATAGAAACTTGTAGCTGCCGTATTCATTTTTCCTTCACTACTTGGTAAATCACAGACCCAGAACAATACTGTGCATCTCATGTTTCCCAACACGAAGCAGTGAACAAGGAAAAAGGCAGCTCTGTAGTAAGCACCTTCTTAAACAAGTGAGCAGTGGCAGCTTTTTGTTTCTGTGCTCACATATTCTGGTAAAGAATGTGTTCTCAAAGGAAAATTTTGCTTGCTTCTGAATTTGATGTCATTTATAAGTGGGACAGACTCAACTGGTATTGGCAATGGTAATGCATGCATGACGCAAAGACACCCAGGAAAAGTCAAAGCAGGTTTGTTCAACAAGGCAGCAAAGTTTCAGTGCAGGAGGACTTCGTACAGCAAGTCCACAGCATAATCAAAACACCTACGTATCCAAGCCACTAACTACATACAGCGCATGTAACAGTTTTAGTGTTTTGTCAGCACTCAGACTTTTCACCTAGCAGCATTCTCACACCAGAGAGAGCAGGGACACAAGAGAAAAAGCTTTGGCAGTCCTCAGTCATCTTGCATTTATAAAGGCCCTTAGCACCAACTAATAATGAAATCTGTCTGTCTGGAAAAATGTGCTACTAGGAATTGTCTGTACCATTGTCTGCAGACCTCTGAGACAGAATCGTATCAAGGCACAGATCTGGGGAAGAGTACATACATATTTCTGCAGCATTGAAGGTCCCAACGAGCACAGTGGCCTTCATTATCCATAAATGGAAGAAGTTTGGAACACCAGGACTCTTCCTTGAGCGGCCCGTCTGGCAAAACTGAGTGATCAGGGAGAAGGGCTTTAGTCAGGGAGGTGATGAAGAACCTGATGGTCACTCTGACAGAGCTTCAGCGTTTCTCTGTGGAGAGAGGAGAACCTTCCAGAAAAACAACCATCTCTGCAGCACTCCACCAATCAGGCATGTATGGTAGAATGGCCAGTTGGAAGCCACTCCTCAGTAAAAAGGCACCTGAAGGAATCTCACACCATGAGAATTAAAATTTTCTGGTCTGAGGAAACAAAGATTGAACTCTTTGGCCTGAATGGCAAGCATCATGTCTGGAGGAAACCAGGCACCGCTCATTTCCTGGCCAATATCATCCCTACAGTGAAGCATGGTAGGAACTGGGAGACTAGTCAGGATCGAGGGAAAGATAAATGCAGCAACGTACAGAAATGCTTGGTGAAAACCTGCTCCTATGGACCTCAGACTGGGGCGAAGGTTCATCTTCCAACAGGACAACATCCCTAAGCACACAGCCAAGATAACAAAGGAGTGGCTGCGGCACAACTTTGTTAATGTCCCTGAATGGCCCACCCAAATCCCAGACTTGAACCTGATTGCACATCTCTGGAGAGATATAAAAATGGCTGTGCACCAATGCTCCCCATCCATCCCGATGGAGCTTGAGAGGTCTTGCACAAGAAGAATGGGAGAAACTGCCAAAAATAGGTGTGCCAAGCTTGTAGCATCATACACAAAAAGACTTGAGGCTGTAATTGGTGCAGACGGTGCCTCAACAAAGTATTGAGAAAAGTCTGTGAATACTTATTCACATGGTTTTTTATTTTTAATAAATTTGCACATATTTGAACCCAACGTCTTTCACATTGTCATTTTGGGGTATTGTTTGTAGAATTGTGAAGAAAATAATGAATTTAATCAATTTTGGAATAAGGCTGTAACATAACTAAATGTGGCAAAAAGAAAAGCTCCGTGAATTCTTTCTGGATGCACTGTATTTGTCATAGTTTTGATGATTTGCGACATTTCACTGTATCTCCATCCCTGTGAGGCATTTTTATCTCTCCTTTTTTTTTTTTTTCAGAAAGTTATGATGTTTCTTTTTCTTTTGCTCTTTGTATTGTTGAAAATTCAATTAAAATGTATTGGGGGAAACAAAAGATACATGCAGTTGTCTTTTGGGGCCCATGTCCTCAGCTAATCAATCCTAGCTTCCTTCCTTTCTCTCCTGGCCATGCCTGCACATTACAGCTAAATAGAAGTCCATGGAACTTGCTTTGTCTCCTTGCTGGGAGGATGCAGTAGATAAGCATATACAGTATATGTATTATATCTATGACACACTTTAAAGTGGAGTTCCACCCCCCATAAAAAAAAAATGTATTAATGTGCTTAAAAAAAACAAAAACAAAAAAAAACATTTGGAGAATTATTTTTTTTTACTCACCTCTAAATGTCTGTTGCTAGGGGGTCTCTCGTAGTCTGCCTCCTTTGGCGCCTGGGCTCCTGACGTCACTTCCCTCGGATCAGGAAGGAAAATCACCTCTCCTCCCCCTCTCCAGGCGATCATCTGGGACACATGACAGGTCCCAGATGATTGTGCGGCCAGTCACGGTGAGCGGCTCACGCATGCGCAGTAAGTGCCCGGCTGTGAAGCTGTGCCCACAGTTAAAATTCTGGCACCGCCTAGTGGAGGGGGAGACCAGCGGGGCTTCGATCCCCTGCATCGCGGGACCCTGGGACAGGTAAGTGTCCGATTATTAGAAGTCAGCAGCTGTAGTATTTGTAGCTACTGACTTTTTTTTTGTGGAAACTCCGCTTTAAATATGAACCTCCTATTTCTATATAAATAAATATCTTATGATCATCTGTATCAAGAAGGTAGACAAGCCCCTTTAGGCTTCTATGGGGTTGTATAATGTGCAGGCACAGCCAGGAGGGGAAGGACTTGCTTGATGTCAACAACCACCAGAGGCCACGAGCGTTAGATCTCGGCAGTATACCATAAAATCTGTGGAGGGTTAGTGTGGGATTGATTAGCTGATGACACAGGAGCAAGGTCTGAAAGTGCACTTTTTCTTTAACTTGCATATTTTGCTTCTTTTTCTATGTGTCGCAGTACATTTTGTCATCATGTTCTGTTTGCAGTATTTCATCCACCTTTCATTCAGTTGCACAATTCAGTGAAAAACCATTGTACAGCAATGTACAATAAATTCTTCATAAACAGATTTCAAAGGCAATCTGTATTCCCCTGAAATAACCTTCATAAAAGACTTGAATGGGACTGCAGCCTATTTGAAACCATTTTGTGTTGTACAACTTCACTCCTTAAAGTACTCTGCTGTAGTCTACAATAGCATTATCAGACAACTTCCTTTCCATATTTTTTTTATTTCTTTTAAACTTAGAACTTGCAAATTAGAAAATGTGACTGCTCCAGGAAGAGTCCATTCCCTAGTACAGCCTTCTCCGTACCAGCTTGTCCTAGCCTTCTCCTTTGAGAATGTCTAATTACTCTCTGTGCTAGCCAAGCTCTTTCGCCATTCCCTATTTAATTTTTATGTAGAAGAATACTATAGATCAGGGGTGTCAAACTCAATTTCATTGTGGGCCAATGTATCTACTCGTTATCATATTAAATAATTGCCCCTGTATTTAATTATTACTTTTTTTTTTGTAATAACTTAAGACTTAAACTGTGAAGGGCAGGTGCAGACCGGCATTGGAGCCCACTCACTCCTGTAGCAGGTCATGCAAGTCAGAAAAGGATGGTCACACACCACTGGCAGTCATCCCCATGAAACCTTTTTGGAGACTGGTCAGACAGAACATGGTTCTGCCTTGGTGTTCTGTGTGAGCAGTCTCCAATAGATTTTCTTGTGGATGATGCCAGTGGTGTGCAACTCTCCATTTTAACTGGCGTAGAATTGTATTTTTCTTATAATAGTTATAATTAAATTAATAATTATAAGCAGATTTCCATAGCACCCCACCCCCCTTACATCAGGTATCAAGAGCCACCCCCACCATCAGAAGTCAAAAGTCCTCCACCCTCCCTTACATCGCAATGCACCTTCCTTGTGCTGCTGTTGTGAAGAATCTTGGGGCAGATCTGAGGAGCAGAATGTGCAGGGTCTGGAGGAGGGCTGGAGTCGGCTGCTGCAGTCTGCTGAATGCTGAGACCAGGGGATGCAGAGACAAAGGGGTGCAGGATCTCTAGGAAGAGTTATGTTCTTTCTGCTGCCAACTGCTGAGATGGGGGTGGGGGTCAGAGTTGAGCCTCTCCTCATCTGCACAGAGAAGCACGGGATCTGGCAAAAGAGTTCTCTCCTCCTCTCTCCTGCAGACTGCTGGGTCATGGTCGGGGTGGACACAAGGGGGGTGCCCCAGCTGCAGGAGAGGTGCGAGGGCCATATGAAATGGACTGGAGGGTTGGATTCAGCCTGTGGGCCTTGTGTTTGGCGCATATGCTTTTTTTTTCCTAAAACGATTAAGACAACCTAGGACATTATCCATCATAGTCCCTCAAGAAGATTGGATCTCTTTTCAATGAAGCCTCTTTATAGGAAGAAATAGAAACTGCACAGATAATAAAACACTTCTATTTCCTAATGCTATGGAGAAGTAGCAATACCAAACAGTACAACATATTATTATGCCCAGCAAACATTCCCATTGTCCAAAATACAATCATGGTGCTGATGGCATTTCCTCTACTTTAGTAACTGTCTGCCCAAATAGGTGCCATGGGCAGAGCACTGTATTGAGTGTCTGCAGGACCCTGACGCTGAACCTGGGATCAATATTTAGGCTGGTAATTCACTTACGTATCCACAGTTTTTCAAAGTATTTCCTAAATACACGTCATTTTTATATGCTATGCATGCTAGCTCATTATGTCTTGCAGGTCTTTTTTTTTTTTTCTTGTTCATGTGGGTTTACAGCCACTTTAAGTGAATCATTCCATGCTTTACCGTGTACAATTCCTTTTGCTATTATTTCCTAACCCTTTAGCTATAAATCAGTAACTGAGCATAAGAGAGGCAAGCCCTTTATTGTGTCGTCTCTATTGTCACCACTTTCTAGCAATCCTTAGATAGCAGGTGTGAAAACTATTGGAATTATTATTTATTTTTTTACTATTTAATTTCACTTCTTTTAACCCTCCCTTCTCCATTGACTTCTGCATTGACTTGAAATCTCTTCCTATAGAAAAACAAAGTTAGAGAATGATAACATCATTGTATCCAAGCTGAGTGAATGAGTTTTTTCGTTTTTTCGAGTTTTGACAGCTGCTATTTAGAGGATTGATAGAGAGCTGTGACAATACTTGCCTGAGTCCTGTATGGATCCAGTCCTGGTCTCACAGGGCAGAGCGGGAGGCATTGGCTCCTGCTGCTGTCAATCAGATCCAGGTAGGAGGAAGCATGGAGCGGGGCCAAGCCACGCTTTATGCATCTATAAAAATGTACAGCCCTTTCTGTTAAAAAATAAAACAAAATTTACAGCCCGGATTGGGATCTAGCCTGCACATCTGCTCCCATAGCAAGTGGCTTGCTATGGAGGCAGACACAGAAGAGAAGGAGACAAGAGTGCTGGCAAGGGACCCCAGAAGAGTAGGTTTGAGGGCCGCTCTGTGCAATACAGTACACAGAGCAGGTAAGTATGAATCTTTTTTATTTATTTTAGGTAAAAACTTTGGGGACTTTTCAATCACTTTATATTCACTAGATTTACAACATTTGATTTGAATATGTTTAATCTATGCTATCCACATTTTATGCAGTCCATAAATCATAAATTCAATTATAAAACTGAGCCTTACAATGTATGTCATTCTGAACAGTTATTTTTTATTTCTTTGCAGGAAGTCTTGAATACCGTCCCCAAATTCTGCTTTCCATTCTCTTTAGACAGGTAAACGCTTTATAAATATTATACCTTTATCATCTGTTCAGTGTTAAATGGTTAGCTGTGATTTATAAGTGGCTAGAAAATGTCTGTACATTTTTAACACATGAAATACAATTTCTAAAATTGAACTTTCTTGAAAGTTAACTTTGGACTAATATTATTGCACTGCTGTTGCCCATACAAAGCGTCCTTCTGTTTTCCAGTACTTTTTGCTCCTAATCAACCTGATTATATTTTCAGTAATGCAACAGCAATTCTTGTGACGATGAGATCTGTAGATTCAAGATTTTAGTTAAATTGTATGTGCATGTTTTTGTGCCTATAGTAAGTATCAGCATTCATGTCAGTATCAGTGAAAGTATCTGTGTGTTTTAGGTTGGATAAAAAAGGGTTTTATATATTTTACCATTGTAATCTCCTATTGAATATATGCCTATAGTGTTCCTAAAAAAAAAAGAAAAAAAAAAAAAAGCACACAGACTGTATTTATTTGAAGAGGCATATGCCCTGCTTTGCTCAAATAGCAATGCAGAGTCTGCCTGTGAGGATGAAGCATTTGTCACAAGTGATTGTGAGAGTGTCACATCAGACAAAAGACGGTTCTGCCTATAGATACTTTTCTGTGGATACCAACAGAATCATTCACCCCACAAATCCCACATATTCCACATTTACAGTTACATCAGACAAAATCTTAACTGTGACAAATTTTAGTCCAGTTGATTGTTTTTCAAGGTGTTTGTTAGTGACAAGCTCTTAGGCCGCGTACACACGGGCGGACTGTCCGCCCAACTAGGTTCGTCAAACAGTTTGACAAACAGTCCGTTCAAAATTAGCATGAACGGACTTGACCAGACACGACGAACGAACAGTCCGCTGAAAACTTGCGCGATGACGTGAACGGCACGTACGACGGGACGAGAAATTCGGCGTCCGATACACTGCAATGCAACCTTCGCCGTGTAAATTCTTTCTGAGCATGCGCGAGACTTAGTTTGCCGAACAAGCCTACACACGAGCGGACTGTCCGCTCAAACCAAGTTTCAAATTGCCTGATCACATGACACTTTTGAGGGGTGTGGCCTCCTTTCTCAAATGTGTCATCCTGAATATGGACTTAAAGGGGTTGTGAACCTTCATATTTTCACTTTAATGCATCCTATGAATTAAAGTGAAAAAACACCCGGCAGAAGATGGGTACACTGAAGTCATAAAGGGATGGACATGGTCAGCAACAATACTCGGGTAGACCGTGGCATTTAAATGATGCTCAATTGCTACTAAGGGGCCTAAAATATCCCCCACACCATTACACCTCCGCTACCAGCCTGAACTATTGATACAAAGCAGTATGGATCCATGCTTTCATGTTGTTTATGCCAAATTCTGACCCTACCACCTGAATGTTGCAGCTGAAATCAACACTCATCAGACCAGGTTGCTCTTTACCAATCGAGCCTGTCCACATTTTAGCCACACTTTCCTGTTCTTAGCTGACAGGAGTGGCACCCAGTGTGGTCTTCTGCTGCTGTAGTCCATCTGCTGCAAGGTACGATGTGTTGTGCATTCAGGTGATAGTATTCTGCATACCTTGGTTGTAACGAGTGGTTATTTGAGTTACAGTTGCCTTTCTATTATCTCGAACCAGTCTGCCCATTCTCCTCTGACCTCAGTAAGGCATTTTCTTCCACACAACTCCCACCCACTGAATATTTTCTCTTTTTCGAACCATTCTCTGTAAACCCTAGAGATGGTTGTGCATGAAAATACTCAAATACTCAGACCAGCCCGTCTGACATCCACAACCATGCCACGTTCAATGTCACTGAAATCCCCTTTCTGATGCTCTGTTTGAACTTCAGCAAGTTATCTTCACCACATCTAGATGCCTAAATGCATTGAGTTGTTGCTATGTGATTGGCTGATTAGCAATTTGTGTTACCAAGCAATTGAACAGATGTAACTAATAAAGTGGCCAGTAAGCGTATAATAAAACAATTTCAATGGTATATTTAAAAGAGAAGTTCATTGTTTTTTTTTTACACTTGGAAGTAGTGTTTTTTTTATTTTTTTATTGCTATAATGACATAATGTGAACGAATAACGAGGGAGAACAGTTATTTGAAGGTATTATGACATCTGGGACCTAGAGACATTTACATGCTCCACTATCCTATCATCAATTTTTATTTACTCTTCACTAGAGTTGCACTTTCTATTGCAGTTGTACTATATATTCCCACCATGATCTACAGTTGGATATTGTAGTTCAACAGCTTCTGGAAAGCCAAAGGTTTCCAAAGACTGGAATACACAGTTTTTTTGGATGTCTTTTAAACATTTTACGAGCGTTGCTCAAGTGTTTTTGCACATGGATCAAGCTTCAGGTTTTTGTTTCCTGGGCTGGGCAAGGAGAGAAGAGTAAGGATGAGTGGCATGGGCATGCACTGCAGCTGCATGTATACATGCAGCTTTGGGGCAGGGATTGCCTCGACCACATTAGATTGGCACACTATAGATAACAGCTTCATGGCAGGATAGCTCAGGTGAGTTTCTGGCTAGGATCAAACAGTGCCTGAGCTCAGCCCTAGAGGAGGGCAGTTCTCAGGGGTTGAACACACTTTGAGCCTCCGATTCCATTTAATGTTCTATTGTTTCTAAGGAAAACTGGCTTTAAGTACCACTAAATACTTGAAAGCAGAAATACAAGAATGCCTTGCATAGTTATTGTGCTAGCTGCTGAGTTTTATAGGATGTGGGATAGATTTTGTTTAACTAGGTACTGGACTATGTTCATGGGGCTTGGCTTCTATTTAAATAAGATTTTACATTTTTCATAGCGATTGTGTTTCTCTACATTGTGATGTTTGGCTGAAGTTCTGTTTTTTTTTCCATATAATATATTTACGTTTTTTATTACCATTCTTCAGTGTTTGTTTTGTTTCTGATTTAGTAAATACAAATTCATACATGTGTTTATTTCATATAATAGAGACAAATCCAGCAATGCTTTACAAAGTACATAGAACCAGGTTTATTGGACTGTTTCCGTTAAGTTGATCATACACCACACAATCTGATTGTGCAAACTTCTTTAGATCTACCATACTATGTAGTGCACGGGCTGGTTTTATTTGCGGCAGATTGCATGGATTGTCCAGCTGTGACCTCCATATTACATGGCATTTGTAAATCTAAAAGAGATTTTACAATCGGATTTTATAGTGGATGGCAAGCTTTATAGTAAAGTGTCTGTAGTAGACTTGCACACATAAACTAGTACTGTTTTCAGTGAAAGCTGCTAAATCTGTGGGGGTGTTTAGGGGATGTGAGAATGTCTTTTTGACCTCCAAAAGATTTTCCCTTATTCATGACCAGGCCATTTTTCCGATATGGCACTGCGTTACTTTAACTGGCAACGTTGTATCAAAATAAAATGTCCTTTTTTCCCCTCAAATAGAGATTTCTTTTGGTGGTATTTGATCACCTGCGGTTTTTATGTTTTGCGCTATAAACAAAATAAGACAGACAATTAAAAAAAAATATATATATATATATATTACTTTCTGCTGTAAAACCTTTCTAATAAAAAATTGAAAAAAATATAGTTTCTTCATAAATTTAGGTCAATATGTATTCTGCTACATATTTTTGGTACAAAATAATCCAAATAAGTGTATATTGATTGGTTTGCGCAAAAGTTATAGTATCTATAAACTATGGGATATTTCTATTTTTTATTACTAGCAATGGCGGCGATGACTGCGATATTACAGTGGACATTCTGACACTGACACTTTTTGGGGACCAGTGACACTAATACAGTGATAAGTACTAAAAAAAATGCACTGTCACTGTGGGCAGGGTTTAACATCAAGGGCGATCAAAGGGTTAACTGTGTGCCTAACCTGTGATTTACTATTCTTAGGGTGCTTTTACTAGGATAATAGATGAAATATTTTCCCTGCTTTGCAGGGACATACATTTCATCTCTCTTCTGCCAGAACAGCGATCTGCCTTGTTTACATGACTAGACCGCTGTTCTGCCTCTCTGCATGATGATCGTAGGTGCTGGTGAACATCGAGTCTGCCGTATCCACCAATTGGCCCACTGTGTGCAATCACAGCGGGAACGAGGCGGAAGAGTCTCATCATGTACATATACATAGTCATAGTAGGTAAGGTTGAAAAAAGACACGAGTCCATCAAGTCCAACCTATGTGTGTGATTATATGTCAGTATTACATTGTATATCCCTGTATGTTGTGGCCGTTCAGGTGCTTATCTAATCGTTTCTTTAAACTATCAATGCCCCTCGCTGAGACCACCGCCTGTGGAAGTGAATTCCACATCCTTGCCGCTCTTACAGTAAAGAACCTTCTAGGTAGTTTAAGGTTAAACCTCTTTTCTTCTAATGTTAATGAGTGGCCACAAGTCTTGTTAAACTCCCTAAAAAAGTTTTATCCCTATTGTGGGGTCACCAGTATGGTATTTGTATATTGAAATCATATCCTCTCTCAAGCGTCTTCTCCAGAGAGAATAAGTTCAGTGCTCACAACCTTTCCTCATACCTAATATCCTCCAGAACCTTTATCAGCTTTGTTGCCCTTCTTTGTACTCCATTTCCAGTACATTCTTTCTGAATTTTTATAAAATGTATTGCTGCCACAAGGAAGGGTAAACATGTTAAATGCACATAATATAACTGGATACTAATATTTATAGGTAAAGTTGATCCAGGGAATATCTGATTCCCTGTTAGGGGATCAGGAAGGATTTTTTTCCCCTCACAGGAGCAAATAGGATCATGCTTTATTTATTTATTTTTTGCTTTCCTCTGGATCAGCTGTGTAGTTATAGGATCGTATATATGAAGGATTTCTCTGTAGCAATAGGCATATGCTATTAGCCGGTTGGTCGCTCAGGTCTCCTAGTAGGGCGGGAGAGCCCAGGCAAGCAGCGAAAGGTGGTGGGAGGGGGGAATTTTTCCCTCCTGCTGCTTGTAAAAGCAATCCAGCAGCTAGTTACCTGCTAGGATTGCTTTTACAATAGCCGACCGCTGGCTTCAAAAAATGGTAACGGGGTGATGACTTCAGATGCCTGCAGCTGCAGGCATCATCCCAGTATAACCACTTGATAAAATATAAAGTTTGGGTTATGTTGATTGTGTTGCAAACATGTCAAGTAGGGGTGCGCATTTTCATTGGTCTCACAATTCGATTTGATTATCCTGTCCACGACTCGATTCGATTCCACAATGCTTCACAATTACTGCGCATGTTTTTTTATCCAAAAATTCAAGCAGTCAGAAGAACTACATTTTTTTTTATTTGCTCTTAGTGCAGTATCCTATTTGGGGAGGGTGGTTTTCATATCCCAAAAGAGGCCTACAAGTTATTCACTTTCATTACAGAGAACAAAGTTCTGAGCAGTGGAGGATGGAATGGTGGGATGGATGGGATCAGGGCAGAGGGAAGGATGGTATCAGTAGCAGAGGGATAGTGGATTGAAGGGATCAGTGGCATAGGGATGGTGGGATGAATGGGATCAGTGGCAGAGGGATGGTGGGATGTATGGAATCAGGGCAGAGTGATATTGAGACAGATGGGATCAGTGATAGATGGATCGGATCAGGGCAGAAGGATGGATGAGATCAGTGGCATGGGGATGGTGGGATGGATGAGATCAGTAGCATAGGAATGGTGGAATGGATGGGATCAGTGGCAGAGGGATGGTGGGAGTGATGGGATAAGGCAGAGGGATGGTTGAGGTCAGGGGCAGATGGATGGAGGGATGGTTGAATCAGGGGCAGAGGGATGGTGGGATGGATGTGATCAAGAGGAGGGATGGTGGAATAAACAGGATTAGGCAGAGGGATGGTGGGATGGATAGAATCAGGCATTGGGATGGTGCGATCAAGGGCAGAGGGATGGATTGGATCAGGCAGAGGGCTGTTTGGTGGGATGGGTGGGATTTGGGGCAGAGGGGTGGTGGGGTGGATAGGATCAGGCAGAGGGCTGTTGGTGGGATGGATAGGATCATGCAAAGGCATGGTGGTGGGATAGATGGGATCAGGCAGAGGCATAGTGGTGGGATGAATTGGATCAGGCAGTGGGATGGTGGTGGGATGGATAGGATCAGGCAGTGGAATGGATGGGATCAGGCAGAGGCATGGTGGTGGGATGGATGGGATCAGGCAGAGGCATGGTGGTGGGATGGATGGGATCAGGCAGAGGCATGGTGGTGGGATGGATGGGATCAGGCAGAGGCATGGTGGTGGGATGGATGGGATCAGGCTGAGGCATGGTGGTGGGATGGATGGGATCAGGCTGAGGCATGGTGGTGGGATGGATGGGATCAGGCTGAGGCATGGTGGTGGGGGGGAATGTAACAAGTGACACTGGCACCCACCTGCTCTCCGTGTCAGTCGATTCCTCCTCCTCCATGCTCTGTGTTGCTACCTCTCTTTCCCTTCCGGGGGTCTTCAGTGATGCCTCTCCTGAAGTCGGGTCTCCTCGAGTGCCTCCCCTTCACTCTACTGGCTGTCAGCTGAATATCTGCTTCAGTGAAGGAGAAGGGGCTTTATTCACTAGGCAGGCTCTGCCTTTGTGTGTCCCCAGGAGAGGCAGAGCACCGCACGGAGCGTCACATGACATCATCGGAGATCGATTCTGCCGACTCTGTCTGAATCACGATGCATTGATGCTGCGATTATATTCAACACCCCTAATGTCAAGTCCTAAAATTGTTTGTGCCCATGACATTGCAAAAAAGAATGGTACTAAATAATGTCCATAGTCAACACTATTAGGCCGCACACTACACAGTTTTCTTTATCGTACATCACAGGACACAGAGCACCATAGTAATCACTATGTGGGTATATATCAGGTGATGGACACTGGTATACCCAATACAGGAAGTTCACTCCCTATATAACCCCCCCTCCTGCCAGGAGTACCTCAGTTTTTTTGCCATTGTCTAAGGTGTTGGTCACGAGTGAAGATCGCTGGAGGGATCCTTGCTTGATTTAAACAGCCTCCATAGACCGGATCCATCCAAAGTGCCACTAAGGCCAAGGTGGATGGTACTCGGGCCTCGTATATGAAGCACAAGGTTTTGCCTGTAACGCTTCTCCTTGCAGGGCTGGACCCTGGGACCCAGGGCTTTTTGGTCATGCTTACATTACCTAAAGTTTTTCCTTGCGGGCCGCTAATACAGGTCCAAGGGAGTGGAACCCCGATAAAAAGGGACCTGGCCCTTGAAGGTTTGCTAACACAGCCTGCCGTGATGGGTGAAGTTTGGATCTGTCTATCACAGCAGTATCCTGCGGCGAGGATAAGGTAAGGGAAGAAGCCTAGGAACCGTAAAAAGTCCACCTATGGTTTTCTTCTTCCATGAGTAAAATGTTGTCATGCTTTAAAGTCTCCACTAGAGGGAGTAAATGCACATACCTTGGTACGTTGCTTCTCAGTCACCTCAGTGTCCAGCTAAAAACAGCATGAGTGTGGTCTCAGCAGCCAGGGGGGATTCCTACTCTTGAACAAAGTTTGCAGCATGTTCTTCTCCCCCCTGGGGGAACTAAGGGACTGTGAGGTACAACAGCAGCTTGGGGGTGAAGGCGGCTACCCTATGTTTGTATTTATTCCCCACAGTAGTCATAAAGCAAAGCTTTTATTACAGCCTCCCCTCTTGCGGGTCTGCACTGGCAGACCCAGTTGCCATCTGAGACATTTAAAACAGATGCTTCTCAAGCCAAGAGATCTCTGCCTTGATTAATGCAACTGGAGAGAGGGATGTCTGACACATAGGACACTGGAGTACTGGGGGCACGTAAGGCAATACATAAAGGCGTTTCCAGTACAGGAAAATAAATGTTACTCAGCACGAGCTGTACTTTATAGCGGCATTGTATTGCTAGACTATTGCTCAGCGCATTTACTTAGTGCCTCTGCTTTTGTGCTTAGCACTATGGCTTCCAAAAAAGACAGCATAAAGAAGGTACCAAAAATTCCATCCCCAGGCACTGGGGACTCCAGCCCTGCCTCCACACTGTCATCCTCCCCTGAAATACCATATGTGGCAATCCAGGGTGAGTCTTTGGAACCAACTGATGGTGCAGCTGCTTCTCACATCTCAGCCCCTGTATACGTGACTGAAGATGCACTTTCCACTGCCCTGCTGGCTCTAGAAGGAGGATTAGCGGCTTTAATCTCATCCTCCATCCAAAAGGATAGGAGCGTGTTAGATCCCCCTCCCACACCTTAGACCCTTCACCAAGGGGACAGTGGGTAGAGGGAGAGGTGTTACCCTCAGGCGACCAGGAGGAAAGACAAACCGATTACTCCTCTGCAGAGAAACAACGGATGATAAACCCTTTTCAGCCTTGCAATCTAAAAAAATTCTGCTGCAATCTCTTACGGAAATGGTTCCTTCCACTGACAAGCTACCCCTAACAGAGTCAGCTGAAAGTTCAGTTTCTTCTTTGGGTTCCTTAAAACCTTCACAGCCTTTGCATGCATTTGCTGTCCTTGCATTATTAGAACAGATTATTTTTGCTGAATGGGATCACCCGGATAAGCATTTTCTCCCTCAAAGTGATTCTCAATTCTCTATCCCATGGAGGAGAAATTCACCAAAAGATAGAATGTACCAGCAGTTGACGCTACGATTTCCAGTGTGAATAAAAGTCTCTCTTGTCTAGTAGACAATGAATGCACAAATGCTTAAGGATCCAACAGATCAAAAGGTTGCAATTCCTGTTAAAATCCTCTTTTTCTTTGGCAGGTGCGGTTACTCGGCCTGCAGCCACTGAAATAGGCATCTGTCAGTCCCTAAAGGATCAGTTTAGACAGGCCCTTAACCACTAGAGATCCGCGCTATAGCCAAATGACGGCTACAGCGCGGACCTCCTTTGCCGGGACTACGTCTATTGACGCGTCGCGCTCTGTGATCAGCGAGTCTATGAGACTCGCCTGATCACGGATCGAAGCAAGGGGTCGATCCCGACCCCTTACCACGTGATCAGCTGTCAGCCAATGACAGCTGATCATGTGATACAACGGAGCCGGTAATCGGCTATTTTTCCTTGTCAGCGCGAGGAAAAAAAAGAGCCGATCACCGGCGGCCGTGATCGGGACTGATGTCCCGACCAGCTTACCAGTGCCCACCTGCCCCCTGCCAGTGCCACCTCAGTAATTAAAAAGTGCCGCCCACAGTGCCACCCATCAGTGCCCACAATCTGCCTCCACAACGGTGCTGCACCCTAGTGCCACATATCCGTGCCCATCAGTGTCATCTACCAGTGCCCAGCAGTGCCACCTATCAGTGCCCATCAGTCCCATCTATCAGTGGTACCTATCAGTGCCCCTTAGTGTCACCCATCTGTGCCTTCTTATCTGTGCCCATCTTTGCCCATCAGTGCCGCCTTATCTGTACCCATCAGTACTGCCTTATCTGTGCCTATCGGTGCCACCTTATCTGTGCCTATTAGTGCCACCTTAACTATGCCTATCGATGCCCACCAGTGCAGCCTATCAGTGCACACCAGTGCCGCCTCATCAGCGCACTTCAATGAAGGAGAAAAATTACCTGTTTGCAAAATTTTATAACAAACTATTAAACATGATTTATTTTTTATTTATTTTTTTGCATCTTTTTTTGTTTCTTTAGCAAAAAATAAAACTCCCAGCTGTAATTAAGTACCACCAAAAGAAAGCTCTATTTGTGAGAAAAAAATGATAAAAATTTAATTTTCTTACAGTGTTTTATGGCCGCGCAATTGTCATTCAAAGTGCATCAGCGCTGAAAGCTGAAAATTGGTCTGGGCAGGAGGGTGGTTTAAGTGCCCAGTAAGCAAGTGGTTAAAAAGGTTCCTGTAGAGCAAGCCCGGGATTTGGCTGAACTACCAAGAGCTTTATGTTTTGCAATAGACGCCATTAAAGATTCTATTCACCAGGAGTCCTGCCTTGTGCTTGTGCTAGTACACATGCGTAGGATTTTGTGGTTAAAAAATTGGTCAGCCGAATCACCATGCAAGAAACTCCTGCCTGGGTTTCCTTTTCATGGGGATTGGCTATTTGGGGATAAATTGGTCAAATACATCCAAATAATTTCTAGTGGGAAAAGTAATCTCTTGCCAGTCAAAAGAAAGAATAAACACCCTTCATTTAAGCAGACTCTTTCTCCTGCGCCAGGGGCATCCGCCTCTAGGCAGTGGCGATGGCCTCCGCTGTCAGACTGTAGACTAAAGCCTCAGGGTCAGGCCCAGGCACAGAAGTCATCCTGGGGGCAGAAACCTGCAAAACAGAATTCTAAAGTCTCATTATGAAAGGACCCCCCCCCTCGCCAGAGTGGGGGGAAGACTTCTGCAATACTCAGAAGTCTAGCAAGAGGAAATTCAGGACAGATGGGTCAGCTCCACTGTGTCTCTAGGGTACAAACTAGAATTTCAGGAGTTTCCACCATTTCGTTTTCTGAGGTCAAACGTTCCCAAAGATCCAAGGAAAAGGCAATCTGTTTCGAGCACGAGACCGATTACTGGCTCAAGGGGTGGTCATTCAAATCCCCACAGAAGAGCAAGGTTTGGGGTTTTATTCAAACCTCTTTATGGTACCAAAACCAAATGGAGATGTCGAACCCATTCTAGATCTAAAGAATATAAATCGGTTCCTGAAGATCCACTCCTTTCACATGAAGTCGATCAGGTCAGTGGTTTCTATTCAACAAGGAGAACCTTTTCAATTTGTAGCCTTGCCCTTTGGGCTAGCTACAACACCCCGAATATTTACAAAAGTTCTGGCCTCACGTCTAGCCAGGTTAAGGGCGCAGGGCATAACAGTCTTGGCCTACCTAGATGATCTATTGCTGATAGACCAGTTGGTGGCTCGTTTGGAGCAAAGTGTGCGCATTACAACCAGTTACCTGGAAAGTTTAGGTTGGATTCTCAACCTAGAGAAGTCTTCTTTAAAACTGCTAAAAAGGATGGAGTACTTGGGTCTGATCATAGACACAGCTCAGAAAACTCCATAAGAGAGCTGGTGCAGATGGTCAGGTCGAAAGGAGATCCCTCCATTCACCTTTGCATGAGGTTGTTAGGAAAGATGGTGGCTTCATTTGAAGCAGTTCCCTATGCCCAGTTCCAAATCGAGACTATTTCAAAACAGTGTCCTGTCTGCTTGGAACAAAAGGATTCAAGCTTTAAACTTGCCAATGCGGCTGTCCCTAAGGGTGTCCCAATGCCTCAGTTGGTGGTTGGTAACCCAGAATATGCTAAAAGGATAATCCTTCAGACCAGTTATCTGGAAGGTGATAACGACAGATGCCAGCCTTTAAGGCTGGGGAGCAGTGCTAGAAAAGACAACTGTCCAGGAAAAGTGGTCAAGGACAGAAAGAACCTTGTCCATCAACATCCTAGAGATCCAGTCAGCAGGTCTGGCTCTCTAAAGGCCTGGACATTCATGTTATGGGGCTGTCCTGTCAGGATCTGTCAGGGCTGGCTTAGCCCTTCCTCCTCTGGGCTGGCCGCTCAGCTGTCGGCTAATTGCCAGCTCTCTTCTCTCTCCACTGTTACCAGCTGTTCCTGATAATGCTCGTCTGGCCTGCCTATTTTAAGTCTTCCAGCTCATTTCTCCATTGCCTTCACGTTTGGTCACATCACTGGGAACCATCTCCTGCTGTTGTTTCAAGACTGGCTTGCTGACATCCCTCCTGGCTTCCATCCTGCTTGCAGTTGCTCTCCTTGTATCCCTGATGTCTGGACTGGCTGATTACCTGATCTGGTTTATGAACTTTGGACTGGCTGACTACCCAATCTGGCTACTGGACTCTGGCTTGCTTGACTACGCTTTATCCTATTTACCTTTTTATTTTTATTAATAAACAAGTGTGATTTGATTGTACTTCTGTCTCTGTCTCTTTCATGGTTCCTGACAGGATCCAATCCGACAATGCCACAGCTGTGGCTTACATCAATCACCAAGGGGGCACCAGGAGTCTCGCAGCACAGAGGGAGATGAACCATTTCCTATCTTGGGCAGAGAGGAATGTTCTGTGCCTATCAGCGGTTTTCATTCTGGGAGTAGAGAATTGGCGGGCAGATTCTTGAGCCGCCAGCATTTGCTCATGAGGGAATGGTCTCTTCACCCCGACATTTATCGGGCTGTTTGCCAGAAATGTGGAACTCTGGACGTTGATCTTCTGGCGTCCTGTTTCAACACGAAGTTGGTCAACTTTGTGTCCAACATGAGGAATCCACTCGCATGCGGAACAGATGCGTTGGTGACCCTACAGGATCAAGCTGGAGAGAAATCCGTTAATTCTGGTAGCTCCAGCATGGCCCAGGAGGTCCTGGTATGCATAAATTGTAAAGATTGCGGTGGAGGATCCATGGTCCCCACCACTACGGCCAGACCTACTCTCACAGGGGCCGATATTCCATCCTACCTTACAAACTCTAAATTTAACGGATTGGCTATTAAACCCGCATTCTGAAGAAACATGGGCTTTTCGGGTCAGTTATCTCTACCTTGATTAATGCAAGGAAGCCAGTTTACACAACTATATATTATAGAGTCTGGAGGGCTTATGTTTCCTGGTGTGAATCCAAGAGTTGGCACCCAAGGGGATATTATCATAGGCAGAATTCTTGCCTTTCTACAATTAGGGGTAGAGATGAAGTTGACCTTAAGTATTATTAAGGGCCAAGTCTCAGCTTTATCGGTCTTATTTCAAAGACCGCTTGCTACACATTCTTTAGTCTGGGGTTTTATGCAAGGGGTGATGTGGCTTAATCCACCAGTTAGATCACTTTTGAACCTTTGGGACTTGAACTTAGTTTTTTCAGTGTTACATCAACAGCCATTTGAACCGATACAGAATATTCCCTTAGTTCTTCTGACAAGGAAGTTAGTGTTCTTGGTTGCTATGTCCTCAGCAAAGAGGGTTTCAGAATTGGCTGCTCTTACTTGTAAAGAGCCATACTTGATTATTAATGAGGACAGAGTGGTTTTGTGCCCTCGTCCAGGTTTTCTGCCAAAAGTGGTCTCAGGTTTCCATCTGAATCAAGAAATTGTCCTGCCATAATTTTTCCAAAACCATGTTCCAGGGAAGAGAAGTCACTACACTGTCTTGATGTAGTTAGAGCGGTCAAAGTCTATTTAAAGACAACTGCTCCGATCCGGAAGACCGATGTCTTATTTGTACTGCCAGAAGGTCCTAAGAAGGAATGGGCAGCTTTGAAATCCACTGTTGCTAAGTGGATTCGGCACGTTATAATTCAATCTTATGATTTAACATGTAAGATTATATCTTTTCAAATCAAAGCGCCCTCTACTAGCGCTGTTAGTGTTTCTTGGGCAGTGCGTCACCAGGCCTCCCTGGGTCAGATCTGTAAGGCCACAACTTGGTCTTCAGTGCATACTTTAACCAAGTTTTATCAGATGGATGTAAGAAGGCATTAAGGATATCTTCTTTGTGTGCAGTGTGCTGCAGGCAGCAGTATAAGTCATCAAGTCTGGGGGTGCCCTACGGGTTGTGTCTCCCTCCCCTCAAATAGCATTACTATGGGACGTCCCACATAGTTATTACTATGGTGCTATGTGTCCCGTGATGTACAATAAAGAAAATAGGATTTTTATAACGGCTTACCTGTACAATCCTTTTCTTGGAGTACATCATGGGACAAAGGTCCCTCCCCTCTTTCTGGGGTTTAAGTATATTGCTTTGCTACAAAAACTGAGGTACTCCTGGTAGGAGGAGGGGTTATATAGGGAGTAAACTTCGTATATTGGGTTTACCAGTGTCCATCACCTGAAGGTGCCTATTTACCCATATAGTAATTATTATGGTGCTCTGTGTCCTGTGATGTTCTCAAAGAAAAGGATTTTACAGGTAAGCTGTTATAAAAAATCATATTTTTCTCCTGCTCCCAGGGGCGTTTGTCTTTTTTTCCCCTCTGCCTTCAAAGATCCCTGCATGTTAGCCTTTGTGCCCATGCATACATACAATTTAGAAGCCGAAAAAAAAATACCACAGCCAGTGCTTTTAATCGAAAAAGGTTTGTCCGAAAAACAATTGGCCTGCTTAAAATTATATAAAAACAGACCTAAGCGCAAGGCATGTTTAGCGCTTGAGCATTAATTCATTTAATTGGCCAGAATAAGAAGTCTGGTCAGGGAAAAAACGGCAAGCTTGAGGCACCTAAACATGTTCCAAGAGTTTACAAGCAACAATCTTTTTTTTTTTTTTTTCGCTAAAACTCTGCTGCCAGGAGTTCAGGAGAGTTAGCAAAATATTCATTGAGCATGAGTCCTTAAAGGCTTTACTTCTCATCAGTTTAGTGTTAACAGTGTGCTATGGTACTACCTCACCTTATGTGGTATGTTTGCAGTTTACATGGGGGGGGGGGGGGTTACGTTTGATTTTTTTTTTTTTAAAGTGGAAGTAAACCCATCGATTTAAACAGTTAAACAGTTTAAACAAAAAAAAAAGGCATGCCGGGAATGCTAACTGCACATTGGCTGTGCTCTCAGCCAAACTATCAAACCATCCAATGGCTGGTGTCATAACGAATCACATGTGCAGCACCATAGCAGTTGAAGATTAATCAGAGGCAAAGATGGCAGCTTCCTTGGCTGAAAACCATAGGGGAGTTTACTTCCACTTTAGGTTTATTTTATTATATATTTTATAATTAAAATGTATTAAACTTTTTTTATTTAACTTTTTTGCTATCACAGGAGGGGTTAACAAACCCCCATTGATATCACTGAGAAGGTGACATATTTTTGGAGACGTATCTTCCCTGCCCTCCAAGCAGCTAACTAAACATAGACTGTGCTTGGTTATCTGCTTCCCTGGCTGTAACAGCCAGCAAATTACATCCTTGAAAATGGAAGTGGCTAGACAATTGACACGTCTGCCTTCAATCACTGCACAGGAGAACTAGGAACAGATGTTCTTTGGCCTCCTCCTACTCACCATACAGAAGCCCTCTAATGTGATTCTGGACTCCTGGAAAGAGTGGAGGAGTCTGGTAACCTTGGCTTAACCTATCACTTTCTGGTGTATGATGTTAGTTCACCTTTTCCTTTTTTTTTTTTTTTTTAAGGTGAGAAAACCCTTTAAATCAGTTCTTTGCCATTTGAAAACATTGACTTTTTACAGGAATTCTTTGGTTACAGCCTACACTTTGAGTCTATAACATCAGCATTGTAAAAACAATACAAACAATGACTTTATTTGACATATTAATATATAGTAAGCTTACTTGAAATATCTCCTTTCATGCGGCCTGTCTGCTGACTATCTCTTTCCACATCTTCCTGGATTCCCAACATGCTTTGCAGCTTCTCTTACGCTGTTTACTTTAATTTTGTATGGACTGCATATCCTATGGTACCTTGCTGAATTCAAGCTGTGATTCCTGTACTGATTCCACCTCCTGAAACTCTTCTCAGCAGCTCTGTAGTTCAGAAGGCAGGCTCTGTGAATTGTGTGACACAGCAGTGCCTACCCAGAGAGCATAGTGGATAAGTATCTCAGAATTCCAGAAAGAAAATGTATGGAGAACTTTACAGAGTTTAAAAACTTCAAGATTGTTCAGAGTAATAGGAGTAGCCTAGACATGATTGAAATACAGTGTGAAATGTAATACATGATTTTACATTTTGACCATAGATATATTTTAAAAGCCTTTGCACGCAGAAATAGAAACATTCTCCACCCTAGAAACAGGGTAACAGTTACCCAGACCATATGCTGGACTAATAGTGGTTTGGAACAACTAGCGTACAGCCTGAACGTTTTATACCTGGATTGCATCATACCTTTACAATCGGTTGCATCCCGAGGCTGATTTATGAAAATTGAATCAAATAAAATAAGGCTCTTGCAACCAATTTAATCCT
The DNA here is from genome assembly GCF_037356315.1 of Lithobates pipiens. Classification (NCBI taxonomy): domain Eukaryota; kingdom Metazoa; phylum Chordata; class Amphibia; order Anura; family Ranidae; genus Lithobates; species Lithobates pipiens. Next base: position 160,620,552 of record NW_027507685.1, on the reverse strand, counting down.
TAAACTACCCTACACAAACTAAACTTGGAATATCTCTTGTTGCTGTAGTCCACAGTGTCAAATTATTTGTCTCATATTTAACTTGAATAAAAATCACTATTGGAAATATTACTACTTTGTTATGGAAAACATTGTATTTAGCACAAAAAGGGCATATACTGTGTTTGTATGTATTGTAAATGATTATAAATCTCTCATTTCATAAAAACCTCAAGGGTATCTTGGATACTTGTTACTGAAACAAATGATTATTTGATTACTGACATGGTTTAATGCTGTCGCCTGGTCTGTGATACTTATTTACATGCTGTCTTCTGTCTGTGCTTCTGTTTTCAGCCTTTCGGCCAGTCATGTCGGGCAGAACTTTACATTTGTGCTGACTGACATTGACAGCAAGCAGAGGTTTGGCTTCTGCCGGTTATCTTCAGGCGCTAAAAGCTGCTTTTGTATCTTAAGGTAAGGCCAGCTGTGTCTGTCTACAGTACACATTTCAGCTTGTGCAGACCTCCAAGTCTCCTATCTCCAGAAGTTCTTTGCAGATGAAATGTGGACGGTTGTCATATATATTAAACTGTTTTTAATTGTGGTCATGTGACTTTATAATATGAGAACAATGTAAGGGCCAGTTAAATGCATGTTCAGAATTTACTGTTTCCATAGCCTTTTACAGCATAAAATTGTATTTGAATGCCTGCTCACCTAGAAAAACACAAAAGACTGAAAAGATGAAATGTGGTTATCTTAAGCAACTATTGGCGAGATTTCCTTCACTTTCTATCTTGGAGACACAATGGGAAGTTGGAGGAAGTCACTTCATTATAAGGCCACTCTTTTCTTAAGCAGATGTCTCCAGAAAGTGTCTCCGTTGGAAGATTTCCTCTATATTCCTGTTCCAGAAACATAGAAGAGTGACAACAAGAAAAGACAAAATGGTTTATTGATTCAGGCCTTTTTTTTGGTTAATACATTCTGTGGAGAGTGGCCCCCAACTCTAATCTATGAGAACCATCTCCAACCTCTAGGTTTAAAAGAACTGGACTTAGTACAGAGTCTTGTGGTATACCCCTAGTGACTGGTCTCTGTTCTGCATGAACCCCCATTGTAGATGCACTCTGATATATATCCTTTAGCTATCTGCCTATTTCTGAGATCATAATACCATAATGTGGAACCGTATCACATGTTTTGCTGAAATAGAGCTAGGTATCACCATCACCATAGTGATTCAGAACATCTGTGATACAGGAAAAAAAAAAAAGATTAAAACAATTGATCAATTTGACTTGTTTTTTTGTTTTTTTTTGCTCTCGTCTAAAAAATAATTTTAGGATTACCTAAACCCCCTGAAACATTATATATTTTCTGAAAGCAGACACCCTGTGGATACAATTATGGTTGTGCCAATTTTTTTTCACGATATTAACCCGTATGTAAGTAAAAAATGCATCTTAATACAGTTAATTGTAGGTCACACAAAAGCAATAGGCTACATAATGTATGTTAAAATAAAAAAGACAATTTTGCACCCAGTAAATAGATACCCAACATGTCAAGCTTTAAAATTGCGTGTGCGTGTGAAACGGCAACAATTTAAGCTTTCTGAATTTTCAATTTTTAGTAATTGATTTTGGGTTCCTAGTAGGAAGGGGAGATCAGGAAATGGATGGGGGAGTGGGGGCAGGGAAAGGCTGATGATCATACCATAGGTGATAGAAAGTGATTGGGTGGCTTTACAGCCGCCTGATCACTTTCATCTGACGGCTAATATTTGGCTTGTCAGATTTACCTATAGTGTGATTGTGTGTATATTCCTCTGCTGCTGAATATGTCATAAGTGAGTGACAGCAAAAGGAATGAAAACATAATGCATTGGTTTCAGCAGGTTATGTGATTTTAAATGATCATATGGGTAGGGATGACTGTAATAATTTTACTACTACAGATGTTTAACTCACATTAACTCATCAGCAAACACTTGGATTGACCTATTTATACCAACCTTTGAATCATTTATGAACAAAATAAACAGAATTGATCCCAGGACAGAGGCCTAGTGCACCCCACTCACAACTCCAGACCATTCAGAAGATACACCATTTATCACCACCCTTTGGATGCACACCTGCAAACAGTTTTCTATCTGTACTGTAAATCCACTATTATCAATGCCAAAAGATCTCAAGGTGTAAGTTAGGCGTTTATGGGCTACTGTGTCAAATGCTTTAGCGAAATCTAAATACATTATGTCCACAGGCTTTCCTCTATTCAGATTACAGCTCACCTCCTTATAGAATGTTAATAGGTTGGTGTGGCAGGAATGATCTTTTATAAATTCATGATTGTTACTATTAATGATACTCTTTTAATCAGCAAATTCTATAAAAACTATTGATGTTAGGCTGGCTGGCCTGTAGTTTCCAGGTATGTATCTCAGACCTTTTTTGAATATTGGTAGCACGTTAGCTTTTCATCAGTCTCCTCCTACCATTCAGGTCAGTAACCTGTCCTTAAAGATTAGGAATGAGGGTCTAGCAATACCCCTAATGCCAGAAAAGTAATTATATGCTTTAGCAAAATGAAATTGTAAGGGAAAAGACTTTATCTTATGCATTTACTTTCAGTGCAGGTAAGAATAGTTACCAGGACAAATATTAAGCGGTGAATTTCCCTAGCGGGGACATAGACAATAATAAAAATTGTTCTAATTCATTGCTACTCAATCCAAAAGACAAAATCATTTTTGGCTTTAAATACACTTCAGCAAGAGCATTTCTTATTACCTAGTAAAGCACCTTAACTACTGCTAGTGCTATTAAAAACAAATAGTTTGTTTCCATTTTTTTTTTTTTTTTACTAAAACACATTACTATTAATATGGCATTAGAAGCAGAGCAACCTGGAATTGGCACGTAAAGCATACAAGGACATGTGCACCGGAACTCTTTGCTATATCACACTATACTGTAGCCACATATTGCCAGTATTCGTAAACTGCAGTTGAAACAGCAGAGAGATCTGACTTTCAGACTTGTTAAAATGACCCTGTCAAGAAGTCCACAAAGTTACAAAGGAGCTAACCTGTGAAGAAAACCGCTTCATACATATCTCTTTAAAGACCCATTTACTAAACTTCAGTTTGTAGTAGAGCTCCTGGCACCATTCCAATTCCACACTTCCCAATGTCTTTCTCCTACTGGTGTCTGTGGATTCGGCTACCAACCCCTACCAATGCTCAGTCTATAATTTTAATGGTAGGTTTATTTTAATAGTGAGCCAGAATAACAACAAAATTTCCAAGAAAACACATTTCAAAAAAGTTATAAATTGATTTGCATTTTAATAAGTGAAAGAAGTATTTGATCCCCTATCAATCAGCAAGATTTCTGTCTCCCAGGTGTCTTTTATTCAGGTAACCAGCTGAGATTAGCAGCACTCCTAATCTCAGCTGGTTACCTGTATAAAAGACAGCTGTCCACAGAAGCAATCAATCAGATTCCAATCTCTCCATATTCCAATCTGGCCAAGACCAAAGAGCTGTCCATGGATGTCGGGGACAATATTGTAGATCTACACAAGGCTGGAATGGGCTACAAGACCATTGCCAAGCAGCTTGGTGAGAGGGTGACAAAAGTTTGTGCGATTATTCGCAAATGGAAGAAAGACAAAATAACTGTCAATCTCCCTCTGTCTGGGGCTCCATGCAAGATCTCACCTCGTGGAGTTTCAATGATTATAAGAACAGTGAGGAATCAGCCCAGAACTACATGGGGAAATCTCGTCAGTGATCTCAAGGCAGCTGGGACCATAGTCACCACGAAAACAATTGGTTACACACTACGCCGTGAAGGACTGAAATCCTGCAGTTGCCTGCAATGTCCCCATGTGCAAGAAAGCACATATACCGGCCCGTCTGGAGTTTGCTAATGAACATCTGAATGATTCAGAGGAGAACTGGATAAAATTGTTATGGTCAGATGAGACCAAAATCAAGCTCTTTGGCATCAACTCAACTCACCGTGTTTAGAGGATGAGGAGGAATGCTGACTATGACCACAAGAACGCCATCCCCACCGTCAAACATGGAGGTGGAATCATTATGGACAACTTCACCGCATCAAAGGGATATTGGACGGGGTCATGTACAGTCAAATCTTGGGTGAGAACCTCCTTCCCTCAGCCAGGGCATTGAAAATCACCCAAAACACAAGGCCAAGGCAACAAAGGAGTGACTCAAAAAGAAGCACATTAAGATCCTGGAGTGGCATAGCCAGTCTCCAGACCCTAATCCTATAGAAAATATATAGAGGGAGCTGAAGGTTCGAGTTACCAAACGTCAGCCTCAAAAGCTTACTGAATTGGAGAGGTTCTGCAAAGAGGAGTGGGACAAAATCCCTCCTGAAATGTGTGCAAAGCTGATGGCCAACTACAAGAAATGTCTGATCTCTGTGATTATCGAGAAGGGTTTTGCCACCAGGTAACTAATTTATGTTTTGCGAAGAGGTCAAATACTTATTTCACTCATTAAAATGCAAATCAATTTAAAACTTTTTTTCAAATGTGTTTTTCTGGATATTTTTGTTGCAATTCTGTCTCTTACTGTTAAAATAAACCTACCATTAAAATTTTAAACTGATCTTTTCTTGGGCAAACATACAAAATCAGCAGGTGATCAAAACCCTTTTTCCCCTCACTGTACCTTTGCCAAGCTTCCTCCCGCAGTGACTAGGCGAGGGTGACACCATCCTCCGTCCAGCCAGGTCTTATATCCAAATCTCGCAAAAAAGATAATCTTCCACTGTGCCACAATGTCTTTTCCCAAGACTTGGGCTACTCAGCATTCTCTGAAATCTGGCTATGGAAATCAAGGATTTACCTCTCCCAATCCCCACTCCCCCAGAGTCTTCTTTGCACTTGTATGCAGTGTTTAAGGATAGAGCCTCATTGAGTAAGCAGACCAAGCTCGACCAATGTAATTATGCATTAAAAACTCAATACCTGAATTTCAGCTATTGATCTGTGTGGTGCTTGCAGGACTGCCAATAGTTCAAATTTCAGCCACTATGTGAGTCCTCTATGGAGAACTTTTAGTGCCTTTAGCCTTTTTTTTCTCCTTCCTTGACCTAACTAACTTGGCCATCCTCTCCCAAATCACCTAGATCCAATTGCCACACGCTCTGTTTTTTGGATTATATCTTGCACGGCAAGTCCTGAATATCTCGACCATGCCTGCAGATTCATTCCCCATAGACCATCTCCCGAAGCTGAAAACTTGGCACACTGAAATCTGGGGGAGCTACAGCGCATCTAAGGAAGGGAAGGTTGAAATTGGTTAGGTGAAGGAATAGTTTGAAAAAGGATAAGTACACTTTGTTTTAAAGTTTCATTTTAAACAGTGTTTTTGTCTATAGTTTATAATTAAATATGTACATAGTTTTGTCATATTAGCGCAGTTCATTTGTAGGCAGTGCTTTCTTGTTTGCAGTACTAGTTAATAGTTGTCCTACTTATACTTGCTATACTAAAATGTGCGTCATCTACCTCATTGAAAGCAACACTGCATTAGCATATTAGCTAATATCTTTTCTCAGCTGTTGCTACATTCAGTTCAGTTCCTAATCTGCCCTGCCTCCAGTGGCTGATCTAAAAATCTCTACCTTTTATACAAACGTATGGGAGAAGACAAAAAAAAGTGAAAGCAGTATATTAAAACAACATTTTATATTGTATCTAAAGCTCAGAATTTAGTTTTGGTTAAAGCTGTGAGGGATTAGAAACCCTGTCAGGCTTTTTTTGGCTAATAAAGAAATTACCTAAATAAATAAACTTTAACCAGTGTGGTCTATGCTTGTGTTTTTAGTTTATTGTGTGCAATGTAGACTGGGACTGTATATAAAACCTTTTTTCTTTCTCTTTGTATATAAAATCTTGTTTCTTCAAATACAAATCTTTATGCAAATCGCATGTCACTGACTCATTTAAAGAAGAGCAGAAAGCATATTTGGAAAATTTTTAACATTATTGATAAATTATCATTCTGAGCAAGCATCCTGTATTTATAAAACTAGCTAAAGATTTTTTTTTTCAAAATAATTTATTGAAGAATAGACATACAGATATATATTGTGAGTGACAGGAGGAACTCTGTGTTGCCCGGAATAATACATTTTTTTACATTAGAAGAGTAGAGGTTAATACAACATAAATTTAGAAAATAAAATGAAATAATATAAAGTAAAATATACTGATACAAATGAAAATATATAATTAATAAAATTAATGAATAAGTGTGGGTGGGTAATCAATGTACCCTGGTACCCCGTGGGGGAGGGGACAATGGTTAGAAAACATGTTTTCAACATAAAACAGTAAATCCAATGAAACCGGTAATAACTGAAAACCACAATACAGAACTGGATGGATCTCCTGCTAAAGAATACTAAGTTATGAGGGGGAAACTAGGCAGGGACGAAAGATGGGGGGAGGCGAGGCACAACCTACGACTATTTTCCTTGGGTGTATAATTTGAACTAGTTAATCAGGCAGGGGGTGGAGAGTTGATCTTACAAGTCGGACATTTGCAAATTAGAAGTAAATGTTCTGGATCCACACCCAGTAGGCTTAAAGGGGTTTACAGGGTGAAAGAGATCTCAAGTAGTACCATTGTTATCCTCTTGCGATAGGAGATTCTTGTAGTAGATGAACGGGCTATGAAAAGACTTGATTGACTCTGGATGTATTGTTGAGTTTATGTATGCCTCCCATAGTGAGAAGAAGCACTTGTTTGCAACCGGATGGTTAAAATCAGTAGTGAATTTTTTCCTTGTGGAGTTACGACAGTAGCTCTTGTTTGACAAGTGATATTTTTGGACAGGATGAAGTCCAGTTTTTAAGAATTGCTCTCCAACTGCAAAAAGACTGATGAGGATCCACTCTTTATGATGCTGATTAGCGTTGGAGTACCAAGTCATAAATTGCTTGTCCCAGTTTTCAAAGATCAGAAGCAGAGGGTCTTTAGTAAGCTGCAGCAAGGTAATTCCCTGTATGAAGTATATGATTTGTTCCTAGAAAGTGGAGATGAAAGAACATGACCAGAAGCGGTCTGTTAAAGTAGGTCTTGCCAGCTTGCAGAGAGGGCAGAGGAACCACTGGGGGTTGCTTTTGTCTGTGAGTAATGGTATATAGGCGCGATGAAGAATTTTCATCTGTGTTTCCCTCCAATATTCACAAGGTATCAATTGGAGGACTTTGTATCCCTACAATAGTTTGCCAAGCAACTTTGGATCCGGAAAGTCTTTGCCCCAGTTTGCAACAGAAAAGGATGAGATAGAGGAGGTGATCTTGCATAGTAAAGGTTTGTAAATGCCCGAGATGGTATATGAACCAGCATGTAGCAATCGGTCTGTGATGGATGATCAAAATCTCTTGTCTCCTTCCCTACAAGAGGTGTGGATAAAGTTGACACATTGCCAAAAGTAGACTACGTGGGAGTTTGGTAGAGCGAATTTCTGGGCTATGTCTGAAAATGCATATGGTGTACCTGTTTCCATATCACATAGGGAGGAAAATTTTGTGAGACCTTTCCTTGACCATAAAGTGTAGATTTGGTGGTCCATTCCCGGAGAAAAACCAGGGTTTCCTAGGATAGGTGAGTGCCTGGATATGAAGGGGGATAGTTGTTTACTATTTTGTACTTCCCTCCATGCAATGACTGTACCTAGTAGGAGAAGGTTATGATGTTGCTCTGGATATAAAGCTTTCCATTGGCAGTGTAGTAGGGCCACCAAAGAGTAAGGGTGTGTCATTGCAGATTCAAGAGAGTAATTTGAGTACCAAAATGCCTGTTGTATCCTGTCTATGCCTATCCTCAATAAGTGACCTAAGTTATAAACTCTAATATTTGGAAGACTGATGCCTCCTTTGCCCCTGGGGAGATGCAGTCTAGTCAGCGCTATGCACAGCCTCTTCTGTCGCCAGATAAATTTAGTGGTGGCTTTATTCAAAGGCTGGATGTCTCTATGCTTTAAGAGCAAAGGTATGGTTTGAAGTGGGGAGAGAAGACGTATAAAACTAACCATTTTAAATAAATGACATATCCCCAGGAGCGAGAGAGGCAGATCCATTCAGTTTTCCAATTCTTGACTGATTTTGTTTATTAGAGGTGGATAGTTTAAGGTATACAGAGAAGAAGGGATTTTACCAATCTTTATACCCAAGTAAGTAATGTGAGATTTAGCTATGGTGAAGGGCAAGTGGGATGTCCAGAGTGGGTTTGATGTGGGACCTAGAGGAAGAATTTTGTTTTATTGTAATTGATTCGTAGACCTGAGCAGAGTCTAAACTCATCGAAGATCTGTTTAATGGTGGTCATGTCAGAAGTGGGGTTGCCTGAGAATGAGTACATCATCTGCGAAAAGAGCTGATCGCAGCTTGTGTTCACCTAAGTTAGTTCCATGTAAAGATGCCTTAGTATTTAGGAATATAGAGAGGGGCTCCAAGGCCAAGTTGAAGAGTAAGGGTGATAAGGGGCAGCCTTGCCTCGTACCTTTATATAGATGGAATTCTTCAGAGGACACCCGCCACTACCAGTCTGGCCCCTTTGCACAATCTAGCCAGGAGCTTACCTGATTTATTACCAATTTTGTATAAGGTTGAGTCGGCATGAGTTCGTTTGTCAGTTCTAAGATATCTTCCCATGTATCAAATTTGTTTTTGGCTTTGTGCCATTCATTGCTATTTTCCAAAGAGTCTTGAGCAGAGAGGGCTTGTTGAGCCAGCTTAAGGCAGGGCATTGCTGTCCTATAACTGGATAGGGTATTTTTCTTATATGACGCAGCAAAGGATATAATTCGACCCCTTAGATAGGCCTTTCCTGCATCCCAGTAAAGATTGGAGTTGTCCGCATGGGAGGAGTTGACAGTGGCAAACTCCCTACATGCCATGTCGATGTATGTCTGGAAATCAGCATTATTGTGGAGATATGATGGAAAGCGCCACAAGCAAGGGTTAGGTTGCGAGATCGTATCGTTAAAGGAAATTGATACTGGAGCATGATCCGAAATGGCTATATCATGGATCTCAGTATCTGAGGTCAGTGGGACCACATTATTAGTGCCAAAGATGTAGTCAATTCTTGTGAACACCTTGTGAGGGTTAGATTAGAAGGTGTATTCTCTGTCCATGAGAGATGAGACATGCCCAGTAAAGGTCCCAAGGTAAAGGTTCCATGGTGGCGGTGAAAGGGGTTTGCTACTGCCTTCGGCAGTTGTTTAGGGGAGGATCTGTCATGTGTGAAGAGGAGTTAAAGTCCCCTCCTACAGTGAGAGGATATTGCATAAGTCTGGTGGGTAGGTCTCCAAAAAACTTTTTGCCAGGGTTGTTGGGTGCATAGACGTTTGAGATCACAAGATCCCTGTCGCCTATTTGAATATGTATTATGAGAAATCTCCCCTGGATATCCGCATCACTCAAAATTACTTTGCATGGAAGATTTGGATGGATCAGAATGACCACCCCTGCTTTGCGGCCAACCGCATCAGATCCTAGCACCAATCCCACCCAGAATTTTTGCATGCGGTAGAAATCAGAGTGTGTCAGATGGGTTTCCTGTAGCAGAACTGCCAATTTCCAGTCTCTTAAGGTGTCTCTGTACCTTAAGTCTCTTAATAGGAGACCCTTTACATTCCATGAGGTATTTCTCATTGGGGGGGGGGGGGGGGTGTAGGGTATGGAGGTGTGCGGGTATTAAATACACATAGGTGAATTTTAGAGATAGGGAGACTAGTACGCAAGGGGTTGGTTGGGTATGTTGCCTAGGTGTTTTGTGGATTGCCTGGTGGATGACCAGGTTATCACAAAAAAGGGGAGAGGTAGAACAGAGGGAGAATAACAAAAATGAACCAGTGAACATAACAGAGGACTTTTTTCCACATGGGTACTCAGTAAGAGCCCATCTCCCTACAACTGACCCTGTAAGTAGTCGGTGAAGATCAGAATTTTAATTGCGCCAATTTGCAGGTATCTGGCTTGCAGATATCTCTATAATATGGCTGCTTTATTAGCATAATTCAGGTCTTTGCCAATAATTGTACGTGGGGAAGTGCATTCCAAGGAGTATACCCCTATGCAGTGAGCTTTTTCGATCATGCATGATCCGGGCAGACCTAGGGCTTCAGGAATGTGACCGGTGCAAAATTCTGATATGGCTGATGATTGCAGCGATTCCTGTACTCCAAAAAATCGCAGATTGCTGCGTCTCGATCTGTTCTCTAAATCTTCCAATTTCTGTATGACATTGGTTTGTCTTATCCTGGGCTTGCTCTGTAGATTGTGCCTGGTAAAGTTCTTCCTCCATGCTTGCGATTTTGATTTCAGCTTCATTTAGCCGAGAAACATTTTCTCCCAGCTCTTTCCTAATTTGCACCATACTAGCGTTCACTGCTTTTTCCACAGAAGCTGCAATAGTGGGGGCCAATATCGCTGCCACAGCTTGAGCAATACGCCTTATTCATGTCATCAGGTTTCATCAGCATCTATGTTTGTAAGAAAATATTTTCGAGGATGAAGCCCACGAAGAGCAAAATTAGAACCAAAATATCTGATGAGCACCTTTCATTTAAGGATGAGCTCAGGCGTGTTCACAAGTCCACGTGCCTGCGCCCGCCAGGAAGTTGACACTCTGCAGTGCTAATCACAGGTAGTGAGACGTTTCCTGATCCACGGCTGCACAGATCAGGAAATGTCTCACTACCTGCTATTAGATCTTCCTAGCGGGCACAGGCATGTGGACTTGCCAACATGCCTGAGCTCATCCTGACTTTCATTTATTGAGAATTGATACTCCAGATATCCAACCAGACATTGATACGTTAGTTTATTAAAAACTGTTTTATGTTGCCCTCTTTTACTTTTATAGTTAAAAAAATAATACATTTACAAACAAATTACGTTTTATTACTCAGGTGCATTATCTAGATCAGGGAATGTTAACCTATGATCTGCCTGACTTTTTCTGCTCATCAGCTCTTCTTATTTGTTAGTGTGTTTTATGTGTGGCACAAATCCATTCCTCCTCTTCCAGTGTGGCTCAGGAAGGTCAAAAGGTTGGATACCCCTTCCCTACATTAATGTGTTGATGGTCTTGTATATATGGTGCATTTCAGAATGTCTCTCCTCTCTATACATACAGTTGTGCTCATAAGTTTAAATATCCTAGCAGAATTTATGATTTCTTGACCATTTTTCAAAGAATATGAATGATAACACAAAAACTTTTCTTTTACTCATGGTTAATGTTTGGCTGAAGCCATTTATTATCAGTCAACAGTGTTTACTCTTTTGAAATCATAATTACAACAGAAACTACCCAAATGACCAAAGTTTATATGCCCTGGTGATTTTGGCCTGATAACATGCACAAAAGTTGACTCAAAGAAGTTTGAATGGCTATTAAAGGTAACCATCCTCGCCTGTAATCTGTTTGCTTGTAATTAGTGTGGGCGTATAAAAGGTCGGTGAGTTTCTGGACTCCTGACAGACCCTTGCATCTTTCAATCAATGCTGCACTAATGTTTCTGGATTCTGAGTCATGGGGAAAGCAAAAGAATTGTCAAAGAATCTGCAGGAAAACGTAGCTGAACTGCAGTCTCTCTATGCCTGCTGCTGCTCCTCTCCCTCTCGTAGGCTTTCAGAGACTGCGGGAGGAAGATGGAGAGAATGATTCTCTATATGCAGCCATCCCCACTGCTCCTCCTATCCTGCTGCCCCCAGTGCTCTCCACCTCCCCCCAGTGCTCTCCACTTCACCCCCCCAGTGCTCTGCACCTCCCCCCAGTGCTCTGCACCTCCCCCCAGTGCTCTCTACCTCCCCCCAGTGCTCTCTACCTCCCCCTATTGCTCTCTACTTCCCCCCATTGCTCTCTACCTCCCCCCAGTGCTCTCCACCTCCCCCCAGTGCTCTCCACTTCCCTCCAGTGTACTCAACCCCCCCTGTGCTCTCCAGCCCCCCCCCCCCAGTGCTCCCCAGCCCCCCTTGCTCTCCAGCCTCCCCAGTGCTCTCTGCCCCCCTGTGCCCTCCGCCTCTCCCCCTGTGCTCTCCACCTCCCCCATGCTCTCCGCGGCCCCCAAGTGCTCTCCAGCTCCCCTGTGCTTTCTACCTCCCCCTCTGCTCTCCGCGGGCCTCCTGTGCCCTCTGCCTCTTCCCCTCCCCCAGTGTTCTCCAGGCCCCCTGTGCTCTCCACCTCCCCCTGTGCTCTCCACCCTCCCCTTGCTCTTCGCCTCTCCCCCAGTTCTCTCCGCCTCTCCCTCAGTGCTCTCTGCCTCTCCCTCAGTGAATGAATGAATGAATGACTTGTATAGCGCTACCTATACGAACTGAATCGCCTCAGTGCTCTCTCTGCCTCTCCCTCAGTGCTCTCTGCCTCTCCCTCAGTGCTCTCTGCCTCTCCCCCGGTGCTCTCTGCCTCTCCCCCGGTGCGCTCTGCCTCTCCCTCTGTGCTCTCTGCCTCTCCCTCTGTGCTCTCTGCCTCTCCCTCAGTGCTCTCTGCCTCTCCCTCAGTGCTCTCTGCCTCTCCCTCAGTGCTCTCTGCCTCTCCCCCAGTGCTCTCTACCTCCCCCAGTGCTCTCTACCTCCCCCAGTGCTCTCTACCTCCCCCTGTGCTCTCCACCTCCCTCTTGTGCTCTCCACCTCCCCCCTGTGCCCTCCAGCCCCCTGTGCTCTCCACCTTCTCCCCGTGCCCTCCGCCTCTCCCTCAGTGCTCTCCGCAGCCCCCCCCCCCCCAGTGCTCACCAGCCCCCTGTGCTCTCTGCCCCCCTGTGCTCTCTGCCCCCCTGTGCTCTCTGCCCCCCTGTGCTCTCTGCACCCCCGTGCTCTCTGCCCCCTGTGCTCTCTGCCCCCCTGTGCTCTCTGCCCCCCCGTGCTCTCTGCCCCCCCATGCTCTCTGCCCCCCGTGCTCTCTGCCCCACCCCATGTTTTTGCTTCCCCCTGCTCTATGGCCCCCTTGTGCTCTGCTCTTCCTCCCTGTGTTCTCCGCCCCCCCATGCTCTCTGCCTCCCCCCACAGTGCTCTCCAGCCCCCCTGTGCTCTCGTCCCAACCCATGTTCTCAAGGTTCTTCCCTGTGCTCTCTGCCCCCCCCGCTCTTTCCCAGGTCCCCCTTGCCCCCCGCACTTCTCCCACGGGAGCTGTCAGGGTGGAGAGTGGGGAAGGGGCCGGCTAACACATCATGGGCTGCTCACTCCAAAATGCCTGGGTCTATTTTTTGTCCCAGTCCGAGCCTGCTGGCATTGATTTAATTGATATATTCTTCTAGTAAAATTTTCACATCCCTTAGATCTCTCAGTGGCCGTTGCACAACCCCTCAGTTGTGCTGCTTTTGGATGTCCCATTTATCTCCGAAAAATTTTTTTTAATGATCTAGAAAAGAAAAGAAAACAGGATATTTGTACTTACCGTATTCATGCTTGTGCTGTAACAAAAATTGTATTTTTCTGCCTTCACTCTTCTTTGCGGGTAAAAAAATTAATTTTTTGGGCCTGTAAAATATTGCACCAGCGATCTGCAGATCGTACAGTTGTGCTAAATGACCCAACCCCCCCAATCGTGGGGGTGTTTTTTTAGGATAAAAAAGAAAGGCTGGAACGCCACTTTAACAAGACAGGAAAGGGCAACTGTACCATGGGTGCATTGGTCCTAGGCATTATGTAGCAACACTTTTAATGTTTGTGGTAATCCTTACAGCCATGTTGTGATTTCTGACCTTATCGTATTCCTTACAGTTTAGAAGAGGCAGCATTTAAATGTCAGCTGATAATATTCAAAGTTGCTGTTCATTTTCAGAGTTGCTAATTCACATCCTGTATTATTTCATTGTGCCTTTCACCTCCCTGCACTTCTTAAGCTGGGCACTTGGCCATCTCTGGATCCTGTGTACATTTTGTGTTGTGAGTTAAACCAAACTTATCTCAACCGCAAGGACTCTTATCTGTGGCTGTCAGAACTTATCTAGCTGCAACAGTTGTATATTAAAATTACACAAGCTCTTGTTTTCTTAAGGAGTTGTAAAGCGGCTGCAGTTTGTGAACTGTCATTAGGGTTTACAAGACCTTGAACTGCTTGTCATTGTGAGTATATGAGACTGAAGTGGTACATGGCCTATCATAGCAGAGACCTCTGTGGTGTCAGCTGAACGTGTCAGACATATGGAAAGCATCGCTCATCTTTTGCTGAGGAAAACACGTGCCTGATTTTGTAATGTAGTTACAGTCCCAGAAATGACAAATAGGGGACTCCAAGTGTTGCTAAGACTTCAAACACATTTACCGTATTTATCGGCGTATAACACGTGCCAACGTATAACACGCACCCCAAGTTTAGGAGGGAATTTAAAAGAAGAACATTTTTTTGGGGGAGAAGTTTAAGGAAACAAAATTACATTTAAATGCCCATCAATGCAGCCTTGTCAGTGTCATTTGCAGCCTTGCATTGCAGCCTTGTCAGTCATTTGCAGCCTTGTCAGTCATATGCAGCCTTGCATTTGCAGCCTTGTCAATTGTATGCAGCCTTGCATTTGCAGCCTTGTCAGTTGTATGCAGCCTTGCATTTGCAGCCTTGTCAGTCATTTGCAGCCTTGCATTTGCAGTCTTGTCAGTCATTTGCCGTTTAAAAATGGTGCCGGTAGTTCTCGGCCGCACTTGGCCGTTCTTGGGTATTTTCGGCCGCTCTTGGCTATTTTCGCCCACACTTGGCCGTTCTCGGCGGCTTCCAGCTTTCGGAAGGCCCGCCGAGTGCAGCCGAAGATAGCCGCGAATGGCCGAGTGCGGCGAAAATACACAGAAGCCGCAGATAGCGGCAGAAATCCCTAGCAACAGCGGGGGATCGGCGTATAACACGCACCCCCGATTTCCCAATTTAGGGGGAACAAAGTGCGTATTATACACCGATAAATACGGTATATGTTTTCTCTGATTTAAGGTATGTTTACATTAAAGTCACCCATAAACAAAGAGAAACTGATCTTTGCTTTTGAATTGTGAGAACTGACTGGTTGTTAAAACATTTGCCACTGTTTTAATTAACCATTTTGTGACTCCACTATGCCTGTTTAAGGAGGAACTGCAGTCTGCTCACATAATGTAATAAAAACATCTTTGCCATTCTGAAGTTTCCCTTCAACCACTTTGCATATTATTTTACATATACCATGATTCTGTACTTGCCAAATATGCTGCAGAAATCTCCCTCCACTGAGTCTGGCTGCAGCCATTTTAACTGTGGGCAGCTGAAGCTGCTGCCTGGTCACTTCCTGGATTTACACAGATATACAGAGACACACCTCCAGCAGCCACAAGGCTTCACTTCTGGTTTTCCTTACTTGCTATCCCGACGTCTGCACCCAAAGCCGATTGAAGAATCAGTTCAGGTGAGGATATCGCTGGAGCCATGGACAGGTAAGTGTCTTTAAATTAAAGGTCAGCAGCTACAGTATTTGTAGTTCCTTTTTTTTTTTTTGGGGGGAGCCTTGAGTTTCACTTTAAGCTTATAACACACAAGCAATTCTAACACACCCATTAAATTCCCACAGTGCTGGAGGAAAAAGCATTGCTTCTTGCAGTTAATAGCTGATTGAACTTCCTTTGGCAGCAATAATTTCATCAAGCACTTTCGGTAGCTCTGAATCAAGCCTGCAAATTGTTCAAGAAGCATTTATGACCATTCTGGTGTAAACAGTTCTCTTGTTATTTCACAAGATCATGTTTAGGAGCTTTGGCAAAAAACAAAACAAAAAAACTGTAAGTGCATCTTAAAGAAGAACAACAGCCAAAAATAAAAAGATAAAAAAAATAAAAATAGCCTTTTAAAAGATAACATAATAATAAAAAAAACATTTTTTTCTGACATTAAACATTAAATATCCTCTGCCTGATGGCCAGTGTCTTTCAACCCACTTCCTCTGAACCAAGATCATCCCACACCTGCCCCAGTCTATGACTGGACAGCAAAAGGAGAAGCAACACTGCAATGAGTTCTGTCACTGTGCTCTCTCCTATCAGCATGCTTCTTGTCAGCACATTAACTGATTGGCCATTTGTACTGAATTTTTTTTTTCTCACTCCAGCCCTTCCTATACAGGGACTGCAAGTGGGCGATAACAGGTCAATTTAAGGTACCTATACAAGTAGCAGAACTACCAGGGTTGCATTAGTCGCTCTTGCCACTGGTCTCTGGCATCCTGGCACTGTGGGGGGCTCCAGGACCCAGAATCTCCCCATGCACGTCCAACTGGCAGTTCACTATGTTTTGGAGGAGCAGGAGGGGGGAGAACTGCAGCTCTGTGGTCCCTGCGAGCCGCGGGATCTCCCTCTGGCTATCAGTTCACTTTCCTCTATACAGTGGAGAGGGGAGGGGCCTCTGCAGTTGCAAACTGTCCCAATCTGGGGAGATCACAAACTCCTCCCCAGCAGCGGATCAGGCGGCGCTTGGATAAACTCACTCTCATTCCTGCAGAAAATGCCCGAGGCAAAGCCTGCTGAGGCTTGCATTTTGATTGGGCTGTACTCAAGGAGGGGGCATGGCCAGCCTCTAAGGTGATGTTGTACAGTCTGCCTTCTGGCTCAAGCTGCATTGGGAGACCCTGAGAGAGACTGGAGCAGACCGGTTGAGCTTCTCTTAAAATCAACTAATCTGGTAAGCAGCAAAGTGTGACCATATAGAGACACTGAGGTTCCCTGGATTTTAGTTAAGGGTGGAGGTGTGTCCTTGTTGCTGATCTCCTACCTTCACCCACTTTGCCATCCATGTTCTTCTGAGCTCTGTAGTTCCTCTGTAATAGGCTGCTGAACTTGCCTGTTGACATCCTGTTTGTAAGACCACTGGCTTCTATCCCTCTCCTAAGCTCAGTCAGCAGTCTGGCACGCCCCCTTGTAGTCCTCTGAAAGCCGAGCAGGAGGAAGCAGACATGTTGTGGGTGGAGGGGGTCTCGGTCTGTGCTGTCCACTCCCTCCACTCCATCCCCTGCCAAACTGCAACACCCCCCCCCCCCCCCACTGCCATCCGCCTGAACCCCCCCCTGCCATTATAGGAATAGTGCGCCGTCAATCATAATAACAGCGGGGGGTGGAGTGGCACTAGTGGCCCCTGACAAGTGGCACTGGTGGCCCCTGACAAGTGGCACTGATGGTCCCTGACAAGCAGCACTGGTGGTCCCTGACAAGTGGCACTGGTGGTCTCTGGTGAACTGCACTGGTTTGCATTTATATTAAATGCATTCAATGTATTAATTTACATGTATTTATTAAATTAATATTATATTAATATTAAAATACTTTGCATATATAACCTATCATACCGCGGGTTACGTATGGCTTGCTGACTGCAGAATGAGGGGTGTGATTTATGTTGAAGTGGGCGAGTTCACATTTACATGTACAAGCCTAGTGTACCTCCCACATTCACTCCCTTCCCAAGTATTCATGGGAAATGTAGTCTGATTACAGTTAGAGAGAGAGAAGAGGATATGATGCATTCACTCTTCTAACACCTCCTCTTGGGCAGAATGCAGGCTGAATTTTTTAAATCAGAAAACTGACTTCCTGAAAATTCAATCAGTCATATCTCTTAAACGGTAAGAAATTTCACAAATGTAACAACTGTTTAGTGTTTTGTGTGTGTCTGTTTTGGGGTGGGGTGTACTAATGGGGAATTTTTTGAAAATCCCTGAGTTTTGCTTTAACTAAAATAAAGGGAAATGTCAGCATCTCCACAGCCAGCCAGTGTAACCCTTTGTTGTCAGTGATCAAGATTACAGATTTCATTGATTATTATTGTCACTAGGACATTAGGCTGCCAATGGCGATGTTCCTAATATGTATGAAGATGTAAAAAAAAAAAATGCTAGTCACCCTATATCCTGTGACTCCTTTTTTCATATATTGTTAATGTGAATATGGATATTTATTTGGGTTTATTATTATAGTTTATAATTTGCTACAGTAATAAGTCCAAATAAATATCTGTACTTTTATACTACTTTCATGGTAATAACAACATACAGTCACAGTATATGTTGTCACTTTAGCAGTCTTTAACTATTTCACAATCTTCAGCTATGTTATGATAAAATCTCAAATAGCATCTTAACCACTTGCCTACTGGGCACTTAAACACCCCTCCTGCCCAGACCAATTTTCAGCTTTCAGTGCTCTCACACTTTGACAATTACTCAGTCATGCAGCACTGTACCCAAATTATTTTTTTGTCTTTTTTTTCCCCACAAATAGAGCTTTCTTTTGGTGGTATTTGATCACCTCTGGGTTTTTTATTTTTTTGTGCTATAAATGTCAATATAAAAATATTAATTTTTCTTCATACATTTTGCCCATAATTTATACTGCTACATATCTTTGGTAAACATAACCCAAATTAGTGGATATTATTTGGTCTTTGTGAAAGTTAGAGAGTCTACAAGCTGTGATGCGAATCATACAAAATTGATCACATCTGATGTACTGGTGGCCCATCTCATTTCTTGCGACCCTAACAAGCCAGGAAAGTACAAATACCCCCCCCCCCTCCCAAATTACCCCTTTTTTAGAAAGTAGACATTCCAAGGTATTTAGTAAGAGGCATAGTGAGGTTTTTGGTGTTGTCATTTTTTCCCACAATTCTTTGCAAAATGAAGATTTTTTTTTCCCCACAAAATTGTCATTGTAATAGGTTATTTCTCTCACGTGGCATGTGTATACCACAAATGACACCCCAAATTAAATCCTGCTACTCCTCCTGAGTATTACGATACCACATGTGTGGGACTTTTTCACAGCCTGGCCACGTAGAGGCACCCAACATGCAGGGAGCGCCATCACGTGTTCTAGGAGCATAAATTACACAGCTAAATTGTTGACTACCTATTACACTTTTGAAGGCCCTGGAGCACCAGGATAATGACACATGACACTGACATGGCACTGATGGCAGATGGCACTGATGCATGGCACTGATGGCACGTGACACTGATGTGACACTGACGACAGATGGCACGAATACTTGACACTGATGACAGATGACACTAATACGTGGCACTGATGACAGATGGCACTAATACGTGCCACTGATGACAGATGACACTAATACGTGCCACTAATGACAGATGGCACTAATACGTGGCACTGATGACAGATGGCACTAATACGTGGCACTGATGACACCTGACACTGATGACAGATGGCACTAATACGTGACACTGGTGACACTGACAGGTGGTACTGGTGATACATGGCACTGGGGATACATGGCACTGGGGACACGTAGCACTGGGGACAGGTGACACGTGGCACTGGGGGCAGATGACACGGTTAGGTGGCACTGGGGACAGGTGCCATTGATAGGTGGCACTGGGGACAGATGGCACTGGGGACAGATGGCACTGACAGGTGGCACTGGGGACAGGTGGCACTGACAGGTGGCACTGGGAACAGGTGGCACTGACAGGTGGCACTGGGAACAGGTGGCACTGACAGGTGGCACTGGGGACAGATGGCACTGATAGGTGGCATTGGGGACAGGTCGCACTGGGGACAGATGGCACTGATAGGTGGAACTGGGGACAGGTGTGTGTGTGTGTGTGTGTGTGTGTATACTCACTGTCAGTCACAGACGCTGCAGCACGGAAGCTCTCCCTCCTCACACGCTGTCTCTGTGTGAGGAGGGGAGCCGGCGATGAGAGATATACATATGAGATCACCTCTCATTGGATAGCCCGATCGAGTGCTAAATGGCCACTGTGATTGGCCTTTTAGCACGATCTGTGATTGGCTGTGTCCGGGGGGCACGGCCAACACAGAACTTCCCTGATGCACGCCTGCGGCGGCACGCATTAGGGAAGTAAACAGGACGACGCCCAGGGACAGCCTCCCGGCAGTTAGCGTCCGCTCTGTAGCGGTCTTTTGGCTATAGGGCGGGCGCAAAGCGGTTAATGTCCCAGTGACAATAATAATAGATACATGTAGTTTCATCGCTACCCTGTTTCCCCCGAAAATAAGACCTAGCATAATTGTCTGTGATGGCTGCAATATAAGCCCTACCCTCCAAATAATCCTTAGTTAAAGTCCTTGTAGGTCTTATTTTCAGGGCAGGATCTTATTTTCGGGGGAAACAGGGTAGGGCTTATTTGGGGGTAGGGTTTATATTGCAGCCATCACGGACAATCATGCTAGGTCTTATTTTTGGGGAAACGGGGTATCCCTGAGCACTCCAAATCTAAATTCACCTTCCCTAATTAAAGTACATGACCCACCTACAATGGCTTTCTGGACATGCAGGGAATAAAGGTGTCCCTAAAACCTTTTTTGAAATGTTGGCAACTATGGGGGCCTCTGACCCCCGCAGGTATTGGCTTCAGTAAACAAGTGAGTAGCTCTGCTTGTACACTGTCGATACCTGCCCAGGTCAGAGGCCCCTCCCCTCTCCCCTGATTCAGGAAGTGAACTGGTAGCCGGAGGGACAAATCACGCAGCTCGTAATGGGGGTAAAGGTCCCTGTAGGTGTGGCAAGGGCCGTGCATCAGGGGAGCCCTTCATGGTTTCTTGCATCAGGGCCCTGGATGTTCTAGTTATGCCTCTGACCTATACTGCTTGCATTTAATAAATAAAAGTAATGCTATATTAGTGATTACAGAGTTGTATTCATGTTATATCTGCCTAAAGTTCAGATTTAACTTCAGCAGAGAACAATTAGGGGTTCTGCCCTTTCAGACAGGGCTGTTTTGTGTGGCAGAGTTGGGACCATTTTTAGAACTGGATCAA
The DNA here is from genome assembly GCF_037356315.1 of Lithobates pipiens. Classification (NCBI taxonomy): domain Eukaryota; kingdom Metazoa; phylum Chordata; class Amphibia; order Anura; family Ranidae; genus Lithobates; species Lithobates pipiens. The sequence goes on along the minus strand of NW_027507685.1, from coordinate 160,599,759 downwards.
TACAAATACAAATCATCTGGCATGCTCAACAGCACTCATATACAGTATGTATACCATCTGTGTAATTAGCTGTTTGCCTGGAGTTCAGATTAATGCTTAACTTAACCGGGAAATCTATCCCTTTAGTATTTTCTATAATTGTTTTTCTCTTTACATGATGTTTACATTTTTACTGGCTTTTGACATTTACAGATGCAGCGATTTAGACATTGGATGAAAGGTTTAGCGCTGGAAAACACTTTTTGAAAGATAAAAAGTGCATTTTATACACAACTATATATTTCAGACCAAAATGAGGGATAAATGAGGAGGGACAGAGGGGCTTTTTTCCAAATCATTGACAGTCCCTCGAAATCAGGAACAGTTGGGAGCTATCTATATACCATAATTATTTATTTATCTGGTCTACCAAACATATTTTTCAGTAGTGCACACTGGAAAAGGTTGATATTAACTCCTTCCCATCCACGCTGTAGCCGAATGATGGCTACATTGCTGGGAGGTGGTCATATGACTGCTCTCCACGGCACGCTCTCCGCATGCCCCCTGTGGGCCCCTTACCACGTGATCAGCTGCCTGCTAATGACAGCTGATCATGTGATGTAAACAGAAGATCGGTAATCATTTTATTTTTCCACCGCCTTCTGTGAAAGGGACATTGGTCCCGTAGAGGAAGAGGCACAGCTACCTCACCTTTGCCCACTAGTGCCACATGCCAGTGCAAATCAGTGCCACCTATCAATGCGCACCAGTTCCACCAATCAGTGCCACCTAGCAGTGCCCATCACTGCCACCTAGCAGTGCCAGCTATCAGTACCCTGCAGTGCCAGCTATCAATGCCATCAGTGCCACGTATTAATGCCCATCAGTGCCAGTTTGTTTTTTTCCAAATTTTCTGTCTTTTTAATTTTTTTTTTTTTACAAAAAATAAAAAACCCGGTGGTGATCAAATACCACCAAAAGAAAGCTCTATTTGTGGGAAAAACATGATGAAGATTTAATTTGGGTACAGTGGTGCAAGACCACGCAATTGTCATTGAAAGTGTGACAGCACTAAAATCTGAAAAAATTGGTCTGGGCAGGAAGGGGGTTTAAGTGCCCTGTAAGCAATTGGTTAAAAAGGAACCTATGAACAATCAGTTTAGTTAGTGTATCTGTTCAGACACCAATAAAGTTTGCTCTTTTAGTGACAGGTCTTCATTAAAGCAATAGTAAACCATGTCCCTTGACAAAAAAATACATATATAAAACGTATGCATCGCATACTAGTACATGAAATGCTTACCTTAGAATGGATCCCCAGTGGCACGCTGTCATCTCTGATAGGGCTTCCATCTTGAATGGGTCTTACTTCAGCGTTTGCGTGCTCCAGCTGTCTGGCTGAGCCACGATGACGTTACTTCTACGCAGGAGTCGAGGCTGCGGCACAGAGCTCTGAAGGGAGGGCACAAATATGCTGTCCCTTCAGAGCACATGCACTGGTGACGTCATTGGCTACATGCAATGTGAATATATCCTAAACTGTGAAAGTTTGAGAGATATTCACTGTACCTATAGGTAAGCCTTATTATAGGCTCACTTGTAGGTACAAGTTTAAAAAAAAAAAAAAAAAAGACGTTACTTCCACTTTAAAATTAACCTTTCACATTACCAAAGTATGCGAACACAGTGGTAACTTCATAATCCTTCTCATCAGCTGTTTCAGAGGCTCTTTTCCTTTCCCCAAAATGTGCAGACTAAACAGTGTTCTTATTTAGTAAATTTCAACTTTGTATCACAAGTCTGCAGCTTAGTTTACAACTTTAGCCATTTCTCTAGTGGCTGGTGTATGCAGAGAGCAATGACACCTGGCTATAGCTAGGTGAGCTGTGCTGCACAACCTGCCTTCACCTTTTCTATGCTAGCAAGAGGCAAAATTACAGCACCCAGTGGGGGGAGATAACTGTGGATAGAATAGAGCAGAGTTTTTGTTCACTGAATATGTTCCAGTGACTTGTTTATACTCAGAAGAGTTGACATACAGGAGTGATTTCTGTATTAGAGCTTCTTTGAATTAAAGGACAAACAGATGCTTGATAGGTCTGCCCCCTCCATTTATAGATCACGTTTCTTTCATAGAAGCTATAGTATGGCTTTTATGAATGGAACAGTTGGGCTGAAAGGGTGTGCCATATTGGGGCTCTCTTAACTCTCTTAGCTGTATTACACCTGCCACACTAGCTGATCATGGCTGCAGTGGTTGGGAGTTGGGCAAGGAACAGAAGAGGCTTTCCCCTAAAAGGAGAGGCATCAGCACAAGGGACAAATCCAATGTATCTGCTGATTTTTCTTTTTTATTTCTTTTGGCCACACTTAAGCTTTAATTGAAACTTTTTCTGTTTTCATTGCATACCTTTTTTTAAATCTAGTGACATCATCACTGAGCCTTAGTGCTTTTCTATGCAATGCAGGCAGATCATTCAAGACTTCAGATTGAAAGCTTTACTTGTAAGAGAATGATGGGAATAATAATATTGCTTTGAAAAAAAGAATTCCCTCTCTCATATGTGTGTGTGTATATATATATATATATATAATAATGTGTGTGTGTGTGTGTCTTTCCATCTATCTTTGTATCTATCATCCTATTTTGTACTAGTATAAATAATACGGTTGACTGGCTGCCTGGCTCAGAGGTCACTCCTTTTTGATTGAACATAATGTCCAAAGGGGCCTCTCACGTGGTGCAAAGTGAGAATTGTTTCTAATTGAGCAGAAACATGTGGAAGGATCAGGAATATCTCCGGGGATTAGACAAAAATTCCAAATTTGTACTACTTCCAGGCTGCGCTGAGAGCAGGCTCTGCTGGGAATAGATGTTAGTTAGTGTGACCTGTGACCCTGGAATCTGTTGACATGGGTCCCAGCCAGAACTCAGCCACAGAACGCTTTTGTTAAGACCGATTTACAGCTCCTTTAGGCTGCAGTCAGTGGAAGTCGCCAGCTCAGATGGAAAGAGAGCAGAGGATTTTTTTCCCATGCTTTGGAAACAGAGGATGCCCGTTCAGCAGCAAGAACTGCATAACCTCAGCTCAATTGACACTGACAGCTTCCTGGCTTGAGGTTGCCAACTGGCAGAGCATTGATGCATAGAAGAAGAGCAGTTTGAGGGCCCTGCGTACCAGTGTTTGTATGCACACTGGAGGAACGTAACACAGAATGATTATGATACCCTTAACTTGCAAGCTTTTCTTCTGTATAACAAGTGTCATCTACCCAGGAGAGACTCTTTCTCTGGTGTCAGAGGAAGATTCATCCTCTTAAGTCACTTTTCATTGCTCACCCACTCTCTATAGAGCTTATTCCAGTTAGATGTTCTTAAATAGGGAATAAAATACATATTATTGGCTGTCTTGGGTTATGCTACTATACATGTAGTTATGGCACTTTGCACCATTTATTTTAAGAAAGTGCACATTTACATGCAAAGTGACATAACTTATGGTACCGATTGAATGTGTCTGTTTTCTTTCCTAAACTCTGAAATCTGATTTATCCATTGTACTTTGTTGTCCTGTTTCGACTGTTTTAATATTGACATCTTGTAATCTTCTACACAGCAGGACTCAGGCTGATAGAGGACAACAGTACAACACTCTCCTAGTTAGGGGTCCTTTGTTTTCCACAGTATCTGACAGCCTAACATGAAACATTGCTTACTGGGAAAGGATGTTGAACTGGTTGTATAGCAAGTCTATTAAATTGTAGAAGTATGGTATGATATACAATATATGTAAGGCATATAACAGATTCTGAGATTTTTTGTGGTTGGAGATCCAATTTAAGGTGAAACTATATCTACTGTGGCATAAAACCCTTTCCATAATGTGCACAAATGCACACATAGTGGCATGTATACTTGGTACATTATGGCACTCTTACCACCTAGTGTGTCCTCTTCCAGCTATGCAGGGTTTATGCCCCCCCCCCCCAAATTCCTGCCATCTTCCCTGAGACTTCTTGTCCACTGTCTTCTGTACATGGACATAGGAGTTGCTTTGTTCTATAACCCAGCTCTTACCTGCAGCTTTACACAGATGGAAGTAATAGGGTGGTATTGTTCACTGTGCATGTGCTGCAGTCGGCGTACATGTATTTATTTTTTTTTTTTTTTAAAGAACTGATGGCTGGAAGGGAAATATTCTTCTAATAGCAGGAAAGACCTAAAGAGTCGCCTTTGTCTTAAAACTCTACCTGCCAACACAGTTTTCAATGTAAGACTAGAACACTGGAAGGCTGTTAAATCACAGCTGGGAGAGAAAACAGAATGAGATAAACCTGCTAAGAGTCACATTATAACCCAACCAGAGTGCCCTAATGAAGTTTGAGGATGAATTGTACCATGCTGCTTGCAGCTACAGCAAGAGCTTGTTTTCAATTGGATTTGCTGGTTGTTAAGAAGAATAATAACTACCTAAATATTCATAGCCTGGCCATATGTTCACTTTAAATTGATTTCATTTATCTAGTTTTATGTGAGCTTATATTAGACATTTAGAGGTTTGATGCATAACAGGGGAGTCTGATATTGAAGTTTGGAGGTTTTTTTTTAAATGTTTTTCTTGGTTTTCTACTAGTTTATATAAATGTGAGCTAGCAGGAGAGGGAACAAAATGTTGTGAAATAGCGGCGATGACTCGGCTAGTATGTAAAAGGGTGATCCTGAGCAATCCTATCTATGAAGGTACCAAGGTCAGTTTAGCACACTCATCACTTGTGATCCCTTTTCTTCTGAGCTTCTTTCCATGGTTGCAAAGAGCTTTTGTGCCTTGATGTTACCAGTGCTATGGCAATCTATACACAAAGGAACGTGTTTCCTTTTGTTATGTACACGTTTGTAGGATTGTGTCATCAAGAGGCAGGACTTCACTTCAGGGAAGAGGAAGCCATCTGGATTAAAGATCGTTCTGTTGCCAGAGAAAAAAAGAAAACTGTCTATGGGGAGCACAATAGTCACAGTAAATACCATAAATGTTAGTGTATTTTGGGTCATGCACACACTCCAGCAGTTTTTTTTTATTTATTTATTTTTTTTTTTTTACTGCAGCTACAGTAAAACAGTCTAAAGTAAAACACAGAAAATGTATGTGCAGGCAGGCTGTATATTTCATGTTAATGTCTCTTTTGCCATAAAGTACACCTACCCACTCATTTGCAATCTTACTTAGAATGTACACTGAGCTGTACATGTACAGCTCAGTGTCAGCCAGCTTCACATTTAACCCACATTTTCTAAAGTCTGGCTGTCATTGACTCACACCCTGGATGGACATCATTTGGGCTTATGCCTAGTACACATGGCAAGAAAATCTGACGAAAATAACCATTTTCACAGTGATAATCTAATAGTGCACAGCTTCCGAAGTCCAATCACAACAATTCAGACAAAAGTTTTCAAAGGCGCATGAGTGAAAATGATGTCCTCTGGTGACAGAACTGACAATTTCCGTGTGATTAGTATAGTATTCGTAGGAAAATAGTTGAGGAATGAAGATCGCACATGATCGGAAAGAAAATAATGAACAGGAAGAAAAATGAGGCAATGAAAACAAATATTGTGCAATTCGAAAAGTGTTTTATAATGCAAAAATAATAAATAAATTAAAATTTTCCTTCATAATAAATAATGAAAGCCTTTTGTTGTAACCGTGTTGATAGCCATGCAGACTATTTTTTTTATGTATCAAAAATGTAATTGTCAATAAATTTGTTAAATTGGAGTTCTGCCTGCAAACGTGCAACTTGTCATGTGACTTGACAGTTCAAAGTCGCGTGACAAATTGCACCCCATTTGCAGCAATGGAACTGTTCAAATCTCTGCGATTCTGAAAATTGTTCCTGCACTATTTCTACGTGATTTCAATGCAACATGCCTGACAGTTGTCTTTGAAGTCACACTGAAATAGCACGACTTCAATGCCGCACCAGGGCTTAGTCAGGAAGTGACAAGGCAAGAAATATTACTGGCAGATTTGAACAAAATCATGTATGTCATAAAGAGGGAAATGCTCTTTAAAGGGGCAATGTGATTAGAATATCTGTGTATCAGACTCTAATCGAAGAGGCTATTCCTCAACTTATGTGGCCTAAACTAGTTACAGGGCCCTCCCATCAGCTTCCTTCAGAGCCTATCAATCAGTTGTTTTTCTTGGTGACAGATTCTCTTCACAAACTTGCTGTATTCTGCTTGACATCTGATGCAACATCTGTTCCATGATTAGCAATGATGTCTCTATTGTATCTAAAATACATTGGGCTAACTTAGTGCCAAGCTACCCCTACCATTTTTTTTTTTTTTTTTTTTTACCTGCAGTGAATCAACTTTGCTTTTGACATTTATATAATCCACTGCATTTAAGCCATCCTGATTTTCAGCAATTATTTCCCCTGCTGGTGAACTCTCCAGACACCCTCTAGTTTCTTACCTTCTTACAGGAGGATTAAGTCATGCCACCTTTTGACATTGAGCCATCAGGATGGTTTGGCACAGTAGCAGGCAGAAAGTACAAGGAGTTGTTTACAAAAGGGGCCATGGTCTTTCCGTTTTTCTGTAGAAGCATTCAAGCAGGAAGGCCTTGCACAGTCTGTTTGGCACAGTAGCTGTGCTCAGCTGGCCTCCTGCCCTCCTGCTGGTAGTCAGGGCAAAGGATGTGCCAGATCTCAGATTGTAACAGAGCAGCGAGGCCGCCTTCAAATCTGCTTGTAGTTAGCATGAGGCCTTTTGGCAGAGATGGAAGGCTGACCGATCCACTCGGCCTTTTTACCTTAATATTTTCCATCTGCTCTGCAATGACAGACCTGAGAGGAGGTTTGAGTTATGAGGAGTGTGATGGGAAACTGCTTTGAAAAGTTGTTCTAGATCCTGCAGTAAAGATGTTTCCCGGCTTGCTGCAATGATTTAACTCCTTGGATTTCCCCACTTAGAAATCTGGAAATGTCTCTTACTATAATAATGTTTTTGAGCCGTATATGTGGGTAAAAAGTGTAAATCTTTAGATTTTTTGTGGAAATTCATGCAGATGTGATCTACCTAAAAGTGACTGCATTGCCCTATTTTGTTTTAAAGCGTATGTAAACACAAACAAAGAACTTCTTATTTTAGTCTGCTTAATATACCATAGAAAGCCTTTTGTTATAACTGCCAAAAATCTTGTGAGCTGACACCTTTTTTGCTCTCCTTTTTTCTGACTGTTATCAGTTCGTGTTGATCCCAACTCTCTCTATGAACTACAGAAAAACCTCCCATATGTTATAGAGAAATTAAGTGTTCTGTAGTTCTAAATCACTGTTTGTCTTAGGACTAGTGTGCTCTCTCAAAAGGGTTCTGTGTTTGGATTGTTCTTCAGAGAGCATTTGTTAGGCAGTGAGAATGTATTGTATCACCTCCTAACCGCCAGCTTTTACCCCATCAACCTCACACTAGTGTACTGAAACCGTGTGCATTGCATGCAGTTGTGGGGTGCCCCCACTATTCAGGTGAATGGGTGTCCCTGCACTTCACATTGATTTCAAGTGCCATGAATCTACTACATGGTTGTCTCTACAATTTTTGGGGATTTCGTATCATATTTATACCCCCTTTCTGCCCAGGCCAATTTTGAGCTTTCAGCGCTCTCACATTTTGAATGACAATTGCACGGTCATGCAACACTCTACCCAAATGAAATTTTTATCATTTTTTTCACACAGATATAGCTTTCTTTTGGTGCTGTTTAATCACTACTAGGCTAAACAAACAAAAAACATATTTTGTTATGAAATTTTCTCTTTCACTGATGGGAACTGAGGAGGTGTCATTGATGGACACCGATAGGTGGCACTGATGGGCACCGATATGTGACACTGATTGGCAGCATTGATAGGTGGCACTGGTGGGCACTGATTAACAGTACTGATGAGCTCTGATTAGCGGCACTGATTGGCAGCACTGGTGATCATTAAGGGAAGCCAGGTATTGGCTTTCTTGGCGCTAACAGCGTGAAGAAAAAAAAAAGCCGGAAACTGACTTCTGTTTACTTCTGTGATCAGCTGTCAGTTGATCACGTGGTAAAAGGCCATCTGTGATTGGCCCTTTAACCTGCTCTGTGATCTGCTGAGTCCCAAGGACTCAGTAACCACAGAGCACACCCTTGCAAGAAATGTCCATGTATGCCCTCCCGATATTTTAAAGTGGAGTTCTGCAAAAAAATAAAAATTAAAAGTCCGCAGCTACAAGTACTGCAACTGCTGACTTTTAATAATTGGACACTTACCTGTCCTGGAGGGCAGCGATTCAGGGAACCGAAGCCCCGCTCATCTCCCTCTCCTCTCTGCAGTGCCAGCATTATAAGTGTGGTCGCCCACCTGTGGCTTCACAGCCAGGCACCCACTGCGCATGCACGCTCCGTGACTTGCTGGGCAATCATCTGGGACCTGTGATTGCAGAGAGCGAGGGGGGAGAGGTGATCTCCCTTCCGGTGCCACGGTCTGCCAGGAGGAAGTGGGAGCTGGGACCCTCTGGAAAGAGGGTACCGGCTCCCCCCCAGAAAAAATTACATGCCAAATGTCACCTCCCTTAAAGCGGAAGTTCCATTTTTGGGTGGGACTCCACTTTAAGCCCGGACTATAGCCGTCTTTTGGCTATAGGGCGGGCACAAAGTGGTTAATGTGTAAGTACTTAAAAATGTATGTCTAGCCCAAACTTTTTTTTTTTTTTTCAATTTTGGATAGGGTAGTCCACTTTTTACTTTTAAACTGTTAGACCCCTTTCACACTGAAGCGATTTACAGGCGCTGAAAATAGCGCCTGTAAAGAGCCTCTCCTGTCACTCCAATGTGAAAGCCAGAGTGCTTTCACACTGGAGAGGTGCGCTGGCAGGACGTCAAAAAAAGTCCTGCTAGCAGCTTCTTTTGAGGTGCTTTAAGAGCGGTGTATAAACCGCTTCTAAAGCGCCCCTGCCCATTTATTAAATTGGCAACGCCGGTGCTATTAACCCTTTTTCGCCCGCTAGTGGGGGTTAAAAGTGCCCTCTTAGCGGCCAAAAAGTGCAGCTAAAACGATGGTAAAACACTGCTAGAAGCTTCTATGATTGAAGGAGGAAGGTGGACATAATCGGCACTTGCATTAAAGTGATTGTAAAGGAAAAACATTGTTTTCACCTTACTATATTCTATGCAGTAAGGTAAAACACCTTATGCAAGCAGCTATCGCCAGCCCCCCTTATACTTGCCCAATCTTGATCAAGCAATGTGAGGCCAATGGCTCCAGCTGGTGTCAGCCAGTGACAAAGGGAGCTGGGGGTGGAGCAGAGCCCCTCTCTCTCTGTGTTGCCTTATGAACACAGAGACAGTGGTAGCGAGTACACACTTTTGTGGGGAGGGGGAAGAGTCAGGCGTGCCAGCAGGGGCACCTAAGAAGAAGAGGATCAGGGCTGCTCTGTGCAAAACCATTGCACAGAGCATGTAAGTATAACATGTATGTTGTTTTAATTACAAAAAAAAAACAATACTTTATAATCACTTTAACCCCTGCAGCATCACAGCTGGAGGGTATAGCAGAGAGGCAGGGGACTTTGGATTTCCACTATGACAGCCGGAACAAGCACAAGGGACACTACAGATTAAATGGTGCTGAATTTATTTTTAATCATTGTTTTTCTAAACCTAGGCTTTAGGTCAGAAGATCTGCATGGCAGCTGGACAGATAGAAATTTCAGGAGCAACTACAGAATTCAGTTTTGTATTAGGTTTCCTGAACACAAGTCATGGTTAAATCTGGCAGGCATACTTTAAAATCTGTTTCATAAGTGGACCTCCAGAGTCAGAAGGCTTTACCTGTTCTGGCAGTCAGAGTGTTGTGGCTCAATTATTCTACAAAGCTATCTTATTTTCTTTCATTTAAATGGAACGTGATTGTGATGTGTGAGAGCAGAATGGCAATTGGTTTTAGAGCAGTTCTACTACGATTAAATGAAAACATATGATGACAGCTTGCACCATATTCATTTGTCACATGAAGATCACATTTCCTCTTTGTAACGCTGATCTGTGTCAAGCATGTACAGCTAGGTACTTTGTTAATAATACATTCTTTATCATGCAATGTTTCCCATTCGCAGAGGATATAGCTGTCATTATTCATAGGACTGATAACTCGTTATCTTACAGGCTCTTGGCTTATGTATTTGTATAAAGTTAAAACAGTGACCGTCTTTTATAACCATTTAGGGAATTCAGAGTTGTTGTTTTTTTCCCAAGTCTGCGATATGTGCATCGTGTTCTTGCAGAGCAGGTGAATATTTCTAGCCCACCATGCTTGTAATCCAAAGCATTTTATCACTTTAGAGCAGAGATAAATAGCCTGAGCATGATCTTCAAATTCCTTAGAGTGGAGGTTTCCTGTAATGCATACTCTGTGTTAACAGTAATGCTGTATAAAAGCACCACTCTGCTTTATTTATAAAAATGCCTCCGAAAAGGAACTCTGAGTTGACCTATAACAGCCAATTAGATAGAAGAGTTCATTTCCCAACTGTCAATTTCAAGAACAAGCTTGAAGTTGATTGGCTGCAACTTGCTGATAGACGTCTGGGCAGCCTGCTGTTACGGCACCCATGTTAACTCACCCCAAAATCAAGGGGTTTGCCCTGTTTTTACTTCTTTCACTTTGTCATCCTAAGATTGTTATATAGCGTAAAAAATAAAAACTGCGGGGGTGATCAAATACCACCAAAAGAAAGCTCTATTTGTGGGAAAAAAAGGACGTCAATTATGTTTGGGAGCCACGTCGCATGACCGCGCAATTGTCAGTTAAAGCGACACAGTGCCAAATCGCAAAAAGTGGTCTGGTCTTTGGATATTAAAAACTAGCTGTTAAACAGTTGAGATCAAATTCTCTGTTTTATAGCTAAACCCAGGGAATTTGATCTTAACTGTTTTATAGCAAATTTTTAATATCTGATTTTAAACTATTGATAACTAATTATAAAACAATTTTCTTGAATAATAATATCCTATTTCCCTATTACAATACATTTCCTGACTTGGTTCAGTTAATATATTGGGGTTCTATTAATGGTACACATGATGTAGTCATTTTAAATCATGTTCCCATCTCTATATAAAGGAAGGTGGATTAACTACTCATTATGTTGCTTCAGTATATATATATATATATATATTTAGTATGCATGGTGATACATAAAGTTAATGGGTTTTATTCAGTGAGATGTGGTGACCATGACACCGCCACGCAATATATGTGGTTGTTATGGCTCCAAGATTACTATTATTCATAGAGCAATTCCCTACAAAAAGGTATCTGTTCGATGCTATTTTAGTTTTTCACCACTAGGTGTCGTTTTTATTATGTATGTATATGTGTATATATGGGATTGTGATGCTCCCATTTTTATTGATATAATGTTGGTGTGTACCATTTAAATGCACTATATCTATGCCCCATGTGAGGTCGAGCGGTGTGCATGTTTACATTGAGGTTAGACCAGCAGTAGTGTATCGTGTATAGCTGCTGATGATGTGCCTGTGATCGTAGGCTATGCTAAATTGGTGGCTATTGCCTCTATAAATAACAAGAAACATGCATCAGCCTATCAGATCTCCCAGAGGAAGTCACGAGGTGTGACGAAACCGGTAGGAGGATCATGAACGGCTCATGCAAAAGGAACTAGGAAGTGCTGTGGAGAAATAGGAAAGGGGAATAGAGCTAGTTCCCCCACAAACGGGGTTTTTAGGCAGCAAGAGACAGTAATAGAAGCCAATAGAAGTAGTATAAAAGGTATTTTAATATTAATTGGTAAAAACAAACATGAGCTTCACCTGAACACTTATATAACAGACAAAATCATGTATATAAAGTACATATAATGTCGCATGGAAGTATAACAACAGACACAGCTATGTTACACTGTATGGGTAGATAACAGTGAAAGCATAAAACTAACGCATTTCAACCCCGGAGGGGGTCTTCTTCAGAGATGGTAGTCTGTTAAAAGAAAAACAAGGTTACACTGAATAAATGAATCCGGTGTTATGCATGTTGGGGATACCCAATATTAATTTAAAATGGTTTACCCGATGATGTACTTCCAGGTAGGTAAGGTGGATTATAGTGCTTCGAATAAAATTCCCCCATAGGGCAATATCTCAATCTCCTTTACGCATCTGGAGTGGTACCTGGTCCATATGTGTTGCCAAGATGCCAGGGGGAAGAGGAGGCAGCGTCACAAACCCACTGGCGTGACTCGCGGGAGGTCACACTATTACCTTGCCCCCCAGAAAAGGAAAATCCGGGGGGTAGGTGCGAGTAAGGGTACACCGATGATATGGTGAGTCACACCTGCAGCGAAATCCCAACAACAGGCAAAAAGTTAAAAGCGAGGATTATTTAATATTGGAAACATGGGGTGCATATATGATATGAGGTTAATAGTATCATATCCTCATGGTGTATGCCAAAAATTATATACATATATATATATATATATGTGCACCCCCAATTATCCAAATATCCATATAGCATGCTTTCTAAAACCAGGGCAGAGAAAGAAAAAAGGGGGGGGGGGCTGGTTTTAGAAAGCATGCTATATGGATATTTGGATAATTGGGGGTGCACATATATATATATATATGTATATAATTTTTGGCATACACCATGAGGATATGATACTATTAACCTCATATCATATATGCACCCCATGTTTCCAATATTAAATAATCCTCGCTTTTAACTTTTTGCCTGTTGTTGGGATTTCGCTGCAGGTGTGACTCACCATATCATCGGTGTACCCTTACTCGCACCTACCCCCCGGATTTTCCTTTTCTGGGGGGCAAGGTAATAGTGTGACCTCCCGCGAGTCACGCCAGTGGGTTTGTGACGCTGCCTCCTCTTCCCCCTGGCATCTTGGCAACACATATGGACCAGGTACCACTCCAGATGCGTAAAGGAGATTGAGATATTGCCCTATGGGGGAATTTTATTCGAAGCACTATAATCCACCTTACCTACCTGGAAGTACATCATCGGGTAAACCATTTTAAATTAATATTGGGTATCCCCAACATGCATAACACCGGATTCATTTATTCAGTGTAACCTTGTTTTTCTTTTAACAGACTACCATCTCTGAAGAAGACCCCCTCCGGGGTTGAAACGCGTTAGTTTATGCTTTCACTGTTATCTACCCATACAGTGTAACATAGCTGTGTCTGTTATTATACTTCCATGCGACATTATATGTACTTTATATACATGATTTTGTCTGTTATATAAGTGTTCAGGTGAAGCTCATGTTTGTTTTTACCAATTAATATTAAAATACCTTTTATACTACTTCTATTGGCTTCTATTACTGTCTCTTGCTGCCTAAAAACCCCGTTTGTGGGGGAACTAGCTCTATTTGTATCTACTTGGGGTGAGCAGCACCCTCCTAGCTCTTTGTAGCACTGTGTTCTTCTTTGATTAGGAAAGGGGAATTGCCGTACATTGGGACTGCAGACAGGAATACAGGTGACGATCTCATCCCCATATATCAGCACATCTCAATGCGGTTCTTAACTAGTTCCCTACCGCCGTATTGTAAAATGACGGCACAGGGGAACGATTCCTCCCTCTGGGTGGGCGTCATATTACGTCCTCTGCTTCCCGACATTGTGAAGAGCGCCTGGTCTCCGCATCAATGGGGACCCGATGTGAGTGCCCGGCGGCTGCGATGTCCACCGGGCACCTGCAATTGCCTGGTAAAAGAGCCAGGACGTGGATCTGTGTGTGTGTGTGTAACACACAAATCCACATCCTGTCAGGGAAGAGGAGAACTGATCGTATTTTCCTTGTACAGAGGAACACCGATTGGTCTCCTCTCCTCATCAGTCCCCTCCCCCCACAGTTAGAATCACTCCCTGGGACATACATTTAACCCCTTCAGCGGCCCCTAGTGTTAACCCCTTCCCTGTCAGTCACATTTGTGCAGTAATCAGTGCATTTTTTTTTTTAGTACCGATCGCTTTATAAATGTGAATGGTCCCAAATAGTGTCAAAAGTGTCCAATCTGTCTGCCGCAATGTCACATTCACGATAAAAATCGCAGATCGCTGCCATTAGTTATAAAAAATAAATAAATAATAAAAATGACAAATCTATCCCCTATTTTGTAGACAATATAACTTTTGCGCAAACCAATCAATATACACTTATTGGGATTTTTTTCAGCGCTCTCACACTTTGAATGCCAATTACTCAGTCATGCAACACTGTACCCAAACAAAATGTTTATCATTTTTTTTTAATACAAGTAGAGCTTTCTTTTGGTGGTATTTAATCACCACTGGGTTTTTTATTTTTTGCGACATAAGTGAAAAAAGAGCGAAATTTTGAAAAAAAAACAACTTTTTTTTTAGTTTCTATGATAACATTTTGCAAATCATTTTTGTTCATAAATTTGGGCCAAAATTTATACTGCTACATCTCTTTGGTAAAAATAACCCAAATTAGTGGATATTATTTAGTCTCTTTGAAAGTTATAGAGTCTACAAGCTATGGTGCAAATCATTGAAAATTGATCACATCTGATCACACCTGATGCACATCTGATCACACCTGATGGACACAGCCGGTCACATGGTAAAGAGCCAATTTCATTGGCTCTTTACTGCGATCGGGTTGGGCTGTGTCAGGGTGACAAGCCGCATCCCCGATCGCCGCTCTGCATGTGCCCTAGGCGTGCGCACGAGTGCTGTGAATGCACAGTACATGGGACCGGCTGTGATTGGTCATGGCCAGTCACGTGTATCGGGGGGGGTGGATGGGGATGAAAATCCCACAGATCGGGGATGAACTGTGCCCGAGGGACACACCTCATCAACGATCGCCGCGCTGTGGGCCCCCGGGGGCCCGCAGGAGCGGCAAAATACTGAGGACGTCGTATGACGCCCACCCAGGATGGGAGGTCATTTGACTATGGCGCGGTATTGAAGTGGTTAAGTTATTACATTTATTTTTATTTTACACTATTGCACACCTCTATTATTCCCTGTATGCATATGAGGTGATCACTGAAATACCAGGCAGAAGTTTTGGCTTTGATCAGTGTTCTTACCGGGAATTGGAATGAATATGGGATTTATTCTTACCACTAACCAGCCACTATATGAATGATGACCATCTAAGCTGTTACCATTTACTACAGTCTTGTTTTAAAAGCCCTTAAGGTGAGGGCATACCTAAAGGGGGAGAGTACACATTGCATGAAGACACCATTTGTTTCACTTATTCCTTTGTTATCCTTATGGACTATTATTATAGTTTGCTTTTAAACATTATTGCCTAAGTGGGACAACACAACTGTAGCCGTTTTGTCATTTTGAGGAAGGGTGTGGAGTGCTGGCAGCTATATTTTTTATTATTTTTTAGTAGAATTGTTACCCATTCATTTCACTTAGTTTTTAGCTTTGTTTAGTTTCGGCAGCTCACAAGGTTTTGTGTGTGTGTGTATGTATGTATGTATGCATGTATGTATATATATATATATATATATATATATATATATATATATATATATATATATATATATATATATATATATATATAATATACACAGTGCCTTGCGAAAGTATTCGGCCCCCATGAACCAACCTTTTGCCACATTTCAGGCTTCAAACATAAAGATATACAATTTTTATTTTTTGTGAAGAATCACCAACAAGTGGGACACAATTGTGAAGTGGAACGAAATCTATTGGATTTTTGAAACTTTTTTTAACTAATAAAAAAATGAAAAGTGGGGCGTGCAAAATTATTCAGCCCCCTTGCGTTAATACTTTGTAGAGCCACCTTTTGCTGCGATTACAGCTGCAAGTCGCTTGGGGTATGTCTCTATCAGTTTTGCACATCGAGAGACTGAAATTCTTGCCCATTCTTCCTTGCAAAACAGCTCGAGCTCAGTGAGGTTGGATGGAGAGCGTTTGTGAACGGCAGTTTTCAGCTCTTTCCACAGATTCTCGATTGGATTCAGGTCTGGACTTTGACTTGGCCATTCTAACACCTGGATACGTTTATTTGTGAACCATTCCTTTGTAGATTTTGCTGTATGTTTGGGATCATTGTCTTGTTGGAAGATAAATCTCCGTCCCAGTTTCAGGTCTTTTGCAGACTCCAACAGGTTTTCATCCAGAATGGTCCTGTATTTGGCTGCATCCATCTTCCCCTCAATTTTAACCATCTTCCCTGTCCCTGCTGAAGAAAATCAGGCCCAGACCATGATGCTGCCACCACCATGTTTGACAGTGGGGATGGTGTGTTGAGGGTGATGAGCTGTGTTAATTTTACGCCAAACATATCGTTTTGCATTGTGGGCAAAAAGTTTGATTTTGGTTTCATCTGACCAGAGCACCTTCTTCCACATGTTTGGTGTGTCTCCCAGGTGGCTTGTGGCAAACTTTAGACGGGACTTTTTATGGATATCTTTGAGAAATGGCTTTCTTCTTGCCACTCTTCCATAAAGGCCAGATTTGTGCAGTGTACGACCGATTGTTGTCCTATGGACAGACTCTCCCACCTCAGCTGTAGTTCTCTGCAGTTCATCCAGAGTGATCATGGGCCTCTTGGCTGCATCTCTGATCAGTCTTCTCCTTGTCAGAGCTGAAAGTTTAGAGGGACGGCCAGGTCTTTGGTAGATTTGCAGTGGTCTGATACTCCTTCCATTTCAAAATGATCGCTTGCACAGTGCTCCTTGGGATGTTTAAAGCTTGGGAAATCTCTTTGTATCCAAATTTGGCTTTAAACTTCTCCACAACAGTATTACGGACCTGCCTGGTGTGTTCCTTGGTCTTCATGATGCTCTCTGCGCTTTCAACAGAACCCTGAGACTATCACAGAGCAGGTGCATTTATACAGAGACTTGATTACACACAGGTGGATTCTATTTATCATCATCAGTCATTTAGGACGACATTGGATCATTCAGAGATCCTTGCTGAACTTCTGGAGTGAGTTTGCTGCACTGAAAGTAAAGGGGCCGAAAAATTTTGCACGCACCACTTTTCATTTTTTTATTAGTTAAAAAAAGTTTCAAAAATCCAATAGATTTCGTTCCACTTAACAATTGTTTCCCACTTGTTGGTGATTCTTCACAAAAAATAAAAAATGTATATCTTTATGTTTGAAGCCTGAAATGTGGCAAAAGGTTGAAAAGTTCAAGGGGGCCGAATACTTTCGCAAGGCACTGTGTGTGTATATATATTAATCAGTACAGTTTTTGTCTAAAAATACAATAGAAATACATTGCACATCACTTCCAAATTGTTATTCTGTTGTACGAGAATTTTCGTACTTTAGTATCCTATTTGTTTTCAATATGGAGACTAGCATGGAAGAAAAAAAAAAAAAAAGTGGACAATCATTTGTCCAATAATCTCATGGTGTGTACTAGGCTTTAGAGGACATTTATAAACACATAAATAGTGATTGATCAGTGGTGCCATTCACACTGTGTTTTCCTGCATTTTAGGGGCAGTCAGTTTAGCTGCATTTAGAGAAAATACAATTCTGTGCATCCAGGATCGGATTAGAGACACTATACATGGTTAAAGCAGGAACATTTAAATGCAGGAAAAAGTGGTCTGGGAGACATTAGAGTTATTTATACTTCCCAGATGACTTCTCCTGCGTTTAGATATGTTAAACACAGGAGTGCCAGTGTGAATGAGGCCTTAATGTTTGAATCTTTTTGGTCTCTGTAGCGTGCAGAGACATTACTTATCTAAACCTTTGATAGACCTACTTGCATTATATGCAGACCTAATCACTAAACGTTCACACAAGTTTTTAAAAATGTATGTAATTCAAAAGTTATCATCATATTTTAAGTCTGCAGATTTCTTTAAAGTACTGTAATACTTGGTGATCCTACTTTGCTCAAGCACCTTCTGATAAGGGTGACAACGCTCTGTCCCGGTCTCCCATTTGACACCATTTAATATAGGCTTCCTGTAAAGACTACACATAGCTATTTCATTAGAACATTCTCTATTGCTGTCACCACTAGGAAACCCACCCTAACAAATGCCACACAGCCATTGCTGATGTGCATTCATATAGACTGTAAGTGGCTGCAAGCAGAGCCGGATTAACATAGTCGCTATTGGAGCCGAAGCTCCTGGCCCCTTACCTTAAGATACAGTAGGCCCACTTAAAAAAAACAAAATAAATGTATTGACTTTGAGGGTCATGGTTCGACGACCAGGGGTTACATAGAGCCCAAATTTAGGGGGTAGGTAGCTGAAGGTCTACCCTACTACTGGTCAAAGCTCTTGGAGATACTGGACTCCTTGCACAGCCTATCAGAAGCTACATACAAAGCGGCCAGTTTAAATGCAAGCTGGCACACTCTGTTTGCAGCAGACTGAGAGGATGAGCTCACAGACTGAGAGGATGAGCTCACAGACTGAGAGGATGAGCTCACAGACTGAGAGGATGAGCTCACAGACTGAGAGGATGAGCTCACAGACTCAGAGGCATTGAGCTCAATGGGCAGCTTGGAGCCTGTAGAGTTTGTCAAACTCGCTCACAGTAGCAGTATAGTCCAACAATGTAAAACTTCTAATCAGCAATGTAAAAAAAAAAAAAAGGAGGCGGCAGTAGCGCCTAATGAATGCCTGTCAGCTATTGGTAAACCACTCGTTGAAAAGCAATACACCACAGATCACTTTTCAGAGAGCAGTAAGCATTATTGCAAATGTGAAAGAAACTTGAAACGCATCATCCATGTCACACTCATCGCCAACCAGGGCACTCCCAGCAACTTTACATGTTAGCCACCTCCCTTCCACTTATATCATAGGTTACCATTTCCCAACCTGCAGATGACAAACCCTACTCCAAAAGATATCACTCCCAGTTACTCCCCCCACCCGCTGATTGATATCCCTCCATGACCACCTCACACCCCCCCTGCTGACAGACCTCTCTCCCCAGCCTGTCCCCACACACCCTCTCACCTGCTGACCTGTGGATGGGGAAATCACTCCTGCAGTGTTATTGTGTTCTGCCAGTGGGGAGCCTTCCCTACGCACAAAATGCAATGATCAGTGTTTCTAGCTATAGCTGGCAGCACTCACTGTTTTGGGAAAAACCTGACAGGCTGGTTGTACTTAAGTCAATTAATAGATTGACTTATGTACAACCAGATAGCCCATACATAGATCGACTATGGCTGGTCTCTGCTTAATTGGCTTCATTTCAATTCATGTATGGCCCACTTAACCACTATGCAGTCCCTAAACATCCTTCCACAAACCTTTACATTTTTCCTTCCCAGATTAATTCATCCTCCTTACCTGTACATAGTACCCCCTGTCATACCCCCTACAATCCTCTCCTGTACATACTGCCCACTACCATACACTTCTCTCCTGTACATCGTGCCCGCTGTCATACCCTCCACACTCCTCTCCTATACATAGTGCTCACTGTCATACCCTCCACACTCCTTTTCTGTGCATACTGCTCACTGTGATACCCTCCAAACTCATCTCCATACTGCCAACTGTCATACCCTCCACACTCCTCTCCTGTACATACTGCCCCTATCATACCCTCCACACACTTTTTCTGTACATACTGTCCCCCATCATTCCCCCCACATGCCTCTCCTGTACATACTGCCCACAGGCATACCATCCACATTCCTCTCCTATACATAGTGCCCACTGTTTTACCCTCCACATTCTTCTCCCTCACTTGCACATACAGTGGTTTGAAAAAGTGTTTTCCTCATTTCCTGTTCCTTTGCATGTTTGTCACACTTAAGTGTTTCGGAACATCAAACCAATTTAAACAATAGTCAAGGACAACACAAGTAAACACAAAATGCAATTTGTAAATGAAGGTGTTTATTATTAAAGGTGAAAAAAAATCCAAACCATCATGGCCCTGTGTGAAAAAGTGATTGCCCCCCTTGTTAAAACATACTATAACTGCGGTTGTCCACACCCGAGTTCAATTTCTGTAGCCACACCCAGACCTGATTATTGCCACACCTGTTCACAATCAAGGCATCACTTAAATAGGAGCTGCTTGACACAGTAAGGTCTACCAGAAGATCCTTAAAAGCTACACATCATGCCGAGACCCAAAGAAATTCAGGAACAATTGAGAAAGAAAGTAATTGAGATCTATCAGTCTGGAAAGGGTTATAAAGCCATTTCCAAAGCTTTGGGAATCCAGCAAACCACAGCGAGAGCCATTATCCACAAATGGCGAAGACATGGAACAGTGGTGAACCTTCCCAGGAGTGGCCGGCCGCCCAAAATTACCCCAAGAGCGCAGCGACGACTCATCCAAGAGGTCGCAAAAGACCCCACAACAACGTCCAAGGAACTGCAGGCCTCACTTGCCTCAGTTAAGGTCAGCGTTCATGCCTCCACCATCAGGAAAAGACTGGGCAAAAATGGCCTGCATGGCAGAGTTCCAAGGAGAAAACCACTGCTGAGCAAAAAGAACATCAAAGCTCGTCTCAATTTCTCCACAACACATCTTGATGATCCCCAAGACTTTTGGGACAACATTCTGTGGACCGATGAGACAAAAGTGGAACTCTTTGGAAGGTGTGTGTCCAAGTATATCTGGCGTAGAAGGAACACTGCATTTCATAAAAAGAACATTATACCAACAGTAAAATATGGTGGTGGTAGTGTGATGGTCTGGGGCTGTTTTGCTGCTTCAGGACCTGGAAGACTTGCCGTGATAAAAGGAACTATGAATTCTGCTGTCTACCAAGTGATCCTGAAGGAGAATGTCCGACCATCTGTTCGTGTACTCAAGCTGAAACGAACTTGGGTTCTGCAGCAGGACAATGATCCTAAACACACCAGCAAGTCCACCACCGAATGGCTGAAGAAAAACAAAATGAAGACTTTGGAGTGGCCTAGCCAAAGTCCTGACCTGAATCCTATTGAGATGTTGTGGTATGACCTTAAAAAGGCCGTTCATGCTCGAAAACCCTCTAATGTAACTGAATTAGGACAATTCTGCAAAGATGAGTGGGCCAAAATTCCTCCAGGACGCTGTAAAAGCCTCATTGCACGTTATCGCAAACGCTTGGTTGCAGTTGTTGCTGCTAAGGGTGGCCCAACCAGTTATTAGGTTTAGGGGGCAATCACTTTTTCACACAGGGCCATGATGGTTTGGATTTTTTTTCACCTTTAATAATAAACACATTCATTTACAAATTGCATTTTGTGTTTACGTGTGTTGTCCTTGACTATTGTTTAAATTGGTTTGATGTTCCGAAACACTTACGTGTGACAAACATGCAAAGGAACAGGAAATGAGGAAGGGGGCAAACACTTTTTCACACCACTGTACTTCCCACTTTTATACCATACATTAGAGGTCGACCGATATGGGTTTTTCTCTGGCCGATGCCGATATTTAGAAATCATGGCGGCCGATAGCCGATATATGATGCCGATTTTTTTTTGGGCCGATATGTTAGGCCGATTTTATTTTATTTATTTTTTTCCTTTTTTATTTTATTTTTTAATCCCCCTTGATCTAACACACCTTTCCCACTGGGGCGTTTTTCAGGCACTTTTGGGCTAAAAATAGCGCCTGTAAAATGGCTCCCCTGCAGTCTGTGTGAAAGACGGAGTGCTTTCACACTGAGGCGATGCGCTGGCAGGATCTTAAAAAAAAAATTCCTGCAAGCAGCACGTTTGGAGTGGTGTATACCGCTCCTCCACCACTCCTGCCCATTGATATGAATGGGCACCACTGCCGAAGCGCATGCAA
Organism: Lithobates pipiens; assembly: GCF_037356315.1. Lineage (NCBI taxonomy): Eukaryota > Metazoa > Chordata > Amphibia > Anura > Ranidae > Lithobates > Lithobates pipiens. The sequence continues at coordinate 160,577,937 of NW_027507685.1, read as the reverse complement.
TGCGATTTGGCAGCAGTGCTTCATGGGCGCATTTAACCTCTTCCTTGGCCGCTAGCTGGGTTAGATGTGCCCCACTAGCAGCCAAATAGCACCGCTAAAATGATGGTAAAGAGCCGCAAAAACTTGCGTTTTACCATCAACGCCTGCCCGCTCCAGTGTGAAAGCAACTTCATAAGTGATACAGAAAATTTCTTACATTTAAACATTTATTAAACAAAACAAACCTCCAATCAGTTTACTTGTATGTATGATTTAGATTAAAAAAAAAAAAAAAAACCTATATATTAAATAAAAACAGGTAGTCAAAACTTTTGGACGAAAAAAAAATGGGCTAACTTTACTGTTTTTATTTTATTTTTTAAATAGTGTATTTTTTTTCCTAAAAAAATGCATTTGAAAGACCTCTGTGCAAATGCCGTGTGACATAAAATATTGCAACAACCGCTATTTTATTCCCTAGGATCTCTGCTAAAAAAAATATATATAATTTTTGGAGGGTCTAAGTGATTTTCTGGCAGAAAATACAGGATTTTTACTTGTAAGCAACAAGTGTCAGAAAAGATTTAGTCTTTAAATGGTTAAACTGAGAACTTCTACACACTGAGATGACTTCATTCATCAAGTGTAAACATTGTATCTTTCTGTTCTTTTCTTGGCAGCCTGCCCAGAGAGGAGGAAAGACGTTTCTATGACGACTCAGGCAACTTACACTGACTGAAATGACTTCTGTAATAGAAAAGTCCCGCTGTAGTTCTAAATCGGCTTTTTATCAGCTCAATCGGCCGATGCTGATTATTTAAAAAACGGCAAATATCGGCCGATATATCGGTTGACCTCTACCATACATACTCCTCCCCTATGCCTCTTACACACAAAAACAGTTCTTTAAAATGATTGAATATCCTCAATGTTACCAGCTCTAGAATGGGCACACTTTTGTTCCATCATCACCCTGTCTTCCTTCTGGGTTCTGTGCCTTCGGTCACTTGCCTTGGCTGGGCTGTGTTGCTCTCACTTCCATGCATGTTCATTCACATCCTCTCTCTCTAATCCCCCCTCTATCTCTCATCCTCCCTCCCTTACCCCTCACCTCTCTCTCATCCTTCCTCTCTCTCTCATCCTTCCTCTCTCTATTTTGGTTAATTTGTTATAAGAAAAAATTGTTTGCATTTTTAATTATTAATTCTTATTATTTTTATTTTATTTTTAATAAAAAGGCCCACCATAATCCACAGCACCAGGCCCATGATGTTCTTAATCCGGCCCTGGCTGCAAGAGATCAGTGCTGTGATGCAACAAAGGTTGAAAAGGGATATTTTGTTAAAAGAAAAAAAAATAATGGCATTATTTGTGATACATGATGGTTTAACAAACTAAATGTCATTCGGTAAAGCCATCTATTGTGATATCTAGATAAGGTAAATGTACAGACATTCACAGAGTGGAGGAAGCATAAAAAGACAACTATGTATTGGTAACTGTAGTGCAGATCACAGGTGCTGCGGAAAGCAAAAAAGTTTGGCGGTTCTTGCCTGTGATTATGTCAGACCATCCCTTAATAACAAGCCTAGATTTACATACAATAAATGCTGCATGTGTTACTTCTAGGAGGTAGGTGATCACTCATGCCATTCACTGATTACAGTATCAGACTTCTCCATTTATTCCAGCACTTGTGAGACCGCACTTCTCATATGTGGACGTAAAGCTTTTTTGTCACTTGTGTTTAATGGAAATCTCATAATAAGGGGCTCTTAAGAATTCATTATTTAAAAGGGCCAGACTACAAGAAGCAGCTCCACAGGCCGAGTATTGATGCACTCAGAGTGACAGCGCCTCTCTGCTCTCAAGCAAACACCTTTCCTAGATCCTTTATTTCACTAATGCTGAAAATGATGCCACATAATGTTCCATCGAGAGAACTTTTACTAGTAAATTACTTCTTTTATGGATTTTTGGTCTGTTCTAAAGCAAAATGTTTTCTATATGACCCCCACTCTTAGCTCCCATTAGATCTAATGTGAGCAAGCTGCCTTCTGCAAGCCAGGCAGGAGGTGAGAAATTACCTTGTTAATCCATCTTTTTGTTGATGTTGAAATGTAACATTTCATGGAATGAACAAATATCAATACTACCCCTGTGCATTAAAACTATAGAGTCCTAGGCGGTCTTATAGAGCTTTTCTTTGTTGTCTGAAGCAGAAAACATCAGCTGGCCAATAGAAAAATTGTATATAGAAATTTCTGGCTTATTTTTCCCATATACTCCACATGATAATCGGGGTGAATTTGATTTAAATCACAATTTAAATCACTAGCAAAAAGGCTTGATTTAAATCGACTCGATTTAAAGCATAATTTTTAAAGAGCTACGGTTATCTCTGTCCTGCAGTGGCTCCTTCTCTGACCTGCTGTTGATTCTCCAACAGTCCCATTCACTTTAATGGGACGGCTGGTGATGTGGCAGTGACACAACAAGGTGAGGGACGTGGCGCAGCAGGTGAGTGGATGCCCGCTAACAGGCGCTGCCTTGATGGATCTAAAATAACAGGTGTTATTTAATTTTAAGGACTCATTATTGCTGGTAGTTAGAATCTTTAATATTTGCAAACAAAATTAAGGTTTCCTATTTGGAATAATAAGATGTCAAGTTAGTAAAGCAGCGATACCAGAACCAATTTTAGGTTAATTGGTTAATCACATATAGTTAGACTATATGAACTACTAAAAATGTTTTATTTAATTAAAACAATAACATTGCCAGTGGATGTTATCTCAGCTTGCAGAGCTTGGATTCACTGAATTAGTTTACCAAAAATGTAAATATTGCAGAATATATAGCCTCATGCTACATAACTAAACTCCATTTCATGCTGAATAAACTAAATTATTAATATATATATCCTAAATAGAAATTATACATTTTTTACTGCAAAAGCATTTTATTAAAATAAATTTGATAAAAATCAAAAAAATCTTATTGAAATAAAAAAATTGATTTAAATCACAAAAATCAATTTTTTTTCTATTTAAATCTTTGATTTTTAGCCACCCTGATGGTAATTTGTATGCACCTTTTGCAATTGTATTTTTTGTTATTTTTGTATTTATTATAAGTATGCACAAATAATTATTTAAGGTAAATTCCTGGCAAAAACACTGCAAAACAGGCTTACCTCAATGACCTGCTTGTAATTCTGTACTGCCAGAGTCATGATCTGGATTTTCCAGCCAGATCCTTGACATTCCTGCAGACTTCACTTGTAGCTAAACAGATCAGCAGCTGCACCAGCCTATGGCTGGTCAGTAAAAGAAAAGCAGCAGAGTGATGGGATCACACATTTGCTTTCCCCTCCAAAAAAATAAGACAACAGTAAAATTAGGCCATTTGTTTTTATATTGTGAAAGATAATGTTACGCCGAGGAAAGTGATACCCAACATATCATGCTTCAAAATTGTGCCTGCTCGTGGAATGGCGTCAAACTTTTACCCTCAAAAATCTCCATAAGCGACATTTAAAAAGTTCTACAGGTTGCATGTTTTGAGTTACAGAGGAGGTCTAGGGCTAGAATAATTGCTCTCGTTCTACCGATCGCGGTGATACCTCACATGTGTGGTTTGACCGCTGTTTTCATATGCGGGCGCTACTCACATATGCGTTCGCTTCTGTGCGCGAGCTCGTCGGGACGGGGGGGGGGTTTAAATATTTTTTTTTCTTATTTATTTTACTTGATTTTATTTATTTTTACACTTTAAAAAAATAAAAAAATAAATGTATCACTGTTATTCCTATTACAAGGAATGTAAACAACCCTTGTAATAGAAAAAAGCATGACAGGTCCTCTTAAATATGCGATCTGGGGTCAAAAGGTCCTCAGATCTCATATTTGGACTTAAATGCAATAAAAAAGAAAAAATGGCATTGAAAAAATATACCTTTTAAGAGGTATGGGCGGAAGAGATGTTTTGACGTCACTTCTGCCTTCCTATGGTATAGAGATGAGTGGGGGCCATCTTAGCCTCACTCGTCTCCATACCCAGCCAGGGAAAGGACGCCTCCACCGATGGCTCGGATAATCGGCGGAGGGCGCGGGAGAGCGGTGGGAGGGGGGTACCACCTCTCCCGCTGCCAATAACGGTGATCTTGCTGTGAACCCGCAGTGGAGACCACCGTTATCGTGAACAGGACCTCCTCCTGTAAAGAGGGATCTCCCGGTTGTGGCAGCAGCTGCTGCTGTTACCGAGATATCCCTCTTCAAAAAGACTACGTATATTTACATGAGGCGGTCCTTAAGTGGTTAACATGAATGACAGCTTGAAGTCTTTTGCGGTATTTGTGGATCAAGCGCTTTATCTTCTCAGATGGTAAAGCTGCCCATTCCTCTTGGCAAAAAGCCTCCAGTTCCTGTAAAGTCTTGGGCTGTCTTGCATAAACTGCATGTTTGAGATCTCCCCAGAGTGGCTCAATGATATTGAGGTCAGGAGACTGAGATGGCCACTCCAGAACCTTCACTTTATTCCGCTGTAGCCAATGACAGGTCGACTTGGCCTATGGGTTTTGGATCATTGTCGTGTTGGAATGTCCAAGTACGTCCCATGCACAGCTTCCTGGCTGATGAATGCAAATGTTCCTCCGGTATTTTTTGATAACGTACTGCATTAATTTTGCCAACAATTTTGATTTCCTGTGCCTTTTGTAGCTCACAAATCCCGAAAACATCAGCGATCCACCTTCGTACCTTTCTTCATAAGCCTTGTTGACGCCTCTCCAAATGTAGCATTTATGGTTGTGGCCAAAAAGCTCAATTTTGGTCTCATCACTCCAAATGACTTTGTGCCAAAGATTTGAGGCTTGGCTCTGTGCTGTTTAACACATTGTAAGTGGGATAATTTGTGGCATTTGCGTAGTAATGGCTTTCTTCTGGCGACTTGACCATGCCTCTTTGTTGTGCATCTTGAAATGACCACACCACATGTTTTCAGAGAGTCCCATATTTCACCTGAAGTTATTTGTGGGTCTTTCTTTGCATCCTGAACAATTTTCCTGACAGTTGTGGCTGAAATTTTAGTTGGTCTACCTGTCCGTGGTGTGGTTTCAACAGAACCCCTCATTTTCCACTTCTTGATTAGAGTTTGAACACTGATGATTGGTATTCTCAATTTCTTGGATATCTTTTTATATCCCTTTCCTGTTGTATACAGTTTACCTATTCCCGCAGATCCTTTGACAATTTTTTTGCTTTCCCCATTAATCAGAATCCAGAAACATCACTGCAGCACTGGATTAAAGATGCAAAGGTCTGTCAGTAGTCCAGAAACACATTGAACTTTTACACACACACACACACACTAATTACTAGCAAAAAGATCACAGGTGAGGATGGATACCTTTAATAGCTATTCAAACCTCTCTGTGTGCATGGCCAAAATCACCAGGGTATGTAAACTTTTCATCAGAATCGTTTGGGTCATTTCTGTTGCCATTATGATTTAAAAAGAGTAAACACAGTTGATTGATAATAAATGGCTTCAGCCAAACACTAACCATGAGTGACATTTTTGTTGTGTTATCCATATTCTCTGAATTATGGCCAAGAAATCAGAAATGTTGCCAGGGTATGTAAACTTATGAGCACAACAGTATATTGACATACTTTGTATTTGAAAATAACTCCCCATGTATTATTTCTGCCTGATTTTTTTCTGCTATTCCTTTAACGAAGAAGTGCACTCATCTCCTCCTTTTCCTATGTTAGTCTAGTCCATGCAATTAGCGGACTTCCAGCTGTTGCAAACTACAAGTCCCATCATGCCTCTGCCTCTTGGTGTCATACTTGTGGCTGTTAGTCTTGCTATGCCTCATGGGACTTGTAGTTCTGCAACAGCTGGAGGTCCACTAATTGCATATCCCTGGACTAGACTAACATAGGAAAAGGGGGACGCCATAAGGACTAGTCACCACTATTGTGTGTGGTCACCCTGCAGCTGATCTTCTCCCCATTACTGACTTACGATGTCTTCCTCTGCATTGTGCCTCTGTGTGGAGACGGCCATCTTGTTAAAGGCAGGGTTTGGCTCCCTCCTGTCAAGGCCTCCAACAAGGAGAACAGTGAATAGGACAGTAATGACAGCATCATACCTCATTTCGCTGATTTACAAATGTGAGGTTGTTGGTAAATACTGGGATTTGCACGGCTATTTTTCAGAAATAATTTAAAACTGCCTGCATGTAAAACGCAGGATTCTGTGGGAAAATAACAAACTTGATTGTTTAGATTTGTTGTTTACGTCACTTTATTGTAAATCCAATAAAAAATGGCACTGATAGAGCAGATTTTGATCCCAGTGTTATTTTAACCACTAGGGATCCGCGCTATAGCCAAGTGATGGCTACAGCGCGGACCTGCTTTGCCGGGACAACGTCTATTGATGGCGCGCTCTGTGATCAGCGAGTCTATGAGACTTGCCTGATCACGGATCGAAGCAAGGGGTCGATCCCGACCCCTTACCACGTGATCAGCTGTCAGCCAATGACAGCTGATCATGTGACGCAACAGAGCCGGTAATCGGCTATTTTTCCTCCTCGCGCTGACAGTGCGAGGAGAAAAAAAAATCCAATCACCGGCAACCATGATCGGGACATCAGTCCTGATCACGGCCAGCTTATCAGTGCCCACCTGCCCCCTGCCAGTGCCCCCTAGATAATCAAAACGTGCCACACATCAGTGCCCACAGTGCCACCTATCAGTGCCCACAATCTGCCTCAACAACAGTGCTGCACCCCAGTGCCACATATCCGTGCCCATCAGTGTCATCTACCAGTGCCCAGCAGTGCTCCTATCAGTGCCACCTATCAGTGCCCATCAGTCCCATCTATCAATGGTACCTATCAGTGCCCCTTAGTGCCACCCATCCGTGCCACCCATCAGTGCCATCTTATCTGTGCCCATCTTTGCCCATCAGTGCCGCCTTATCTGTGCCCATCGGTGCCACCTTATCTGTGCCTATTAGTGCCGCCTTAACTGTGCCTATCAGTGCCCACCAATGCAGCCTATCAGTGCCCCCTCATCAGCGCATTTCAATGAAGGAGAAAAATGACCTGTTTTCAAAATTTTATAACAAACTATGAAACATGATTTTTTTTTTTTTGCATTTTTTTTGTTGTTTAGCAAAAAATAAAACTCCCAGCTGTAATTAAATACCACCAAAAGAAAGCTCTATTTGTGGGAAAAAAAATGATAAAAAATTTCATTTGGGTACAGTGTTGTATGGCCGCGCAATTGTCATTCAAAGTATATCAGCGCTGAAAGCTGAAAATTGGTCTGGGACTGAGGGGGGTTTAAGTGCCCAGTAAGCAAGTGGTTAAATCTGCACTGGGAATTGCAGGTAAAAAATGTGCATTTATAATTTTTTATTTATTTTTAATAAATAAATAAATACTGGAGAAAATGGCCCTGGGAGACAAGGGGTGAAGCAACAGAACCACTCAACATTTCCTGATTTTGTTGTTTGCCGTTACTGTGCTTAGTGTTGCATATTAGACAGGTTATATTAAATTGTTAGAAAGGTAATTATGCAATGTTCACATTTCCACATGCTTTCTGCAAGTACAGAAGAAAAAAAACATGTAACTTCTTCCAGAAATCCTGTGAGCTTCTATCTTCCTGTTTGAACTGACATCTCTGCTGCACTGAATGCAGTGTAGTCAGCCCCGGACTACAAAATACCCCTATCCTCATCTGCACAATACAAGGGGGGGTTGTTCCAAAGTCTAATAGTAGAGATCTCAGGCCAGACTAAAATAAATGCTTTGGTTTTCATTGCAGTAGAGGAAGCCTTGTTAGCTCACTACAGTGAATCAGAGCTCACTGGTTTTCTAACAGGATCAAAAAAAAATTTCTACCAGAAAATGTAAAGGGATAAAACATAGAACAACTTGCATATATTGCAGAGATTTACTGAATGCTTTCTTGCTATGGAACTCAAAAGCCAGCAGATTGCTATTCTTTTGTTTAAAACAAATGCTGGGACGATAGCCTGGTCATGTGACCTGTCAAACTCACGTGACTGGCTCTATAGAGCAATAGAGAGAGCATGGAGCGCTCTCCACTGCGTTACCTGAGAGAATCACACCATGACCACTATTTGGCCGGCTGTGTGCATACCTCAGCAGAACATAACGGAGAGCAGATAGCAATATATATCCTCTGCTATAAATCAGCCCCTGATATAGATGATATAATACACATGGTGACTTATGCTGCAGTAAGTCTGTCTACCAGATTTCACAATATTTAACAATCACATTTTCATATGAAACAATAATATGATGGTCTATTGGCAAGGCCTACTTGTGTCTCTCTCCAATGTTTTCTTTAAGTTCATTTTCAAAAGAACAATAGTCTAGTCAATTCATTTTATGTAGTTTATTTACATGTCTATGAACACTAAATAGAAATATATCATGTAGGCCTTGTTTACATGGACAATAAGGGGGCGGTAAAAACAGTCAATTGAGCTACAACTTTTTCGCCCCACCCACCTAAAAGATAACATGCAACCAGTTGCAATGCTTTTCTTGTCGCTTGCAGCAAATTTAACTAGGCTTGTTGAGATTGACAGGTGGCACAGTCGATCAAATTTTCCCTTTGAAGTCAGTGAGACTGCGCTGCAGAATTTCAATACACAATCCAGCTTAAGCAAAAACAACAAAACACAAAAAGGCTTTCAGGAGGACTGAAAAGCGTTCCACTGTGAATTGCTTTTCATTAGGGAGGTAGAGAGTACCACTTGTCTAAACAAGGTCTTAGAATACTACATTTTACTGTAAAAAACCTTATATCTTTTCCTGCTTAAAAAAATAAAAAAAAATACTTTCTACACGTAGGTGCACATAGGGGCCCCCAGCACACTTTCAAGCTAGCCAGCAAAAACAAATCTGTTTTAGCTGCTCGGGTTAAAAACAGAGACTTTAGTTGCATACATTTGCAAATTCTTCTGGGAGCCACACTGCTGCATTAAGGCACCTCTGATAAGTGTAACAACCCTTTCACACTGGAGCGGTTTTCAGGCGCTTTAGCGCTGAAAATAGCCTCTGCAAAGCACCTGAAAACCGCCTCACATTCACACCAGGCACAGTTCCGCGCGCTTTTTTTCTGCACTAAAAATGCATGCATAGTGTTTTCCATGTATTCCAATGGCTCTAGTTCACACCATGCAGTCAGTTTCTGGTTTCATGCAGAAACTGAATGGAAACTGACCAGAACTGACTGTATTGGTGCAGAAAAAAACGGAACTGCATGGAACTGCATCTGGTTTGAACTGGCCCTAAAGGTCCAGCAACCCAGCAGAAGTCCAGGTATCACCCCTTCGAAGGCAATGAAAAACTTCCAGTGTCACATGCTGCATGTTGCCATTTCCATGAGCCCAATAGGCTCCTTCATAATGCATTTTAAATACTTTCCAAAACGTGTACACAAATGGACACATCTGGTCTGAAGGAGTCATATAGTATGTCTATTTTTTCTTCTAATATCTTTGCTTTGAAGATTCACTTTCTCATTTTAAACATATTTACATTTCAGCCTGCATCCAACCATGGACAAACACATACAGTATGTCTTTGTAATTTCCGGCAAGTGACTGCTTAATACTTTTGTTCCTGACACCAAATGATGAAATAAGCGGTCAGTGTGTCACCATAACATAGGAAAAATAAATGCAAGAAATATTGATTTAAAAGTGTAAGTTTTAATCTGACAGTACAGTAAGTCTGAAAGAAAAACTAGGGTGAAAAACTTGCCCCAAATGCATTACAAGGTATTGACATATTTATGGAGTGTTCATAGATTATGATATTGTTTGAGTCAGGGATTTGCATTATTAAAATGGTTGATTTTATGTGTTTTATAATATTTTTTCTTTTTTTTTTTTCTTTTGGAGCTAAAAAATTACTCCCTTTCTGTTTCCTATAGAGATGCCTTTTTATTCATCTCCTCCCTTCTGAGCACAGTTAAATAGCTGCCGGGGGAAGGATTCTTTTAAAAGCTTTTCTGCAATCTTTTAAGAAAATTAAGCAGGCATTGAGGAGCATGTGGCGTTTGAATGCTCACACAGTGAGTTAGATATGGGGGTGTGGAACTGTCAGCAGCTGGTTATGGATGCAGAGTGCTCATGAATCTTTAACCCTTCAATTGCCACTGGGGTTTTCAGTGTGGTGCGAAAAAGCTCTGTTTGACTAAGCTTAACTTGTCACCAAGGTGTCTAGACGTGTGAAGAAAATTGTTACCCTGTCCCAATTTCCGTAAGTATTTGTTTAAGTTGATGGCAAAACACAAAGCACTACATAAACGGCATACTTTGCTACTGAATAAAGTTCATAGTTTTAATTTAGAGTAAAGTTGTTAGAAATGCATAAGGACACAGAGCAGTACTGCTAAGAATTCGGTTAGAAATTTCCTGTTTTCTGCACTCTGGGCAGCATACTAAATTTAGGGTAGCGACGCTTAACCTGTAATTCACTGTAATTCACTGTTTAGAAAGTTGCATGTGACTTTAACATCAGGAAATGCATGGCTTTGTCTGGGACTTACACATTTTCCACACAAGGAGATGTTGTAGAGCTTTGGATTCCTGATTCAGGTGAGTATTTAATAAGGTTCATGTTTTTTTTGTAAACCACTTTCTAGTATGTAGACAACATGGTTAGGCCTGCTTGAAAAGGTCTTAGAAATGTAAAGAAAGCACCATATTGTTCAAGAAAATTGCCACTTTTGCTATCACATTTGAGAAAACCCCACAATATGCTTATTATGTGTTCCCATTCACACAGTATGTAAACAAATTCCATTTTTTTTTTTGAATAATGTTAGAGTTAGCCTGTCTTATTAGGACAGACAATGTTCAAATCTTGTTAAAATTGATAATTAAGATCTACTTGTGTCAGGAATCAGCAGCAGGGATGGCCAGATCTTCGTGGCTACACTCAAGAAACTGAGACTAGAATATATGGGGTTTACTAAGGCCTCATGTACACAGGACATTGTTCAACCATTCCTGAACAATTTAACTTGACAGCTATAAACTGGCATCTAAAAACATCAGTTTAGCCGTGTTTACTTGCCACGTTTAGTCAGGTTTAGCTGCGTTTGCGCCTAGAAGCATTTGAAATTATTATTTTTTTTTTTTCAAAATAGCCAAAAATGAAAAATGCCTGTAACAGAAATGTGGATAAATGCGAGCTACCGCGTTTAGCCGTGTTTGAAATGCCTCTAAACACAGCTTCTTAACCATTTTTTTGGGTTCCAAAAAATGCCTCTAAACGCAACTGCCTAGAAATGACTATATACAAACCTGTGTACATGTACTGATAAGATAACATAATGGAGAGTTCAGGAGCAGTTGAAAAAATGCCCAAAAAACGTCCATTTACCAGCAGCAGTGTACATGAGGCCTACACACGACCGGACTTTCCGGCAGACTAGGTCCAAGCACACCAAAGTCCGACGGATTCAAACGTGATGACGTACGACCTGACTAGAATAAGGAAGTTCACAGCCAGTAGCCAATAGCTGCCCTAGCGTTGGTTTCCGTCCGTCGGACTAGCATACAGACATTGTCCCGTCTCGAGTCCGTCGGAAAGATTTGAAACATGTTTTAAATCTAAAGCCCATCTCATTTTTAGACAGCAAAGGTCCGATGAAGCCCATACACGATCAAATTGTCCGGCAGATTCATTCCGTCTGACCTTTGCTGTCGAAAAGTCCGGTCGTGAGTGTACGCGGCATAAGCTGCAGACTAAAAAATCAGGTTCACTTCTGCATAGAAACCAATCAGGTTCCAAGTATTTTTTTTGTTTTTTTTAAGAAGCTGAGGTTAGAGGCTGATTGGTTTCTATGCAGAAGTGAGCCTGATTTTGTACTGTCCAGCATTAGTAAATACTGTAAACCCCTATATGACTTAAGCAAGATTTAATTTGAGTAAAACAAACCATCCAAACACTAGCAAACAGAAAACATGGCATACATAAAAACCCAAAGACAAAATACCTAACAACCTAACTATTGCACAGTACATACAAAATGTGGAACACAGATCACTAGGTCAAACTGGAGATCAAAAGAAGGGTGGGACCAGAACTGGAATCAGGAATACGTGGAGCAGGTACAAGCGATGATCAAAAGTAAGGTTCAGGATGAATTGCCAAGCAAGTCTCTGGCTAAAAGGCAAAATCCTGAAGCGCAGAGGAACAGTAGAAGATAATTTAAATACCCTCCCAGCAGCCAGCAACAGGTGGAGATTGATTATTGGAATCTGCTGGTTGCTGGGAGACACCCGCTTGTGGACATTGGAACTATACCCCTCTGCCCAAGGGAACCGCAGTGCCACCAGCAGGTGATCCAGGTCCTTACAGACTGCAGAGTACTGACAGTTCATTATGGAAAACTCATCCACTCAGCCCCCTCATAAATAATGACAAATTAGTAATTTTTTTTCCTTGCTGGAGGGTCCAGAATAGAGCATCTGAAAAAAAGTTAACTGCATTTTTTTTTTATTTGTTTAAGTTATGGTATGTGAATGGGGGAATGTAGCAGATATAAAACAGGTCTTATCTTGATTTGGCTGCAGAAAGTGGAAATACACTTTAAGGTCTGGACATATTTATTAATTAATATTAACTACCGTATTTATCGGTGTATAACATGCACCTTTTTACCCTGAAAACAGAGGGTAAACCACGCCTGCGTGTTATATGCCGATATCTGTTTTTTCTTACCAATGGGGGGGCGAGGATCGGGCGGACCGCCCCGGGTGCCACCCATTTGGAGAGTTTCAGGCCGGCTAACTCGCCTCTCCTGGCCCTGGAACAGCGATGCCAGCATAATTTAAACTCATATACCGTTTCTCCTGTGTCACAATCAATGCAAATCTAAGCATCTAAATCCCTCTATTAACGCTGCTCGTTCTAGCCACTCTCCTCCTACTCGAGTGTAGCTTTTGATTGGAGGAGAGCGGTCATGTGACCATCAATGAAAGAGAAAAGAGCAGTCACATTGCTGGGTCATGGAGCGTTAATGGAGCTATTTAGAAGCTTTGATTTACAATGAGTGACACAGAAGGAGTGGTGTATGAGAAGGGGCTGACAGTGATGTTTTCTATACTTTAGAGTATACTGGTAATGCTGTCCCAGGAGACTGAGGGTCTCCTGGAAGTGCAGAGGAGGAGGGAGGGAAAGGGGTCTGTGTACTATGCAGTGCGCTGTGGAAAGTTTTTTTTGCCTGAAACTTCCCTCTTAAAGATTAAGGTGTGTGTTATACGCCTGTGCAGCTATACACCAATAAATACGGTAATTAAAATCCAATGTGCTTTTTGGGGAATCCAAGGGACCACTTTTATCAGGACAGTAGAGAAAATTTGGACAGTGACGTTAAAAAATCCAGAGAATAACGTGATTATCTTGTTTAAAACAACAACAAAAAAAATAACAAACATGTTATGCTTGCCTCCTCTGAGCAGTTGCTTTTGCACAGAGCACTCCAGATCCTCCTCATCTCAGGTCCCTCTATGCTGCTCCTGGCACCCCCCCTTCGTTGAGTGCCCGCACAGCCAGTAGCTTCCGATTGGGGCACCGAGCTGAGTCACTGCTCCGTGTGTCCATTCAGATACAGAACCCCGACCTGGCCCTGCGCCCTCACTCCCCTGATTGGCTGACTGACTTTGACAGCCACGAGAGCCGATGGCACCACTGCTGTGTCTCAGCCAATCAGGTCCCAGATGGCTTAGGTGTCCGTAGACATCGCTCAAGAGAGATGGGGCTCAGGTAAAAATTAGGGGGGCTGCTACACACAAAAGCTTGGTGGTTTAGCAATAACAATAATCCCTGATAAGATGCCCCTTTGAACCAACAAACTGCGTTGGATTCTTAATGAATTACAGCAGTCATGAAAATATGTATTTGGAATTTCTAAGGTTCTGTTCTTCATAATTCTAATATTTATTTAAATGCCCACTAAACATAAAATTAACTTTAGGTTATATAAAATCGCTATAACTATTAGCAAAGAGCTCTAATAGACAAGTGTAATAAATACACAGCCCGCCTACCTTGTCATTAGGATCCTATCTGAGCATATTAATTTGTGTTCGCAATCTATTATGCCCACAGCTGACAGTTACTAGTGGAATAATGACATCCTTAAACCAATGTATTTGAAATGTACATGTGAGATGAAAATGACTGCATTTCATGTAAGGTTGTATGTGTGTAATTTCTTGCACCGGGGGAATTTCCATGTTTTGCTAAACTCCTGTGTGTTTAGGACCATTTAAAGTGGTTGTAACAGTTCCAAAAAAATAAAAAAATAAAACTGCAAGATAAAGACATAATGAGCTAGTAGGCATATGCCTTCCAGCTCATTATGAATTCCTTACCTGCATGTAAGTTCCATTGCTTCAGTTTGCTTAAATGCGCATGTGCCGATGACGTCGGCACATGCAAATACAGGAATATACAGGAATATCTCCTAAACCGTGCAGGTTTAGGAGATATCCAGTGTGGCTACAGGTAAGCCTAATTATAGTTTAAAGTGGTTGTAAAGGGTTTACAACCACTTTAACCACTTACAGACCGGACCATTTTGCTGGTCAAAGACCAGACCACTTTTTGCGATTCGGCACTGCGTCGCTTTAACTGACAATTGCGCGATCGTGCGATGTGGCTCCCAAACAAAATTGACGTCCTTTTTTCCCCACAAATAGAGCTTTCTTTTGGTGGTATTTGATCACCCCTGCGGTTTTTATTTTTTGCGCTATAAACAAAAATAGAATGACAATTTTGAAAAAAAACGCATTATTTTTAACTTTTTGTTATAATAAATATCCCCAAAAATATCTAAAAAAAAAAATGTTTTCCCTCAGTTTAGGCCGATACGTAATCTTCTACATATTTTTGGTAAAAAAAATCGCAATAAGTGATTATTGATTGGTTTGCGCAAAAGTTATAGCATTTACAAAATAGGGATAGTTTTATAGCATTTTTATTAATAATTTTTTATTATTTTTTTTTACTAGTAATGGCGGCGATCAGCGATTTTTATTGTGACTGCGACATTGTGGGGGACCCATCGGACATTTTTGACACATTTTTGGGACCATTGTCCTTTATACAGTAATCACTGCTATATAAATGCAGTGATTCCTGTGTAAATGACACTGGCAGTGAAGGGGTTAACCAGGGGGTGGCAGTGTAGGGGTTAAGTGTTCCTAGGGGTGTGTTACTAACTGGGGGGGGGGGGGGGTTGGGCTTTCATTTAGTGAACACTGATCTCTGCTCCAATCACATGGAGCAGAGATCAGCGTCACTAGTTGCTAGGCAGAATGGAGAAATGCTGTTTACACGGCATTTCCTCCATTCAGCCTTCCCGTGAAGTCGCGGGTCCCACGACCAGACTCATGGGGGCCCCGACCAGCAGGGCAGCATTGAAGATTGGACGTACCTGTACGCCCATATGCCTGCCCGTGCCATTCTGTCGACGTACATTGTCGTGCGCTGGTCGGGAACCGGTTAATGCAGTAAATGAGAGGTACTCCGCTGCTTGTCCCATGTTTTCTCAGAGCAA
This sequence comes from Lithobates pipiens, assembly GCF_037356315.1. NCBI lineage: Eukaryota > Metazoa > Chordata > Amphibia > Anura > Ranidae > Lithobates > Lithobates pipiens. Next base: position 160,562,320 of record NW_027507685.1, on the reverse strand, counting down.
ATTGCTATAACTACAGATTCCACTTGCACACTGAACTTTTAAGTATTACATAAGCAGCAGAACACAGGTTCCACCATTTGTAGAGAGACTGCAATAGATCGGGACCCTTTCATGTTACATGGTTGAATAGCCCTAACAAGATATGGACTTTGAGTTTTAATGTGTCACAAGAGAAATACAGGGGCTGGCATTGCTAAACATCTTGTGATATTAGTTGCCTGTCAGCTTTCATATCTTCTGAGCTTGTGATGTAGAACAAATGTGCTGTTAAGAAAACTTGTGAAAAAAATTGGTATTGCAGCGATTAGATCAGTATAGATAGGAATTGTTTTAAAACTATCATGTACCCAAAGCCTACAGTCTAATCTACCACCATAATTGATTAAAGCCCAGTTCCAGACATTTTTTTTTATTTTTTTTAAAGATTTAAGGGAGTGTTAGAACCTTTAAAAACTTGTTATTGTTCTCAGTGTTCCTGTTTGAGAGATTTGTACACACTCAAAGGTAAGGGTAAGGTTTCTCCACTTCCTATCTATTTGACAGATATCAGAACAAATAGAAAATGGAAAAAAAAAATTCCCCAACAGGGGACACGCAGCAAGTTTCTAACAAAATGAGGAAGGTTTGGAACATATGTTTGTATTGATGTCTGTGCTTCAATGAGGGAGACCTACACGCAAATCCTCACATTCTGTATAGGTCCAATAGAACATAAAGAGAAGGAGATCCCCCTCAATGAGGATAGCTCGTAAAATTCTACAGAAAAATCATCACAATGATATGCGGACCACATTTAAAACCTGACAGAGATTCTAACCCCTTTCCCACACACTAATAAACTAAGGAACACTTGTCATCTCTGCAAACCTCATAACATAGCTACTACAATAAAAACACATACTTTAAAATGCCATCTTCAGTATTCTAGGCAGGGTTGGCAAGTGTCAATTTAAAATATGGCCAAAGCCTGTTTTTATACCAACCAGAATCCAATTTTAAATGTAGTGGAAAAATTGCCAGAATCAATCATTGGAAAACATTCACTTCAATCTACACACCATGTGCGAGTCCTAAAGTAAGAGGGGAAATATACAGTTAGTAGCAGAATGGTGTGTTCTAGGCAAAACACCTTAAAAGAGAAGTTTGGAGTAAATAGGAAAAAAAAAAAAGCAAATAAACATACTTGCCTACATGCTGCAGCTGTCTCCCACTGTCTCTAATGCCCCGTACACACGAGAGGACTTAAGTCCGACAGACTTCCAAAGGAGTTCCGTCGGAGTTCTGCTGGAATTCCGACGGAGTTCTGACAGACTTTTCGGCTGAACGGACTTGGCCACACACAATCACACTAAACTCCGACGGATTCGAACGTGATGACGTACGACCCGACTCGAATAAGGAAGTTCATAGCCAGTAGCCAATAGCTGCCCTAGCGTCGGTTTTAGTCCGTCGGAGTAGCATACACACGAGCGGAGTTTTCGAAGGGGACCGGGTCCGGCGGAGTTCCTTCGGGAAAATTTGAAGCATGTTCCATATTCTAAAGTCCGTCAGACTTTGGTGAATCAAAAGTCCGTTGCAGCCCACACACGATCGGATAGTCTGACGGACTCGGTCCTTCGGACTTTGGATGTTGAAAAGTCCGCTCGTGTGTACGCGGCATAAGACAGAGGACTGAGCTATCACGTGACCACTGATTGCTCAGTTCTCGGTCAGCTCTAAACCATCACCGTACTCTGTTCTGCCTTTCCAGTACTCACTGGAGCATCAAGCAGCTGAAGGGACAGGAGCGGATGGGTTTGGCTCTCAGCGCAGTACTGATAGACAAAGTACTGATAGCCATTTATCAAAATGAAAATGTTAAAAAGATTTTGATCTCGCTTTTAATAATAGTGTAAGTTCACAGTAATCATGTATGTCCTCTAGGTGGCAGCCTTACCATCTGGTCTACATCACATGTCAAATACAAGGCCAGAAGTAGGACAAAACTCCTCTTACAGATCCTGCACCTCTCTGTGCAGCTGCAGCACCCTTTAGTCTTCACCTCCCCTGGTCTAGGCATTCAGCTGTCTCAAGCCCTGCTTTGCTCCTCCTTCAGACCATGCACTCTCTTTTTCCCAGCTCTGCCCCCAGCAGCACAAGGTAAAAAGGGTGCACTGTGATGTAAGGGCAGGTGGGGGTCTCTTCTGATGGTGGAGGGGCTTTTGACATCTAATGTAAGGGGGGTGGGGTGTTTTGGACATCCTAGTTTAACAGATACAACAAGCTCTTTGAGGGCAACCATAATGCTGATGTAGCCCTTGATGAAATTGAGTTTCACAACCCTGCCCTAGATGAACAGCATCCTTAGGTGTCTGCGTGATGTCAGCACATGCTTTGCTAAGGCCTTTTTCACATGATCAGACCGATTGGGCTCGCCTGTCTGTTTTTTAGGCTCAGGCAGACCCGGTCGGGCCACCTATTGTCCTCTATGGGGAGGCAGATGTCAGCTGCCTGGCATCCAATCAGACAAAATCCACTGAAAACAAACATATAACCATACGTTTGCCATCCATTCAGTGGGTCGGATCGTGTGACAATTGGATGGAAACAGACATGCAGTCCATTTCCCTTCAGCCACCCAATAGAGGAGGGCAGGCTCTGTCCTTGTCCACTTCACATAGCGGAGCAGACAGGACCGTCATCCACCTGCTCAGTGGTGGGCAGCAGAGATCCCCCGCCAAGCAGGCAGATTCCGCTTGGACTGATCCGCCCCATGTGAAAGAGGCCTTTCTCTAAAACTAGCAAAATACTTTGAGATATAGGCTCTAGAGACAGACATAATTTTTCCCCTGTACAAATCTTTAAGATCTCCTCTGCTATATGCAGTTCAGTTTTGGGCATCAGTTCACAAAAAAGATATGGCAGAACTGGAAGAGAGTGCAGAAAAAAGGGCAACCAAGAGGCATGGAGGAGCTCAGCTATGAGGGAAGCTTAGATGAACTGAATTTATTTGTTTTTGAGAAGAGGCAATTCATAGTTATATGATTACCAAGTATGCATAAATAAATGGCCAATACTTGATGTAGAGTTATTTACTTTTAGATCATTACAAAATACAAGGGGACACTCTTTACATCTGGAGGTAAAAAAAGATTTAAGCTCCACATATGGAAAGGCTTCTTTACAGTAAGAGTTGTGAAAATGTGGAATATGCCAATTTCCTTCAAGGGAATCGGGAAGGATTTGTTTGGTCCCTCTACTGTAGAAGCAAATTGGATCATGCTTTTTTTGCCTTCCTCTGGATCAGCTGTTGGTATAGGATTGTGTATATTAATGTTTTCTGTTTATTTATTAGTAAAGCAAAACTGAAAAACAGATAAAATAAGAAGTGGTTAATGATAATGTGCATATACTCAATTGTTATTGCTCCCTTTCTAAATAATTTGTTACAGCAGCCGTTTACCAAGCCACCCATACATGCTTGTGCTGGGCTTTGCAGCTTTTGTGTGTTAGGTGTTGTGAAGATTCATGGGAGTTTTAATGCTGCAGCCAGCAAACACTATAAACTGAGCAGATGTTGCTATGGAAATCTGTGTATGTGTTTATGTATTTAAGCCTTTAAGTGTTAGAATATGTGTCGATACGAGAAACTGGGAGCCCACAGTTTTTCTGGCAGCATGAGAATGTATGAGTGTATAAATTAATAAATAATGGAAAATTTTTACCTTTCAGCTGTACAGCTACCAATTTGCAATTTTGTTATGCTTTGTTTATAACACCTGGTTTTAATGATTAATCATAGGTCTTTATTTATGCTTCTATTTACGGTTCACAGTGGCAAAAAAAAAAAAAAAAAATATTTTAAATAAACCAGAATGCATAGAAATGATGATGAAAGTAGACTTTTTTTTGAAGATTTTTTTTTTTTTTTTTTTTTATCCTAGAGATACCAAATTCAGGTGTTGACTTGGTCATGTGTATTTTGCCTTCCCAATGTTTTTTTTTTTCTTTTGCAAATGCACAAATGTAGGCCACTCTCACCAGTGTGTATCATCTTGGTATAATATATACATGCTGCTGTCAGTAGAACTCCATGGGAATGGCTTTCTGTGTTCCTTCTCACTTTCTGCCCAGATGACCAAGCTCAAAGTGAGTGTTATCCTCCCCAAATGGGGAAACAAGTGTTCATGAATATCTGACAGCCATCCTTGCTCTTTTCCAGTTGAAGCGATTTTACAGCTCTTCTTACTTTTCAAAAATAGGATGTAATGATGTATATGCTTCAATTTTAATGACATGAGGAGTATCTGTTTGCAGTGGTAACATATTTGTATGTGGCGAGCAGAAGCTTTGAAAGCTTGTTCTTGCCATAGGTTTATGAATGAATCTGTCTTTGCAAACAAGATTATTATTCTGGGTTTAGCAATTTGTTGGTGATTTTAGATGTTTCATCCTGGACCCGACAACCGATTCTGTACAAGGTTGTAAGAAGTGCCAAATTTCATATTAATATAAAATAACAGGGTACCACATTCTCACTTATTCACAAGACACTGAAAACAGCACAAAGGCTCATGGATTTTCCCGGTAACCCAAAGACAGGAAACAAAACCTTATTTATAAAAAAAAAATCAACATTTGTTAAAGTTATTTGATAACATAATCTTTACAAAGATGCTAAAATCAATGTATAGCACAGCTCCCCTCTAGTCGTCCTGGTATTTCCAAATTTGTAGTAGAGGTCTGGACTCCAGGGGGCAAATGTAGTGAGACCAACACATCAGTGGGCGCGTAACATGTTTTGCGGCGCTTGCCACTACTGCAGGAGCAGGGAGCATGTAAAAAGAAGCATAGCATTACTTCAATAAACAAAAAAAGATAAATACCTGACAACAACATATAGTTACACATCAAACATCAGAAAAAAAGTATTTGGTAGTGGTCCAATGAGCTCACTCAAGACCACTGGGCAAGCAACCAGCACAAATTCGGGCAAAGGCATAAGAGTTTGATTTAGGCTGGATAAAAACAAATCTAAAAATCAAAAATCTGAGTTTTGATGCTGCTCTGGTAATACCTTTCTTAGTGGTTACATACACCTGCCTGAGCCTTGTTTTCTTTTGGCGTTACTTGTAGCAATTAATGCACTCTCAGGGGCGTAACTATAGGGGGTGCAGCAGTCGAGACTGCAACCGGGCCCTGTGATGCAGGGGGCCCATGCAGCCCCCTCTACATATGGCCGGCAGCAGCATAGGCAGCTAGGGGTACCAGTGCACCATGCACAAGGGTGGCTGGAGGTGGAGGGTGGCTAGAAGAGCTCCATGCTCGACTATTGCACTGGCTGCTCTTTAGTTGTGCATTCCCCGCATGACCTGTGTCCTCAGCCGGCTCCTCAGAGTACCCCTCTCCTGCTCCATGCATTGCTGCTCAGTCCGATGTCTGTTCTCCCCAACCAGAGTCTCGCCCCCCCCCCCCCCCCCAAGTCCGGCCCACACTGCACTGCATACTTCTCCCGGGTAAGCAAACTTTAAGCACACAGATGCATTTCAGCCCTATGAGAGCCGGCTCCCCGGAGGACACTGCAGGCTTGTCTGCCAGGCCCCCCCTCCTCCCCCATCATACACAGATGATGAAAGGTCTTTCTGGGAGATATGCCGATTGCCCGTCCAGCACACTGGATGGAGCCCAGGCCAACATGGATGAGTACGCGGCCTACAGCTTGGTCATGGTGAGTGAGAGGACCCCATCCCCCACACACCATTACATACCCCCTCCATCTCTGCCTGGGGACAGGGACCCCTTCTCACCTGGGGGCAGTAACTTAATCTGCCCTGGAGAAAAGGACCTCATCTCTTCTGGAGACGGGTACCCCATCCTGCCTAGGGACAGTCCCCCAATGGGGCACCTAAAAATAAAAAAAATAAAAAAATAAAACTACTGATACCAGTGGTGGAACTACAGGGCTCACAAAGGTCATACCTGTGACCACGCCCTGGAGTTCCACCACCGGACTCGGAGGGAAGGGCCCTGGCTGGGGTTCAGGGGGGCCCTTCATGGTTTCTTGCATCAGGGCCCTGAAGGTTCTAGTTACGCCACTGTACGCTCTTGTATTGTTCTGCATTTTGCATTTATCATGAGCAGCAGTGTACATTAGACTGCTGCTCTTACAGTTCAATAAGACCTATAACAGGATTGTAGTAAGTCCTCTTCAGTAACAGAATGCATGGTTGATGGTATATGACCACTGCAGATACATGGATGAACTCATAACCCTTTTCTAGCACACTATCTTTAATTTTCTTTCTGATTTTAAGACACCAATTCTGGTTTTAGTGGGATGACACACACTGACCTGAGATTCTTGCTGGGAAAATAAGGAGGTTAGCATTACTGACCTTTGCCCTATTGTAACACTTTTGACTTTTTCTCTTACTCTTCTTCAGCATACCAGTTGTGGGTCAGTGGCACTGACAGTATTGATGTCAGAGGGTCAACATAACAAATCCACTAGCATGAAGGCCAACATTTCTATCATGATAGGACTACTTTAGGCTATATTTGTGGTTGTGTATGAGCCTGGCACCAATTACATGCGAGATAGTCTGCACCCAGGGTCAATCACTCTTAGGGGATCCCTGCATGAGTGATTAAATGCAAGCAACCGCAATTCGCTGCAGAAACCAGCAACCTCTCATTGCTTTCAGTGGGGGCTGCCTCCCACAGGTAATTGCCAGGTACCCCCACTGCTGGGGTTCTTAAATGTAGTCAGTGTTATTTTAGGGTATGTCAAGGCAAAAAAAAAACATGCAGTTGCATCTCTACAATACATGTGTATTTCCCAAGGGTTTATCTCTTTAACAATGCTGCAAGAAATAAGAAAATACCTGTTGATCTGCTAGAAATCTATGTGCTCTTAACTGTGCAGACAATACAATGAGGTTGATTGACTAAAACTGAATAGTGAAAAATATGGTGCAGCTCTGCATTAAAACCAATAATTTTCCGTTCCGTTTTTTTTTTTTTTTCGTCAAAGCTTATAAACAAGCTGAAGTTAGAAAAACTGATTAGCTACCATGAATAGCTGCACCATAACTTCAGCTTGTTCATAAGTTTTGAGGAAAAAAAATGGAAACTGACTGGTTTTAATGCAGAGCTGCACCATATTTTACACTCTCCAGTTTTAGTAAATCAGCCCCAATATCTTCTATAATAATATTATATTCTTTTGCTGTGATCCCAGCCAGTGTTGCAAACCTGTCTGCTGGACTACAGAACTCTGCCTATCTCCCACCACTTTTTGCCCATCTCCACATGTATACATAGGGGTTTATTTACTAAAGGCAATTATTAGATTATTCTGTTTGCAAGGGAAGATGGACATTTCAAGAGAATTTTCCTCAGAGCTTAGTGAAGGAGGTGAGGTTCTGCTGACTTTAGCGATCCTATCATGTGCAAAATGCAGTCCCCCCCCCCTTTTTGCAAAGTGAAACTTCTCTACATTTACTAAGCTCTGGGGCAATTTACTTTGCCAGGTGCAACAGCATTGATTTCTTTCCCAGCTAAACAGATTTGCTGCCTTGAGTTCCAAAAGCCTGTCCAAGCACTGGGGGAGATATACTAAAACTGGTGCACGCAGAAATTGGCTTCTAATTTCAGCTAGTTCAATTAAGCTTTCACAATAAAACCTGGAAGCTGATTGGTTACTAAACACAGCTGCACCAGTTTTAGTAAATCTCCCCACTGTGTGAAAGGGTCTCTAGAGAGATGTAGTCCTGGGGGAATTGGCTACGTCAATAGGAACTGAGCTCTCCCAATAGCTGACCTTCAAATAAATTTACAAACCTGTTGAGGATGTTAAATGGACATAAAGTTTAGGAATGTGTCCACCACATTTGCTTTTTTTTTTTTTTTTTTGCTTTTTATAGTGGTACTAAAAAAAAGCATTGCATCACAGAAAGGCATACACTACATGGCAGTATGCTCTTGTACAGTTTTCATTTTCTTTAGGCTGTTTCTTTTTTCTTAAGAAAGACAAGCCACGGTCATCCCACCATTTGTTACCGTGGTGTTAACATCTGGAGCAAAGAAATCCCAGTATCTTTCTTTTTTTTTCCCAGCAGTGCCTCTTGTGCCCATCTCTTTTTAATACATGACCTTGTGTGCTAGGTACTGCAGAGATAGCCACCGTGATTTAGTAGAGCACACACCATATCCTCTGTCTAATGAGCTTTTTTAAAAATATATCAAAAGAACTTCTAATGGCGGGATCTCGGAATTTCAAAGGAAAATATCTATTTATTATAAGGCTCCTCAATTCATTAGAATTCCTTCATAACTAGAAAAGAAACATCTGCTCCTGGTAGCAATCAGTTTTGGCATATTTTATGCCCTGTTCTTACCCCCTACATTCTCAGCCTTTAAGACCAATAGAAGGTAGCTGACTCGTTAGCATATTCAGTTTTAATTAGGGCATGGGCAGTGGAGAAGATGCATTCTTCATGCTCATAACTTGCTGATTTGCACTTGTATTGTAGGGTGCCAGAGCCCATGTTTACCTGCTCGTCTGTTTTTTCTGATTCTTGATTTGCCTCACATAATTTCAAATACAAGTCAGTATTGCTCACTGTTATTCTAATTACTACCCTGTTACTGTTTATATGTTCCCGTGTTTTTTTTTTTTTTTTCATACTTGGAAGAATTTCTTCAGATTATTTTCCTCCTAGCATAAATATTATATAGTATTATGAATAATTATTGTAACCCTCCTGACTTTTGAAGAGACCATGCTGAGCTTACTAAATATATTTATAAAGTGTGATGAGAGTCAACTGTTCATTAATGTTTTAGAGTAATCAAGTGACATGAACAAAAATATGATGCATGTTAATTTTATTAACAATAAGGTTATGTAACATTGTTTTTGTAATGTACAGTTGTTTAATTTTGTTAAATTGAAGATGTGTTTCTAACAAACGAATAGAGTGCCCTAATGGGCCTTAAATGTGATCCTTTACCATCCAGCTGCAGACATGAAAGCAGAAGCTAGAGTGTATCTCAGCAGAATAGGAAAACCAGGGCAGAAGGTGGACAACATGGACAGATTGTGATATTGATATGGAGGGTTGGGAGGAGTTTGTAAGATTAGATTGGAACCTTAAAGATAACTTACTGTAGATGAAGGAGTAGCTGAGGAGTTACACAGAAAGATGTAGACCAGGTCAACCACATTTACAGCAGGTGAAGTGGACACAGTGAACAGGAGTTAATATGCATATTACAGGCAGAAAGTAGTTAGATATGAAGAAATGTACACAAAGTGGAAAAATGTCATACAGAAAAGGGTTGAATGGACATGGAGAGACATGTAGTGCACAAGAAGATCTTGTGGCTAAAGCAACAAGCACGGTTAATTTTGAGACCAGGGTTGATGAATGTAGCTGGATCCCTGCAAAGTTATCATGCCTGTTTGACGTCGCATGCGTCATAGGACACACATAAAAGAAACCTGGAGGCTGCCAGTGCTACATGTCTAGTTGTAAAGCTCTGGCTTCAACACATTCAGAGATGCGCTGTCTGGAAGATCTTACCCTTAACCCCTGAAGGCCGAGTAAATCTCATTAACATGTCTATTTTGCCCAAGTTTTTGTATTTGTTTTGACACACTGCAGTAGCTATCCCACAAACATCTCACAACATATCGTTGCCACCTGCCCAGATAAAGGAGCTAAGTCTAGGATTGCCAAGACCGCAATTGACATCCTTAGACGGCCTTGCTTTTCTATGCTTTCTTAAATACTATTGGGCTGCGATCTTAGTCATGGTCCGCTGGTGGTTCTCTGAAATGCCTGCCAACCCTACGGTCACCTTGGAAGCGGCATTACTTGGCTCCTACTCTGAGCTTCGTAATCTGGTCCATAGGGGTCCACGCTCCATCCAGAATGTTACTATTCCTATGAAGACTACCCATTATGTTTGGGGTCTGGTTACTGCTAAGGTGGCTAGGGCAGACTGTTGGTCCCCACACACACCTTTATGGGGGTAATCGTACTCTCTCACATTTTAACTCTATTGCAGATCCAGTCATATAGGCCATATTTGGCATTAAAACTCAAGACAATATCGTGTCTCATGAGCGCTTACGTTTTATGAGCTTAAACTTAGGAATGGTGAAAAATATAAAATTTAAACTTGCGCTGAATGGCAAAAAATAAAACTAAAGCAGCTGCCACACACAAAGTGCTACTCACTAGAAATTTAAAATTATGCAAATGTGGAGCTCGCAAATATTATCAAACATGTGTAAATAAGTGCAGATGTGTATATACAAAAGAAAAATAAAAACATATAAAGTCCAAATAAATGTGCTGAATGTTCTGATCCACAATGGGAAAAAAAAAAAAAAAACTTTTGAAGTGCAATGGACCACAGACACTCCAGGACTTTTCAGGTGCAGACACGCCACTCCCACATGTGTCCCCACTCACCAAATGCAGTCTGGGGGTCACTTCAGGCTTATGTGATGTATCCAGAAAAGCTCAGGAGTGGTGTTGCGCACATCAGATCAAAGGATTTCTTGTTGGAATTACTCAGCAGAATCACCAGGCACCAAAAAAGGATAAAAAAAATAGAACCAATAGTGAAAGTACCGTTTGAAAAGGGATTTATTCCATATACAGATGGGTACTTCTGGTGACACTGACGTCATTTTCTACTCATTGGAACGCACTTCCTGGTTTTTGGAACGCATGCCGTGAGCAGCATCCGGATCCATCTCTAATCCCTTTACATGCCGGTTTTTATCAACTATTTTGTAAGTACCCTTCTGTATATGGAATAAATCCCTTTCCAAAAGGTACTTTTCACTATTAGTTCCATTTTTTTTTATCCTTTTCTTGCCTTCCTTGCCTGGTGATTATGCTGAGAAATCCTTTGATCTGATGTGCGCAACACCACTCCTGAGCTTCTCTGGATACCATCACATAAGCCTGAAGTGACCCCCAGACTGCAAAGCTGGAGGTCATCACCATTTGGTGAGTGGGGACACGTGTGGGGGCGGCGTCACGTGTGGGGGCGGTGTGTCTGCACCTGGAAAGTCCTGGAGTGTCTGTGGTCCATTGCACTTCAAAAGTTTTTTTCCCCATTGTGGATCAGAACATTCAGCACCTTTTTTTTTTTTTTTTTTTACATTCAAAGCTTTTATTGAAGAAAAATAAGAAAATATAACATGAACATCAAAATACTGAAGGCAGGTGCAACTGCACTATTGGTTACTTATTAGTGAAGCACGTAAGTACTCCCAGTACTCCAGATATAAGTATTACATAGTCAGCTTCATGCAGTCATCTAGTATGAAATATATATATAATAAAAGTGTGGATTGACCCACTATCGTACTTGAACAGCATCCACCAAGCTCATTAGTAGAACAAAGTCACAACATTTTGTAAAAAAACTATTTCCTTCTACAGCTGCGGTAACTATGTCCTGTGGCCAACTTGTGGCAAAGCAGGCAAATAGTATAGTCAGGAAAAGATGAGTAAGAAAAGCTAGATATAGGTGAGGATTGGGGGAAAGGAAGGGGTAAATGGGTCACATTTTGCTAATCCCAGGCAGTTACCAGTCGACAGGCGAACTCTGATCAACACTCCTCAGTAAGTATCACTATAGCTAATGCACAAGCTCTGTATGAAGTGCAGATGAGTAATCTTGAGATAGCTTATAGACAAACCACGGTTGCCACGTTTTGTGGGATCTCTCAACTGTGCCTCTATCCTGTGCCAAGGTGTCCTCCATCTCGCATATTTCCCCAATTCTATGCAGCCATTCAGGGAGGGAGAGGACTCTGAGGGAGTTCCAATACAGCATAATCAAAGACTTAGCTGCATTGAGAAGATGTTTGGACAGAGAGTGCTTATACCTCTTAAGAGAAAAGCTTGTTATGTGGAGGAGACAACATGCTGCATCTAGAGTCAAAGAGGTGTCTGTTATTTGTTTGATTAAACCCCTTACTTTGTTCCAGAAGGGCGCAAATAACTCACAATGCCACCAGATGTGGTCTAAAGTGCCTGTGTCACGGCCACATCGCCAGCAAATCTCTGGAATTTGAGACTTCCAACAGTGGGGTTTATTAGGGGTATTATACCAGTGTGACAATAATTTATAGCTGGTTTCTTGCCTTTTCGTGTTCATTGAGCATTTGTGTACCAAGATGCAGGCGTGTCTCCATTGTTTTCTGAGATCGAAGTATTCAGCTCTTTCGACCACCTCCTTCTGTGCCCGTCCACGTCTGTGATCTTAGAGTGTTGTATATAGTTATCTGGGGGGGCAGTGAGCATTGTGTATATCTTTGATATCGTTCGAGAAAGGGGCTCCTTCTCTTCACAGTATAATTCAAATCTAGTCAGGTCTTGTCTTTACTTTGTCGCTGGTCCCAGTGACTCAAAAAAGTGCCGAAGCTGTAATGCCTGCCAAAAATTAATTTCAAATCGACCCCCCTGTTGAGTCAATAAAGTCACTGTAGGCCAGGAGTCAGACTGCAAAAAGTGTGATGCCTGGGTATAACCTTTTTCCCAAAGTCTCCTAAAGGCCTTACTCTCAATTCCTGGTCCAAAACTAGGGTTACCCAGTATCGGAAATAGTGGGGAATGTGTTGACGAAAATTTAGGGTTCTGACTAATTTTAAGCCCTATTCGCAATGACGGGCCTATAAGGGGATGCTTTTTCAAAGACGCCGGTAGTACTGCATAACACCAAATCGCTCTTCGTAGGGGTACTGTACTCACTTCTTGTTCTAGTTCCGTCCACAGTTTAAATTCTGTATGCCTACACCAATCAATAGTCCTACCAATATGGACTGCCTTATAATATTTAAGTAAGTCTGGAACTGCTAGACCTCCATCTCTATTTGACATAGTCATCCGACTTCTACTGATCCTTGGTCGCTTACTTGACCAAATACATTTTGTAAAAATCGTGTCTACTTGGTGAAAAAATGCTGATGGAATCTCTATCGGTAGGGCCTGTTGTAAATACAAAGATTTTGGCAGGATACTCATTTTAATGGAATTGCAGCGGCCAAACCATGAATGCAGTCCATGTTGCCATTTCTCTAATAAAGTTCTAACTACCCTAAGCAACGGGGGGGGGGAAATTCATCTTAAATGTCTCCTCTATCTTTAGGATCCGTGTGCCCAGATACTTTAAGGCCGTCCCTACCCATTTAAAGTTAAAGGCAATGAGACGTGTGGGCTAGCCAAGGAGAACAACAAATCATCTGCATATGCAGGGATTTTATAATTCCTGTCCCCTATTTGGAGCCCTCCAATATCTGGATTTAGCCTAATTTTATTCAGTAATGGTTCTATTGAAAGGGCAAATAGCATAGGGGAAAGTGGACATCCCTGCCGCGTTCCATTTGCTATTTTAATCGGCTCCGAAAATATCCCATTGACTTTAACCAGGGCCTGCGGGGAAGTGTATACTCCCGATATCCATTTTATCATTTGCTCTCCCAGCCCCATGTGCCTCAATACTTCAAACATAAAACCCCAATTAACCCTATTAAACGCTTTTTCTGCGTCAGTACTCAAAAAGATGGAGGGGATTTTTGCTTGGTTAGCATAGTGGACAAGGTTGAGTACCTTAACAGTGTTGTCTCTCGCCTCCCGAGTAGGGATAAACCCTACTTGATCCCGATGTATCAGCTGGTTTAATAATGGCTGGAGGCGAGATGCCAACAGTTTGGTAAAGAGCTTTAGATCAATATTCAACAATGAAATTGGGCGATAACTCCCGCATTCCGCGGGATCTTTCCCTTCTTTCGGTATTACTGAAATGTGTGCTCTAAGTGCATCCGGGGGTAGAGCAACCTCTTGACCAATCGCGTTAAAGACCTTCAACATATGAATACCTAAGATTGAAAAGAAATTCTTGTAATATTGAATTGTAAATCCATCCGGGCCCGGCGCTTTCCCCTGTTTGACTTTTTTTATCACTGCACTTAATTCCTCTATCGTTATAGGGACTTCCAAACTTCTACGCTCCAGGGAAGAAAGCCTACTTAGGCGTGCTGCGGAGAGGTATTTTTCCATTTTAGTCCGAGGTACCCGAGATGGTATCAAGTTATATAGAGAAGAGTAATATTCACCAAATCTCTTCGCTATATCTTTAGGCAGGGAAATCAATTGTCCCTTTTCTCCCTTTATATGAGGGACATAAACCGTCCTCCCCTTTTCTTTAAGCTTCCCTGCTAATACTCTGCTACATTTATCTCCTAATTCATACGTTACTCTCCTACCTAACTGGATTGCTGCTTTCGCTTTACATCGGAGGAGATCGGTCAACTGTCTCCTCAAGTATGCCAACTCATTTCCTATGGATGTAGTCTGTACCCTTTTATGGAGTGCCTCCAAAATCTGAATTTCTTCTACCAATTTTACCATCTCCTCTTCCCGCGCTTTTTTTATTCGAGAGCCATGCTTGATCAACACTCCTCTCATTACCGCCTTATGTGCCTCCCATATCATGCCCGGGTCACTCCCCGGGGTGTCGTTGGCAACTGCAGACATGTCTTCTTTATATACAATAATCCAACATCATCAGGCATGTGAAGCCACAAAATGGGGTTTAAGAAAATTCTCTACCTTGCCATGCTTTCAGAGAAAATATTTGATTAAATGTTTAGATTTCTGTCTAAAAAATAGTTATTTTTGGTATGACCGGAGTTATTACCACCAGAAAGTAGGAGTAGCGATGGGAGCAAAATTTGCACCCAGTGTGGCGTGCCTATTTATGTCCCAATGGGAAGAAGAGGCGGTTTATAGAAATCCTCCAGAAGAACTTGTAATATTTAAGAGGTACATTGATGATATACTGATATTATGGAAAGGAGAGAGAAGTAATCTGATCACTTTTTTAGAAGGGTTAAATAAAAATGATAGAAATATCAATCTATCATGGGAAATAAGTGATAAGTCAATTTCGTTTTTGGATTAAGGGATTCTGCAAGAAGATAAAATATTATACTCTAAAACACATTTTAAAAATGTCGATAGAAACAGCTATCTATCAACAGATAGCTGTCACCATCGGAATTGGCTGTGTAACATCCCAAAGGCACAATTGATTCGTTTACGAAGAAATTGTTCCCACTCAAGATGGATAGAGCAATTTTGATAAAGGACAAACCGCCATCCACTAATAAACCTAATGGAGTACAAATAATATTGAATTATAATGTGCAATATAGGAGAATTGAGAAAATTATAAAAAAGCATTGGCATATATTACAGTCAGATGTACATCTTCAGGAGATATTACCCCAATATCCTAAATTTATTTATAAGAGGGAACCCACTCTAAGGGATAAGATTGTGAAAAATATCCCTTATCCACCCTTTAACGGTTTAACCTTCTTTACAGGAAAGGGGTTCTATCCGTGTAAACGGTGTTTCGCTTGTACAAGAACAAAAAGACCTGTTGAAAAGAAATTTAACTTTACTTCCATAAGTACCGGGAACTTGTATGAAATTAAGGACTTTGTATGCTGCAACACTGAAGGGGCTGTATATGCCCTTCAATGTAGTTGTGGCCTACAATATGTTGGGCGAACAAAAAGGCCCCTACGAGTAAGGATTAAGGAGCATGTAAAAAATATTATGAATGGCTTTGATAAACATAGTGTGTCTAGACATTTCAGTACCCATCATAACAAGGACCCCACCCATCTGACTTTTTGGGGCATAGAGCCATATAAAAAACATTGGACAGGGAGCCATAAAGTCAGGACACTAAGCCAATTGGAATCTAAGTGGAATTTTATTTTAGATACTTTTATGCCTCAAGGCTTGAATATAGATTTTGACCTTAATTGTTTTATTAGTGATTTTTAGTTTAATCAATGGTAGTCGGGTATAGCTAAATTTAATTGAATGATCTTGTATTTTTTATTCCATCTTCACATTTATGTATGCATATGTAAATTGTTAATGGTAGTAGATTGGGCATAACACTTGGTTCTGTGATACGAGTGCTTTTTATCTTTGGACATCATTTCTGGTATCCGATATATTTGACCCTCTGGGTAGTTTGAAATATAATTTTAGCTTATATTTATTTATTTTTTTAATTTATAGACCATTTTAAATTTGCCCCTTTTAGGGTTTTATCTTGAAATTGGGCATTATGAACATTAGGTATACAGTGTAGATATGGTGATCTTTCGCCTATATTGATTATAATGAGGACTGCTCTGTAGTCCAGGAATTGATGCTAACAGAATGTGAAGGAAGGTTTTCCTTCTGTGGGGATTATTTATTTATTCAATTATGTCATTAGTTTGCGGTAATACGATGTTATTGATAATTGGATTCTTGCCGTATGCCGTTTTCGGTATAGCAGAGCCCTCTTCCCCTCCCCCTCGTTTTAAGGAACCATAGTGATAATAGTTTGTCAGAGAAGAGCGACATGTAGGTTTATTTGGTCACATCAAAAATGGCCGTGGGTGAAGCCTATTTTATAGAAAAATGTCCGCGGTAAAGATAACCTATGGGCGGCTTTGGGAAAATGCCCGCCGTACCATCTGGTCACATGAAAAATGGCTGCGGGTGTAGCCTAATCCACCAAAAAATGGCCGCAATAATGTTACCTTGTGGGCGGCTTCGGGATAATGGCCGCCGTGCATTACAGTATAAGAGACACTTCCGTATGCCTGCATTCCATTCCCTGATGAAGTCACGTGACAGGTGACGATACGCGTAGTGAGGTCCGTAACACGACCGGAGCGCTCGTTTGTTTGCTATGCAAGTTTTTTTCATTTGTTTGTGAGTACCTTTTCACTAATTTTAAATCAATAAATGTATTTACGTACTTCACCATTGGAGCCCACTTTCTTTCCTTCATGAGATCCTTATGCAAACTAATGAACTATTAACATCAGCCGTGGGGGACAGTATGATCTGCCAGGAATAGGGATACATTCCCTGGATCCTTCTGTCTTTTCTGATCTGCGGTTTACCTTACAGCAGTAAGCTAAGAGGCCACTCCACCTGGTGTGCTGTGAGCACTGAAGAGACACCAGAGGGATAATGACTTTCCTTTCACCTTTCACTTGGAGAAGCACTAAATGAGTCACTGTTCATTTAACTCATCCCAGTTTACGTAGAGACTTTATTTTTTGCTTATTTGCACTGTGTGACTCACGTTTTTATTATTAATTTTTTATTTTATTCTATATATTTTTTATTGCACTTGACTGGATTTATTCATGAGAAGTTTGGTGCACTATATCATTGCACATTTGGAGATTCTGTCATCTTATAGAGTTCTTTTTTTATATGTGAATATGGATTAATGTCACTATGATTATTTAAGCACCAGGTTTTTGTGGTGCCTACACCTTTGTAATATAGATTGTTGCACATTTATTTATTTATGCACTAGACACTTTATTATTTTGATAGTGGATTACTGTTATATTTATTTACTGTAGGAGATGTGCAATTTTGCAATATAGTTGGAGTATTTACACGGGACATTTATGCACTAGGCACTTTAGTTTAGTTTTAATCTTTGAGGTAGCGCAACACCATTTATTTGGTTAATAATGGGCTCCCACATTATACATTGAGCTCTGTTGGGCTAAACTGCCCACAGAACTTGACAAAAATTTGACGAAATGGGTTGAGGCGAGAGACCTGAATGGCCTGTGTTATGAACCCCTTCATTGGTATTTTTGCTTAGTATCCCCAGTAACCCTAAAGATGTTGCTAGTGTATGGCTGACCTTCCAATTTCACAACCCCCCCTCATTCCCTTTCTTTTGCTTAGATCCCGGTTCTGCTAATAACAATACTTGAATCTTTAACCGGGGTGTAGTGTACTATAGATTGTTACTTGTGAGATCTTATTTGATATGTGACTATACTTTTGCTAATCTTACTCGCTTGAGGTTATTTATGTATGCAAGGCTGTTTTCTTGTACCCTCTTCTCAGCTTGGAGATGATGTTCCACTACTTTGTATAATGTTATTTGTTAAACTTAATAATGTTTTTTGTTTAAAAATGAAAGGCCATTTATCTGGAACATGCATGCTGCAAAGGAAATTATTTATACCTCCATGCCATTCCTTTAGCTAACCCATCCTTTGGTAACTGGCCCATAGAGGCTGTTGTAAGCACTTTATTATGCCCCCTCTCATTTTACAGGTTCTCTTGTAACACCTAGATAGATAGTTGTTAAAACACAGACTGCAAATTAGACTTTTTATAGTTAAGTTGGTTCTTACACAGTCTAACTGGATACAGTGATATCATCCCTCCTTTCTTGATTGGCTAAAAAATATTTTTTTTTTCCTGATATCAGTCAAAATAAATAATCCCAGCCAATAGAGAAAGTTGACCATTAGCCCATATGTACACGTACTGATATATGGAACATCAAAAGGAATGGCATTTTCACTTTAGGTGATTGCTCACATGAAAATACACATCCTAATGTACAAGTAAAATATTGTATATTTAGGTTTAGATACCGACAGAGTCTGTTTTTCACAAGTTAAAAACAAATTTTTTTGCTAGAAAATTACTTGGAACCCCCAAACATTATACATTTTTTTTAACACTCTAGAGAATAAAATGGCGGTCATTGCAATACTTTTTGTCACACCGTATTTGTGCAGCACTTTTTTTGGAATAAATTCACTTATTTGAATTAAAAAAAAGACAACAGTAAAGTTAGCCCCAGTTTGTTTTTTATATTGTGAAAGATAATGTTGCTCCGAGTAAATTGATACCCAACATGTCACACTTTAAAATTGCGCCCGCCTGTGGAATGGCGTCAAACTTTTACCCTTCAAATTCTCCATAGGCAACATTTAATAAATTCTACATTTTGCATTTTTTGAGTTACAGAGGAGGTCTAGGGCAAGAATCATTGCTCTCGATCTACCGATCATGGCCATATCTCACATGTGTGGCTTGAACACTGTTTTCTTATGCGGGCGCTGCTCACGTACACGTTCGCTTCTGCTCGTGTGCTCATTGGGACAGGGCGCTTTAAAAAAAAAAAAAATCATATTTATTTTATTGATTTTAAAACTGTTTAAAAAAAAAAATATATATATATATATATATATATATAAACATCCCTTGTAATAGAAAAAGGCATGACAGGTCCTCCTAAGTATGAGATCGGGGGTCAAAAAGTCCTCGGATCTCATATTTGTACTTAAATGCAATAAAACAAAAATGACAACAAAAAAAATGGCCCCTTAAGACATATGGGCGGAAGTGGCGTTTTGACGTTGCTTCCACCCTGCTATGGTATGGACATGGGTGGGGGCCATCTTACCCTCACTCGTATCCATACCACAGAAGAAGGAGGCCCCTCTCCGGCCGCCCATACCGGTGATTGGGGTGAATCCGCCGCAGAAACCACCATTATCATAAACAGAACAGCCCACTGAAAAGATGGATACCTCGGTTGTGGCAGCAACTCTTTAAAGTGACGACGTTAATATACAGTGGGCGTTAAGGACCAGAAGGGTTTGCCCCCCTTAATGACCAGAGCACGTTTTACAATTTGGCACATTCATTTTGGTCATGCAATGCTGTACCCAAACATTTGAGTCCTTTTTTTTCCCCACAAATAGAGCTTTCTTTTGGTGGTATTTGATCACCTCTGGGATTTTTATTTTTTGTGATATAAATAAAAAAGACCAAAAAATTTGGGAAAAAAAAAAAAAAAATATATATATATATATTCATAAAATATATCAGTACAGCGCAAATACAAAGTGATACAGAAAATATCATAAAGTGAAAAAAATATAAATAAGAAGTCCATATAGTGAAAGAGATATTTCAGAAAGAGTCCACTTGTGTAATATATCTTCAATCAATAAATCAAGTGACGATGTGATCCCTTCACCATTGAGCAAGTTGAACTCTCACCTCAACAAGTGGACCTCTGATAAATCAGATAGGTCAAAAACGCATGTTCCCATCAAGGGTAGATCATAAGATTACAGCAGACCAAGCGGAAGCATTTCCAGGTAAAGTTCTCCTCCGTATCATCAGATCAATGTGATATCATATAAAAAAGAACAGGCAAATCTAGTGCTCTCCGTTGATGTAAATTTATTAAACAGATAAATAAAAACAAATACCACTCACATTTAAAGGCACTGATCTCCAGTGCTGAGTGCTCAGATAAAAAGTACCATGCATGGATCAGTGTGTCAGCTGGCGGATGACGTCACGACAAGTGACCTGCGTCGTGACGTCATCCGCCAGCTGACACACTGATCCATGCATGGTACTTTTTATCTGAGCACTCAGCACTGGAGATCAGTGCCTTTAAATGTGAGTGGTATTTGTTTTTATTTATCTGTTTAATAAATTTACATCAACGGAGAGCACTAGATTTGCCTGTTCTTTTTTATATGATATCACATTGATCTGATGATACGGAGGAGAACTTTACCTGGAAATGCTTCCGCTTGGTCTGCTGTAATCTTATGATCTACCCTTGATGGGAACATGCGTTTTTGACCTATCTGATTTATCAGAGGTCCACTTGTTGAGGTGAGAGTTCAACTTGCTCAATGGTGAAGGGATCACATCGTCACTTGATTTATTGATTGAAGATATATTACACAAGTGGACTCTTTCTGAAATATCTCTTTCACTATATGGACTTCTTATTTATATTTTTTTCACTTTATGATATTTTCTGTATCACTTTGTATTTGCGCTGTACTGATATATTTTATGAATTTTGAAATGTGGGATTTGGTAATTTGACCTACAGTATTCTAGCTGCACTTTTATATTTCTTTTCACTGTACTTGTTGTGTTTTTTAGCGCTGGTTGATCTTTTACTTTATATATATATATATATATATATATATATATATATATATATATATAATTTTACTTTACTTTTTGTTACATATATTTTAAAAGCCTTTACAGGTTACCACTTTAGATTTACAGATGAGGTCTACTGCTAAAATTACTGCCCTCTAGAGGTGCGCGACTAATCGCGAAACGATCGCGATCTCGATTCACCCCCACGCGATCCAAGTTCTGGATGACCCACAATTTTCTTTTAGTGCTGCCGGTTCCACTTAACCAGCGTGGAACGCAAATGGTGGATATCGGAACTGACGTCAGCCACCGGAACTGACGTCAGTCATTGGAGCGTGCGATGTGGCGTGCCGCTGCCTGGTTGTGGGCGGGTACAGTGGCCGGGGAAACAGCAGTGTGAGTGTGCACTGCTATACACATTAGTAGGGGTGCAACGGATGGTCACCGATCCGTGATCCGTTCTGGTCACCCCGCTCGGATCGGCACATGCTGCGATCCGCGGAGCACTCCGCGGTCTCGGCCTTAGGAAAGGCTGCGGCTTCGGCCTAGCTCCAAAGCGGCGGTCATCTTTCTACACCCAGGCTGTTTACACTGTGATTGCTCCGACGGTTCCTCTCTCCCCCTCTGTACAGTGGAGGGGAAAGATCCAGAGATGGAAGCAGCCATCCCTCCATACCCTGCAATACCCTGCCAATACTCTGCCAATACCCTAGCAATACCCTGCCAATACCCTGCCAATACTCTAGCAATACCCTGCCAATGCTCTAGCAATACCCTGCCAATTCTCTAGCAATACTCTAGCAATACTCTAGCTATACTCTGCAATACCCTGGCAATACTCTGCAATACCCTGGCTGCCAATACTCTGCGATACCCTGTCAATACTCAGCGATACCCTGCCTGTAAATTTTTCAAATAAAACAGTTTTTTGAGAATCGTGAGAGAATCTTGATCTTCATTCTAAGCAAAAGAATTGTGATTCTCATTTTTCCCCAGAATCGTGCAGCTCTACTGCCCTCTAAAATTGCTGTTTACATACAATGTGAGGCTGACGCTTGCGTTCCCTTTGCGTGTGAGCACAGGAGGACAGGGTTGCTTAAATTTTTTTTTATTATTATTTATCTTGCTTTTTTATTATATTTTTACATGGTTCCTTTCATTTTTTTTTTTTTTTTATTATTTTTTTTTTTATCACAGTGAATGTAAATATCCCCTATGATAGCAATGGGTAGTGAAAGGTACTCTTTTTTTGAAAAATGTGGGCTCTATTAGACTCTAGATCTCTCCTCTGCCCTCAAAGCATCTGACCACACCAAGATCGGTGTGATCAGATGCTTTCCAAATTACCCAATGGCGCTGTTTATATCCGGTAAAACCAAAGTCCTCAAATGGCCATAGCTTCCGGTTTCTTAGGCCATAGAGAGGACTGGAGCCGTTCTGGTCTCCGATCAGCTGGCGGAACCACCGGCTGCATTCTCGGATTCCCCCGGTGGGACAGGGGAGCCTGAGAAAACCATGGAAGATGGTGGGGGGAGATGTTCCCTCCCACTGCTTTTAAAGCAGTCTAGCGGCTAATTATCCACTAGGATTGCTTTTACATGAAAGCTGACCGCCGGCTGAAAATAATGATACCAAGATGATACCAATACTATACCCATCATTCATATGCATCATTCTAGCATAACCACTCAAAGTCCAACAACATATGTCTCTGGTCCTTGTTGGGCATGTATTGTAATGTTCTCTTTTTTCATGCAGCCTGTGGGTTTCTCCATTCAAATTGATTGATTGGTGGTATGCCTACCATTAGAATACCGCTGCATCCACCTACTTCTAATGACGGGCATACAATAAATATAAAAATATATGCCGAAGCATAGGGGCGATTCGGCCTTTTATCCACCCCTACTCCAATGCTTGGGCATATATGCTCTTTTTTTATTACTTTGGTGGTGAAATCATCTCCTACAGCGCTGGAGTGCTGATTTATGTATCGTGAGAGCAAACCATGTTGCTGTCAAAATAAAGAAATCAGAGCTGCAGCTGAATGGCGTACGACATATATGCTTTTTTTTTTTTAAACTGTGGGGGTGAAATTGCCTCCTACAGCACTGGAGTCATGGAATTACATATCGTGAGAGCAAACCCTGTTGCTGTCAAAATAAATAAATCAGTGCTGCACCTGAATGGCTTTCCAGCAAAGCAAATATTGGTTAACAGTAAAACACAGTGACATTACAGTAGGGCATAACATACCTGCAAAGCTAACACAATAAGATACAGTACAATAAAGCATTACAGTATATCATAAAATACAGTAAAACAGAGGAGAACAATAGAGAGAGAACAACAATAAAGTGACATCAATTTTCGCTTTTTTTATTTATTCTTTTACACTTTTATTATAACTTTGAACATTCCATGTTGGGGTCTCTCAAAATGCAATGGCCATCTAACATCTTTCGAGACCCTGTGTAAGTGTGCCCTAGGACTGTGCCGTGCTGTACCCTGCCCTAATACTCCACCAGTGTGTGGTAGCGACGGAAACAGTTCCCAATGCAGAGACCAGGTTGGTCAGGACAGGAGGGACAATGAAAGCGAGTGCCATGCCTGTATCCGCGTTTTCTGCAGACACAACATCTTCTTTAGAGTGTTCTTTGGGTAGAAGTACCATGGAGGACTTTTGGGAAGTGCCTCTCATGCAACTGGCTCACTGCATTCGGATTGGGAAATTGGAGCACAGCACTGTCTGGAAACTGATAGGCTGTGATGATCTCTTCCTGGAATTTTAGAAAAGATTCAGTTCGTCCTGAAGCTTTGTATAGCACACAAGAGTAGAGCCAATTTAAATAAGTTTACAGACACTTTTTTTATACCAGCATCTGGCTCTACAGGCAATTTGGTATTTGGCACCATCATCTGGTCATTAAAATCCATCCTCCCATGTTAAGGTTGTATTTGTGGACACACAGGGGTTTCTTAACAATACCAGTTGCCATTGGGATTTCACCTGTCATATCTGCATGAATGGAGAACCAATTCCAGAATCAAAAAGGTGACTAAAAATTGTCACGCTTGTGTAATAATTGTCCATGTACAAGTGGTACCCCTTTCTGAGTAAGGGTGACACCAAGTCCCAAACAATTTTACTGATGCTCCCTATGTAGTCTTGGCAGTTGGGAAGCTCCACAGTGCTGTCTTTTCCCTCGTAAACCATAAAACTTTATGTATAGACTCTTGCCCTGTCACAGAGCTTATACAACTTGACCCCATATCTGGAACGCTTGCTGGAGAGACACTGTTTGAATGATAGGCGGCCAGAAAACTTAATCAGGGACTCATCAATGTAAACAACTTGATCGGGAATAAACAAAGCTGAAAATTGTTGAAGTGGTTTTACGAGGTGCCAAATTTTGTGGAGCCGATCGTATACAGGGTCACCCCGAGGATGACATAGTTCATTATCATTAAAAATTCATGAACGTTTAAATTTGATCATACAATGCAGATCGAAAGTTTGGGCACCCCAGGTAAAAATGTGTATTAATGTGCATAACGAAGCCAAGGATAGATGGAAAAATCTCCAAATGGCATCAAATTGCAGATTAGACATTCTTATAATATGTCAAAAATTTTTAGATTTTATTTCCATCATTTACACTTTCAAAATTACAGAAAACAAAAAAATGGCGTCTGTAAAAGTTTGGGCACCCTGCAGAATTTATAGCATGCACTGCCCCCTTTGCAAAGCTGAGACATGCCGCCAGTGTCATGGATTGTTCTCAATCATCGTCTGGGAAGACCAGGTGATGTCAATCTCAAAGGTTTTAAATGGCCAGACTCATTTGACCTTGCCCCAACAATCAGCACCATGGGTTCTTCTAAGCAGTTGTCTAGAAAACTGAAACTGAAAATAGTTGACGCTCACAAAGCTGGAGAAGGCTATAAGAAGATAGCAAAGCATTTTCAGATGTCAATATCCTCTGTTCGGAATGTAATTAAGAAATGGCAGTAACCAGGAACAGTGGAACTTAAAGCATGATCTGGAAGACCAAGAAAAATATCAGACAGAACAGCTCGCAGGATTGTGAGAAAAGCAATTCAAAACCCACGTTTGACTGCACGATCCCTCCAGAAAGATCTGGCAGACACTGGAGTTGTGGTACACTATTCCACTATAAAGAAATACTTGTACAAATATGGTCTTCATGGAAGAGTCATCAGAAGAAAACCTCTTCTACGTCCTCACCACAAAAATCAGCGTTTGAACTTTGCAAATGAACATATAGACAAGCCTGAGGCATTTTGGAAACAAGTTCTGTGGACCGATGAGGTTAAAATATAACTTTTTCGCTGGAATGAGCAAAGGTACGTTTGGAGAAGAAAGGGCACAGAATTTAATGAAAATAACCTCTGTCCAATTGTTAAGCATGGGGGTGGATCAATCATGCTTTGGGGTTGTATTGCAGCCAGTGGCACAGGGAACATTTCACGAGTAGAAGGAAAAGTGGATTCAATAAAATTTCAGCAAATTTTGGATGGTAACTTGATGCCATCTGTGAAAAAGCTGAAGTTAAAGAGAGGATGGCTTCTACAAATGGATAAGGATCCTAAACACACCTCAAAATCCACAGGGGATTACATCAAGAGGTGTAAACTGAAGGTTTTGCCATGGCCTTCGCAATCTCCTGACCTCAACATTATTGAAAATCTATGGACAGACCTTAAAAGAGCAGTACGTGACAGACAGCTCAGAAATCTCAAAGAACTGGAACACTTGTGAGGAAGAATGGGCAAAGATACCTCAAAGAAGAATTGAAAGACTCTTGGATGACTACAAAAAGCGTTTACAAGCTGTGATACTTGCCAAAGGGGGCAGTACAAGAGATTAACTCTGCAGGGTGCCAAAACTTTTGCAGACGCCATTTTTTTGTTTTCTGTAATTTTGAAAGTGTAAATGATGGAAATAAAATCTAACTTTTTTTTGACATATAAGAATGTCTAATCTGTAATTTGATGCCATTTGGAGATTTTTCCATCTTTCCTTGGCTTCGTTATGCACATTAATACACATTTTTATCTGGGGTGCCCAAACTTTCGATCCCCACTGTATCTAGTCCTAGTCATGGAAGCAGAGAACACGGGCATCTGGTGAATTAGGTCAGTGGACCAATATCACCGCAACTCACACTTTTTAGTTATGCCCATGAGGAGGGATGGGCCCAGACAGGTCTTAAATTTGTGTACCGTTATAGGTTTCCAGGCAAATTCTCTGGCAAGGGTCAAATTTGGATTTGAGGCAATAAATTGACCAGCATATGAATTACTTTGGTCCACAATAGATCTGTAGATATCTTCTGCGAAAAACAGCTTGTAAAAGTCAAGGGTACTAAAATCCTCTGTTTCCACCTGAATTCCAGGTTGGCCAGTGAATGGAGAAAGTACTGGCGCTGCAGAATTGGTGTGCTGCCAATCAGGATTAGCATATGCAGAGGGAAGGACATTATGAGCTTTACAGGCCTATCTTTGAATTATTGGTGGCTTTGGGATTGTTGCACACCCTACCCATCAAGGGTATCGTACCCTTGATGAAGTCCCGAGACCAAGACCAGAAGTCTCATTGCCAAGTTTAACTGTGCTTATTTTCCTGTAAGTTACTGCTTTGTTAAATAAATCGCATACTTGAATGCTACACCATGGAGACCTCTCTTTATTGCATTTAAACTCCATATGGTGGGAAGGATCTGTAAAGAGATTAAACATCACCAGTGCAAGCCATATTGTAACAAAACGTCCCACACTCGCTTGAGTGGTGTAAGGGCGTAGCCTAGATTGGAGTCCATGGCACAGAGTTGTACACTCACCCTTGCAAATACACAGCCCACGGTAAAGAGATAAGCTACCTGGGCTGTGTATCTGTGCACGGGGGCTTGACAGGAATAGCCAAGGGATAGATGAGGTAAAGGCGCAGTCAGGGATTCCAGAAGTCAGGATAACAAAGCCAGGGTCTGAAGCTGGGGTGAGTCTTGCAACACTGGAACTCTGCAACAGAAGAGAGGGGCACAGGAACACTTGGCAAACATGAGAAAATAAACTGACAAAGCCCTCAGAGTGAGACAGGTTTTTATTCCCACCCACAGTACTTCATGCTAAACTAGACATGGCTGGAAAGCAGGCTGAATAGAACAGAGGTGTTGCTCAAAGGTAAAGAAACAGGAGCAAGAACAGACAGTCATGAGTTCAATACCACCCAGAACCACTTGGGGCGTGATCACGCCTGGCTGTCTCCGAGGCACGATAGGGACTGTGACAAGTGGTTCCATCAGTACACAGCTTCCTCCAATCTGGACCTTCAGATATCGGATATTCCAACCACTGACAACCACAAACAAGACAATACTTGTTTGGCTGCTCACCATGAACTGTTTATTCGAACACAAATGCAGTTTTATATACAATTGAAGAGCAGGTCCCCCCTCCTGCTCATATTACTAATTATTTTTTTTTTTTATGAATTTTGGCCACAATTTATACTGCTACATATCTTTGGTAAAAAAAAAAAAATAACCCAAATTAGTGGATATTATTTGGTCTTTGTGAAATTTAGAGAGTCTACAAGTTGTGGTGCAAATCATAAAAAAAATGATCACACATGATGTACTGACAGTCGATCTCATTTCTTGCGACCCAAACAAGCCAGAAAAGTACAGATGCCCCCCAAATGACCCCTTTTTGGAAAGTGGACATTCCATGGTATTTAGTAAGAGGCATAGTGAGGTTTTTGGTGTTGTCACTTTTTCCCACAATTCTTTTCAAAATTAAGATTTTTTTTATTTTCCACCCACAAAATTGTCATTGTAATAGGTTATTTCTCTCACATGGCATGTGTGTACCACAAATGACACCCCAAAATACATTCTGCTACTCCTCCCGAGTATTACGATACCACATATGTGGGACTTTTTCACAGCCTGACCCCTTAGACAGGCCCAACATGCAGGGAGCACCGTCACGTGTTCTAGGAGCATAAATTACACATCTAACTTGTTGACTACCTATTGCATTTTTGAAGGCTCTGGAGCACCAGGACAATGACACATGGTACTGATGGCATGTGACCCTGATGATAGATGGCACTAATACGTGGCACTGATGACAGATGGCACTAATACATGGCACTGATGACACTGATATGTGGCACTGATGACACTGACAGGTGGCACTGGGGACAGGTCGCACTGACGGGGCACGTGGCACTGGGGACAGGTGGAATGTGGCACTGGGGACAGGTGGCACGTGGCACTGGGGAAAGGTGGTACTGGGGACAGGGGACACTGATAGGTGGCACTAGGGACAGGTGGCATTGCTAGGTGGCACTGGGGACAGGGGACAGATGGCACTGATAGGTGACACTGTGGACAGGTGGGCATGTGTGTGTGTGTTTTACTGTGTGTGTTTCACTGTGTGTGTTCTTACTCACTGGCTGCAACTGTAGCCGTTCATCTCTCCCTCCTCACATGCTGTCTCTGTGTGGGGAGGGAGAGACATGATCTCATATGTTTACATATGAGATCACCTCTCATTGGGCACTGCGATCGAGTGCTAAATGGCTGCTGTGATTGGCCATTTAGCACGATCTGTGATTGGCTGTGTCCGAGGGACATGACCAACACAGAACTTCCGCTATGCGTGCCCGCGGCCCTGCACAGATGGGAAGTAAACAGAAGGACGTCCAGGGCCACCCTCCCGGCAGTTAGCGCCTGCACTGAAGCCGTCTTTTGGCTATAGCGCGGGCGAAAAGTGGTTAAAGCAGCCAATGTGACTCCGTGCCCATCTGGCCATTGTTGTGATTAATCAGGATATCACCACAGGTCAGCCTTGTCACCGAGCTTTACACAGTAGATTATACATTATCATAAGTATTAACACAGGGCACCTTCTCACAATAGTAGAAGTCAGCCGACCTCCTAAATTGTACAGAGGCAAATGTGATCAGCTCTTTCAATTAACATGTTGAGTTCCAAATCAAATAAAACAAAAATAATCTTTTAGATACATCCTGGGGGATATTGTGGATAAATATCACTGTAGCGTTTTAGGTAATCCAAGTCATATTTTCTCAGTCCCCCTGTGCCCCTAATGGACACAGGGGGACTTAGATATAGGAGGTACATGGGGAGCTGAAACAAGGGTTTCCCAACCTTTCCAAGGGATTCTGGGTTCCACGGGCCCTCCCGTCACACTTATTATCTATCTATCTGGCTGGGTGCCCCTGGAGAAAGGCTTTCACTGCTTTGGAACATGGAGTCCCGTCTATACCGAGGCTATACTTGACTTGTCTAAGGTGAGAGGAAAACCACTGGCGACCTTTGGATGGTTTTTCTGCACAAGCACTTTATTTTTTTTTATGAACTTGGAGATTAGGCACGTTCATAATTTTTACTCACTACATTGTCACTTTGGAATTGTTGCACTTTACTGTTTATGAAGAAAATATTCATTTCTGTGTATAGTTGCACATCCAGTATTATTATATTTGTTCATTTGATACTGTGTGGGAACACCATTCATGTTGGCAGCTACTTCGTTTATTTATTTTGGTTTGTACATTAGTATTTTCACTTTATACTTACCTGTTTGGTAAGTATAATGGTGATCGTTGCAATACTTTGTCACACCGTATTTGCACAGTGGTCTGACAAACACAATTGTTTTTGAAAAAAAATACACCTTCTTGAATAAAAAAATTATAAAACAGTAAAGTTAGAAAAATTTTCTTTTATATTGTGAAAGATAATGTTACACCAATTAAATTGATACCCAACATGTCATGCTTCAAAATTGCACCCGTTCGTGGAATGGCGGCAAACTTTGACCCTTAAAAATCTCCATAGGCAACATCTAAAAATGTCTACAGGTTACCAGTTTTGAGTTACAGAGGAGATATTTTGCTAGAAGTATTGCTTTTGCTCTAACGATCTTGGCAATACCCTACATGTGTGGTTTAAACGCCATTTACATTTGCGTTCACTTCTGCATGCAAGCACGGAGGGATGGGCCTCTTAATTTTTTTTTCTTATATATTTTACTTTAAATTTTTTTTTACACTGTCCCTTTAAAAAAAAATATGGATACCTTTTATTTCTATTTCAAGGAATGTAAATATCCCTTCTAATAAATATAAAGCATGGCAGGACCTCTTTAATGTAAGATCTGTGGTCAAAAAGACCTCGGATCTCACATTTACACTTAAAAGCAATATAAAAAAAAATCCCCCTTTTTTTTTCTCAATAAAATTGTCCCTTTCAGGCAGTTGAGCGGAAGTGACTTTTGACGTAGCTTCTGTCATCCAATGGTATGGAGTCGAGTGGGGGCCATCATTCCCTCACTCGGCTTCCTGCCTCTGAGGGGAAAGGATCGACTCGTCTCCGCCACTACCAATGGCTCCTGTAAGCAGCAGACACGACTGGGGTGGGAGGGGGGTGGTCACCTCTCCCACCGCCGATAAAAGTGATCTCATGATGATTGCGCTGCGGAGACCTTTTTTTTATCTTAAACGGACCACCCGCCGTTGAAGAAAATATCGGGGTTATGGCAGCTATCTGCTGCCATAACAATGATGTTTAACGTCATAGGACCGACATATATCGACGGCAGGAGGTCCGGAAGTGCTTGCACATAGATCAGAAATAGTACAAACATTTATAGATTTTTTTTGGTTGACATCACAATGTTTCAGCACAAAAGGACTCCACGTTCGTGTTAAAAGTAAGTGTAACAAATGATCCTGCACAAATTCAACTGTACCAACTTAAAGCAATATAAATAAAACTTTGCCTTGAAGCTATGTACTATGCTAAGGTTTACCCATGATCTGTTTTGGAATTAATAAAAATTATTAAAATGGAAAACACAGAGTTTGCAGAATTTGTTTGATTTACAAATTATTTGCTTAGCTTTATGTCTCTCACAGATGTTTGCTTTGTGAAAAACTCCTTTTAGGTGATGCAGACTGTGTCAATTAGATTGCTTCACAAGACTTCACCTTGTATTTGAAATTTCTGCTATCTGTCTTGCTTCCTCCGTTAATATTTTTTTCCCATTAGATTTGTTTAAAAAGGAAAAAAAAATGATAATGTTGCAGATATTTAAAAATAGTAGTGAAGGTGATACAAGGCTGACTGCCATCACCTTTTGCTCCCTTTAATAAGCAAAACTGTGGCGCAGTATGAATGCTCATTGCATTTTTTGCTTATCCGTTTAATTGTCTGCAGCTTCCGCAAAGCCCCGTGAAAAAAATTAGTTATTTATAAAATAGCGCTGCCAATAAAAGTTAAGCTGAGGCTTTTATTAAAGATAAATCGTTAGCCCCTGCATGTTTGTGTAATGACAGACTTTATATTTCTCATTACTGCTGCAATCTTTTACACTATTATAACATACTAAATCCTTAAGGTTTAAGTCACATTCAATTATTTCACTTAGAACAATAACACACAGCCAAAGCGAGCCAGAAAAGCATATGGAATTATTTGGCGTTTCAGCTTGAAAGACTCATTCATTGACAAGCAGCTCGGAAGAAAAAAAAAAGGCTGCTGACACATTTATGTTCTCTTTTTTATTCAATGCTTTAATTCCCTCTTTGAAATAAAGTTTTCATCTTTGGGAAAGCCCAAATATTATTAAACAAATATAAAAAATGCTGTCATTTCAGGCCAGACATAGAATGAGACATCACTGGTGAAGAGAACCTTTTTTAAAAAAATTAAACTTGCCCTTGCTAGGGTAGTCAAATAAATCACTTACCAACCTGAATCTGCTCATTGCAAAATATCTTCACCTCCAGTTACACAAAGACCCTGAGTGTGTTTCGGCTCAGTGTGTTGGAGGGCTTGGAAATGTTTTGGGAGTGTATTACTAAAAGGAAGTGTATATTCTGTGGGTTGTTTTTTTTTTTGTGTTATTGTTAGGTTTTTTTTGTTTTGTTTTTTTCATTTAAAGGCTTGCTTTATATTTTTTTTTAAAGACATTGGTAAACTATGGCAACCTTATTTTTCTGCTGTTGATCTTGGAGTATTTTTTCTTGATTCATTCTTCGTGTCTTTGCATGTATATTTTCTAATAAAAAAGACAATTCAATTAAGCAAAACTGTTGTATTTACACACATACTATATGTGCATATGTTTCTAGAGTTTTTATAAAATAAAATGGTTAGTTTAAAGTTAAAGTAGTTCATAGATTTATAGTTCTTAAGGTTAAATCGAGACATCAGTCCATTTCGTTCAGCCTGTGTGTGTGTTTATGTCTTTACCACTTCCCTGTATATTGTGTTCTGGTTCAATAAGTTTTTATTGCAGAAATAGTGTTAAACATACAACATTGTCAAAGGCACCTAGATTTCCAACTCAGGGGCTAGAACTGGCACATAAGAGACAAAAAAAGAAATACAACAGAGGAGGGCAGCATTAAGACCATCTTGGGCATCTTTTAGCTATCAAAAAGGGGCTAAGAGCCCTGGTAAGAGAAGGAAAACCAAGAGAGAAATAAGAAAGAGAGGGGGAGAATAAGGAAAGGTGGGATAGGGGTAAGAGAGAGAAGAAGGGGACCCGGGATCACTCAGGAAACCAGTCAGATCCATACTAGCCAGAGGGAGTTTAGGGAAGGCAAATGCCAGCCATGGATCCCAAACTTTAACCACTTTCAGACCAGACCATTTTGCTGGTCAATGACCAGAGGTCTTTTTACAATTTGGCACTGCGCTGCTTTAACTGGTAATTGCGCGGTCATGCAATGTTGTACCCAAACAAAATTTGCGTCCTTTTCTTCCCACAAATAGAGCTTTCTTTTGATGGTATTTGATTGCCTCCTGCGATTTTTATTTTTTGCGATATAAACGTAAAAAGACCGCAAATTATGAAAAAAAATGATATTTTCTACTTTTTGTTATTAGAAAAATCCAATAAACTAAATTTTAGTCATACATTTAGGCCAAAATGTATTCAGCCACATGTCTTTGGTAAAAAAAAAGTCAATAACTGTATATTTATTGGTTTGCGCAAAAGTTGTCACATCTACAAACTAAGGTATGTTTTCTGGAATTTACGCAGCTTTTAGTTTACGACTGCCTATCTCATTTCTTGAGGTGCTAAAATGGCAGGGCAGTACAAAACCCCCCCAAATGACCCCATTTTGGAAAGTAGACCCCCTAAGGAAATTGATAAGTGGCATGTTGAGCCCATTGAATATTTTATTTTTTTGCCTCAAGCGATTGAATAATGACAAAAACATTTTTTTTTTTTTTGCACAAAGTTGTCACTAAATGATATATTGCTCACACATGCTATGGCCATATGTGAAATGACACCCCAAAATAAATTCTGCTGCTTCTCCTGAGTACGGCGATACCACATATGTGGTACTTTTTGGGAGCCTAGCCGCGTACGGGGCCCCAAAAACCAAGCACCGCCTTCAGGCTTTCTAAGGGCGTAAATTTTTGATTTCACTTCTCACTACCTATTACAGTTTTGAAGGCCATAAAATGCCAAGATGGCACAAAACCCCCACAAATGACCCCATTTTAGAAAGTAGACATCCCAAGCTATTTGCTGAGAGGCATGTTGAGTCCATGGAATATTTTATATTTTGCCACAAGTTGCGGGAAAATTACAAACTTTTTTTTTTTTTTTTTACACAAAGTTGTCACTAAATGATATATTGCTCACACATGCTATGGGCATATGTGAAATGACACCCCAAAATAAATTCTGCTGCTTCTCCTGAGTACGGGGATACCACATATGTGGGACTTTTTGGGAGCCTAGCCGCGTACGGGGCCCCGAAAACCAAGCACCGCCTTCAGGCTTTCTAAGGGCATTACAGTTTTGAAGGCCATAAAATGCCAAGATGGCACAAACCCCCCCCAAATGACCCCATTTTGGAAAGTAGACACCCCTAAATTTAGGGGTACACTAGTGAGACTAGGTAATAAATGGCGGGTGCCCTGAAACTATAAAAAAAATAACTAACCAACCAGCGTCACCTGTAACAGTTATATGGTGATCACTGGTGAAAGGGTTAACTAGGGGGCAATCAGGGGGCTTTATGCGGTAGTATATGGGGGTCCCTGGTGCTATAAAAAGCTGCGGCGAACCTAAATACCTACCTGCCTAACTAGCGTCACCTGTGACACTAAGACAGCGATCAGAAAAACGATCGCTTATTAGGCTGGGTTCACACTGGAGCGATGCGGGAACGCCACGAATCCGCGGCGGGTTCCCGCATCGCATGCCTCCCGGCGGCAGTTCACACTGCCCTATGCGAACTGCTGGGAGTGTCAGTGAAATGTTAATGACACCCCCAGATCAGTTCGCATATCGCAGTGCGATCTGCAAACTCGGATCGCATGGTGTGAACACCCATGTGATCCGATTCTGCTGCGGACTAAAAAAAGGGTCCCGTGCGAATTTGCAGCGGGTGCGACGCAAATTCAGCCATACTATCTGTATGGCTGAACTCGAATCGCACAGAGATCGGATGTGATTTGCACTGCAGTGCGGTGCGAATCACATCCGTTCTCATAAACCGCTGCAATGTGAACCCAGCCTTAGTGACACTGGCGACGGGGGGTGATCACGGGGTTAAACCTTTATTGGGGGGGTTAGGGGGTACCTTAGAACTAAAGGGGGCTAACCCTAACTGCCCTAACAGTTATTACAGTCACAAATGACACCAATGCAAAAAAAAATAAAAAATGCAATTGGTGTCACTGTGACTGGGGGGGGGGGGGGCAGGGGTAATTGGGGGGTAAAGGGGGGGGGGTGTGAGTGTGCCTGGCATGTTCTACTGTGAAGTGTCGTGTTGGTGCAACTCACCGATCCTCTCTCCTCGGTGCCGGAAAGGAAAAATACCGACACGGAGGAGAGATTACATCACTTCCTCTGCCTGTGTTTACATTACAGGAGAGGAAGTGATGCAATGCTTCACTCCCATTCGTCAGGAGCGATCGCGAGGGGGTGGCCATGAATGAATGGCCGCCCCCTCATCCCGGATCGCTCCTGCACGGATACCGACCGCTGCTGGCACCGGGGGGGGCCCCGATCGGGCCCCCCACCCGCGGGAAGGCAGGGACGTACAGGTACGCCCATATGCCTGCCCGTGCCATTCTGTCGATGTACATCGTCGTGCGGCGGTCGGCAAGTGGTTAAGGAACTTGCCATGCGTGTCTTTGAGTATACTAGACATTTGTTCATTGACCATCATGTACATCAAGCATTTTTTACTTCCTGAAAGGGGACTGTTTTTTTCTATGCTTGAGCAAGCATCCTTTTGGCCGCTATAAACAGAGAGGTTGCCAATTTCTGTTGACCAGCAAACAAACCCAGGATAGGGCAATGCAATACTGCAAATATTGCCTCTTTACAGACATTCAAATGGAACAGAGAAAACAACAAACAAAACACGCAGGAACAGAAACCCACTAATCGTTTGTAGGCCCACCAGGTGTGAATTACAGCCCCATGATGGCCACATCCCTTGAAACAGCGATTGCTAGAGGTTGGGTTGGCATGGGCAATATGTGCTGGAACCCAATACCACCACAACAGCACTTTAATACTCCCATCTTAGAGGCAGCATACAAAGGAACATTTAGCTACCGAAGACCAGGCCTCGCTCCAGTCCGCTGGATAGGTCCCATGTCTCAAATCCTGTCCCCACTGGAACACATAGGAGAGTGAGTTAAGGGATGATTGACCATTCAAAGCTGCATAGAGGGTGGAGATAAGGCCCGGGGAACCCAGGGCATGTAGACCGATATGTTCGAAAGCGAATGTCTGGAACGGGTAGGAGGAGGTACTTCATTAGGTAGTTATCCAGTGCTGAATCTGAAAAAAACTAAATAATTCTGCCTGGGGAGCATCATAGGATTCACAGAATGCAGACCACGTCAGTGGAGTATGTGTAGTCAACAGATGTCGTACCTGGGTAAGGCCCGTGAGGTCCATCATGCGAACGCCTGAGGCTGGTCAAGACCCTGGGGGGGGGGGGGGAGGACAATGAGTTATTAGTAATAGGCAGCAGGGCAGTTAGGGGGACATAAGGGAGCTTGAGGATTTTACAGAGTCCCACAACTTTAAGCTATGTAGCATGAGAGTGCTCAATGATGTCGGCTGAAGTTTCTGGGGAAGCCAAAGAAGCGCTTGCATAGAAAGAAGGGCACAATTAGGGAGCTCCAGAAGCAACCATCGAGGGACATTGGAGGAAGCATGGCATATTGATAGTTGGGAGATCTAAGCTGCCAGATAGTACTTAGAGACATGGGGAACCCCCAAAACACCTTACAATCTATGTATAAAAAGGGTATCCTTAGAAATTTTTGGGTGTTATTAGCCCAAATAATAACCAGGACAGGTGTGCAAATTGTCATGTGTGCAGAAGAGTGGGCAAGGATCTAAGCAGGGGATAGTAATTAACAGAGAATAGAAAGGAGTAAGTACAGGTCAGCCGGACTCCCAGATATTCAATGGATGTGGTTGTCCAACGAAAAGGGAAGTGGGACTGCGAGCATGCAACCAGGTCAGGGTCTAGGGAGACGTTTAAAGTTACAGATTTCTGTAAGTTATTACCGAGGCCCAAAATGGACAAGAGATGTGTCAAGAGGTGTAACAATTTGGGGAGGGTAGCAAGGGTATTAGTCAAGGTCAGAAAAGCGTCGTCAGCAAAGAGGCTTAACTTGGCCTGCATAGGGGATTCCAGTCATGATCCAGTCTGCACGAAGTGCAAGTGCTAAGGGTTCCAAAGCTGAAAGGAACAAAGCTGGGGAAAAGGGGGCACCCCTGCTTTTTGCCCCTATGTATAGAGAAGGGTGCTGAAAAGTACCTGGCATATTTGACCGTAGCTATAGGGGCAGAGTATAAAGCCTGAATCCAGGTCAGCAAGGCTTCCCCAAAACCCCGAGAGAGCACAAGTTACAGATATTCCCACAACGAAGTGTCAAAGGCTTTATAAATATCAAAATAAGAGAGCCCAGGATTTTCTGATGCTGCATAAGATGAATAGGATATACCACCTTGCAGACATTGTCACCAGCCTGCCTCCCTGGGACGAAGCCCACCTGATCCCTATGGATGAGGTGGCCTAAATATTGATTAATACGGGTGCTCAGGATTTTACCTAAGATCTTCAGGTCGTCATTCAGAAGTGATATTGGTCGGAAGGCCTGGGGCACACTAGCATCCTCTGGCTTCTTAGGGACCATTGCAATATGTGCCCTTAAAGCATCAGGAGAGGGCAAGATGCCCTGCTTTAGAGTGTTGAAGTAGTAGCAAGGTGAGGCGCTAACAATGCAGGGAACGTCTTATAGTAAAGACTGGAGCCTTAGAGGGCTGCAGGGACTTGATTGCCCGGAGAACTTGAGCTTCTGAGATGCTTGCGTTGAGAGCTTCATGTGTGCCACCAGGAAGCGAAGTAAGGTTTAGGTCCTGGAAGAACAGTTCCGCTTGCTGTAAGGGAAATGGACCTGGCGTAGTATAAAGCGAGGAAAGGAACTCGGGGAATATAGTTAGGATTTGCTCAGGATTAGAGGTAAGACCCCCAGTTCTCGTCCAGAGCCGGACAGGCTTATACAGTTTTCCCACCAAATTCAATTTCTTGGCTAGCATAGGACCTGGTTTATCTGCACAGGTATAGCTGTGCTTAGACCACCGTAGGGCATTTTCAGCTTGGGAGGTGGAGAGAAGATCAAGCTCTGTCACCAGGGTATCACAAGCTTTTCTATGTGCAGCAGTGGGATGTGCCAAAGTGCATCAGCGCCATCAGAAGAAACTGTAATTGCGATGTAATGCTCTCTGTCTCATTTACGCGCTGAAGCAAGTTGAATGATATGACCTCGAAC
Source organism: Lithobates pipiens (assembly GCF_037356315.1). Classification (NCBI taxonomy): domain Eukaryota; kingdom Metazoa; phylum Chordata; class Amphibia; order Anura; family Ranidae; genus Lithobates; species Lithobates pipiens. The sequence goes on along the minus strand of NW_027507685.1, from coordinate 160,524,582 downwards.
CGTAGCCTTATGGGCTTTCCACAGGACACAGCTGATGCGACCAAGGCAACATTGTCAGCAAAATACGTTTGTATGAAAGATTGGAATTGTAGATTCATAGCCTGGGTGGGACAGTAGGGCTCATTGATTTGCCAAAAAAAGGGTGCTTAGTAGGGCCTGAGAGAGAAAAAACAAAAAAACATGGGGTCATGATCGGACTATGGTGGAGAAAAGAATAGAGATTCTTACAAACCAGTGGAAGGTGATGTACCTGCATAAAAATGTGGTCAATCCAGCAAAAGCTATCATGGGGGTTGGAGTAATAGGTAAAGTCATGATCTGTAGGATGAAGCTCCCTCCTAGCATCTATTAAACCAGAAGTTTGCAGGACTGCACACATCTGAGCCTTGTGGGAGGAGTCGTGAGAGGGGGTAGACCCCTGTGCATATCGTCTGTCTAAGGTCAAGTTGAGGATGATGTTGGAGTCCCCCCTAAAAAATTTCTGAAATAGCGCTGTTGCGTTCGAGGTAAGATCCATGATGATCTCGGGGATACCCCGCAAGCGAAGGTTCCCACGACAAGCACGGACAGACAACTCTGTCTGCAGCATGGACCTAAAGCACCCCAGCAGCTCAGCGTCTCTCAGTGGAGGAGGCTGTGGTGGCAAAGATCCCTCTGTCAGACTGTCAGCATCCGAGAACAGGTCCGCCTCACCTGATAGCAGGGGCAGGAGGAGCTCCAAACTTGAGGCTGGGGCTTCAGGAGCGTCTGTGGGCGGGGAGGCCCCATCTTCCAGGCCAGGTAATGTAGTGTTGGAGGCGCGTGCAGCGCAGGTTCTTCTACCAGTCGGTGCAGAAGAGGATGCGGAGGTACAGGGTGGGCAAAAATAACTCCCCAGGATGCAGGGAAAACAGCTGATGTGGCCGGCGGGCGAGGAATGAAATTACTGTGTGGCCTTCTTGGATTGCTGTTGACAAGCGCCCAGACCCCCCCCCTATATTTGGTCAATAAGATGGCCATCTAAAAGTTTTTTTCTACATCGCTGACACTTCCCGCTGAAACCACAGATTGCGGCAGGGAGTTCCAAATTGTTACTGCTCTAGCAGTAAAGACCCCCCTACTTCATTTAAGGTTACACTGCTTCTCACCCAATTATATTGAGTGGCCACATGTAGTCTTGTGTGACCAGAGAACAAATAGTTTCCTCACAATGTTGGAATCACCATTAAGATGTTTGTATATTGCTACCATATCCCCTCCTAAGCATCTCTTCTCCAGGGAGAACGAGTTTAATGTTTGTAATCGTTCCTCATAACTGAGGTTCTTCATTCCCTTTATTTGTTTTGTTGCCCTTCTCTGGTCGCTACAGTTTCAACATTTCCCTCCTGAAGACTCTTTTGCTAAACCCAAAACCAACCTAAAACCAAGCTCTAAACGCAAACCTTTTTTATTCCCTTCAAGTGATTGTAAAGATTTTTTTTTTTTTACCACATCAATACTGGGTAGTGTTTTGTATTATTTGGGGACATTGTGTGGGGACATGTGTTTTACATTGTGTGGTCACACTAGGTTGGTGATCAGTGAGTAAAAAGCTGTAAAAAAAACAGTTCATACTCACTGATCACCAGCCGGCTGCAGCAATCCCCTCTCCTCACCGACAACTTCTGTGTGAGGAGAGGAGAGCTGATTGCCTAGCAGCCGGCTCTGTGCTTACATCACATGACGGCTGTGATTGGACATGGCCGTCATGTGATCAGGAGGGCCAATCACAGAGCCCTCCTGCTGATCGGAGATGCGCTGTGTCCGGGTGACACGAGTGGCCGGGTCTTCACCCTAGAGTTTTAAGAGTCCTTGTTGAATCTTTAGCAGCTTCCAACAGATACACAGCTCATCACGACAGGTGTAGTCACCCACTCCTCCTCACCACCACCTCTAACTACTTCCTGTCTTTTATGAGCTGTTTCCTGGAGGCCTTTAACCCCTTGTGTGGCTGAGTGCTGAATCTCTGTGGTCAGGGTTGGAGGCCCTTTCCCACCCGAATATCACTTCAGAGACTCCCAATTAACTCTCTATTAAGACAGAGAGGACTGCAAGGGGGGCGTGGCCTGACGTGCATGGCGGCGGACGTGTCTGAGGCTGGCTCCTGAGATCCACGGAGCAATCCGCCGCCATCCGCACCTCCGCTGCAAAAATTTTACCCGGGACCCACACCATCGGGTCCGGGACTCCATCCTGCATCCCCCCAGGTGGCTATTGCGGGGATACTTAGACGGCGACCTCCCGCGGATCCTCGGGGAGAATCGGCATCCGCCGCCATCCGCACCTCTGCTGCACAATCTTCGCCCGGGACCCACACCATCGGGTCCGGGACTCCATCCTGCATCCCCCCAGGTGGCTATTGCGGGGATACTTCGACGGCGACCTCCCGCGGATCCTCGGGGAGAATCGGCATCCGCCGCCATCCGCACCTCCGCTGCACAATCTTCGCCCGGGACCCACACCATCGGGTCCAGGACTCCATCCTGCATCCCCCCAGGTGGCTATTGCGGGTATCCTTGGACGGCTACCTCCCGCGGATCCTCGGGGAGAATCGGCACCGCCGCCACCATCTTGCATCCCGGAGGCCTCCCGGCCAGCGCTACATCGGGCTGCTCGGGCAGGTAAGAGACTGCCATCCACCCTCCTCGGCCACACATCTATTGCCAGGGAACGCTCCGGGGGTGGTTTTGGGCCTGTACATCGCGCAGGGAAGACGCGGCAGACTCCGGCCTGGTGCGGCCTAGTAAGGCCTGAGGATCCCCGGCCTTTCCTGAGGCCAGCTGCCCGCGGGGGTGCTCCGAGGCCGGTCCGGCCTCCCACAGTGATTTTGCCCTGCTTCGTAGCCGTCCTGGGGGACGAGACGTAAGGATGGACATGTGAGGACCAACTGCTTGGAGCTCTGCAGGAGCTAGCCAGGGAACCGGCCGCAGACTCGCCAGACGCAGTGAAAAATACATGCCAGGAGCGCGCAGACACCGGCGGGGCTCGGGGACACCGTCAGGACACGGCATTGGCAATTACTTTCTTCGCCAGCACGGGCTCGCCTCCCCGGCCACACCGACCAAGATGGCGCCTCAACGTCTTTCTTTTTTTTTTTTTCAAAAAATTTTTTATTCAAATTTTATCCAACAGTTACAAACAATGGTTACATATTTTGAGATAAGACACTTTTGTAGTATAGAAATACAATTGGCTGTCAAAGTGATAGTGAAAATGACAAACTGTTGGAATACTTCGTTAAGAAATCGAAGAGAATGAAGCGAGACACAATATATTAAGGTCAGATAAACTAAAGTCAAATAAAGAAAAATGAAATAAAATAAAATAAAATAAAATAGATTCTATTGCAAAAGTACATAAGCCGAGAAAGAAACAAACGGTTATTCCCTCCTAATGTGAGGGTAGATATCACTGGGTCAGGTAGCATAGATAAATTACAGAAGAAGTCAGTACCTTAAAATGCATCAGTATTTAAGGAATGAGCATGACATTAAGATTATAGTCTATATATCATTGAGTCTAATATGCATAAGATCATCTCCGGACACCCCTACTGGGATCTGACTGTGACCGGCGACGGAATCGGTTAGGAATTCCTATAAGAGTGATTAACAACACCCACCTGTCAATGACAGCATTATATGATTAAGTCAAAAAATTATACAGGACAGTTGTCCTCTGGAAGGGAGGAAAGAGAATATAGGGGGAAGGGGGAAGGAGATTCGAAAGAACCAAGGAGTTACGGGAGAGGCGAAGTGTGGTGTACATGAGGGGGAATGTGAGTTAGAGTAGGTTGGGTTAGTCCTGCTAGCCCAGAAGATCTAAAGTGTTTCCAAACAGCCCAAGTTTGCCCATAAATGTTCGGGGTATCTTTGGCCTGATGGATGAGTTCTTCCATTTCCAAAATTTTGTCTACCCTTTTTGTCCAATCAGCTATGGTAGGGGGAATAGTAGATCTCCAAAGCACCGGGATGCATAAGTTAGCTGCATTAATGAGGTGGACTGGACTTCTGGAGCGACCTTCAATTGCGGAATTTCTTGCGTAACTGTTTGCGGACGCCGGGCATCTCCCGCCCCCTCACGGAGTTGGAGCGGATCTGCCATCGGGGGGAACCGGTGCGGCACTGCCTCTCGTTTCTTTACTCTGCATTGATCCATCTAGCTGAGGGGTATGTCCCACCATTCATGGCTAAGTGGGAGGCGGAGCTCGGCACTCGCTTTACTCCAGATCAACAGCAGAAAATTCTCCATTTTGCGCAGAAGTCCTCTATGGCCTGACGAGTCCAGGAGACGTGCTACAAAATCACAACCAGGTGGTATAGGGTCCCATCCGTTCTTCACCGCATCTTCCCTCAGGTGCCTGATTGTTGCTGGCATTGTGGGGAGGCGGAGGGAACCATGTTGCATGTCTTTTGGGCCTGTCCCAAGCTGGTCCCCTTCTGGCGTGAGGTGACCAACACGATCGGTCGTCTGACGGGTGTCTCCCTGGAGGCGAACCCTGCGGCCTGTCTGCTGCACCTGTCGGAGCAATCCATTAAGAAGTATAGGAACTCTTTGACTATTCAATTGCTGAATGCGGCAAAGGCCTGCATCCCTTTGTGCTGGAGATCGGAGAACCCACCGGCTAAGTCGCTATGGTTCTCTAAAGTGAATGAATTAAGAGATATGGCAGACCTCACAGCGACGTTTCATAATGGGGAGGAGGCCTTCCGTGAGACCTGGAGACCATGGCAACATTTCACTTACACTGAGGCTTATCTCCGGGAGGTGGCTGTGGACGCCCGTTGAGAGAGGGTCTCTTTTCTTTAGTTCCTGGGCCCCCTTGCACCCCCCCCCTGCAGCCGGATGACGCCCACGGTCATTACTCTGCTCTTTTTTTCTTGTGTGTCAGGTTCCTTTGCTGCAGTCTGCCTGAAGTCTCCTATTGTTTCCTATACTTGTTCTGTCTCTCTGTTCTGGTTCCTCTCCCTTTCTCTCTGACCCCCCTTCCACTTGTCCACCCTTGTAGTCCCCCTTTTTCAACAACCCCTTCCCCTCTATTTCTCCACCTATTCAGTCCTTTTTCCTTCACAGTTGATTTTACCGGCTAATCTATGTAGGACAAGGTGGGTTGTGGGCCTCTCCGGAAATGACTAGTTTTATTAGTGTAAGCTCTGCCCGCCTGGGGCCCGGCCCATCGCCCATCTCCCTCCTCTTCCCTTTCTTTCTAAAATGACAAAAAATTTTGTGCATCTCACTGTACTGCATGGCCATGGGATGATTACAGCTCACCTGGGTGGGTCCACATTGCCTATTGGTGCCAGAGGTCGTAGAGGGGAATTTAGCCCCCTGTCCAGGAATGCTTTCAGGTTATGTTTAAGCTTAAATCTGGGATGGTCTCTATATCTCCCACCCAGGTGCTATTGGGATACTAGGATGTTTTTGTTTCGGAACTATGTCTGTTATACCACTGTTGTCCATGTGCCTGTATTTTTTCTTCTTGCATTCAATAAAGGAATTACAAAAAAAGAGAGGACTGCAAGTCAGTCCTCTCCTGATTGACTCCGACACTACTCCCGGGAATTCCTCACCTATTCTGGGTGACCCCCTGAACATTACCGCAATTCCCTTAAAGGGACCATACCCCAAATATCGGTGCTATATAGCACCCATCCAGGACCCAACCTTGGCGTCTTGTACGATATATAGCTTCTTTGCTAAACATTTTTTTTTTTTTTTTTCTGGTACCTTGAATTTCACTTTAAAGAAAATTAAAGGTATTTTCACTTATATGTTATGTATACGTGTAAAAAAGGCTTGCTATGATCAGCATAATAATAAACAATAAAAATTATGTTTGGTAATGTTACAAAACAAAATGAATATGAACACGAGGCAGCAAATTTCACCTTTACAGTGGGTATAGAAAAGAATCACCCCCTCTTTTTTAATATTATTACATTTTGTTGCTTTGCAGCATCAGACCGATGTTGCATCCACCTAGGTGTGTATGAATGTTTGTTTCTTAGTAGTTATTTTACAATTTTACAAACCAGATTCAGTGGGAAAAAAAAAGTTAAAGGAAATTTGTAAACCTGGAAATAGTCACAAGAATATAGGTAAAAATATATAATTACGGAAATCCATAATAGTGACATTTTGTTCTCATAACTCAACTCAGAAAATGGAATTTAAAACTGATACAGACAGCATTTTTTGGCAATTGTGCAATTTGTCATATGTTTAGAAATGTAAAATAATTTTGTTGACCAATTTGGAATACTGTAACACATACACACTAGTGGAAAGTTCCTATGGACATATAAAATGAGTACCAAAATGTGCAATAGCTGCCAATTACTCTCCTAACTATGTAGACAAAGGTTCAAACACCACATATCTGCATTAGTTGCCATGTTAGTGAAAATGTGTTGATGATTTTCTTTCATAGGATTTGTAGGCATGAAGTCACTGTTTTTTTTTTTTTTAATATTGCTCCAGACTATACCACCTTCTTTTTCATATTAAGAGTCTTTAACCACTTGCTTACAGGGCACTTAAACACCTTCCTGCCCAGACCAATTTTCAGCTTTCGGTGCTCTCACAATTTGAATGACAATTACTCAGTCATGCAACACTGTACCCAAATGAATTTTTTGTCCTTTTTTTCCCACAAATAGAGCTTTCTTTTGGTGGTATTTGATCACCTCTGGGGTTTTTATTTTTTGCGCTATAAATGAAAAAAGACCGAAAATTTTGAAAAAAAACGCATATTTCTTTGTTTCTGTGACAGAATTATGCAAATTATTAATTTTTCTTCATAAATTTTGGTCACAATTTATACTGCTACATGTCTTTGGTAAAAATAACCCAAATTAGTGGATATTATTTGGTCTTTGTGAAAGTTAGAGAGTCTACAAGCTGTGGTGCGAATCGCACAAAATTGATCACATCTGATGTACTGGTGGCCTATCTCGCTTCTTGTGACCCGAACAAGTCAGGAAAGTACAAATACCCCCCAAATGACCCCTTTTTGGAAAGTAGACATTCCAAGGTATTTAGTAAGAGGTATAGTGAGCTTTTTGATGTTGTCATTTTTTTCCCACAATTCTTTGCAAAATTAAGATTTTTAATTTTTTTTTTTTTCTCCACAAAATTGTCATTGTAATAGGTTATTTCTCTCACGTGGCATGTGTATACCACAAATGACACCCCCCAAAAAATTCTGCTACTCCTCCTGAGTATTACAATACCACATGTGTGGGACTTTTTCACAGCCTGGCCACATAGAGAGGCCCAACATGCAGGTAGCGCCATCATGTGTTCTAGGAACATAAGTTACACATCTAACTTGTTGACTATTTATTACACTTTTGAAGCACCAGGACAATGACACGTGACACTGATGACAGATGGCACTGATACGTGGCAATGATGACAGGTGGCACTGATGACAGATGGCACTAATATGTGGCACTGATGACAGATGGCACTAATATGTGGCACTGATGACGCGTGGCACTTATACGTGGCACTGATGACACGTGGCACTAATACGTGGCACTGATGACACGTGGCACTGAAACGTGGCACCGATGACAGATGGCACTAATACGTGGCACTAATATGTGCCACCGATGACAGATGGCACTAATACATGGCACCGATGACGCGTGACACTGATGACAGATGGCACTGATAAGTGGCATTGATGACACGTGACACTGACAACAGATGGCACGTGACACTGACAGGTGGCACTGATGACAAATGGCACTGATACGTGGCACTGATGACAGATGGCACTATGTGGCACTGACGGCAGGTGGCACTGGGGGCAGGTGGCACTGACGGCAGGTGGCACTGGGGTGGATGGCACTGGGGGCAGGTAGCACTGGGGTGGATGGCACTGGGGGCAGGTAGCACTGGGGTGGATGGCACTGGGGGCAGGTAGCACTGGGGTGGATGGCACTAGGGGCAGGTAGCACTGGGGTGGATGGCACTGGGGGCAGGTAGCACTGGGGTGGATGGCACTGGGGGCAGGTAGCACTGGGGTGGATGGCACTGGGGGCAGGTAGCACTGGGGTGGATGGCACTGGGGGCAGGTAGCACTGGGGTGGATGGCACTGGGGCGGATGGCACTGCTGGGGGCGGATGGCACTGCTGGGGGCGGATGGCACTTTTTATTTCATTTTTTTAATTTTTTTTTTCCACAATCAGAACGGCTGCCGCTGCAGCCGTTCATCTCTCCCCTCTCGCACTGTCTGTGCGAGGAAGGAGAGCGGCGCTGCGAGATGATCTCATATGTTTACATATGAGATCATCTCCCATTGGACACGCCGATCACGCTGTAAACGGCCGCTGTGATTGGCCGTTTACAGCGATCTGTGTTTGCCTGTCCCCGGGGGACACGGCGAACACAGAACTTCCGCGATGCGCGCCCGCGGCGGCGCGCATTGCGGAAGTAAACATCAAGCCGTCCAGGGACGACCGCCCGGACGAACGCGCCTGCTCTACGGCCGTAATTCGGCTATAGGGCGGGCGCGAGGAGGTTAATGTTGAGGATGAATATATATTTCATACTATATTTTTTACATTTAAAACCTAAGAATTATATTTAGCGTTTAGGAGCCAGTCCAGTAAAATGGAAGAAAATAAGTTAGGTACTGGCTTTTTTTTTTGTTTACACATTGGCTATCTATATTTTTAGAGTTTATTGAAATCTAGCAAAGCAGGCATTTTTTTTGGAAACATATTTATTTCCTTTGCTTTGATTCCATGTGGATGTCTGCAATACATGGTCCTTGCTGAGTTCATACACCTTGGAGAGTGAGTCAATCTGATATAATGCAACCAAGTGATGCAAGGTGAATTGGACTCTGTAGTGGACTCATTCCAATATGGCAAGATTGCATTTTGCCTATTGGTGATGGTGAAAGGAAATATACACCTTGACGACCACCCTGGTTTATGCAGACAGACCACCGGGACCCTCGGATCCGTGAGAGACCATATGAGACACGGGAAACAGGCTTGAGTGTGTTCATACGATCTCTGTCTTTGAGTACAACAGTAGTTTATATACCAGTAAAAATACATGTTTAAGGGTAATACAAAACTTAAACTCAGGACTTTCTTATCAAGAGTTAGGCTACTGACTAGATAACAAGAAATAGCTGATGACTTGCTGACACAGGATGCTACTCCAAGATTTGGCTTAACCACAGTATCTTATAGGGCGTGGTTCCATGCAAACTGCTAGTCAAGCTGACCATGGGAAAACTCACACCTACACAAAAAGTTAATTTCTACTTTATGTAAAATGCAAGGGAATCTAAAATGGAGTCTGTTGTTTATACATTCTATTTCAGAAGGTTCACATGATGATTGCAGCAATGGATTAGCACGACTGTCATTCAATTCCATCCGTGTTGTTCGTCACCAAGGCACACACTTTGGACTCTAGAATCTTCACAAATTAATATGTCCTTCACTTTCTATTGGGACTTTTTGTTGATTTGGTATTTATCATCACTGCTTTAGCACAGCAACATACATGTTATATACTGCTGCATAGTTTTGTCTTGCTATTTACTTGCCAGCAGCTGTTTACTTTTACATGGGTTAACACCAGCACGATTTCTATTATTTTTATTTTTTTTCTATATTAATTTACTGTTTTTGTTTTGAAGGGAAGGTTGATTCCAAGCTCATATGTAGATTACTTTATAGATCCTGAAAGAATATCATGGGAGATCTATTATTCCGTTTACACCAATTCTTGTGTCTGTGGTTGTTTGGTGGTTGGTTTCAGGGACAGAGATACAGTGCAGCAGCAGCAATTTTACCTGTTATTAAATACACACTCCTGTGCATTCTTCCTAGAAATCGTTCTCAGTGGGTGGTCTGAGCTCTCTGCTGTTTGTTTGAAGATATGATATTTGTTCCCCTTCACCATAAGGAATATTTAATGCATTCAATAGCTCTCTCGTGCTTCCAAAGCTATGCATGGTTTGTGGAAATATTTCCTCTATACTGGGAAGCATACGTTTGCATCCATTCAACATTTTTCACTGTCTCTTCTGGTACAATCATTTTTATTGAGAGATTTTGAAGGTAACAAGACAATTGGTCACCCACACAGGGTGTTAACAACAGGTGAGCATACTGTAATGATAAGAGTGGGATCTTATTCAACATAGTATTCTTCTGCATTACAAAAGGTCAGCTAAACGACCTTACGGTTTGGGCCACTGGTCTGTCCAGGCTGACTGAGTCTGGCGACTCAATGGTGTACAAAAAGGGGGAGGGGGGAAAAATGTGGAGCCCCCCCCCCCCCCCCCAATTGTCATAAATGCTTCTCTCAGCCTTTGCACTGAGCCATGTATGTACAGCACAGAGTATATTTATAACGCTGATATGTGCTGTGATGAAGTGACACATGTACGGGAGTGCCATTATCATGGCCCGACCATTCAAGCAGCCAAACCGAGCAAACCCAGAAGGAAGACTGGAGAAAATGAATGTTCCCTGAGAGTTGACAGTGCAGCTCTAGATGTACAGTGCCTTGAAAAAGTATTTATACACCTTGATGACATTTTCCACATTTTGTCATGTTACAACCAAAATTGTAAATGTATTTTATTGAGATTTTATGTGATAGACCAACACAAAGTGGAAGGAAAATGATAAATGGTTTTCAATTTTTTTGTGTGGCGTGCATTTGTATTCAGCCCCCTTTACTCTGATACCCCTAACTAAAATATAGTGGAGCCAATTGCCTTCAGGAGTCACCTAATTAGTAAATAAAGTCCACCTGTGTGTAATTTAATCATAGTATAAATACAGCTGTTTTGTGAAGCCCTCAGAGGTGTGTTAGATAACTTTAGTGAACAAACAGCATCATGAAGGAACACACCAGACAGGTCAGCAGGGTTAGGTTATAAAAAAAATAAAAACATTCCCAAGCTTTGAACATCTCACGGAGCAGTGTTCAATTCATTATCCAAAAATGGAAAGAGTATGGCACAACTGCAGACCTACTAAGACGTGGCCGTCCACTTAAACTGACAGACCAAGCAAGGAGAGCATTAATCAGAGAAGCAGCCAAGAGGCCCATGGTAACTCTGGAGAAGCTGCAGAGATCCACAGCTCAGGTGGGAGAATCTGTCAACAGGACAACTAGTCATGCGCTCCACAAATCTGGCCTTTATGGAAGAGTGGCTAGAAGAAAGCTATTTTTAAAGAAAGCCATAAGAAGTCCTGTTTGCAGTTTGCAAGAAGCCATGTAGGGGACACAGCAAACATGTGGAAGAAGGTGCTTTGGTCAGATGAGACCAAAATCAAACTTTTGGCCTAAAAGCAAAATGCTATGTGTGGCAGAAAACTAAAACTGCACATCACCCTGAACACACCATCCCCACTGTAAAACATGGTAGTGGCAGCATCATGTTGTGGGGAATCTTTTCTTAAGTATGAACAGGGAAGCTGGTCGGAGTTAATGGAAATATGGATGGAGCCAAATACAGGGCAATCTTAGAATGAAAACCTGTTAGAGTCTGCAAAAGAATTGAGACTGGGGCAACGGTTCACCTTGAACCAGGACAATGACCCAAAGCATACAGCCAGAGCTACAATTGAATGGTTTAGATCAAAGCATATCCATGTGTTAGAATGGCCCAGTCAAAGTCCAGACCTAAATCCAATTGAGAATCTGTGCAAAAATTGTTGTTCACTGACGCTCTCCATCCAATCTGACAGAGCTTGAGCTATTTTGCAAAGAAGAATGGGCCAAAAATGTCATTCTTTAGATGTGCAAAGCTGGTAGAGCCATCCCCAAAAAGACTTGCAGCTGTAATTGCAGCGAAAGGTGGTTCTACAAAGTATTGACTCGGGGGGCTGAATACAAATGCACACCACACTTTTCACATATTTCGTTTAGTTTAATTTCCCTTTAAAGTGACAATGCTCACTCACTGGAGTATTGTGAAACAGCATTGCCACCTTAGACCCCTTTCACACTGGGGCGCTTTGCAGGCTCTACAGCGCTACAAATAGCGCCTGCAAAGCGCCCTAAAAGCTCCCTGTGTCTCCAATGTGAAAGCCAAGGGCTTTCACACTGGAGCGGTGCGCTGATAGGACGCAAAAAAAAATCCTGCTAGCAGCATCTTTGGAGCGCTGTGTATATTACTCCTGCCCGTTGAAATCAGTGGGCAGCACAGCTATACCGCCAGCAAAGCGCTTTGCGGGTGGTTTTAACCCTTTCTCAGCCTCTAGTGGGGGTTAAAATCACCCCGCTAGTGGCCGAATAGCACTGCAAAATTCACAGTAAAGCACCGCTAAAATGAAAATATTTTACCACCAACGCACCCACCGCTCCAGTGTGAAAGGGGCCTTAGGGCAGGAGGTGTATTAGTAGTACAGAACTGCTTGAGATTTCACTGCTGCAGAAGCTTAGTGCACAGGAAGGTCAGAGCTCAGTGGGTTTTCTGGTAGACACTTCTGAGTGGATCTGCAGCTTGTGCTTCAATGTGTTTTAAAGGCTGCAGTGGTGTCTACCTTATTTAAACCAATAAATAAATGCTCACATTTACACCCATTGAAAAGTCAGAATTAAGCAACTTTCGTTTTACATTGCCCTAAATGGCTGGTGTGAATGTAGCCTTACAACCACATATTGGTTGAACTAGATGGCTTGTGTCTTTCTTTTCTCCAACATAACTGCTTTTTGATATTTTGCTGATTATATGTTTAATTCTAGCTTTTATGACAGGCCATGCTACAAAAGGAAATTACAGTACTATCCTAGGTTTCGTTTGAGGACATTTGAACTGTTGTAATGGTTTGTGGTATTGTTATTCTGCAATTTCCATCAAATGGTTCAGTCCATCTAAATATGGTATTAGTAGAGTCTGATAGTTGTTGACTTATTATCAGACTTATTTGGAATTCCTGTAGAGAGATTTATATGCTGATATTGGTGGTTTTGTCAGGTGTGAAATTGGAAAATGGATTCCTGTAGTACAATATCTGTGACTTATGCAGACCCTTCCCTCAGCCCCACTTCTAGTCTTATACTCATTTGCCCCTGATCCAGTGAGATGTTGACATCAGACAGGCGCCTGCCAAACTCCTCTGAGGTAGGCCTGCACATGCACTGTGCTCTCTCCATTTAATCCTATGCTGAGTTTGTATACCTCTGGAGCATACACTCTTCATAGAACTCTAAAGATTTTGACAGGTATCTGTGTGGCCTTGTCAGCAATATCTCACTGGATTGAGAACAAATTAGTTTAAGACTGGCCCCACATCAGTTTAGAAGCTACAATATAAGGGTAATTCCTAAGTCTGGTGTGGCCAGAGGGAAGTGTGTGTTTGGGGCAGTCATTCTCAACCAGGGTTCCGTGGAACCCTGGGGTTCCTCCAGAGGTCCCTTGAGCTGTGGCTGAAGAACCACCTTTTTGATGTTGCCTACAGAGTTTAAGTTTCAACATCACTTAGCAAAGCCAGCAGCATGACACAAAATATATTTTAGCTTTCTTTAAGGGTGGCATTCTGAGCACCATTTTAAGGGGAACATTCTTCCTATTGACCACCAGTATAAAGGACATTGTTCTATTGACCCCTGATGAATTGGTTTTAGTAAGGGTTCCTTGAGACTTGAAAATTATTTTTAGGGTTCCTCTAGGATTTAAAGGTTGAGAAAGCCTGATTTGGGGGGGGGGGGGTCGCTTTCTTTGTTAAAGCAAAGTTCCGCCTGAGGGAAAAGGAAAAAAAAAAAGCAGCAGCTAAAATATTCTGAAGCTGCTGACTTTTATTATAAGGGCACTTACCTGTCCAGGGAGCCGGACGCAGGAAACCAGCATTTTTACTAAGGGAAACAGGAAGTGAAGCCTTGCGGGTTCACAGCATGTTTCCTACTGCGCATGCGCAAGTAACGCTGCACTTTCTGTATAGTACCTGCTTTTTGTGGGACCTGTGTGTCTCCCGAAAGGCAACTGGGAGGGGGGCCGGATATTGCCTAGATCGCCGAAAAGATTGCGTCAATCTTTCCCCAGAAGTGGGAGCGGATACCTGTTTTTCACAGGTATCTGCTCTCCCCTGAAAAGTGCCAAATGTGGCACAAGAGGGGGGGGGGGGAAATCAGATTGGCGGAAGTTCCATTTTCTGGGTGCAAAGTCACTTTAAACTGGGCTATACACTGATTAGAATTTGATCAGTGTGTGGCTATTCCTCCTGCACAGACGTAGCTTGTTTGATTGACTTCTGTTAAAGGAACATGTTGGAAAAAGTTCCCTATTCAGTGACTGCATGTAACATTACCCAATTGGATTTAGCTAGGGCAATTTGTCCCACCATGCCTAGGAGCAGACCTGCCTTTGCTGAAATCCCCTTTAGACGCAGGCCTAGGATTGTGAGATTTCAGAGAGGCAGTAGGCTGTCCTGGTTTCACTGTGATATTTAATATTTTTTTGTAAGCCTGCATGCTTGGGGTTTTATGGAATTGTTAGAACACTGCATATGATTTATGTCTTTTTTTTTTATTTCATTGAGAGCTTTGCGATCTGTGGTGATGACAGGCCAAACATAAATGTAGTGTTTGTCCAGAACTGGTACAAAACCCAAATCTTCATCTAGATGTTGACAGAAGACATTGGTGCTGACCCTGTCCAGAGCTGACACAAAACCTAGTCTTTGGGCTAGTGGACGGAGGAAACAATATTTCTGACCCTGTCCAGAACTCATTCATTGCCCGATCTTCGGACTAGTTGGCCTGGAGAAGATAAAATGTAAAATGTTGAATCACAGTTGTTTATGTGTTGAAGATTGGTATTTTATTTATCAAGTGAAAAATGTGGTACAACATCCCAGTGTAGAGGCACTTAAAATGTGTGTGTAGTTCATCATGTTCAAGAAATTCCCCAAACCTCCCCCATCAGCTTTGAATAAAGAACACTTTATCTCATGCCCGTGTGCGCCTATTTCATCTCTTGGCTCCCTTCCTTTCCTTTTTTCTATTATTTTCCTAAAAAGAAAGGGATGTAGGAGAAAAGCACATGTTTGGAGCAGGTCCAGACAACGTGAAGGATGCTTCTTTATGTGAGAAATAAACAGAGCCTTTTTTTTTTTTTACCTTTAAATCAACTTTTTAATGTGGCGTTTGATGTCTGTATAAACTCTGTTGCACAGTGGCTCATTCAGTATCCATATGTCATCACCTTCTTTACTACAGTCACTAAACGTGCCTGCCAAACCTAACTGGGGAGTGTATAAATCAGTGTCCTCCTGACCTGCAGCTTCTCTCTCCAAGTCTGTGCTGCCCAAGTTTAGTTTACAAGGAACTTCATAAACATTTTATTTTTTTGTGAAAAAGATGTATGAAATTAAATATGGAGGCAGACCTCCCCCTGTTTATATTTGTCCTTGGTACTATGAACCACTCACCTGGAACAAGCATGCAGCTAGTGATTATAGAAAAAGTCAGAACTGTTGATTCTGCTAACTTATTCAGATGTAATGACTGATGTCTTTCTGTCAGCATGGCAGCCAGACAACTAGCATTTTCTAAAGATTTAGGCAATGACCGCCTCCTACATATTTTCTTTGTACGTTTCCTTAAACATAATTTGTATTTGTACACTGGTGAGAGGGCTGAATGGTTCATCTTCTGAGTGTTCAATTAATCAGATTATTTAAACCTATTTTAAGACAGACATGCGTAGATTGAAATTTGGTTGGTTCAGCAGAGACCAGCTGAATTATAATCTGTATGGATATATGTGTGGACAGGCTGATTGTACCCAAGTAGATATACTTAGGTACAATCGATCGATCAGCATATCGGATTTTTATACATACAGTTACTGTACTGCCAGTGGCTATAGCCGCTAACAGTAACCATTGCATTCTGCCAGCCATGAATGTTCCAGCGATCTCCCCCGCTGAGCTGTTGTGTTCTGACAGGGGACCCCCGCCCCGCCAGAACACTCTCATCAGCGCTCTCTGCTATTGGCTGGGAATCGGTTTTCCAGCGTGCACGTTCGGCCGGCTTTTGTTGGACAAACCAACATACACAAGGGCAGAATGTCAGTTGTTTTTTTGAACCGGTAAATATCTCCCGACACTCTACCCATGTGTGCGGGGCTTAAATCCTCCAAAAGCAGCACAAATCAAACACTATAAACATTTCCTGCAGCGCTCACACACAAATCATTTGTGCAAAAATGAACATAAAGTAAAAAATTACATTTATAACAATAAAATAAGACACTCAGGCTGAGTTCACATATGTGCGAATTGGATGCGGGCATTCAATTCGCATGACAAGCGAGTGTGTCCGGCTCACAATGGAGCTGGTTCACACAGATCCTGGGCAGCTATGGTCCACATTCCAAAAGGGTCCTGTGTGCCTCTGGGCCCTGTTCAGGTGCAAATTCAGGCAAAAAATTGGACCTGATTCGCACTTGAACCGATGAACAGGGATGCATCGGACCCCATGTTGGGAACTGTGGCCACAGCATATGTGAACCCGGCCTCACTCTGTATTGCCAGGTGCATGTTGCTTCTCAGCTGTATTGCTTCAATGTTGCTAATGCAGTTCAAGCATGTGTGTGTGCACAGTGACAGGTACAATAGGAGCAGAGCAAGAAAGAGGAGTGCTAATCAATTGAACACAAGCAGACTGGACCCTGGAAACCAGCATGCATGCAATAGTAAATAAACTCAGATGGCAGTGCAGATAAACCCTTTTGATAAGGACATGAATAAACAAAGAGGTAAATGTAAAAAGGACACACAAACCAAACTAAAATAAAAATGTAATAAAACACAGACAGCTGTTTTTAAAAATTATTAATGTCTCCCAAAATAAATCCAGCATCCATCATGCTGTCCAGAGAGGTAATACATATCGATCATGAAGATTCACTAAATGAAAAATTCCCAGCTGCAATAATACTTCTGGGAACCCCGTGTGACATTTTTGGCCAAATTTGGTCAATTTTGTCACCTTGGAACTCATGGTGGCATCGCCACAGCTGGCAATCTGTCATTTAACGAGCAACAATGGTAACAAGCTTATACAGCATTGACGCCTTAAACAAAAGATATTTCATGGCAATAATCTCAATATCTCAAGGTCTGTTTACATATATTTTAGTTCATTATCTTATAGGGGTTAATTTACTAAAGCTGCAGAGTGCAAAATCTGGTGCAGCTATGCATGGTAGCCAGCTTGCTCTTGGTAACTTCAGCTTGTTCAATTAATCTTTGACAAAAAAAAAAAAAAAAAAAACTAGAAGCTGAATGGTTTCTATGCCAATTTTTCATTCTTCCATAGACTACTTCAGCCCACCGCCAAAGATTTTTCTTGCAGTATGTGCATAGACCTCTTCCCTAAACATCCTTTCATTAGTCAAAAGTGGTTCCAAATCATTTCCTTATACTGTAACTGTGAATATACAGTATCTCTTACACTTAAAGTTCAACTAAAGGCAAAACATTTTTTTTTTTTAGTTATGGATAGAATGTAGATGAATTGGAACACCTGCCAATTTGTATTGCTGTCTGTGCCCTCTTTAGGGAGATTCACCCTCTCTACTTGTCCTTTACAAGTATAATCAAAAGCCCAGGTTAACCACTTGCCCACTGGGCACTTATACCCCCCTCATGTAACAATGTACCCATATTACATGTTTGTCCCTTTTTTCACACAAATGGAGATTTCTTTTGGCGGTGTTCAATCACTACTGGGTAGTTTATTTTTTGCACAATAAGTAAAAAAAAGACCAAAAATGTTGTACGTTTTTTTTTTTTTTCTCCGTTATAACAATTTGCAAATTAGTTGTTTTTCTTCATAAATTTTGGCCAAAAGTTATACTGCAACATATCTTTGGTAAAAATAACCAAAATCCTCTCCTACTCAGCCCTCCGGGAGAAGTACCGCTTGCCGGGTTGGATGCTGTTCCGCTACCTCCAGTTACGCCATGCCATCGGGGCACAGTTCCCCTCCCCGATTAGACTGCAGATGGACCCTATTGAGGGGATACTAGTGCAGGAGAGGGTGGATAGGCCCCTGTCGGATCTGTACCTTGGCCTGTTACGGATGGACTCTGCTAAGATGCATAAATTGTGGGACCTGTGGAAGGCAGACTTACCTGGCCTGGATAGGTCTGACTGGGAGGACTGTCTGGCGGATAGCGCCGCTATCCTGATATCCTCCAGGGAAAAGCTGATTCAGGTTAAATTCCTGCACAGGGTCTACTACACTCCCCAAAGGCTTCATAAACTGTATCCCCAGCGATCGCGGGACTGCCCCAGATGCAAACAGGCTGTGGGCACGTATTTCCATATGTTCTGGAGTTGTCCCAAAGTTGCTGAATACTGGGCCCAGGTAGTTGACACTATTAATGGTCGCCTCCAGCTGGAACTCCCCCTGTCGCCGGAGTTGGCTTTGCTGGGGATTCAGGACGATGATCAGAGGCCCAGATATACCAAACTGCTGTTGACTTACCTCCTGTTCTATGCCAAAAGGGAAATTATACTGAGGTGGCACACCTCTTCTCCCCCTACGGTTGGTATGTGGGAAAAGTCCATCAATGCGGTGCTCCCGTTATATAAACTCACTTACATGAACAGACACTGTCCCCAAAAATTCTCCAAGGTATGGATGGCATGGACGGGCTGAGGGTGGGGCTGTTGGGTGGGAGAGTGGGGGTCCCACGTCCTTCTAATCACCTTTTTTTTTTCTTTTTTTTTTTCCCTTCTCTTTGTCTTATTCCCTGTAACTTTCCCGTTTTCCCTTTTTTTGGATATGTATTTTCATTTTATGTCTGCTTCCGGTACATGTACTATATTTTGTTTTTCTTTGCTTGGATTTGGTCCATGTTGGACTTATTTGATGTAACGTGTCTTCATTGTTTGCAATAAAGGAACATTCTGGTTTGTTTAAAAAAAAAAAAAAATAATAAAATAACCAAAATCAGTGTATATTTGGTCTTTGTGAAGGTTATAGAGTCTACAAGCTATAGTGCCAATCATTGAAAATTGATCACACCTGATGTACTGACGGCCTATGGCCCCTTTCACGCGGACAATCCGTTCAGGTCCCCCTGTCAGTTTTTCCCCACTGAGCAAGCAGATATCCACGGGGCGGATCAGCACTGATCCGCCCCGTGTGAAAGGACCCTAACTCATTTCTTGAGACACTAAAGCCTCGTATACACGATCAGATTTTCTGCAGACAAAACCTCAGACTTTTGTCCAAAGGCGTTTGCCTGGATTTTGTCTTGCACAAACAGCAAGGAATTTTTGGCCAATAAACACAAACACAATGATGTATTATGTGGTTTTTCAGATCTTTAGCGCCACCTTTTGGGCTCCTTCTGCTAATTTCGTGTTAGTAGAAGTTTGGTGAGTGTTGATTTACACTTTTCATTTAGCGCTTTTCATTTCGTGCTTTTCCGTTCATTTAAGGGAGTTAACGTGTTATTTATTTTTGGCCTTGGAGTTATTGTGTTGACCCAAGTCCAGTCACATTAGGAGGAGGAGTTCTTGGACCAAAAATTGGTCGCTTTATTAATCGTAACTATGTCATATGCCTTTGCTGTAGAAGCTCCAGGAGAATAATCCAGATGATTTTACTTCAAATGACAGTTTGTAAGTAGGCAGTTACATTTAAAAAAAGTACAATGTATAATTGACAAGGGACACCAACATAGTTGTATCTTTGATCTTAAAAAAACTATGGGGTAATGGTGTTGTGGTAACTTGCCCAAAAAAAAAACAAAAAAAAACATAATAATATTATTCCTGATATCACTAGGAAAAAAAGCTTTTGAAAATTTGTTTACAATAACTCCATCAGTATCACCAGCAAAGCAGCTTCATTATTATCACATTAAAGAAGAAGAGAATGTGCACTACATTTCGAGATTTCATAATTTCCTACGTCACGAATATTAATTCTCCATTACGGACACTAGTTTACAAGACCAACCGCTTCTGGCTCGTCTTTGCTTCCAAGCATGCGTGTTTGTATTTTGGCCTTTTGTCCGACGAACTTGTGTACATACGCTCGGAAAATCCGACAACAGACATTTGTCAGCATAAAATGTTAAAACCTGCCATCCAACATTTATCCGTGGAAAATCCGACAACATTTGCCTGATGGAGCATGCAAACGGTCAGATTTTCCTCCAAAAGCCTGTCATCACACATTTCCTGTTGGAAAATCCAATCGTGTGTATACGTGACTTTAAAAGCCAGGAAAGTACAAATACACCCCCCCCCCCCCCCCCAAATTACAACATTTTGACATGCCAAGATATTTAGTAAGAGGCATGGTGAGTTTTTTTAAATTATATTTTTTGCCACAATCTCCCCCCCCCCCCCCCCCCCACAAAATTGACATATTAGTAGGTTATTCCACATAGCATATGCATGCTTACAGGTACATGGGCGCTGATGAGGATCCACTAATAGGGTGGCACTGATGTGCGCTATTGGGCACTGATGAGCACTTTAGTGGCACTTACTGATAGCACTGTAGGGCACTGATGAGCACTGTAGGGGCACTAATGTGAGCACTGTGGTGGCACTGATGAGCAGTGTAGTGGCACCGTAGGGCAGTGATTAGCATTTTAGTGGCACCATAGGGCACTGATGAGCACTGTGATAGCACTGTAGGGCACACCAAATCCAGCTGTCTTACACTGCTGCACTGTATATCCTCCACTCCTCACTCTGTATTGGTGTAAGGAGAGAACTGAATCGGACATGACGACAGTTTGTTGACAAAGTGATCACTCAATGATTGGATGGAGCAACCATGTGGTAAAGGACTACTGTGTTTGGCCCTTTACCCCAATCCATGATGTGCTGGATCCCGGGATCCAGTGATCATGGACACTTCTGGATGCACACCCCGGGGGAGGGGGGGCACGTAAGAAGCAGGTGCACAAGAGGACGTCAATGGACACCCTCTCAGAACTAGCTGGACAATGGCGCACAAATGGCAAACAAAAAGAAAAAAAAACTGACAGGAGTTTTAACCCTTTAGTTATTTTATAGTTGACAATGAATGGTGAATTAATATTGTTCAGGTCCAAAATATTTCTGTCAGCAGGAGGCAGAGAAACAGCAACATACTAAACTTGCCAGTAAAAAGCTGTGCAGAGGCGGAGTTAGCACAAGTCTGACCAATGGAGTACAGGCAGGCAGTTCTCCCATGCAGAAAGGATACAGTTTCATACAAGTACATGGTACAACATACACATATCAGGGATATAAAATGTTGGAGTAACATACACACTTTAACATTTATAGGTAATAATATTAGGGATCATTAATCTGGGGCAGGGGTGCCCAACCAGTGGCCCGCGGAGCCCTCTGATGTGGCCCGCGACCTCCTGCTCTGGGATGGTGGGTGGGCAAGTCCAGATTGCAGGTTGTCTACCCACCATGCCAGAGCACCAGTGTTGTGAATGAAGCCAGCGGTAGAGGGAGCAAGCAGCTGCGGAGTAGAGCTGCATAAGCCAATGCTTCCTGTATAGCACCGGCTCCTGTCATAGGCGGAATGATACCAAGTGCATTCTGCCTGGGACAGCAAGTTTTATTACTAAAACCACAGTGTATATATTGACATATCTGTTCTGCAGTGGTTACTGGGATGCTTTTAAACTGATCCACAGGTGTAGCGCAGTGTACCTGCGGCTTACCTGCACTGAGCCATAGACTTCTGGTTTTACCTGTGGGTTTGGTGCACTTTCAGAAAGTGCACCACACCTGCAGGATATGATAGAATTCTATGGAAAAGTACAGCTAACCTGCAGGAAAGCCACAGGTGTGGGTAGACCGGAGACCATCAGTGTAAAAGTAGCCTTGGGCCCCTTTAACATGATCTCTCTGACCCAATCAGGCCCTCCATTCACCTCTATGGAGCGGCAGATGTAAATAGACTTGTGTCCATTTACACCTACCTCCTTCCAATCCGATCTGCCAAAAAAAATGGAAAGTGAATCCGTCCCCTTCCATTTGATCAGATGAGAGGGCCCATAGAGTAGAGTGGGCTGTGTCGCCTTTGCATACACAGAGTGGACGCAGAGCTGCCATCTGCTCATTGTGGCCCATGACTGGTTACTAAGTCACTTAAGTGGCCCTTGCTCTTCAAAAGCTTGGGCACCCCTGATCTAGGGAATATCCAATTACCTACTGGGAAATCAGAAAGGATTTTTTTGTTCATCCCAAAACGCGGATTGTGTATATGGAGGTTTTCAATGTGTTTGTTTCTGTTGGCTACATAAACTTGTATCTTTTTTCAACCTATTTCTTAATCTAGCATGCACCAAGAATTAAAAAAAAAGAAAGTATCAGGCAAGTACATCTTTTGACAGCGATTCATAGGATACAGATGCACATTGCATTATAAAAAAAAGCATTCACCCTATTTGAAACTTCCCTGATTAACCTAAAGCTAGTCATGCACTGTCAATTATTTTTTTTTTCATTCAATTAGTGGACTGAACTAACAAAAAAATAAATAACAGTCTCCTACATCCACACAAATTAGGTGAATGGAGAAATATCCCCCCCCCCCCCCCCCCACTGGGATATTGCATTCTGACAGCGGCACCCTGCCACTGTCAGAATAAACTGATCAGCGGCTGCAGACACTGATCAATAGCAATTTTCCAGCTTGTCTCTCTTTCAAGCAAGGGAGCCCACACACTAATTTAAATTATGATTGTTGTATGGCCAGTTTAAAGAGACTAGCTCAAAATGTGTTTAAATAGGTCTACATCTTCCCTGGTTAGTTAGGCCTCGTTCACATGGACATACTTAGGCATTCATCCTTGCTAAGACCTGTCTTTGCATGCACCGGATCCACAAGTTTTCTCTGCATATGCATATAGACATTCCCATTCATGTCTATTGGGATGCTGCTGCTTCATGCACACAACCACTGGTCCCAGTTTGAGAACCATGCAGGTGAAGTTGTGTGTCCCTGAATACACACTGTCATTTGACTAAGTTTACTGAACATTATTGAACTTTCATTGAGCTACAATTTTCTGTGATAATGTGTCCTATTCTACAAATGTGAAATTTCGATCTGCCTTCATGAAGATCATGCTGCCAACAAATGTAACCTTTACCCAAAGGTGAAAATAGACAGCAGCATGTACAGTAATATCACAAAAGTGAGTACACCCCTCACATTTTCGTAAATATTGTATTACATCTGTTCATGTGACAACACTGAAGAAATTACACCTTGCTACAATATAAAGTAGTGAGTGTACAGCTTGTATAACAGTGTAAATGTACTGTCCCCTCAAAATAACTCAACACACAGCCATTAATGTTTAAACCGCTGGCAACAAAAGCGAGTACACCCCTAAATGAAAATATCCAAATTGGGTACAATTAGCCCTTTTCCCTTCTCAGTGTCATGTGATTCGTTAGTGTTACAAGGTCTCAGGTGTGAATGGGGAGCAGGTGTGTTAAATCACATACTGTTCACTGAAAGTTCAACATGGCACCTCATGGAAAATAACTCTGATACCGCGTTCACACGATCGGATTATCCGGCGAACTTGGTCTGGCGGACCAGAGTCTGCCGGGCAATCTGCCCGTGTGTGGGCTCCGGCGGACTTTTTTTTCCCAAAAGTCCGGCGGACTTAGAAAGAAGTCTTGACTCAAAATTGTCCACCAGACTCGGCAGTCCGACGGACAATCCACCTGTCTGTGTGCTTGTCCACCGGACTTTTGAAATGAACAGACTTGCCCACACACGGAGTAAAGTCTGTTCATTTTGAACGTGACTCCAGGTAGACGGGACTAGCGAAGGAAGTCATTGTCGCCGCCTCCATCTGCAAGATTGAGTCCTCACGAGCCCCGTCACCTGGATTTAAAGGGGAATGCCTACGCCAAAAAATGGCGTGGGGGTTCCCCCAAAGTCCATACCAGACCCTTATACAAGCACACAGCCCGGCCGGTCAGGAAAGGGGCTGGAGTCGAGCGAGCGCCCCCCCCCCTCCTGAGCCGTACCAGGCCGCATGCCCTCAACATGGTGGGGGTGCTTTGGGAAAGGGGGACCCCTGCGGCCCAACCCACCCCAAAGCACCTTGTCCCCATGTTGATGAGGACAAGGTCCTCTTTCCGACAACCCTGGCTTTTGATTGCCGGGGCCTGCGGGCGGGGGTCTTATCGGAATCCTGGATCCCAATTTAATAAGGGGCCCCCAGATTCCGGCTCCCCACCCTATGTGAATGAGTATGGGGTATGATGTACCCCTACCTATTCACCTGGGGAAAAAAGTGTTGTTAAAAAACACAACACAGGTTTTTAAAGTACTTTATTAGACAGCTCTGGGGGTGTTCTTCCATCTTCGGGGGTCTTCTCGCCAGGCTCCTCCGCTATCTTCTGCTCTTTTCCCGCTCTTTTGCTAGCGGAGGAGCCCGGCTTTCTTCGTCGTCGCCGCCGTCCGGGGGTCTTCTTCCGACTTCGGGGGTCATGTCCCGCTCTTCGGCTCTTCTTGCCAGCCCTCCGCTATCTTCTTACAGCTCTTTTACTAGTGTTGGCCCAGTCTTGTCGCCGCCTTCTTCTTCCTTCCGATGTTGACATGACACTCTCTCTGGCCGCAATGCCAGGGAGCCGTTGTGCGGCGACTTATATAGGAATAAGGGGCCGGGTCACCGGGTGATGTCACATGGTGACCCCACCCCTTATAATTCTCCGGGACTATGACATTATAAGGGGCGTGGTCACCATGTTTCATCACCTGGTGACCCTGCCCCTTATGCCTATATAAGTCGCCACACAACGAGTCCCTGGCATTGCCGCTGGAGAGAGTGCCGTGTCAACATTGGAAGGAAGAAGAAGAAGGCGGCGACAGCACCGAGACTGGGCCAATGCTAGTAAAAGAGCTGTAAGAAGATAGTGGAGGCCCGGCAAGAAGAACCGAAGAGCTGGACAAGACCCTCGAAGTCGGAAAAAGTCCCCTGGACGGCGGCGATGACGAAGAAGAAAGCCGGGCTCCTCCGCTAGCAAAAAAAGCAGAAGATAGTGGAGGAGCCCAGCGAGAAGACCCCCGAAGACAGAAGAAGACCCCCACAGCTATCTAATAAAGTACTTTAAAAACCTGTGTTGTGTTTTTTTATTAACACTTTTTTCCCCAGGTGAATGGGTAGGGGTACATTGTACTCCATACTCATTCACATAGGGTGGGGGGCCGGAATCTGGGGGCTCCGATAAGCCCCCCGCCCACAGACCCCGACAACTAACAGCCAGGGTTGTCGGGAAGAGGCCCTTGACCTCATCAACATGGGGACAAGGTGCTTTGGGGTGGGGGAGCCGCAGGACCTCACCCCCTTTCCTGACTGGCCGGGCTGCGTGCTCGGATAAGGGTCTTGTATGGACTTTGGGGGGACTCCCACACAGTTTTTTTCGGCGTAGGTGTTCCCCTTTAAATCCACCAGGTGACAGGGCTCGCTAGATGTCAATCTCGCCGATGGAGGGGGTGACATTGACTTCCTTCACTAGTCCCGTCTGCCTGGAGTCACGTTCAAAATTAAAGGACTTTACTCCGTTTGTGGGCAAGTCCATTCATTTCAAAAGTCTAGCGGACCCCTGCCATAGTCCGGAGGATTTTCCGCCGGAAAAGTCCGGGCATGTGTGGGCAAGTCTGCTCGTTCGGAAAGTCAGACGGACCTCTGCTGCAAAGTGCGGCAGATTGTCTGATCAAGTGTAGGCGGCATTAGAGGATCTAAAAAAAAGAAAACAAAAATGTTGCTCTACATAAAGATGGCCTAGGATATAAGAAGATTGTCAAGACCCTGCAACTGAGCTGCGGCATGGTGGCCAAGACCACACAGCAGTTTATCAGGAGAAGATCCACTCAGAACAGGCCTCGCCATGGTTCACCAAAGTGCATGTGCTCAGCCTCATATCTAGAGGTTGTCTTTGGGAAATAGATGTATGAGTATAGCCAGCATTGCTGCAGAGGTTAAAGGGGTGGGGGGGTCAGCCTGTCAGTGCTCAGACCATACGCACCACACTGCATCAAATTGGTCTGCATGGCTGTCGTGCCAGAAGGAAGACTCTTCTAAAGATGCACAAAAAAGCCTGCAAACAGTTTGCTGAAGACAAGCAAACTAAGGATATGGATTACTGGAACCATGTCCTGTGGTCTGATGAGACGAAGATAAACCTATTTGGTTCAGATGGGGTCAAGCGTGTGTGGGGGCAAGCAGGTGAGGAGTACAAAGACAAGTGTGTCTTGCCTACAGTCAAGCATGGTGATGGGAGTGTTGTGGTCTGGGGCTGCATGAGTGCTGCCGCCACAGGGGAGTTGCAGTTTATTGAGGGAACCATGAATGCCAACATGTTCTGTGGCATACTGAAGCAGAGCCGGATCCCTTCCCTTTGGAGACTGGGCAACAGGTCAGTATTTCAACATGATAACGACCCCAAACATCTCCAAGGTGACCACTGCCTTGATAAATAAGCTGAGGGTAAAGGTGATATACTGTCCAAGTATGTCTCTAGACCTAAACCCTATATTACATCTGTGGGGCATGCAAACAGAAGGTGGTCAGAATGCAAGGTCTCTAACATCCACCAGCTCCATGATGTCGTCATGGAGGAGTGTAAGAGGATTGCAGTGGCAAACTAAAGCTCTGGTGAGTTCTATGTCCAAGAGGGTTAAGGCAGTGCTGGAAAATAATGGTGTCCACACAAAATCTTGCGGTGCATACTAGCTCATTATGCCTTTTCCTTTGCAGGTGAGGGAAAAAAAAGTCTACGAGTATACAACCGCTTTAAGTAAAACATGATTTTAACTCTTGGTGGAGAAGCCCTTGTTGGCAAGCACAGAGGTAAGACGTTTCTTGTAGTTGGTGACCAGGTTGGCACACATTTCAGGAGGGATTTTGGCCCACTCTTTTTTACAGTTTTTCTCTAAATCTAAATGTTTCTTGGTTGTTGCCTGGCAACTCAATGTTTCAGCTCACTCCATACATATTCTATATGATTAAGGTCTGGAGACTGGCTTGGCCACTCCATGACCTTAATTTACTCCTTCTTGAGCCACTCCTTTGTTGCTTTGGCACTATATTTTGGGTCATTGTCATGCTGGAAGACCCATCCACGACCCATCTTCAGTGTTCTAGCTGAGGGAAGAAGGAAGAAACATCCTCAAAGCATAATGTTTCCACCTCCGTGCTGAACTGTAGGGATGGTGTTCTTAGGCTCATAGTCAGCATTTTTCTTGCTCCAAACATGGCAAATCGAGTTAATGCCAAAAACCTCTATTTTGGTCTCATCTGACCACAGCACTTTCTCCCAATCCTTCTCTGAATCATTTAGATGTTCATTGGCATGACTGTACACGTCAGTGAAGGAGAGGGACTAGCTGTGTTTGGAGGAAGAAAAATGCTGACTATAACCTTAAGAACACATCCCTATAGTCAAGCACGGATGTGGAAACATTATGCTTTGTTGTTTCTCTGCTAAAGGTACAAACTGACTTTTCCCCATTGAGGGGTCAATGGACGGGGCCATGTATTGTGAAATCTTGGATGAGAACTTCTTACCTCAGCCAGAACACAGAAGATGGGTAGTGAATGGGTCTTCCAGCATTACAATGACCCAAAACATACTGCCAAGACAACAAAGGAGTGGCTCAAGAAGAAGCACATGAAAGTCATGGAGTGACCTAACCAGTCCCCAGACCTTAATTCTATAGAAAATTTACGGAGTGAGATGAAACTTCGAGTTGCCAAGCGAATGCCAAAAAACCTTAAGGATTTAGAGAAGATCTGTAAAGAAGAGTGGACCAAAATCTCTCCTTAGATGCGTGCAAACCTAGTCACCAACTACAAGAAATGTCTTACCTCTTTTCTTGCCAGCAAAGGTTTCTCCACCAAGTACTAAGTCATGTTTTGATTGGGGATCAAATACTTATTTCACTCGCTGAACTGCAGCTTTTACCAGGTCCTTTAACCTGTAGGGTCCCTACACAGTTACAACACATACAACATTGACATACACATATTATGGCCAATTTTTTTGGACAGGGTCTAATTAACTTACCAGCATGTCTTTGGAGTGTTTTGTGTGTTGATATTCTGCCTCTATCATTTAAAATACACCTATGATATAATTATAGAACCTCCATTTCTTTGTAAGTGGGCAAACTTAACTTATAACACCTGCAGGAGATCAAATACTTATTTCCCCCACTGTATACATTCAAAAAAGGGGTCATTTTGGGGATATCTGTACTGTCCTGACATTTTGGGGCCTCAAGAAATGAGATAGGCCGTCAGTATATCAGAATTGATCGATTTTCTGATTCTGTATATACCATAGTTTGTGGACTCTATACATTTCTTACAGAGTAAATATATACTGATTTGGGTTATTTTCAGCAAAAAAAAGTAGCAGAATACATTTTGGCCTAAATTTATGAAGAAACATTATTTATTTGTAAAATTTTCTATCTTTTTTGTTTAACAAAAGAATTAAAAACCAGTGGTGATTAAATAGCAGCAATAGAAAGCTCTATTAGTAAGAACAAAAAGATAAAAACTTTGTTTGGATACAGTGTTGCATGACCGCACAATTGTCATTCAAAGTGTAACAGTGCTGAAAGCTAAAATTGGCCTGGGCAGAAAGAGGGTTAAAGTGCTTGGTTTTGAAGTGGTTAAGGTATAAAATGTTCCAGTATAGCCCCCCTCACCTTCTTTTTATGTACCTGTGTTCTCACTTGATCCAGCACTGTACCTATCTGTAGCAGCTCTTCCCGCTCTGACAGGCTTTGCTGAGGCAATGGGGACCATTAGCCTTTTATAGAGAATTTTAAAGAGAATAAGTTGGTTACTAGTCAGGAAAATATACAACGCCCTAACTTGCTTTAAGATGGCCCAATTCTTTGTAAGATATGCCTCACATTGTAAAACTGATTAGAGAAACTAGTGATACAAGCAAAATCAGATCTGATACTATCTCTTACCTTATTATGAGCCAGAATTTCCTTATCTAAGGTTCCTACATTTACAGTCTCTTTATTAAAAACCTTCTGATCAAAACCATGTTTAAGGAATACATGTTTTAATACCTCAACCTGTTGATCATAATTAGTCAAGTTATTAACCAGTTGGGTGCCGAGACAACAAAGGTGTGGCTCAAGAGAAAGCATGTTAAGGTCATGGAGTGGCCTAGCCAGAAAATTTACAGAGTGAGATGAAACTTCGAATTGCCAAGCAAACACCAAAAAACCTTAAAGATTTAGAGAAGATCTGTAGAGAAAAGTGGACCAAAATCCCTCCTGAGATGTGTGCAAATCTGGCAACATCATCGGCGCATGCGTACTGAAGAACAGGACACGATTGTGCCATTTCTAAAGGGCCCCGTGCCGTGGCTGTTGGCGCGCAGGAGTGACGTCACGTGACTCAGGCCGGTCACAGAGCCGGAGTCCACGGCTATAACAAGGGCAGAAAGTTGTTAGTGGAAATGTCTAATTCACACAACTTGTAGTCTTTAGCTCTCAAATACTTGGGTACCTATATCTCAAAGGACCTCACATCCACTTTAAGGCTGGGTTCACACTGCTGCGGTGTACGAGTTCGGATGTGATTCGCACCGCACTGCAGTGCAAATCACATGCGATCTCTGTGAGATGTGATTTCAGCCATACAGGACCCTTTTTTGGTCCGCGGCAGAATCGGATCGCATGGGTGTTCACACCATGTGATCCGATTCCTGTCCGAGTTTGCAGATCGCACTGCGATATGCGAACTGATTTGGAGGTGTCATTAACTTTTCACTGACACTCCCAGCAGTTCGCATAGGGCAGTGTGAACTGCCGCCGGGAGGCATGCGATGCGGAAACCCACAGTAGATTTGCAGCGTTCCCACATCGCAGCAGTGTGAACCCAGCCTAACTGCTAACTTCCCACCTTTAGTGCAAAAGATTAAATCAGGCCTTTCAGAATGGCCTGAAAGGAAAACAATTCCAAATGAGCCTCCAGTGTTGTGCTCACAGCATTTTATTACTGAAGTATGGGTGTACTCTGAAGCCAATCCTTTAGGCCTCCTCAGACTATAGCAGTCTGTCGTGGTGTGTTATGTTGCATTAATCGCTCTGTGTGAATATTGATATAATTTTTATTCAAAAATGATCTGAGGACAATGATTTTCAATTATTTTGTGAAATCAGTTTGTTCTACATTTGCTAGTTTATGAGTAATTTGCAGTTGTATTTGTACATAAGATGTACCAAACCTTATACAAGCTGCTCATTTGATTAATGTAAAAAAAAAAAATCCTGCAATGTTTAAATTGCATAAAAAAAAAAAAAAAAAAAAAAAAAAAACAGTTCCAACTCTGCAATACATGTACAGTGGTGTGAACAAGTGTTTGCCCCCTTCCTCATTTCCTGTTCCTTTGCATGTTTGTCACACTTAAGTGTTTCGGAACATCAAACCAATTTAAACAATAGTCAAGGACAACACAAGTAAACACAAAATGCAATTTGTAAATGAAGGTGTTTATTATTAAAGGTGAAAAAAAATCCAAACCATCATGGCCCTGTGTGAAAAAGTGATTGCCCCCTAAACATAATAACTGGTTGGGCCACCCTTAGCAGCAACAACTGCAACCAAGCGTTTGCGATAACGTGCAATGAGGCTTTTACAGCGTCCTGGAGGAATTTTGGCCCACTCATCTTTGCAGAATTGTCCTAATTCAGTTACATTAGAGGGTTTTCGAGCATGAACGGCCTTTTTAAGGTCATATCACAACATCTCAATAGGATTCAGGTCAGGACTTTGGCTAGGCCACTCCAAAGTCTTCATTTTGTTTTTCTTCAGCCATTCGGTGGTGGACTTGCTGGTGTGTTTAGGATCATTGTCCTGCTGCAGAACCCAAGTTCGTTTCAGCTCGAGTACACGAACAGATGGTCGGACATTCTCCTTCAGGATCTCTTGGTAGACAGCAGAATTCATAGTTCCTTTTATCATGGCAAGTCTTCCAGGTCCTGAAGCAGCAAAACAGCCCCAGACCATCACACTACCACCACCATATTTTACTGTTGGTATAATGTTCTTTTTATGAAATGCAGTGTTCCTTCTACGCCAGATATACTTGGACACACACCTTCCAAAGAGTTCCACTTTTGTCTCATCGGTCCACAGAATGTTGTCCCAAAAGTCTTGGGGATCATCAAGATGTGTTGTGGAGAAATTGAGACGAGCTTTGATGTTCTTTTTGCTCAGCAGTGGTTTTCTCCTTGGAACTCTGCCATGCAGGCCATTTTTG
Source organism: Lithobates pipiens (assembly GCF_037356315.1). NCBI lineage: Eukaryota > Metazoa > Chordata > Amphibia > Anura > Ranidae > Lithobates > Lithobates pipiens. The sequence goes on along the minus strand of NW_027507685.1, from coordinate 160,493,265 downwards.
CCCAGTCTTTTCCTGATGGTGGAGGCATGAACGCTGACCTTAACTGAGGCAAGTGAGGCCTGCAGTTCCTTGGATGTTGTTGTGGGGTCTTTTGTGACCTCTTGGATGAGTCGTCGCTGCGCTCTTGGGGTAATTTTGGGCGGCCGGCCACTCCTGGGAAGGTTCACCACTGTTCTATGTCTTCGCCATTTGTGGATAATGGCTCTCACTGTGGTTCGCTGGATTCCCAAAGCTTTGGAAATGGCTTTATAACCCTTTCCAGACTGATAGATCTCAATTACTTTCTTTCTCAATTGTTCCTGAATTTCTTTGGGTCTCGGCATGATGCATAGCTTTTAAGGATCTTCTGGTGGACCTTACTGTGTCAAGCAGCTCCTATTTAAGTGATGCCTTGATTGTGAACAGGTGTGGCAATAATCAGGCCTGGGTGTGGCTAGAGAAATTGAACTCAGGTGTGGACAACCACAGTTATAGTATGTTTTAACAAGGGGGGCAATCACTTTTTCACACAGGGCCATGATGGTTTGGATTTTTTTTCACCTTTTAATAATAAACACCTTCATTTACAAATTGCATTTTGTGTTTACTTGTGTTGTCCTTGACTATTGTTTAAATTGGTTTGATGTTCCGAAACACTTAAGTGTGACAAACATGCAAAGGAACAGGAAATGAGGAAGGGGGCAAACACTTTTTCACACCACTGTATATTTCACTTTGTTTTTCCCTTTAAAAAAGCTACTGGGAACACAGTGCACCCCATTCACAAAGTGCTGCGCGACTCGCACATGCGCAGTAGGAAACGGGCAGTGAAGCCGCAAGGCTCCACTGCCTGTTTCCCTTAGCCAGAATGGCGTCGCCGGGACCCAAGACCGAGGGACGGGTCAGCCTCGGGCAGCTGACATCGCGGGCGCCCTGGACAGGTAAGTGTGCTTATTAAAAGTCAGCAGCTACAGTGTTTGCAGCTGCTGACTTTAAATTTTTTTTTTAATCCGCCCCTCCTCTTTAATGCATTCTATGCATTAAGGGGAAAAACCTCCTGTAGTGCAGCTGCCCCTTTTACTTACCTGAACCCGATCTTTCCAGCGACGAGAACGAGCGTAGCAGCTCAATACGCTATCTCAGGTCCTTATTGGATAATTTGATAGCAACAGGAGCCTTTGGCTCCCACTGCTGTCAATCAAATCCACTGACACGTGAGCTGGGAGACGATGCTGAGTCCTGCTGTCTGTGTCAATGGACGCAGCAGCAGGATTCGGGAGCTTTCCTGCACGGGTGCCCCATGGAATGCGGCTTTCTGTGTGGGAACTCGATTCTGGAGCGCCACTGGGGGACCCCAGAAGAGGAGGATTGGTGCCGCTCTGAGCAAAACCCTTGCACAGAGGAGGCAAGTATAACTCTAACCTTTACAACCACTTTAAGTGTACTACTAACTTCCTGATTGAGCTGACATAACAGTTCTTATTTCTGGTTTGACTTTCTTGTGACTTTGACTGCCTCCTAGACTACAGAAGGTCACCTATATACCTCACCCTGTTCTACTACATGTGCATATATCAATTTATTTCCAGCCTGCCTACAAACAATGTGTAGGGAAAGGGCCCTTGGAAAATAGTGTTCTGGTGGGGAGGGGGGTGGGGGGATGCCTAGTACAGTAACAACTAACTTGCCAGTAGCTGCCTTTGCAAGAATCTGGTGATAATGTCAGATGAGTTAATATAAGTTTCTTTAGGAGGAAAAATAATTGTGGAGAGGGAAGTTTGGGGGATATATTTGGGTTATGCCTGAATGTTCAGACATACAATATTAGGTATTGCTGAACACCACATTTCTCAACTGTTGCTTGATATGACTGGACCAACATGAACTTAGCTTTTTTTTCTGCTAAGTCAAATAGTTGACTAGCTCATTTTGATTTATAGCATATTAAAGACTTTGGCACTTAAGGGGTCACAGTAAGTTGCCTAAACTGAAATGATTAAACTGCCCTCATTTATTTAGTTGACAGTTACTATAAGGGTTTGTCTAAGGATGATTACCTAATGATATGGTTAATTCTGACACATCAGGATTTCACGTATGGGTGTTTCTATGCCTGTTATGGAATTTCTGCAGTTAAAATGTCATTTTATATTAACAGGCGAGCATCTGACTTGCTGTAACTGGGAGCAGATCCCAAGTGTAAGGCCGATTGCCAAGGTCCCTTCTCTTGTTTATTTTCTGCTGTGATGATTTATGCTGCTGTGATCCTTTGAACTTCCACTGTCTCCAGCAGCCTTTAGCCTATCACTTATTTTTTTTAATTTTTTTCCCTTTACACAGGACATGGTGAGAAGTGGGCTCTGGTCATTCTCAGCATCCCCTGCTTCCCTTCCTTTGTTTAACCTTTGACCTGAAAAAACAAGAGTTAATCACTGAGTTCTAAGGTAGTTAACAGGAAGGGGAAGTTTTTGGTTACAAATTAAATATATGCAAGTCATAAACTATAAATCGCACGGCAGGGAATCTTGCAAAGCTGTACGAGTTGGAAACAGGGCTGTGTGCTTGGGTTTTAGGCTCAAGGACCTTTTAATTCCTCACAGAAGAAGAAAAAAAAACTTGCATAGTTTCATCATGACATATTGGTAGCTCTGTGTCTGGCCTCCATGGTATGTTCATCTAATGTTTGTTTTTACATTGTAGCAGAAACGACAGCATACATTTAACACACCAGTTCAAGGCAGTGAATTTATACTGTGATACTTAAAATGAAAAAAAATAAAAAATACAAGAAAAGATGACCTGTTTTCTTTTTTTTTTTTTTTTTTTTTTATCCAATAAAATTTTATTCAAAAAAAACATAAATCAGTTACTTTAATAGAGATGTCATACATTTCTCCAAGTAGCATAAAGTGTACATAATGAAAGATCCAAGCCAGTACATATTATAGGCAAATCACAACCATTTGTTGTTAATAGGACAAAAAAAAATCTCCAAGCAAAAGGTAGGAAGTGCAGTCAGGGAAGAAGTGTTAGACATTTTGAATCAACCATATCAGGATGGACCCAAGGTAGGTGAATCCCAATAGTAATGTAGCTGAGGCCAACTCGTGGAGCATGTTTCAATGGAAGTTCCTTCCTAGCCAAGCCAATGGGTACTTATGTTCCATAACAAATCTGCTTAAACATGTAAAAGAGTAGGCTTGGATACCTTAATTTGGGCATCCAGAAAATAACCAGTGGGTTGTGGTACATATAAAGGACAGGAGGGGGTGTAGGGGGGGGGGAGAGAGTCGGGTTAGTAGATTGGGGGGGAGGGGGGGTTAATGGGAGTGCAAATAAGGAGGGGGGGAAACTGAAAAGAGGTAAAGGGGACGAATAAAGTCTCTTCGGTCTCCGCTCTGCGATACACGAGATCTGCTTATTATCGCTTCTGAAGGGCTAGGGTGGGGAAAGAGCTCTTTGTGAAATCCATTGGTGGAAGATTGGGAGCCAGATGTGATCTCTCAGACTCATCCCTCGGGAAGGGACGGGAGCACCCCGTCACCTAGAGAACAGGGGTAAATACCGGGTCCGCTCTCCCGACGGACGTTCATACCGCATTACGTGGAGTCGCATATTCGCGCATCAAGTTCCGATACCTGTCAGTGGTAAGGAAGTGTTTCCAGCAGGCCCAAGTCTTGGAAAATTTAACTGTGGAGTCCCGAGCTATAGCAATGAGCTCCTCCATTTCTGCTATTCTACTAACTTGCTTGAGCCATTCTGAGATTGTTGGGGGGTGAGGTGAAGCCCAGTGCCTGGGAATGCACATTTTGGCTGCATTAAGCAGGGGCAGGACCAGGGTCCTTCGGTAGTGAAGGGTTGGCATATCAGAAAGATGAAACAGGCAGTGAGCTGGGGTGAAGTTAATTGAATATGTCGATATTATTTCTGTGAGTTCTCTGACCTGTGCCCAAAATGGTTGTAATACGGGGCAGTCCCATAATATGTGAAGCAGAGTGCCTGGGTGACCTGTTTTTTTATGTTGATTACTGACTTTAATAGTTAGCACAAATTTGTTATAAAAATAGATAATCTTTACTTATTAATGTTTTCTATTGTTCTTTTGAACCATTGACACTAGTCAGTCAGTCACCCTAATGTACCTTCTAGAGCCATCTAGTGCTGTCTAATCTTGCTCCATGACCAATGTGCAGGTAGTTAGCAAGTGTCTGTATATACATTTAAATACCAAGTTGAGCACCCTGGGAGCTCTGAATAATCTTCATCTGAGAATTTACTATATACACTATATTACCAAAATAATTGGGAAGCCTGCCTTTACACACACATGGACTTGAATGGCATCCCAGTTTTTGGTCGCAGGGTTTAATATTGAGCCCACCTTTTGCAGTTACAGCTGTAACTCTTCTGGGAAGGCTGTCCACAAGGTTTAGGAGTGTGTCTTTGAGAATGTTTGACCATTCTTCCAGAAGCACATTTGTGAAGGTCAGGCCCTGATTTGGATGAGAAGGCCTGGCTCGCAGTCACTCTAATTCAGCCCGAAGGTGTTCTATTGGGTGGAGGTCAGAAGTCTGCAGACCAGTCAAGTTCTTCCACCCCAGACTCGCTCATCCATGTCTTTATTGGCCTTGCTTTGTGCACTGGTGCACAATCATGTTGGAACAGGAAGGGGCCATCCCTAAACTGTTCCCATAAAGTTGGGAGTATGAAATTGTCCAAAGTGTCTTGGCATGCTGACGCCTTAAGAGTTCCCTTCACTGAAACTCAGGGGCTAAGCCCAACCCCTGAAAAACAATCCCACACTATAACCCCCCCCCTTCAAATTATTTGGACCAGTGCACAAAGCTTGTTCTATAAAAACATGGATGAGTGAGTTTGGAGTGGAGGAACTTGACTGGCCTTCAGAGTCCTGACCTCAACCCGATAGAACACCTTTGGGATGATATAGATCGGAGACTGCGAGCCAGGCCTTCTCATCCAACATCAGTGCCTGACCTCACAAATGTGCTTCTGGAAGAATGGTCAAACATTCCCATAGACACAGTCCTAAACCTTGTGGACAGCCTTCCCAGAACCGTTGAAGCTGTTATAGCTGCAAGGGTGGGACAACTCAATTTTGAATCCTACAGACTAAGAATGGGATGCTCTTAAAGTTCATGTGCGTGTAAAGTAAGGCGTCACAATACTCTTGGTAATATAGTGTGTATACATAGAGTGCTACATAGTCAGCTGAATCATATATCATATGATTCAACTAACTCCTCCCTATATTCATATACAAAATGGCAAATAAAACTAAAATATATGTTACTTACCTGATTGTCCATCCCTATTCATATTATGCGTTCCTCTCTTGCCTACCAAGCACTATAAAAAAGCTTTCTGCAACACCTTCTAAAGCTGCTAAGTGCTTGATAGCTTTTTGGAAACAACCTAAGGTTTCAACTGGAACATACTACATCAAAAGAGTGACAGACATTATGGAGACAGAAAAGTAGGTAGCTACGTGCAAATGATTGATTTTACAGCACATGGCTTTACTGTAGCACCCCTCTAAGCCTGGGCCCCTAAAACATATATAGTGCCCTATCCTCTTTCACTGTAGGGACCACATACACACACACCTTGAATGGTACTAAACAATATTTACCTCAGTCATATGTATCTGCTCCTGAGAGAGGCAACCTCTGACACACTTGAGAGTCTAGGTTTAAAAAAAAATGTTTTATAAATGTCAGAAATAATAAAATAATACTCCATGCGTTTGTGATATTTGCTAAAATGTCAGTTTCTATTGCCTTTTGCAGGGTGAATGTAACATTCACTGAAAGTTGATCCTAAGGCCGCGTACACACGGGCGGATTGTCTGGCCAACTAAGTTCGTCAGACAATCCGACAGACAGTCCGTCCTACTTTTGAATGAACGGACTTGACCACACACGACGAACAGACAGTCCGCTGAAAGCTTGCGCGATGACGTGTACGGCACGTACGACGGGACTAGAAATTCGACGTCCAATACACTGCAATGCAACCTTCGGCCGTGTAAATCCTTTCTGAGCATGCGCCATACTTAGTCCGTCCAACTTGCCTACTCACGAGCGGACTATCCGCTGAAACCAAGTTTGGACGGACTGTATTACGGAAATTCAGAAAGACTTAGTCCGCCAGACTGTCCGCTGAAAAAGTCCGCTGAAGCCCACACACGAGGGGATTGTCTGCTGAAACACGTTTCAGCGGACTAAGTTGGCCAGACAATCCGCCCGTGTGTACGCAGCCTAAGAGAAAAAAAACTAATAAAAAACTTTTACTCAGAGGAGTAAAGAACATTCAACCAGTAGAGAAAATAGCCTAACACTATATAGGCTAAGAATATTCCAGCAAAAGAGGAAATATGAGATCTCTGCACAGTGTATATGAGCTGCAGGTTTGTCCACTGTTTGGAAAGTTCAGCCAGTGGCTAAATGAATGGATGTTCTGGCAAGTCAAACCTCTAGCTGCAATGGGAACTGAAACACTTAGCACTGGTTTCACTGCTGTTGCTAAATGTAAGAACTTCCTGCTCAGGGCTGCTGGTTGTTAGGGCACCTGCAACCATCAGTTTCCTAACAACCAAGTGACTCATTCCAGACTGGCTTATTCAGCTGTCAATCTCCCGGATGACTGGCAAATGTAAAAAAAATAAAAAGGGCAAGGACCACGGTCCTCACAAAAAATTATACCGGGGCTTTCAGGTTTGGTATGGATAATAAGGTGAATACCACAAAAAAAAGCTTGAGATCCTCTTAAAATTCATACCTGACAGGCCAAGAAGGAAAATGCCGAAAGTGCAGCCCCCTTCCTGAACTATACCAGGCCACATGCTCTCAACTTGTATACCAACATAACCCTGTGACAACATGTATGATTTATTTAAAAGGTGGGTTTCCCCACCTCCCTCCCTTTTGCACCCCCTGGGAGGGGCTGTGGCTCTCACATTGTGGGTGTGTCTGTATTGTAAGTGAAGGTATAAGTACTGCTAAATCATCATTTGCAGTTAGGCTCTGAAGAAGGAGGATTGTTTTTCGAAATGCGTCAGTCAGCAGGGACCTGGGTCCCCTATGCTTGAGACTGCAGGCGGTCTGGGAAAGTTTAGCCACAGGCCTGATTGTACATCTTTGTGAGTAGCTAATGTTTGTTTTCCATTTTTTTGATAAAATATTTGTTGGGTAATGCACAAGGCTAGTGCGCCCTCTTTTTCTTCTATTTCTGCAGTAAGGCAAGGACAGCTCCAGTCCTAGAGGGCAGCAAGGTTCCTAAGGAATTATCTACAAAGCCACTATTGGGACATTTCACTTATGCAGAGGAGTATTATTGTTGTAAACATAGGAACCCTGGTCTGGTGGTTGTAGGGTTCTGCAGGCGGGGATCCACATCAGAATCTAGAAGCCCCTTTTAACAATATTTTCTTGGACCTCTCCTATTTTCAATCTACACCTCCTCCCTGGCCCTCATCTGACCAATACCACCTCTATGCTGACGACACCCAAATCTATTTCTCTACCCTTCAGCTCACTTCCTCTGTCTCCTCACGTATCACCAATTTACTTTCAGATTTATAAGTCTGGATGTCACACCACTTACAATTTTTCCTCCCCCATATGCCCCTTTCCCTGATCTCTCTGTCAAAATCAATGGCACAGCTATAAGCCCATCCCCACATGCCAAGGTTCTAGGTGTAGTCCTGGAGTCTGAACTCTCCTTTAAGCACCACGTCCAATCACTGTCCAAATCCTGCCGCCTCAACCACCGCAACATCTCAAAGATACGCCCCTTTCTAACCAATGACACAACAAAGCGTTTAATTTACTTGCTGGTCATCTCTTGCCTTGACTACTGCAACTCCCTTCTCATTGGCTTACCTCTGCATAGTCTATCACCTCTTCAATCCATCATGAATGCTAATAATAATAAATAATTGAATCTAAATAATACAATATAGCCCCCAGCTACATCACTAGCCTAGTCTCTAAATACCAGCCTACTCGTTCTCTTCGTTCCTCTCAATACCTTCTGCTCTCTAGCTCCCTGGTCACCTCCTCCCATGCTCTCCTCCAGGACATTTCCAAAGCCTCTCCAGTCGTATGGCATGCCCTACACCAATCTGTCCGCCTATCTCCTACTCTATTAGCTTTTAGACAATCCCTGAAAACCCTTCTCTTCAGAGAAGCTTACCCTACCCACACCTAACAACTGTTTTTTAACTTTCTTCATCAGGTCACCCCCCCCCCCTCCCCAGTTATTACCTTTTGTTTCCACTTGAACCTCGCTCTAACGAGCAGGGCCCTCTGATCCCTCCTGTATTTATTTGTATTATAAGTGTACTGCCCTCATTTGCTGTGCAGACTGTTGGCGCTATATAAATCCTGTCTAATAATATGGGGGCCCAGATTCCAGCTGACCAAACCCCCCCCCCCCCCCCGCGTTCATTGACAAAGAAAATGTAAACCGTAAAGAAAAACACACATAACATTTTTTTTAAAGTCTTTAAATAAAAAATTTCTATGATGATCCACCATCAATCCAATCATCCAGCAATGCAGATTCACATCAATCATGATGAGAAATGCCCACCAAAAGATAAAAAAAAGCCAACCCCAATATCTTCCCTCCTGTCACATGACATCTCTGGGTCCCCGACACTAAAGTAAACAAAGGGGCAGGATCTCTTGTGTGACATAATTTACCAAATATTGACATGACCATGTTTTCATAAACTTTCTGTGGGTCTGGAGATGTTGTTCATTGTGATTGATGAATATCTGTATTGCAATATGAAGTATTTGATGGCGGATTTACATCACGGGACATTATAATTTTAAGCACTCTTTTACATTTTTGTGATGAAGTGATAATACTTTAAGATCCTAAACCTTCCTAACATAATTTCTGTATCAAAATAACAAGTATTTCCTATTCACACCCTACGGTTCCACCTTGCACATGTTTCGAAAAATTTAATCAGCTCCACAGCCAAGTTCTGTGGCATGCCTTTGTAGAGAACCAGACTTTTCAGGAAAGCGATCTAAAATTCTCACAATGGAAAAAGCTGAAATAGTTGAAACCATAGTACATTGTTTTTTCAAAAACTGGGACTTTTACTTCTGCTTACTGTGCTTTGATGTCAATTATAATGATCTTAGGCTTTTTTTTTTGGGGGGGGGGGGGGGGACATTTCCTAAATGCCGGAATATTTTCTCAACTCATCCTACTGACTTGATATCCACTAATAGTTTGCTTCCTAAAAATAAAGCTATTCTAAGGGATATTCTTGATAAAAGTGTGTCACTTTTTTGACAAAACAGACCACTATCTATAGCTAACCATACAATAGCCAATAGTTTTACTAATTTGAATTTTCTGACCAGTAAAAATGCTATAAAGGATGAGAAATGACTAACAAACATTTGCAAATGATTAATTTGTAGCACTGGTGGCAAAGGCTTTCCTGTAGGATGTGAAAATGCTGCAGGCACATTTTAAAGTGTTACTAAACCCACAACAGTAAAATCAACCTGTATATGCAGTAAAGCATGCTTGTTATACTCACTGTGGAACCTAAGGGGTTACTCCTCCACATTGTGTAAAAATGATGTTTGATCCTGAATGCACAGATCCTCCACTTCCACTGAATTCAAAACAGATCTGGATAAGACAGAATTAGTGGAGTCAGTCTGCGCATGCTTGGTTTGATGTGTATTGCTAGAGAGTTTTTTTTCTTTTCTTGGGAGAGTGTATGTGATCAGCACTGGGCCAATCAACACTGTCCAGACAGGTCAGGGGTCCTTCATCCTGATAGGACAGCCTGTACAGTATGAAAACTCCTCCTACAAGCTTTAACTGGACACTGCTAGAAGTCACAAGACTGCTATATATTGCTCATGAGAAAAGGTATTTAGCAGTTTATATTTAGTAAAATAATTGAATGGCCATGTTCTGTGTACTGTAGAAGACCAGATATAGTGAATACAGGGTTTTGGGTTTAGTAACACTTTAAAAGACAAGTATGTTAGTTTTTTTTATTTATTTATACTTACCTATGTGGATGCAGCATCAGACCGATGTTGCATCTGTCCCCCATCGTCTCTGCACTAAGAACCGAGCCACCAAACATCGCCGATGGCTCGGTTTCCACAGATCCCCGAGATCCCTGGCAGTCAGCGTCTCTCATCTCTGATCCTCCGCACTCATTGGAGCGCTGAGCTGTGGAACCGCGGGGAGTGGCTGTGTCAGCATCTCGCTGAGACCGGCATTAATCAAGGCAGACGCTGGATCCAGACTTGGAAAGTCGGGATGACGCCCTGCCTCGACTGATGGCAGTGACATCAGTGGAAAGCAGACTTTATACCTCTCTCCACTGAAAACGGGTCAAAGGAGTGCAAAATGAATTGCACTCCTGTGACCCAGAGGAGAAGCCCAGCCTAAAAATCTCAGGCTGAACTTCTCCTTTAAGTCTTTATGATTTTTTTTTTCTGAATGGCCAAGGAAGAATTTTGCAGATTTGTTGAACCATTGTTGTCCAAATCAGAAATGCTGGCTAAACATGCTTGGTGATCATTGCATGAACAGATATTTTTACAGAAAGCATAGAAAGATTTGACCTTACTGAGCCACCAGCATTAGATTTATTGGGTAATGAATGAAGCCATTTCCTTTCTCGTTCAACATTTCAAACTGCAGGTTTCTGTAAGTCTCAGAGCAGGATCTGTTGATATGTCTTGTTAAAAGCACTATGCTAAGCAATAATATAAAGATATCAGGCGCCTAAAGTGCTTACATGATATCTTGTCTTAAAATGAATCCCTGTTAAACACATGCCTGTGATTTAGGTGGTTGCCAAATGTATTTCTGAGGCTGAGTTCAAATTTAATTAGAATATTTATGTAAACTTTCTAAGAGGATTTATACATAGAATGAACTTACCTTGGGTGTTTACTGTATTGGAGATAGAAGTGTAAGGAATCCTTAGCCTGGCATACCTCAACACTGCCATCAACAGACATAATGTGGTACTGCAAATTCTCTGTGTCTGTGTTGTCAATACTGCACACAGAATGGATAATACAGCATCGGACAGCTACAAGTACATCTACCTCTGTGCACACTATGTTGTTTTAAGCCTTGTGCCTTGTAATCAGCAGTACCCTATACTACACATATGTTATTCTTTTATGTCACAGTCAGGCTTACTTTATAAAGCTAAATAACAGCCACAAAGGATATTCATGGCATCACCAACAATATCAAAAAGAGAAATTATGAGAAATAACCCCCCCCCCCTCCTTTTCAGATTACTATCAAAAGTTTCACTTTTAGGAAGTCATACTGATCATTTTAAAGCAATAAAAAAAAAAAAAAAAAAAAAAAAAAACACTTTTAATAAACATTTACCTGTTCTACCCGCAGTAACTTCATATGCAGCATAACAGACAATCTTGCTGTGTCCCTTATAAGGGGCAAAGGGAGACATACTTTTCTTGATAAAGCATTGCTTTTGCAACACAGTTTTGTCCATCACCAGCTAAAAGTTGATATACTGACACCAACAATAGGGCACTATTCCTCCCACTGGCACCGATGATGGGGCACTGTTCCTCTCATTGTTACCAACGATGGGGCACTGTTACTTTCACTAATGCCAATCATGGGGCATTGTTTAATCCCACTGATGCCAGAACATTTTTTTTCTGAGCACAGTCCTGCCCCACCCTAAAATTTGAAGGACAGTAAACTGGCATCTGAAACCCCTGCTTTATGTGCTAAAAATCAAAAGTGTAGTTTGGATGGAGATGTAAAGCCCTTTGTCCTTAATGGCTTATACAAAGAGTATGTTTCTTGTATAATAGAAGGGAACTGAGTTCTCCATATAGTCTGTGTTTTTGTTGAAAAATTAACTCGAGACCCCAACTCTGCCAGTCCCACATTGTTAACCAATTAGACCCATATTTTGCTTTGGTATGATGAAAGTTCCTAACCTTCCAACTTTCTGAGATGGAAAGGAGTATGCCATTTAGTGCAACGTGTGTAGTGCATAGACACAATCGGTTACATATACCCCTAGGTACGCAGTCCATGCAGAATTCATATGCAAAAACGAATGGCGAAACCCCCAATCTATTTTTTTTTCTTCCTAGCTAACAACTAATACAATCTTAAAATTGGATGAAAGGTTTAAGTATAAAATATTTGGTAGTCAAAAGAATTTTTTCCCTAGCGGTCTATACATCAGGGTAAAAAGAAAGACAGCTGAGGTTGGCACAGGGACAGAGTGATTTGATTCAAAAACTAGGACAGTTTGAAGCTATGTAGTTCTGATTGTGCATCATGCATTGTTAGGAATACTTTATATTTGTGTTGTTTTCTGAGTCTTCGTGCTAGTGAAAATGCAGTTTACACAAGACCACATTTTACTTTGTGTCTGGGGAACATATCATGTGCCTCGAAAACTAACAACTTCCAGATCTTCACTTTTCACATGATATCAAAACAGCAGCTTTGCAGAGTAATCCTGTTAACAGCAAAATTTGGTGCTTCTCACAAACAACATTTATAACAATAGAGCGTTTCTTCTTGGTGTCTTTTTAAACATACATACAGTTGTGCTCATAAGTTTACATACCCTGGCAGAATTTAGGATTTGTTGGCCATTTTTCAGAGATTATGAATGATAACACAACCACGTTTCTTTCACTCATGGTTAGTGTTTGGCTGAAGCTGTTTATTATTAATGTACTATGTTTTTTAAATCATAATCACAACAGAAACTACCCAAATTAATCTGATAAAAAGTTTACATACCCTGGTTATTTTGGTCTGATAACATGCTCACAAGTTGACACATAGGGGTTTGAATGACTATTAACCTCCCTGGCGGTATTATTATTTCGGATTTTAGGTGCTAAAAGCGGTACAATTATTTTGCATGAAAATTTGGCGTTTTATAGTGTAGTCCTGTAATTCTTAGGAATAACTCACTTAAATCTGTCCAAACCAGAGTCTAGTAGACATCCCGGGTATGATAAAGTTTAAAAAAAGGAAATCATAAATTATAATATAATAAATAACTATAAATAATTATACCAAATAATAATATAACAATAATAAAAATTATTCAATAATGTAATCAAATCAAAAACACAGAAATTTGCTCAGTTGCAGAATTGTCACTGTCATTACTTTTCAATATTTGATGACGGATCTCCCCACAAATCGCTATCGCTCAATTCTGCGAGTGATTACAATTTATTATCTCTGTTTTCTAGCTGGTCTAAAATCATTTTTGATGTAAAGGGACAGTTTGGTTGCTATGGACAATCTCCAGTTTCCAGGCATAAAGAACAGTTTGCAGGACACTGGGCAGAACACTAGGGACAAATGGGATGTAAAATAATTACATACAGCAATGTAATCTGTAAGATTACATTATACTGTATGTAAATGTGTGTGTTTCACTTTTTGAATTTGGCACCGATCTCTGTCCCTGTGCGTCGCAACGCTCACAGGGAACGGAGATCGGCTCCGTGATGAATTGAGCGGAGGACGAGCTACTCGTACAGCGGGGGGGACATCACTAGATCCAGGGAACAAGGTAAGTAAACGTCCTCCTGGATTCAGCGATGCGGCCCCGAGTTTGGCTCGGGGTTACCGCTTTTGGTACAGAATCTCCACCCCGAGCCAGACTCGGGAATACCGCCAGGGGGGTTAAAAGTAGCCATCCTCACCTGCGATCTGTTTGCTTGTAATTAGTGTGTCCGTAAAAAAAAGGTCAAGAGTTTCTGGACTACTGACAGAACCTTGCATCTTTCATCCAGTGCTGCGCTGACATTTCTGGATTCTGAGTCATGGGGAAAAGCAAACAAATTGTCAAAGGATCTGCTGTAAAAGGTAGTTGTATAAAAAGATATCCAAGGAATTGAGAATGCCAATCAGCAGTTTTCAAACTCTAATCGAGAAGTGTAAAATGAGGGGTTCTGTTGAAATCAAACCACGGTCAGGTAGACCAGCTAAGATTTCTAATAATAATTTAAACTGCCAGTAAAATGGCTTGGGATGCAAAGAAAAACACTGATAACTTCAGGTAAAATACATGACTCTCTGAAACGTGGTGTGGCTGTTTCAAGATGCACAATAAGCAAACACTTGAAGAAAGAAGGGCTGCATGGTCGAGTCGCCAGAAGAAAGCCATTACTACGTAAATGCCACAAAGTATCCTGCTTAAAATATGTCAAACATCACAGAAACACGCCTCAAACCTAGCACAAAGTAATTTGGAGTAATGAGACCAAAATTTAGCTTTTTGGCCACATCCATAAACACTTCATTTGGAGAGGAGTCAACAAGGCCTATATTGAAAGGTACACAATTCCTACTGTGAAACACAAAAGTGGATCGCTAATGTTTTGGGGATGTGTGAGCTACAAAGGCACAGGGAATATGGTCCCAATTGATGGCAAGATGAATGCAGTATGTTATCAAAAAATACTGAAGGAACATTTGCATTCATCAGCCAGGAAGCTGCACATGGGACGTACTTGGACATTCCAACATGACAATGATCTAAAACACAAGGCCAAATCGACCTGTCATTGGTTACAGCAGAATAAAGTGAAGGTTCTGGAGTGGCCATCTCAGTCTCCTGACCTCAATATCATTGAGCCACTCTGGAGAGATCAGTTCATGCAAGCCAGCCCAAGACTTTACAGGAACTGGAGGCTTTTTACCAAGAAGAATGGGCAGCTTTACCATCTGAGAAGATAAAGAGCCTCATCCACAAATACTACAAAAGACTTCAAGCTGTCACTGATGTTAAATGGGGCAATATACTGTATTAGGAACTGGGGTATGCAAACTTTTGATCAGGATCATTTGGGTAGTTTCTGTTGCCATTATAATTTAAAAAGAGTAAACAGTTTATTGATAATACATGGCTTCAGCCAAACACTAAACATGAGTGAAAGAAAAGTGTTTGTGTTATCATTCATATTCTCTAAAAAATGGCCAAGAAATCATAAATTCTGCCAGGGTATGTAAACTTATAAGCACAACTGTAAAGCACACACCCAACATCACATGATCAAGTGTACTAATATTTAAAGTGTAATCCCTAACAATAACTTTCTCTTATTTGCTGATTTTGGTCAGTTGACTATACCATTTGAATGTGTTCTGTTCTAGCCTTTTAATAAGTAAAAAACAAAAACTGAAATAATCTTGTAGTTATTACTTTACAAGATTATTTCAGTTTTTTTTTTTTTTTAATAATAATTTCTTATAGCTTTTTATAATAACTATAATAACTTTATAATAACTTCCTGTGCTTTCTGCTTATGTTGCACTCTTTTCGGGTACATTGTTGCTAGATATCTCTAAGGAATACAGAAACTCTTTCCAATTTATGCTGTGGAGATTAGCAGACATGGCTTAAACTGGGCATAGACAGATTGAAATTCGGCAGGTTCAGCAGGGACTGGCAGATTTTCTATCCGTCTATGGCTGTCCTTGCTCAACAGAAGTCAATCTAATTTCAAAAGGGAACATTGGAAAACTTTAATTCAAACAAAACTTGCACTGATCAGTGTATTCTGACAGCAAGTCCCTGCTGTCAGAATCCAAAAGCACACCATCCATTTCACTTGTGTGGATAGGGAAATCTGTTATTTATTTATTTATTTGTTTGTTTATTTTTTTGATCAGACCGCTGGATGATTTAGAAAAAAAAAATCCATGTGTGGCCAGTCTTGGTTATTAGCACTTCTACCTTGCAACACTGGGGTCCGCGGTTTTAATTAGAATCAGAATACTATCTACATGGAAAACCTTACTGTGCTTGCTTTCCTTTCCTCCTGGAACAACTCTTCTTCCACTCCAAAGACATTCTCACGTGAATGTACAGTATATAAAACTACATAAAATGTCCAAGCTGTGTAAATGCTTGTAATATAAAAATGGTAGTCTTGTACAAGGGTGACAAGGCTACTTCTCCAAAGATACAGTATGGCAAGAAAGCATCATCACCCTAGGACAGGAAGTGTATTACTGACAGGATCATCATGTGAAAAAAAGGGAAAAAGCCCAGTGAAATAAAACAAGGCACTTGTAGCCTCCACCAGGGGAGAATATGACAGGGTTGTCATCCTGTCATAGGCCTTCATGGTGGACGTTACAAGTGACTGTGACAATGCACATTGTGCAGGCATAGTCCACCAGTTGGGAGACAGTTGTTACCTTATAACATAAAATGCCTGAACAGAGTCTTTGATGGCATGATGACCAGGTAGTTTTTTTTTTTTATTACTTAACCACTTAAAGACCAGGCCTCTTTTTCAGACTCAGTGTTTACAAGTTAAAAACACTTTACTTTCGTATCACCGGACAAAAAGACCATCATCAGCAACTAGAAAATTGCCTCCCTTTGATAGAAGACTGGATGACCACTAACTCCCTCATACTCAACAAATCGAAAACAGAGCTTCTTATCCTACACGCAAACCATAATTCCTGAACCAAGATCCCGTGGACACCACCCACCATCTTTGGGCAGATCATCTCCCCAAAGACCAAAGCCAAGAGTCTCGGGGTCACTTTTGACTCGCAAATGTCAATGGATGTGCAAATAGGAGCAGCACACAATGGTTCTCACCATCTGCTCTGCCTGTTATGCAGACTCATCCCTTTCATCCCAAAGGAGGACAAAGCAGTGGTAGTTGGAACAGTCATTAATTCACGACTTGACTACCCAAACTCCCTTTACATAGGACTACCCCAATATCAACTTGCGCGCTTACAACGTATCCAAAACACGGCGGAAAGGCTGATAACAGGAAAAAAAACCCTGGGAATCCATCTCCCTTTCCCTGAGGAGCCTACATTGGCTAACTGTAAAGAATCGGATCACATTCAAGACCCTCTGCCTCCCCCACAAATGCATGCATGGAGAAGCTCCTCAATACCTACTTGAGAAAATAAAACACTACACACCCAACCGCAGTCTTCATTCATCTAACCAAAACCTCCTCCTCGTTCCCAAATCCCGGTACAAATCAAAGGGGGGACGGAGAGTCGCTGTCCAAGGACCACGGCTATGGAACACTCTACCAACCAACATCCGCTTGGAAGAAAACCACCAGGTCTTCAGGAAAAAACTCAAGACATTCCTCTTCTAAGAAGCTTGACAACAAAGCTCATCACATCGCCTTGAGGCGATTCAGTTCGCGTTGTGCACTATACAAATTATTCATTCATTCAAAAACACTTTTTTTGCTAGAAAATTACTTAAAACCCCCAAACATTATACCTTTTTTTTTTTTTCTAACACCCTAGAGAATAAAGTGACGGTCATTGCAATACTTTTTGTCACGCCGTATTTGAGCAGCGGTCTTAGAAGCACACTTTTTTTGGAAAAAAAAATCACTTTTTTGAATAAAAAAGTAAGACAGCATAAAGGTAGCCCATTTTTAAATTTTTTTTTTTTAATATTGTGAGAGATAATTTAATGCCGAGTAAATTGATACCCAACATGTCACACTTCAAAATTGCACCCGCTCATGGAATGGTGTCAAACTTCTATCCTTAAAAATCTCCATAGGCAACATTTTTAAAATTCTACAGGTTGCATGTTTTGAGTTACAGTGCAGGTCATGGGATAGAATTATTGCTCTTGCTCTAACAATCGTGGCAATACCTCACATGTGTGGTTTGACCACTGTTTTCATATGCGGGCGCTACTCACGTATGGGTTCGCTTCTGCGTGCAAGCTCGTCGGGACGGGGAGCTTTAAAAAAAAAAAAAAAATCTTTATTTAATTTTATTTATTTTTACACTTTTTTTTTTTTATAATTTGGGTCACTTTTGTTCCTATTACAAGAAATGTAAACATCCCTTGTAATAGAAAAAAAGCATGACGGGTCCTCTTAAATATGAGATCTGGGGTCAAAAAGACCTCAGATCTCATATTTGGACTTGCGAAATGCAAAAAAAAAAAATTCAGCAGCTGCCGCCGTTACCGTGATATCCCTCTTCAAAAAAGGGACGTACATCGTCGTGCGACGGTCAGTAAGTGGATAATAACCGCCCTTTAGCAGATATACTGTGCCTTGAAAAAGTATTCACCCCCCCTGGCTTTTTTTGTGTTTTGTTGCCTCACAACCTGGAATTAGCATGGATTGTTTGATGATTTGCATCATTTCATTTACAGAACATGTCCACAACTTTGAAGATTATTATTTTTTTTTTATTGTGAAGGAAACAAGAGAAAAAGTTAATGTGCATAACTACTGTATTCACCCCCCTAAAGTCAATACTTTGTAGAGTCACCTTTTGCGGCTATCACAGCTCCAAGTTGCTTTAGATAAGTCTCTATGAGGTTGCCACATTTTACCACTGGAATTTTTGCCCATTCCTCCTTGCAAAACTGCTCCAGCTCCTTCAAGTTGGATGGTTTACGCTTGTGAACAGCAATCTTTAAGTCTAACCACACATTTTCTATTGTATTGAGATCTGGGCTTTGACTAGGCCATTCCAACACATTTACATGTTTCCTCTTAAACCACTCAAGTGTTGCTTTAGCAGTGTGTTTGGGGTTATTGTCCTGCTGGAAGATGAAGCTCTGTCCTGGCCTCAAATCACACACAGAGTGGTACAGGTTTTGCTCAAGAATATCCCTATATTTAGCACCATCCATCTTTCCCTCAACTCTGACCAGTTTCCCAGTCCTGATTGCTGAAAAACATCCCCACAGCATGATGCTGCCATCACCATGTTTCACTGTGGGGGTGGTGTTTTTTGGGTGATGTGATGTGTTGGGTTTGTGCCAGACATAGCATTTTCTTTGATGGCCAATTTTAGTCTCATCAGACCAGAGCACCTTCCTCCATACATTTTGGGAGCCTCCAATGTGGCTTTTTGCAATCTCAAAATGTGCCATTTTGTTTTTTGCTAAAAGTAAGTCTTCTGGCCACTCTGCCATACAGCCCAACTCTATGGAGCGTACGGCTTATTGTTGTCCTATGTACAGATACTTCAGTCTCTGCTGTGGAACTCTGCAGCTCCTGCATATATACAGGATTCTGCACTTCTGCCTAGGGGGCTTGCCTGCCGATAGAGGGACAGAATAGAGATCTGCCAATGTAAACAAAACCGAGCTCCATTCTGACAGAGGGGGAGTGGTGGATTTTGTCCCCGCAAATCATGGAATAAAATCTATCACTTCTCTTAGTAAAAGCAGCACACAGATCACTTTAGATGTTTAACCCCTTCCTAGCCATTGTCATTAGTACATTGACACTGGTTCCCACTAAATGTCAGTGTCCAATTGTCGCAATAGTGCAGTCCCACTATTCCCACTAGTCGTGCATCAGTGCATCTATACTAGAGCTGCATTTTTCAAATGCAATGTTTTTTTTAAAAAAAATACACGTTGATTTAAAAAATAAATCTAAACAGTAAAATTAGCCCAATTTTTTGTATAATGTGAAAGAAAATGTTACACCATGAAAATCGTGAGAGAATTGTGATCTTTATTCTAAGAAAAAATAAATAAAAAAGTGTGATTCTCATTTTGGCCATAAATCGTGGAGCTCTAATATATACCATTGTTTGTAGAAGTTATAACTTTTGCACAAACCAAACAATATGCACTTATTGGGATTTTTTTACCCAAAATATGTAGCCAAATACATATTGGCCTACATTTTTGAAGAAATTAGATTTTTTTTCAATTCCTTTTTTGGATATGTTTTTATCAGAGAGCAAAGCATGTTTTTTTTGTTTGTTTTTTTTTTTCAAAACCGTCAGCCTTTTTTTGTATATAGCATAACCCCCCCCCCCAACAAAAAAAAACAGCGGTAATCAAATACCACTAAAATAAAGCTCTATTAGTGGGGATAAAACTGTGTGTATAGTGTTGCATGACCGCCCAATTGTCAGTTAAAGTAAAGCAGTGCCATATTTCAATAAAATGGCCTGGTCGTGAAAGAAGGTGGGGGGATCAAGTGGATAAATGAAAGCTGCTTACTTAAAGTGGATGTCCATGCTGAAACTAAAATCCCTGCATTTATAGATGCCCATGATCTAACACTAACTTCTCTAGCCCTGTAAAGAAAAAAATCTTTTTGAAGACGATCCAACGCAATCTCCAGTGGCGGAAGCTCTGCAGAGGACATGGCCGTCAACGCCTGTGAAAAGAATGGGAAGTGACATTACCCATAGAGTCACTATGGGGGCTTCTGTTGTCAGGGGTGTCCTCTTCACCCACCTACACAGAGAAGCCGTGGCTGACAGCTCAGAGTGGGATTGGGCTGGATCAGCTTCGGAAAAGGCATGTATACTCATCTTTTCTTTACAGGGCTAGATAGGTTAGTGTTTGATCGTGGGTGTCTATAGCTGCAGGAAATTTTAGTTTAAGCAGGGACTTGCACTTTAAATATTGAAAACCACTTTTAAAATTACTTGAGCAAGTTAAAGCTTTTATGGAATTTTTGTGATCAGGTTTATGTCTACTTTAAACCATGATTGTTACTGTTTCTAAGCATGGATGTCTGCCTTTTTGATACATTCTCAGTCTTGTTGTTCTCTCACTTTACTAGAGGGAGCTTCTAGTGATAAGGGTCGTGTAATCCTTTTATTTATTAAAAGGTCTTTAATCTCACTCTCAGAGGTCCTTTTACTGAAGGGATTTTGTGATCCTCGGTCAGCCCCTGTAATTCAGTAGAAGTTTGTTTATAAGTAAGGACCATTCCACTGCCTAATCCTCTCCCAATGTTTACTTGGTATCTCGTCCATGGACATTGTTTAAACTGGTAATCATTTTCCATGCTGTAATATCCAGTTTACAGCAGCCCTGGCTGATTTGAGATGTATTAGCCAACTTGATAACGTTGTCATATAACATGAAAAGTTAAGTTGCTTATCAGTATATTTTGATAAGCTACTTACATTTTACGGTAGTACTTGCAGGCTTCAGACAAACATTAGTGCCTCTCACTCAACTGTCACGTAAATTGTTTCTCACTTCATTTATTACAGCAGGCATTTTAGTTCCTAACAATAGGGGCACAGATCCCCTTACAGTTGGCAGAGTGTTGCTGCATCTTGTAAAGACTATTAAAAAAAAAAAAAAAAGTCCTTCTGCATTATCCTAAAATCCAGTAGCGTGAAGCATCTGTAAAAGAGAGTGTGACCAAGGTGTGTGTCTGCTGCTTTTTCATGCTTTGCTAATTATACTTAGAATTTCCTCAATTGAAATGTTTTAAATATTGCAAAATAATTTCATGTGGTGTGCGTGCATATTATTTTTGGTAAAAATGTAAGAGCAAATTACTGCATAGATCTGACCATCTCCCATATATCTTTAAGTCTAAGGGTTCAATTCACTAAAGCCGCGTACACACGGGCGGACTGTATGGCCTACTTAGTCCGTCATACAATCCGACGGACAGTCCGTCCTACTTTCGAATGAACGGACTTGACCACACACGGATGCACAAACAGTCCGTCGAAAGCTTGCGCGATGACGTGTACAGCACGTACGACGGGACTAGAAATAGGAAGTCCAATACACAGCAATGCAACCTTTCGCCGTGTAAAACCTTTCTGAGCATGCGCCATTCTTAGTTCGTCGAACTAGCCTACTGACGAGCGGATTGTCCGCTGAAACCAAAGTATGACGGACAGTATTTCGAAAAATCCGAAATACTTAGTACGCCAGACTGCACGCTGAAAAAGTCAGCTGAAGCCCACACACGAGCGGACTGTCCGCTGAAATGTGTTTCGACAGACTAAGTAGGCCATGCAGTCCGCCCGTGTGTACGCGGCTTAAGGTTTATTGCATGTGTTTTATACTAAATATCATATGCGAATGTCAATTCGGTTCGATTGAATTGTGGTCGAATACCCACATTTCTTTTTTATCTTTTCTTTTTAACTGCCCCCCCACCACACTTTTGTTTAAATTTGCTTGAATGAGCTAGGCAGGAAGTCACTAGCTGTTAGGACGCCAGTGTATGCTGGTGTTCTATTGAATAGTGCCCCCTGTTGGGAAATGCCCACTCCGGGCCTGCACATGCGCAGTACAGAATGGCACAACAGCTGATTTCCAGATCAGCTGTTGTGATGGCGTGAAGACTCATGTGCAGACTGTAGGAGGCACTATCTGACACTCTGAGCTGCGTGGGAGAAATGATCTGCAAAGCGCTGAGACAATGCTATTCTCCAATTTTGGCTTGGGCTTGCGGGGCGGGTTCAGTGTATTGAAGGGCAGCATTTAAAGGTGTTGGGTGAGTTCAGTGTTTTTCAGGGTGGAGAATAGAATTGTCCCTTGGCACTTTGCAGATCATCTCTCCCTCGCCACTCATCAGATTGTCATATAGTGCCTCCTACACAGGTAAAATCCGCCGTTCAAGACTCTGAAGATTCCCTGCAACAAGCAAAAATGTGCCCCAGCGGTGGGGAATAATCTGACAATTATGTTATCCCTCCACTGTGCATAGCATTGGATAAACATATCAGCTGGAGTGACGTTGCTTACTGTGCATGCGCAGGCCCATCCAAGGGCATTTACAACACCGGCTCCCTGAGAACCAGTATCCCTGAGCCAGATATGTCATATTTAAGCTGGCCATACGTGGATCAAAGTTTGGATGATTCAGCAGGGACTGGCCAAGTTTTGAACCATGTATGAGCGGGCTGAATTTAACCAAGTCAGTCCTTCGATTGACTTGGGTACAACCAGCCTGTTGAATTCATTTTCATGTAATTACTGCCAGCAGCTATAGCCACTAGCAGTAATCATTGTATTATGCTGGCAAGGAAAGCTCCCCCTGCTGGCAGAACACAATAGTGCTGCAGGAGGCGTTCCCTCATCAAAACTGACTGTGTTGATAGGGGAACTGAACAATTATCTTTCCTTCCATCTGTGGTGGAAGGAAACCAAATTGAGCCATCTATGGCTTACCTTAGCAGTGTTAGTAATACCGCTGTAAAATGTTTCACTTCCCGCTGAAGCCAGAGGTCTAGTCTGCAATAAAAATAAGGTGTAAAACAAATGCTAAATACGGCAAAATAAATAATTTAACACATCCGTTAATTAGTGCTTGTTTTTTAGTGAATTGCCTGCTTGTGAGATGAATACCACATATGTAATTTTAACACAAATATTCATGCAGCGTTTACCTCTTAGTAAACTGACCCCTGATGTCTAAATGCAGATTGGGTTTAATCAATTAATTTGTGTTTATGCCATTGAGTCATTTGCTATACCTATTGCACCACAATTCACACATAGTGGAACTTGCATTTACAGTTTTGTCTGATACTTTTGCAGTGCTGGACCTGAATAAATACATCATTAAGTGCCTGGTGTGATGAGACACTCATACTATGGCCTCAGCATCAAGGGTCATTAGTAGCCCCCACACGTTCCTTCTTATGAAAACCATTTTTAATGCGGGGTAGAATTGTCTTCTTATAATTTTAGTCTGTTGTGGAGTGCGCTCTTACTTTGGCTGTCAGTGGTAACATGCCTTATTATGTTGATGTTCAGTGATAAAGTTGCCCCTTACATGGGTGGTCAGTGATGAAGTGCACAATTAAATGGGTGGTCATTGATTAAATGCTCCATTACTTTAGTGGTCGAGTGATGAAGTGCACCTTTCGGCTCGGTTCACATCTAAACTGGCCACGGATTGCACTAGAACGCTGTGCGTCCCTGTTCTCCATTTCAGGGATGAATTAGGGCTGAATCTGTGCCTTTAATCGGCCCTGAAATGGAGCCCAAGACACACAGCACAGTGCGCTCCATAGCCACCCCGGAGATGTGTGAGTCGGCTCCATAGGTAGCCAGCCTTAACTGGGTGGTCAATGATTAAATGCTCCATTAAGAATTATTTTTTTTAAAATAGTTAAATGCTCCATTACTTTAGTGGTTATTGGTGAAGTGCCTCGTATGTCGGTGGTCAAACGGGACGTAAATTATTGGTGTCAGCATATACTTAACTGTTATACGAGAGGCTAATTATCCCACAATGCCAGCCTTGATTCTGCTGAGTGATATGGTTGCTGAAATTGTGCCAGCACTGTCAGGCAAGGAATCTTTCAGCTGTAAGGTGCCTGCATAGAAGCTGGTTGTTGTTAGGTCCACGATACCCAGCAATTCCCATCTTTGCATGCTTTGAAGAGCTCGCTCCCCCAATCCCCACAGTCATTACACCAGTTACTGTGGCTTTAAGGCACTCTATGGTATAATACTCACATATGATTGTAAACAAGAAGCTATTGATCACAGTATAAAAATGTCACTACATTCCTCAAATGGAAATAAAATATCGAAGACAAGGCACTGTGAAACATTTTTCTTCTGTGCCCATCTCCTCCACTACATTTTGCTAGTTGACTGCGCAGCACACTCAAAAAGAACAAGAGAAGCTTCTATTACTTTCATATAACCTGAGCTTTTTTCTGTTTTACACCTGCGCAGTTAAAGAAGGAAGATCGGCCAAAACCGCATCTTATATTTTAGTTTTCATTTGTTTGTGACTTACTGCATAGGAATTATGGATGGCATGAACAGGAAAAAAAAAAATATATATATATATATATATATACAAATATGAATATATATATGAAAATGTGCTGGTATTATATAGCTGTAACATTCTACTGGTTCCATTAAAGAAGACCTCTAAACAAAACCAGATGAATATTTGCTTTAGGTTTCCCTCCTTCTTGTCTGAAATGCAGATCACTAAACATTAATTAGGTATTATTTATCAGAGTGTTGAAAAAATGAGCTGTCTATTGCTTATGAAAAAAAAAAAAAAGACTTAAAAATAATCTATTCATTTTGTAACCTTCACTGGAAAAATAACAGTTGACATCTGATTGTTTGCTTCAGGCATCACTGGCAGTTTGTCATTCAGACTGTTTGATGCAGAAGGCTGCAATGACAGAGTATCATAGCTATTTGGCCTAACAGCGTTTTACATAGAAATACAGTAAATGTTGAATGCAGCACTTAGTAGTGTGGATGCTAGCCATCATTCATTTCTTCTTCTCCTCCGAGTAACCTTCATATCCAGAGGACTTGTAACAATTAATCAGAACCAACCTTTTGAAATAGCATGCTCTGCATGCTAATGAGTTTTTAGTACTTGGGTGAGCCCTAATATATTTAATAAGGCATTCAAAGAGCAGTGGTGGGTGGTAAATCAACTTTTCAACTTTCAATTTCTCAAAATTAAAGCTAAACAGATATATATATATATATATATATATATATATATATATATATATATATATATATATATATATATACATACAGTATGAACAAAACTCAATCAATACATTATTAAATGTGACTGGGAGAGGGGGAAGCAGCACAAGTAACCAATCAGTGCTCATGTGCTAACAAGGAATGTGCTAGTAGAAGAAGAGAGTGAATGACAGAGATAAGCTCATGGGTGGGCTGGTTCCTATTTATTGGCCAGTCACAGGCTTGGGGAGGAACAACAACTTTAAGTGTTGCTGAACTGCAGTAAAGAGAAAGGTTGGGTCTCCTGCCTTACCGGACAAGGCTGGTGTGTCAAAACTGTGTAAATCTCAGTATTAGATGGACCGGAATACAAATTCTTTGACAGATCCCTTACATGTATTACAAATAGAGATGAGCCAAACACCCCCGGTTCGGTTCGCAGCAGAACATGTGAACAGGCAAAATATTTGTGTGAACACCGTTAAAGTCTATGGGACACGAACATGAATAATCAAAAGTGCAAGTTATTGTCATAAAAAGTATTTGTTGACCCGGGTCCTGCCCCAGGGGACATGTATCAATGCAAAAAAAAAGTTTTAAAAACAGCCGTGTTTTCGGGGACCAGTGATTTTAATGCTTAAAGTGAAATATTCCTTTAAATTTTGGACCTGGGGGGTGTCTATAGTATGCCTGTAAAGTGGTACATATTTCCCGTGTTTGTAACAGTCCCTGCACAAAATGACATTTCTAAATGAAAAAAAAGTAATTTAAAAGTACTCATGGCTATAATGAATTGTCAGTCCTGGCAATACACATAAAAGTCATTGGAAAAAAAACAAAATGGGCCCTTCAGGTCTGGTATTAAGGGCAACCCCGCGCCATTTTTTTTTTTTTTTAAATTGCATGGAGGTTCCTCCAAAAATCCATACCAGACCCTTATCAGAGCACAGAACCTGGCAGGCCGCAGGAAAAGAGGGGGGTGAGAGAGCTCCCACCTCCTGAACTGTACCAGGCCACATGCCCTCAACATGGGGAGGGTGCTTTGGGGTAGCCCCCCAAAGCACTGTCCCCCCATGTTGATGGGGACAAGGGCCTCATCCCCACAACCCCTGCCTGGTGGTTGTGGGGGTCGGCAGGTGGGGGGCTTATCGAAATCTGGACACCTCCTTTAACAAGGGGACCCCCAGATCCTGGCCTCCCCCCCCATGTGAAATGGTAACTGAGTACAAAAAAAGTGTTAAAATGGTAAAAATGACATGACACAGCTTGGAACAAGTCCTTACTAAAAAAAAAAAAAAAAATGTCCCTTGAAGTCTTCTTCTCTTGCTCTGCCGATGGACCCAAAAAAAAGACGTGAATGACCCGCCTCCATGGGAGGCTCCCGCTATATGACACATATTCGCTTTGACAGTTCTTTTATAACTGAGGGCAGGGCCACCGTGATGTTCCTGGGTGACCACGCCCCCTCTGATGCACGATGGCTTCCCCATAGTTAGAGGGGGCGGGCCTCCCGGTTACGTAAATGGGTGGCTCCGCCCCCTCTGGCGCCCCAGGAAGCCATTGGGAAGTCTGTGCGTCGGGGGGGGTCATCCCAAATCACCCTTGACCATGTTAAGGGCATGTGGGCTGGTACGGTTCAGGAGGGGGGAGTCCCTCTCTCACCCCCCCTTCCTGTGGCCTGCCAGGTTGCATGCTCGAATAAGGGTCTGGTATGGATTTTTGGGGGACCCCCACGCCATTTAAAAAAAAAAAAAACTTTTGCATGGGGCTCCCCTTAAAATCCATACCAGACCCAAAGGGCCTGTTAATGGACTGTGGGGGAATCCCATACCGTTTTTTTCAATGACTTTTATGTGTATTGCCACGAGTACTTTTAAATGACTTTTTTTTCCTTTAAAGATGTCATTTTGTGCAGGGACTGTTGTAAACACGGAAAACATGCACCACTTTACAGGCATACTATAGACACCCCCTAGGTACAAAATTTAAAGGAATATTTCACTTTTATTTCACTTTAAGCATTATTAAAATCACTACTCCCGAAAAAATGTCAGTTTTTAAAACTTTTTTTTGCATTGATGCATGTCCCCTGGGGCAGGACTCAGATCCCCAACATTTTTTATGACAGTACTATGCATATAAGCCTTAAAAAATTGAATTTTTGATTAATCCCATAGACTTTTAAAAGGTGTTCTGCGGCTTTTGAATTTTCCACGAACACCCCAAATTGTTCACTATTCAGCGAACACCCAATGTTCTAGTCAAACTTACGTTTGACTCGAACATCGGGCTCATCCCTAATTACAAACAGGTTAACAGTTTGCCTAGCTTTCAGCTTTAATAATTATTTTATGTTGTGTGGATTTCTGAAGTTTGCACACTGCATTTTACAATATTAAATAACAAATAGGTAATTGTGTTTTAACATAATTGTGTTTTAACATATATCTGTGTAATACAGATACATGTAGGTGGTAATCGTGAATTAACTGGCATGTCTTGCTTGCAGTATGTGAAAATACAGCAGAATAAATGGAAACTCTTGTTTGTTTCTTTCAGCTACCTCCCTTGGTTCGAAGTCTTCTACAAGTTGCTCAACATCGTGGCTGATTACTCTCTGAAAAACCAGGTAATTCCATGAACAGTGATGTTATCAGACCTCCATGAATGTTTATGAAAAAAAGCTATGAAAACGAATACTGCTTTTGTAAAGCTGGCCAAAGATGAATCTAAATTCAGCAGGAATCGCCTGCGTTTCGATCCATCTATGAGCAGGCTGGTTTTCAGATGTCAATCTCTCAATCAACTTCATGCAACTGCCATCAAAATACACTAATCATTGTATTTTGATGGCAGAGAATTCTCCCCCCGCTATCAGAATACAACAGCTTCGTGGGAGGGACTTCCCCATCAACACTAACTAGGTTGATGGGGGAATCAAATCTTTTTTTTTTTTTTTTTTTATATGTTCAACCTCCTGGTTGCCCAAAAAAAAAATGCATCATATATGGCCTGCCTTACAGGTCGTTAAATAAATATTCTTCTACCTTGTGCATTTTTTGTGATTTTCTGAAGTTTGTGGATGGCTTGATCATTTGCATTGTGAAAATGTTTTGCTTTATGGCATATATTTTTGTGTATTGTAAAAAAAAAAAAAAAATAATAATAAAAATGATGATCAGTGAGAAATTTGCTTAGTTTTTATTCACATGTTCTTTTTTGAAAACTATCAAAATAAAATATGTGGCTTCTTTTAAACCGTATGTCAAAGCAAAAAAACAAAAACGTGCACACATATACAGTATCTCACAAAAGTGAATACACCCTCACATTTTTGTAAATATTTTATCATATCTTTTCATGTGACAACACTGAAGAAATGACACTTTGTTACAATGTAAAATAGTGAGTGTACAGTTTGTATAACATGTAAAATTGCTGTCCCCTCAAAATAACTCAACACACAGCCATTAATGTCTAAACTGCTGACAGCAAAAGTGAGTACACCCCTAAGTGAAAATGTCCAAATTGGGCCCAATTAGTAATTTTCCTTCCCTGGTGTTATGCGACTTGTTAGTGCTACAATGTCTCAGGTGTGAATGGGGAGCAGGTGTGCTAAATTTGGTGTTATTGCTCTCACTGTCGGCGATTCCTTGTCATGTAAAAACAATCATAGCAGCTATTCAGCATAGTTACTTAGTAAGGTTGAATAAAGACACCAGTCCATCCAGTTCAACCTGAGTGAGTGTCTACTATTGTCCCTATCCCTGTACATCGAACACTCACATTGGTCCCTACCCTCAAGGAGCCCACAATCCAATTTCCCCATTCATATACTAGGGCCAATTTTGGACAGAAGCCAATTAACCTACCTGCATGTCTATGACCTTCGGAGGCCGGGCACAAATTTATGATGTCTTGTTTGGCCTCGGCAGATGTAAATACTGCATTTATTTTTTTTTAATTAAATGTATTTCAGGCTTTCCAGCCTAGAGGTGAGATCTAGGGACTTACAGACCCCCAGATCTTGCTGTAAAGAGGACATGTCATGCCCTATTCCTATTACAAGGGATGTGTACATTCCTTGTAATAGAAATAAAAGTGATCCAAAAATAAAGGGGAAGTGTAAAAAAAGTAAAATAAACAATAAGGATACTTTCACACTGAGCCGCCCTAGGCGTCGGCGGTAAAGCAATGCTTTTAACACCCGCTAGCGGGCGATAAAGTGTTAAAAGCGTTGGCTTTTAATTAAAGTGCCCCCATCCCCACGTGCTTGCATGCAGAAGCGAACGCATTTAAAAAACACATGTGAGGTATTGCCGCAAACGTTAGAGCAGGAGCAATAATTCTATTGCAAGACCTCTTCTGTAACTCTAAACAGGTAACCTGTCGCCTCTGGCCTCATTACCTATTAAACCTTTTTTCATGCGTTTTACATCTCAGCATTGCTTATCTACTTTCAGCCATATACTTTGTGTATGTATGTATGTATAGTATATAAATACACATATATGTGTGTGTGTGTGTGTGTGTGTGTGTGTACAGTGGGGAAAGCAATTAGTTGATCCCCTCAGACTTGTTTTTCCAGCACATTCCACAGATGCTCAATTGGACTGAGATGGAAAATTTAGAGGCCAAGTCAACACCTCAAACTCGTTGTTGTGTTCCCCAAACCATTCTAAAACCATTTTTGCTGTGTGGCAGGGCACATTATTCTGCTGCAAAAAGAAAGCCACTGCCACCAGGGAATATTGTTTCCATGAATATTTGTACTTGGTCAGCAACAATGTTTAGGTAGGGTGGTTCCTGTCAAATAACATCCACATGAATGGCAGGACCCGATGTTGTCTAGCAGAACATTGCCCAAAATATCACATTGCCTTCACACCAGCTTTCCTTTTCCTCATACTACATCCTGGTGCCATCTCTTTCCCCAGTAAGTGACACACATGCACCTGACCATCCACATGATGTAAAAGGAAATGAGATTCATCAGACAAATCCACCTTCTTCCATTCCTAAGTTGTCCAGTTGTAATGCCCTTTGCCCATTGTAGATGCTTTTGGCTGTGGACACAGATTAACATGAGCAACCCTATACATAACACTGTGATGTGTTTTTTTTCTGCTTTGAACTCATCAGCTTCAGGGGCAACATGTTTACTTGCTGCCTAATATATCCTACTGACTTTCAGTTGCCATTGCAATGTTATAATCAATGTTATCCACTATATAACTATATATATATATATATATATATATATATATATATATATATATATATATATATATATATATATATATATATATATATATAATATCTCTATTTGTGGGGAGAAAAAAGGACGTCAGTTTTGTTTGGGTGCAACATCGCATAACCGTGCAATTGTCAGTTAAAGCAACGCAGTGCCAAATCACAAAAAGTGCTCTGGTCAGGAAGGGGGTAAATCCTTCTGGGGCTGAAGTGGTTAAAGTGCCCACTTGTACTCTCCACTGGAAGCTGCTGTGACAGTGCATGATCCAATTTGAGAGACAAAGACATAGTATTGTCATCATATAACAGGTATTGGCTGTACAAGCACTGCAATGTTGGGATCACTCAAAATATTTTTAGTGAAACATGCAGATTAAAAAAATAAACATATGTACTGTATAAGTCATATTGTTTACCAACAGCTTAGTAACAACTGCTGTGTGTTCATATTAGCAGGCTGGCTTTTTGAAAAGTTTCTGCACCAGTAGAATTGATAGATAACAGTTAGGATTTCAGCGCCTTTATTGTGAACTTTAAAGTATAACTGGAGACATAGATTTGGATTGGGAGGTGGATGAATAAGAACCCTTGTCAGGTTTATTTATTTTTTTGTCACCAGGAATTAAAGTGAGGGCTAAATCCAACACTTTGCGTGACTACCAGAACAGGAATAAAGTAAATCTTCCAGTGGGGATGCTTGTTCTATGTGACAAGTGTCTAAGAGGGGATTTCCCTCACATTGAAAAAACACTTTCTCACATTCTGTTGAGTCTATAGAATAGAAAGGAAAGTAAAACCTCCCTGATACACATATGGCATAAAATACAGCTCTACTGTATCTAAAGTTTTGATGTATGTTGTAGATGTACTTTAACAACTTCAGCTCCGGACCAATAAACACCTTAAGGACCAGAGGTCTTTTTGCAATTTCGCACTGCGCTGCTTTAACTGGTAATTGCGCGGTCATGCAATATTGCACCCAAACGAAATTTGCGTCCTTTTCTTCCCACAAATAGAGCTTTCTTTTGATGGTATTTGATTGCCTCTGCGATTTTTAATTTTTGCAATATAAATGGAAAAAGAGCGAAAATTTTGAAAAAAAAAGATATTTTCTTCTTTTTGTTATAAGAAAAATCGAATAAACTAAATTTTAGTCATACATTGAGGGCAAAATTTATTCAGCCACATGTCTTTAGTAAAAAAAATTTCAATAAGCGTATATTTTTTTGGTTTGCGCAAAAGTTATAGCGTCTACAAACTAGAGTACATTTTCTGGAATTTACACAGCTTTTAATTTATGACTGCCGATCTCATTTCTTGAGGTGCTAAAATGGCAGGGCAGTACAAATCCCCCCCAAATGACCCCATTTTGGAAAGTAGACACCCCAAGGAAATTGCTGATGGGTATGTTGAGCCCATTGAATATTTATTTTTTTTGTCCTAAGGGATTGAATAATGACAAAAAAAAAAAAAAAAAATTTTTTTTTTACAAAAAGTTGTCACTAAATGATATATTGCTCACACATGCCATGGTTATATGTGGAATTGCACCCCAAAATATATTCCGCTACTTCTCTCGAGTATGGGGATACCACGTGTGTGGGACTTTTTGGGAGTCTAGTCGCGCACGGCACCCCGAAAACCAATCACCACCTTCAGGATTTCTAAGGGTGCAAATTTTTGATTTAACTCCTCACTACCTATCACAGTTTCGAAGGCCATAAAATGCCAAAATAGCACAAAACCCCCCAAATGACCCCATTTTGGAAAGTAGACACCCCAAGCTATTTACTGAGAGGCATGTTGAGTCCATGGAATATTTTATATTTTGCCAAAAGTTGCGGGAATATTACAAACTTTTTTTTTTTTTTTGCACAAAGTTGTCACTAAATAATATATTGCTCACACATGCTATGGGCAGAAGTCAAATTACACCCCAAAATAAATTCTGCTGCTTCTCCCGAGTACGGCGATACCACATGTGGGGGACTTTTTGGGAGCCTAGCCGCGTACGGGACCCCGAAAACCAAGCACTGCCTTCCGGATTTGAATATAAAATGCTATAAAAAACAAACTAACCAGAGTCACCCGTAACACTTATACGGTGATCAGTGGTGAAAGGGTTAACTAGGGGCAATCAGGGGGTTCAAATTTTTATTAGGTAGTATATGGGGGTCCCTGGCGCTATATAAAAACCTGACGGGGAACCTAAATAACTAACTGGCTAACCAGCGTCACCAGTGACACTTATACTGTGATCGCTGGTGAAAGGGGGTGAAAGGGTTAACTAGCAGCAATCAGGGGGTTAAAACCATTATTGGGTAGTATATCGGGGTACCTAGCGCTATAAAAACCTGGCGGTGAACCTAAAAAAATAACTAGCTACCTAGCGACACTAGCGACACTGATGCAGCGTTCAGAAAAATTATCGCTTAGTGACACTGGCAAAAGGGGGTGAAAGGGTTAACTAGCGGAAATCAGGGGTTTAAAACCATTATTGGGTAGTATATCGGGGTACTTAGCGCTATAAAAACCTGGCGGTGAACCTAAAAAAATAACTAGCTACCTAGCGACTGTAGCGACACTAATGCAGCGATCAGAAAAACGATCGCTTAGTGACACTGGCAAAAGGGGGTGAAAGGGTTAACTAGCGGCAATCAGGGGGTTAAAACCATTATTGGGTAGTATATCGGGGTACCTAGCGATATAAAAACCTGGCGGTGAACCTAAAAAAATAACTAGCTACCTAGCGACACATGCAGCGATCAGAAAAATGATCGCTTAGTGACACTGGCAAAAGGGGGTGAAAGGGTTAACTAGCGGCAATCAGGGGGTTAAAACCATTATTGGGTAGTATATCGGGGTACCTAGCGCTATAAAAACCTGGCGGTGAACCTAAAAAAATAACTAGCTACCTAGCGACTGTAGCGACACTAATGCAGCGATCAGAAAAACGATCGCTTAGTGACACTGGCAAAAGGGGGTGAAAGGGTTAACTAGCGGCAATCTGGGGGTTAAAACCATTATTGGGTAGTATATCGGGGTACCTAGCGATATAAAAACCTGGCGGTGAACCTAAAAAAATAAATAGCTACCTAGCGACACATGCAGCGATCAGAAAAATGATCGCTTAGTGACACTGGCAAAAGGGGGTGAAAGGGTTAACTCTAGGGGCAATCAGGGGGTTAAATCTTTATTGGGGGTGATAGGGGGCTACCCTGGACCTAACACTAACTGTCCTGACAGTTTTTACTGTCACAACTGACACGGAATGCATTGATCAGTAAAGAAATGATCAATGCAATCAGTGACACTGTGACTGGGGGGGGGGGGGGGGGGCGATCGGGGGGGGGATCGGGGGGGGGTTTGTGTGCCTGTGTGTACCTACATGTCAGTGTAGTGTTGGTGCACACTTACTTTTACTCTTCTCCTCGTAGTCCGGTCAAAAAGACCGCCCCGAGGAGAATGACATCACTTCCTCCTTCCTGTGTAAACAATACACAGGGGAGGAAGCTTCTCATTGGCCAGGAGCGATCCAGAGGGGGTGGCCGAAAACCAACGGCCATCCCCTCATCACGGAGCGCTCCTGGACCGAATCGGACCGCCGTAAACAGCGGGAGGGGGTCCGATCGGACCCCCCACCCGCTGGAAGGCAATCACGTAGATGTACGTGATTGTGCCTGCCTGTGCCATTGTGCTGACGTACAATGGCAATACGGCGGTCCTTAAGTGGTTAAAGATGAATTTCCCCACACTGCCCTATAGATACAGAGGTGAATGAGGACTTTAATGCTTTAATAGTTATTCAGATCATTTAAATACTTTATTGTGCATTGTCTGGGCACAACATCATTTTAAGGGGATAAAGTTGAAGCCCACCCAAAACTGAAAAGCTGACAACAGCTTGTAAGGTTTCTTTGGTGTTTTAGTGCCCAGATGTTTTGCTGGAAAATGTAACTCTATTACTGTCAATTTACAGTTGTGCCCAGTGAGGTAATCAGGCTTGCCTTTATCTGTCTGGGGAAATGGTGATTCCAAAGTGTGCTCAAGAAAGATTTGAACAGCATGATAGCATCCACCCATTGCTAAAAATTCTCATTTTGTTGATATGAATATTTCCATGTTATCCTTATTTTATGATTCTAATATTACTTTAGCATTTTTAGATCACCAAAGAACACTTACAGTACTATGACAAAAATGTATTACTAGTAAAGCTGTTTCTTTTGTGCTTGCATGGCATGCAATTGTTACAGGGAAAAAAAGAAAGAAAAGGCAAATAAAAGAAGACAATGTCCGTAGAGATTATAATATGTTGTCCTGTGTTTTGTAAATTGCACTTCAAAAATAAAAATGTGGCAGCTGAAATATACATATAAGTTGCTATGGAAATTGTTGATTCTGTTTGTCTTAAAAGAAAAGGCCCTTTTGTAAGTTAACCTGAACTCCAGACATATAAAGACAAAAAAGTACATCCAACCTATATTCAATAATATATAAGAAAATGTATTTTTAACATGTAACTTGTAAAAGAAACTGAATTTCACTTGGTAGCAGCCTCTTGAAATATCTTATCTTGTGAGAATGAAGGGTCAGATATAATGCATGTAAATGTGTTGACAAGGAACATGCTGACTGGAGAAGATAGCAGAATGGTCAGTTTGGTGCCCTTTTCCTGTCTAGTCAACAGGCTGGGGGCAGAGAGGAGATACCACTGTACTCCTTAAAATGGAACTAAACCCTCCTATCATTTTCAGCCAAGGACGCTGGCATTTTTGGCTCTGGTTTCTTAGTAGGTGAGGTTGAAAAAAGACAGGTGCTTATCTAATACATTTTTGAAACTACTGATGCCCCCCTTCTAAGACCAGTGCCTGTGGAAGGGAATTCCACATCCTTACAGTAAAGAACCCTCTATGTAGTTTATAGTTAAACCTCTTTTCTTATAAATTTTAATGAGTGTCCACGTGTCTTGTTAAACTTCTGCGAAAACGTTTTATCCCTATTGTGGAGTCACCAATACGGTATTAGTAAATTAAAATTCATATCCCCTCTCAAGTGTCTCTTCTCCAGAGAGAATATGTACAGTGCTCACAACCTCTCTTCCTAACTAACATCCTCCAGACCCTTTATTAGCTTTGTTTAGCTTCTTTGTACTCGCTCCATTTCCAGTACATCCTTCCTGAGGACTGGTGCCCAGAACTGGACAGCATACTTCAGGTCCGGCCAGACCAGAGTCTTGTAGAGTGGGAGAATTATTACTTTATCTCTGGGGTTAATCCCTTTTTTTAGTGCATGCCAACATTCTGTTTGCTTTGTTAGCAGCAGCTTGGTATTGCATGCTGCTGCTGAGCCTATCATCTACTAGGACCCCCAGGTCCCTTTCCATCTTAGATTTCCCCAGAGGTTCTCTCCCCAGTGTATATATTACATTCATATTTTTGCCACACAAATGCATTATTTTAAATGTTTTCCAATATTAAACCCCATTTGCCATGTAGTTGCCCACCCCATTAATTTGTTCAGATCTTCTTGCAAGATTTCCACATCCTGCAGAAAAGTTATTGCCCTGCTTAGCTTGGTATCGTCCACAAATACTGAGTTTGAGCTGTTTACCCCATCCTCCAGGTCATTTATGAACAAATTAAATAGGACTAGTCCCAGCACAGAACCCAGGGGGACCCCTCTACCCATCTCTGACCATTCCAAGTACTCCCGATTTATCACCACCCTCTGAACTCACCCCTGTAGCCAGTTTTCAATCCATGTACTCACCCTATGGTCCATGTCAACAAACCTTATTTTGTTCTGTAAATGTTTATGGGCAACTGTGTCAAATACTTTTGCAAAATCCAGATACACCCTACCCTGTCTACGGGCCTTCCTTTATCTGGATAGCAACTCATCTCCTCATAGAAGGTTAATAGATTATGTTTTGGCAATTGCTTGCTCTTCAATTGCCACAATGCTGCACATGTGATCAGTTATGACACCAGGCATTTGATGGTTTGACAATTTGGTTGAGAGCATAGCCAGTGTGACAGTTACATTCCTGCCACATGCCAGGAATGTAACTGTTTTTTTGAAACTGTTAAATCAAGGGATTTAGTTCCACTTTAAATGTATGTGGTGCCATCAAACTGATTGTATAAATATTATAAATTAATATATAAATACAAATCCTTTGGCTGGTACAACAGCTCCCATATGTGTGTATTTTTAAGAAGTGTGCCTTTGTTTCAGATAAACTGTTGTCCGAAGAAGCAATCAGTCAACTATTAGTGTGGTTTTCTCTAAGCCTCATGGGGCATTCTGTAGGAGGAGGGGTAACATGTATAAAATGTTTTATTTCATGCCAATAAAGCACAGCCCTTTTTGTGCTTTGAGAATCTTTTTTTTTTTTTTTTTTTAATAGTCACTCACTGAAATTTTGCTACTTAATATGTCATTTTTCAATTCTGTTTTGTAGGATACTCAGCAAAATGCACTGCTTGACACTCTTTATAAACTGCCCATCCCAGAGCCAGGAACCGAAGTTCATCTCAGTGTGGTAAGTCCAGCTAAACCAATGAAAACCTCATCCCATAGACTTACAAAATTCATAGAAATTTTCAAGAACACTCCAGGTTTAGTTGGAACTATTTAACTCAGCATGGTAAAATGTGTCAACTCTTGTTCACTACTTGTTTTAGTAATCAATAAATTTTTGCTTTTGGGCATCATATGGCACAGTTCTAAACTGTCAAAATTGCTAGTTCTCTAAACCGAACTTTTTTTTTTTTCCTGACTGATCCCCATTGGTGAAAATTTCCTTTTCATTTCATGATTACCTATCCTTAAAACACCCTGTCATGGGTGGCTTCCAGATAAAGAGTGTGCATTATCATTGAAAAAACAAACTCACATGCATGTTTTTACATTAAGCTGAACTCTCACATGCACATCTGGGAAAATATTAATAAGGCTCCTTTTAACTCAGAATGTGCTATTGTTGTGTGACACTCCTCTTTTCTCCAGGCCACGTCTAGCTGACGTCCATCATTCCTTCCTACTAGTGCAGCTGACAGGTTGCAGTCAGCAGCTGGCAGGGACAAGTTACCATCTGCCATGGTCAAGAAGCTTTCATTGTCGCAGAAACAGCCTGGCATTAAGTGTAACCTGCAGGACTAGCTCTTTGCCTGCCTGCTGGTCGGCTGGTTTACCTTGGCCTGTTTCTCAGGCCGGCAGACTTTAGGAATGCTGACAGTTATTTCCCCATGAACATTTCACAAGCATTCAAGCAGAAGACAAAATCAAAGGCATTGCTGAAGGAACCTTGTGCTTGGGTATCTTCCGGCACATCAGTTATTCACAAAGTCCGAATATCACTGTGGGCGCAATTCTGGATTTTTCTGTGTTTTTTCTTTTTCCTTTTTATATTGTGACCACTTTTTTGATGTTTATTCCTGTGAAGCGCTGTCATCTCTATAGCCTATTACTGCTTGTCAAGCCATGGAAAGTGTCTGCTGCAGGTTATGTTGAGCATATACTGTAGCTTTCGCATATAACTGATATGTGTGTTGGTATTGTGCTCTTTTGTAGTCTCACAATTTATATCATGCTTTTGATAGCCATATTGTCTATTTGTTTTTCGTGTTGCATTTTTACATTTATGAAAATTGGAATAATAAACTACAGTGGAAAAGGGACTAATATACTATACCATCTGCAGTCCTCTGTTACATGCACAGCTTTAGTATAAAAGATAATTTTTCCTAAACTGGATATTTCAGTTTTTTTTTGGCATTCACTGGAGAGTTAAGCCACCTGTGTGTATGTTATATGTCGCTCAGAAACCCTATTGGTGAAATCTTTGTTCATGAGTTCCTGGGGCTACATACCTAATGTGGGCATTATGAGTGCAAACCCCACCCACTGTTTTTTTTTTATTTACTTTACTGCATGCAATGGGAGCTGCTGGGGCATGCAAAGGTGGACAGTAACACCAGAACTCCTATTTGGTCAGAAATTGTGACGGTGAGATTTCTGTATTGGAATATCCATGAACTATGTTAAGAGCTGACACTTTTGAGTGGCCTGTGACATTGAAACTTGTGTCCAAATAGCAAACATAATAACCAGCGCCAGATTTCAGCTATCTTTGCTATTGTTTGTTTCCAGTAGTAACTATGTATCTAATATAAATAATACCCAGTCTTTATGATGTTCAAACTCTTTGTATTTTTTTTTAAATGCATAATAAAAAACCATTGGAAAAGAAAAATAATATCCAGGCTTGGGTGGGGACCAGCCAACGCATGTTGTAAATCATACTGCATATCAATTTATTGTCTTGTGTTTTCATGTGATTACAAAAATAAATTAAAAAGGTGCCCACACTTCTTTAAAATTAATAGACTGCCATAAACCCAATGCACCAAAATATTCAAGAACATGCGCGCACAGCCCACCCTGCATAGGTATGAACAGAACTTTAATCCCAGAAATAAGTGGGCAGATTTAGATTAGACCAGTGTGCGATATATGCTGTCATTATTCTGTTATCGCACAGAGGATATCGACTTGGTGTGATTATGTCAAAATTTAGAGAGAATGTGCAGCTTTAAAGCTTTCGACTCAGAGAATTTATTTCTGATCCCAGTGTAGGCACTTTTTATTATGATGTGCTATAAAGTATGTGAACAACGTCTTTGATCAGTGTTTGTAGTTAGAGTTCTTCCCTGGCGCACTCATCTGTCTTCTGTCTAATTTGAGCCTCTCTTGCTTTATTTTCACCTCCTCTCACTTTTTTTTTGTTAACCTAATGATTCCTTTTTTTCTCCCTTTACAGCATTCCTACTTCACAGTGCCTGATCCCCGAGAACTGCCCAGTATCCCCGAGAATGTGAGTAACACTATTAGCTGTCCATGGTTTCAGTCATTTACAATTCCAGTTGATCCACATAAGTTTTTTATTATAATTTCAGGATTCTAGAGGTCATCAGCTGCACTCATTTATCTTCACAGGGAGGATTTGGGTCTCCTTTTCCTGTCTTTTTGACCTGACAAAGCTCATTGTTGTCTAAAAATGGCAAATAGAGAATTCCAGAAATACTGTCAGGGGTGGCACATTTCATTAAAGAATCAGTTTAACCTGTGTATAAAATGATCTAGCAAAAAATGGGAATTGATTTAAATGATCTTATGATGTTGCTTTCATCGAGGTCATAGATGTATAATGTGCAAAATATTGTATAGTGCTGCAGTCAGGAGTATGCAATATAGGGCTGAAACAACTAATCCATTAATCGACAGCTAATTGATTATGAAATTAATCGATTACTATTTCCATAATAGATTAATCGGCCAGTAACATAATGGGGTTAAAAAAAACTAAAATGAGCCCTTTATAGTACAAAAAGAGCAAACAATCGCTACTGTAAATACCACTTTCACACTTCTACAGTTAAAAAAAAAAAATTGAACCCCTTACAGTAGTGGTTATCTGCTTTTTGTTGTAGCATAAAGGGCTACTTTTCGTTTTTTTAACCCCATTATGTTACTAAACGTCTTAGACCTGGTTCACATCTATGTGTTTTTTGGTGCTTTTTGCAGAAACACACTACAGTTCATCAAAATGGTTTCCTATGGGACACGTTCATATCTATGCTTTTTTCAGCCGATGTTTATTTGGAAACAGGGACTTTTTTTTTTAAAGCAAAACAATGCTTTTTTGGTTCAATGTACTTCAATGGAGAAGCTGCAGAAAAGCATGAAATGGGTTTTGCAGCAAATTGTGTTTTCTCTTATATTCACCGACCAACACAGCTCCTCTCTGTAACTAAATGGGTTTGTTAGCCTGCCATTAGGAGAACTAGGCAGAATTGTAACACAATGCACAGAATTGTCAGTACTGCCC
Organism: Lithobates pipiens; assembly: GCF_037356315.1. NCBI lineage: Eukaryota > Metazoa > Chordata > Amphibia > Anura > Ranidae > Lithobates > Lithobates pipiens. The sequence continues at coordinate 160,452,856 of NW_027507685.1, read as the reverse complement.
AGGGAGTGGACCCTGGGCTAACAACCCTCCCTACTGCCCCAGCAGGCTCAGTTTTATTTTGCCTAGTGAAGGAGAATGACCTAGGAACCCTGCAGGCCCTTTGGTCCATTTTTTTGATGCAGGATTGATGCTTTTGCGCAAGATGAAAGATCCTGGGATCTTCTATCAACTGCCGGCTGGGTGACAGGCTGGCTGATTTATCCTTGTAGTCCGGCCATCGAGTGTGTGCAGGTTGCAGCTAAGGTTCGGCAGGCCACAACATACCTCAGCTCCAGAGGTGGTCGGTGAGCTTCAATGCTCCGGGGTATACATATGACCGGTCTACTGATGTCTGGATCACAGTATACCAGGCCAGCAGCCACCCTTTAACTGCGCAGGAGTGGGTCTGTGATGGAATTTCTCCCAGCTCTTCAGGACTGGTAAGTACGGCTCTCCCTCCTCAGGGGGTTGAGCAGCTGGGCATTCCCTGGGAGGTCGATTCGGGGGCCACCTTACCTTCTCCTCTTCTCTCCCACGTCCCTATCTTTCCTCCCCCCCCTCCGGGGGAGGGGGGCGGCTGCATGTGTTGCGGGCAGTGTGTGTAGGGGGATCGCTGGGTCTCTCACCTGTGGGGGGTCTGTGCGGCTAGCGATGGTCCTGGTCCCTGTGTGGGGGGGTCCCAAAATGTATCTGTGGAGGTATTCTTGCTGGTTTAAGGCAACACTTTTTGATGATTTTTTCTGTCACCGCATGGCACTGAGGGCAGAGCAGGTTCCCCTTGTGAGCCTCAGTGGCCATTTTCTAGGAGATTTTCCTATTAGTTGCATTGGCGGACATTTTTTTGAAGCCCGAGCGCTCTTTTCACCGCAGTTCTCTTGTGACAGCATTACATGTGCTCTCACATGCTGTTTCCTGTGTCCACTGTGTATACAGAACGCTGGATGGCCATTTCCTGAATGCTGGTGCAAGCTCTGCAGATCATTTCACCGCTATTTTCTACAGCTGCTGCCGACACGTTTTCCGAACTCTGCACTTGGATAACCTCCTGGGGACTACAGGAACGGCTAGTAACCTTCACAGAACGCCCCAGAGTGGTGAGTCTGGCGCTAGGAACCCCCCTTCTCCCCCCCCCATGCGGCGGCAGCAGGAGAGTGGGACCTTCACTGTCCAAAGTCCCTTTGCAGGTGGCAGACAGGGTAGGGTCAGCATGGCTTCAGAAGCTGGTGTTTCTTCCACCGAAATCCAGGCTATTGCAACCGGGTCACCTGCAGATAGTGCTGTGCCCATGGACACCCTGTTGGCGGTCCTTAACTCTTTTCTTGCTAAAATAGAGGCGGTGCATGGAAGGAAAGGTGCGCATAAAAGGCCCCTGCCCCCCCCCCCCCGTCCTCTGGGGAGAGCTCTGATGCAGACTCGGGCCCTGCTGCGGATGGTGACCCCTGCTCTGACCTATCAGACGAGGCTGACCAGGACCATTCGGACAGCGAGGATGATTCCCCGTCCAGGTCCGGGCGCGACAAAGCGTTTGTTGGAACACTTATCACAGCTGTGCGTGATACCCTAAAGATCCAGGAGCCAGCGGATCCCTCTGCTGATGTATCTGTCTCTTTTGGGTCCCGCAAGCCAGCACGTTCACCTAAGGTGTTCCCGTATTTGACTTATTTTGACAAGTTCATCTACAGGGAATGGGTTTGGCCGCAAAGGACCTTTTCGGTCCCCAAAAACATGGTGGTGCGTTACCCCTTTGAGGAAATCCTTCTCAAGAAATGGTTGGCTCCTCCGGTTGTGGATCTAGGTAGCTAGGTATCCAGTATCTAGGTTAAATAAAGTAACCACGATCCCGGTTGAGGGGGCTCCTGCATTCAAGGATCCCACGGATAGAAAGGCCGAGGTGGTGGCCCGTTCCTTGTTTACGGTTGTGGGGTCAGCCGTGCGACCAGTACAAAGGAGGGGGGGTAAGTGCTGCAAATGGTCCGGAAATGGCCTGACCCACATCCCAGTTAATGGTAGATGCGGAAAGGGTGCCTCAGCTGGACTTTAAAGGGACAGGACAAATATTTAGTAGGCAATATCTTACTTTAAAACAAAGATTTTTATTTTACTACAAGTAAAATCGAAGGGGTAGTGGCTATATGGGCAAACAGAAGCCCAAATGGTAGAAGGGATATGAATGAATGTGTGGATACAAAAAGCAAAAACAGGATGCAAAATACAATAAACACAAAGAGCACAATACAGGTGAATATTCCTATTCCGACGTGTTTCAAACTCTTCCTCAGGGAAATGGATCAGCAAACATATAATATCAATCTACAAAAAAAGAGATAACATAAGATGCGTGGCTAATACAAAGGTTATAGTCACTGTAGCATACTAACATTGAGTAAAAGCTAAGGTTGTCCTGACCCTGTATCAGAAGCTCGATAGGTCATAAATGCATCCATAATTATACATAGTTAAAAACAATGATGGAACTCAGGAGAACAGGAAAGGGGGGTGGGGGTTGTGTGCTGCCTTGTTTCTCCTCGCATCCGACGAAGTAACAAAGAGGTGGAGAGAGACTTATCCTTGAAAAATTGTCATCCGCACTGGTGTCACAGATACTGACTGAGTGGGCAAAACTTTTGCACCGCAAATTGGGAGAGCAAAAGGCCTCCCCTGTCTGCGTGGAACTAGCAAACCAACTAGTGCACGGCCTTAAGTATGTTTGTGACGCGGTCCTGGATACTCTCCCTCTGTTATCCAGGGCTTCTGTGTCAGCTGTGGTGCTGAGGTGCCTGAGTTGGCTAAAATGCTGGTCTGCTGACCAGGCATCCAAGAAAGCCCTGACGGATCTTCCCTTCCTTGGCGACCGGCTCTTTGGAGCTTCGTTGGATGACATTATTAAAAATGCCACGGGTGGTAAGAGTACACTACTCCCACAGGCCAGAAAGGCTAAGGAGCCACGCCGCAGGAGATTTTGACAAAATGGGACAAATCTCCGTTGTTCCTGGATCGACAGATCCAGGTGAGCCAGACAGTCAGGGACTCTCTGATCTGGTGGTTCAGGTCCCCGTTGATTCAGTCCGGAAAATCATTCCTTCCTCTGAAATGGACGGTGATCACTAGTCTATCAGGCTGGGGTGGAGTGATGGGGATTCAGTCAGCTCAGGGCCTCTGGTTGATGGACGAATCCAAGTTGCCGATCAATCTGCTTGAATTGAGAGCGATCAGGCTGTGTCTCCACACATGGTCGATGTGTCTTCAAGGCCGTCAGACAACGTCACAGCGGTGGCGTACATAAATCACCAAGGGGGAACAAGAAGCTCAGCCGCTGCTCGGGAGGTCGCTCACATACTTCGGTGGGCAGAGCGACACGTACCAGCCCTGTCGGCCATTTACATCCCGGGGGTGGAAAATTGTCAGGCGGACTATCTGAGTCGACAGATGCTGGACCCAGGAGAATGGGCATTGCATCCGGCTATATTCAGGCTATTGTGCCTGAAATGGGGCACACCAGATGCGGATCTATTGGTCTCTCGCCTCAATCGGAAGGTGCCGAGATTTGTGTCCAGGACAAGACGTGTCAGACGCGCTTGTGGCTCCGTGGGATCAGTACTAGCTGATCTACGCTTTTCCTCCGCTCAAACTGTTGCCACGTCTGCTGCGCAGAGTGGAAGCCGAGGGGATCCCAGTGATCCTGGTGGCCCCAGATTGGCCTCAGCGGCCCTGGTATGCAGGATGGTGCGTCTGGTGGCAGCCGCTGTGAGAGGACCTCCTAGCTCAAGGTCCAATCTTTCACCCTGCTTTACCATCGCTGGCTTTAACGGCATGGCTATTGAGAGCCAGGTGCTGAGGAACCGGGGTCTGTCGGACTCGGTGATCATGACTATGTTGAGGGCGCGGAAATCTTCTTTGCAGAAGATATATCATTGTACCTGGAAGGCCTATATCTCCATGTGGGAGGAGAAAGGGTGGCATCCGCGCTCCTTTTCTATATCCAGGAACCTGTTGTTTCTTCAGCAAGGTGTAGACCAGAAGTTGGCGTTAAGCACCATTAAGGGCCAAACTTCAGCTCTGGCTGTCTTTTTTTTTCAGCGACCCCTGGCGGCTCATTCATTAGTGAGTACCTTTGTTCAGGGGGTATGACATGTATGCCCTCCGTTGCATCCAACGTTACCTCCGTGGGATTTAAACCTGGTGTTGTCGGCGCTTCAAAAGCCACCGTTTGAGAATATCAGGGAGATTCCCTTGTTGACCCTTTCACAGAAAGTGGTTTTCCTAGTGGCCATAACTTCGGCCAGGAGGGTTTCGGAAATCGTGGCCTTGTCCTGCAAGTCACCTTATCTGGTCATCCACAGGGATAAGGTGGTGTTGCATCCGCAACCGTCCTTTCTACCGAGGGTGGTCTCGGCTTTTCATATCAATGAGGACATTGTATTACCATCGTTGTGTCCTAAGCCGAAGCACCCCAAAGAGGTGGCCCTTCACGCTCTCGATGTGGTTAGGGCTCTAAAAGTGTATTTGTCTGCCGCAGCTCCCTTTCGAAAGTCAGACTCCCTGTTTGTTTCGGTGGCTGGTCCAAAGAAGGGTATGGTGGTCTCGTCTGCCACCATTTCCAGGTGGATCAGACAGATTGTAGTACAAGCCTACGCCTTGAAGGGGCAGGTGCCCCCCTTTCCGGTCACTGCCCACTCTACAAGGGCAATCAGAACGTCTTGGGCCTTCCGACACCAAGCGTCGGACGCTCAGGTGTCTAAGGCGGCGACCTGGTCGTCTGTCCATACGTTTACCAAGTTCTACAAGGTAGACGTCAGTGCATCGGCTGATGCCTGTTTTGCAGGCGGCCGTGTAGTTGCAATTGAAATTTTTTCCTTGTTTTTCGATAAAACGCAGTGCTGTTTGTTAATGCACTGTTGCATTACTTACGCAAAAAGGTTGCAGTGTTGGGGATCTCTCCTGTTGAGAATGCCTGGTTATATGGCAGTGTGTTTTTTTCCCGTAAACTGCTGTTTTTTTGTGAGTATAGTTTCACTAGTTCCCACTTGCCATGGTGGATGAATTTTTTAACGCTGTTTTTCCCACCCCTCATTTGGCACTGCTTGGGGACGTCCCATTTAGTTACAGAGAGGAGCTGTGTCGGTCGGTGAATATAAGAAAAAATAGGATTTTTGTACTCACCGTAAAATCCTTTTCTCTGTAATTCACCGACAGACACAGCACCCACCCCTCGTTTTCTCTGCGGTATACTGCTTGTTGAGGTACTGAGCCTGCTGGGGCAGCAGGGGAGGGTTGTTAGCACAGGGTCCGCCCCCTGGACAATTCTGTGTATTGTGTTGCAATTTTGCCTAGTTCTCCTAATGGCAGGCTAACAAACCCATTTAGTTAAAGAGAGGAGCTGTGTCGGTCAGTGAATTACAGAGAAAAGGCTTTTACCGTGAGTACAAAAATCCTATTTTTTAATCTGCCCAACAACAAATTGGCCAAAAAAAATATGCAAAAACTCAAATCACAGCAAAATCACGTGCGCAAAAATCAAAACGCACAGCAAAAAGCATTGCAGAAACAGATCAAAAGCAAACTGCATACCGAGCCTTATGCTGGCCACACGGATCAATTTTCAGACGAAAAATCCTTGTACATTTGCTGAAAGAATGTTTTGAAATTTTCACTTGTTTTTAACATTCTGTTTTTAAAATGAATGTAATTTCTGAACGAAAACCACATACACGGTCTGAAAATTCCTTTCACCAAGCAGTTTTCTATTTCCAAATTTTCCTGTCACTGTAGTTGAAAATGAACATTGATTTGACCCCACTAATGATTAGAAAATCAAACAAACGTTCTTAAAATGAAATTTTTTTTTGAGGGAAGATCTCTTCTAATAGTATATACAGTATATCTCTTCTGTCTGTTGTTCTCAGAGTGGATTAAAGATTTTGCTCTCTAACCATATAGTTGGTTATATTTACCACTGCATAGAGATATTTAAGAATATATTAACTAAATTATACACCACTTTTTTTTAAGGTTATTAATCGATTAATCGATTATGAAAATAATCGTTAGTTGCAGCCCTAATGCAATATACTGTATATATTACATATAAAGTTCAGTGTTCAGGACTATGTAATGTACAGTATAGCATATATAGTGCTGGAGTCAGTAGTATGGTATGTCAAACATAGTATATAGAGCAGCCTTTTTCAACCAGGTGCCTTCTGGGCTCTGCAGGGGTGCCTTGGCAAAGTGCCCACAAGTTGCCCAAAAGTTATCAACAAGCCAGCTAGTGGATGAAGCCTACCTTTTTGTTACACACAATCACAAGCTTTTATTGTACAACATTAAAACCTTAGGCACCACGTGGGCCTGCCACTGGAATCCCAACAGCCAATGATGTCATTGGTACATGATAAGGGAGCCGTTGGGCACCTGCACAAATATCTTGTTTACCACTCCCTTGCCCTTCTCTGTCATCAGTGTGTTCATAGGAGAGGAGGAGAAACTGAGGGGGGAGATACATTTTAGAATACTAGTCTGTACCAGTATGCAAAGGTGGTGGAATAAATCACCTGTAGCGTTGGGTAGCCTACGTGCTATGTGTGGATGCTGCTGTAAACATATTTGTTTAGATGTTTACATTTTAGAATGGGGTGCTTCAAGGTTGGGCATAATTTTAAAGAGTGCCTTTTCTGGGAAAAAAGGTTGAGAAACACTGACATAGCATTTTGTATTTCAGTATAATATAATATACACCATCGCATATAGAGTGTATAGGTCAGCAATATATAGCATACAGCATAGTGTATAGCGTGCAGTGGTCATGAATATGTTACTGAAAATATAACTTGTATAAGAGTGCAATAATCAAGAGTATGTCATGTAACATACAGCTTAAAATTGCAGTGGTCATGAGTATGGTAGATAACAAACCACAGAACAAATTAAGTGCAGCGGTCAGTTGTGTATAATGTAGTGCCCCTTGCATTGCTGTATAGTGAGATGAAAAAAAAAAGTGGTCAGTGGAAGGAAGAATGCCTCTATACCATTGAGATTATGGCATTGTGTAGAATGCAGAGTTCACAATTCTAAAAAACTCTGGAAAAATAAAGTGGTAAAAAAGCAGAAGCCACAGGGCTTTAAGCCAAGTCACCCTACAAATTGCAGGGGTTGGAAGACATATAGTATTGAATTCCATTATTGTGGAGAGAAATCAATACGGGATGTGGTCAGTGATGGTTTTAGATCAGTGTTTCTCATCCTGTTTCCAGTCAGGGCACCCTTGAAAAGTATTTATGGTCTCAAGGCACTCCAGTCTAAGGCTTGCTTCACATTACACATGGCACACATTTCTGACATGTAGACTAATGCACCACTCTTAAGCAGACACACAGAGGTGCCATTCATTTTTAATGGTGCCCTCGCACATTTGCAAATTTGGTGCGGAGCGATTTTAACAAAATGGAGGAGGATCCTCGTTGAGAAATGCTGTTCTAGCAAATGTAATGTGGTTGAGATTTGGAAGGGAGTGGCTGCCAGAAAACCTAATACCGGCAGGGAGGGTCATGCATAGAACACACACACCATCAAAGCTACTGCAGAAAGTTGGAAGACATAACTTGCTGCAGACATCAAAATGCCAAGCTGGGGAAATTTTCTTCCATGTCCTGTCCCAAAGCCACAACAGATAGTGATGCAAATTCCTGACTGCCATCTGAACTAATGTTCTCTCCATCCAAAAAAAAAAAAAAAGTTTTGCTCTGAAAGGAAAGCGGAATGCAGCACAGGGATGCAAAGAATATATTGTGCACTCTGCTGAAGATACCAGTGTGTGGTGTGGACGTAGACCTAGATGATAAAATAACATCTATACAGGAATGTGAGCAATACTAGGTGAACATTATTTGTACTATTTACCTACATGTATTTGAGGATCCATGCATGTATGTGTACATCTACAAAACTAAGTCATGTTCTTGCTAGCTCTGTGGTTGCCCTAATCATAGGTTTTTAATGACCAGACAGGAGGAGGGACTTCTCTGGCTTCACTGATCCTGGTCCATGTACATAAGACCTGATAAAACAAGCTGTAATGTCTTAAATTGTACATAGATGTTTAAAACCTATTTCTAAGTAATTTAATGTGTCTCCAAGTACAGTTGAAATGATCTTTCTTAACCTCCCTCTAGTAAAATCCCCCATGGAGTTTTTCCTTTCAGATTGCTTTTAACAATTTCGCAAGATCTAGGTAACGTGCTGTACAAATTTTTATCAAAATGCATAGTAGCACACTGAAAATTTGCAGTTTGTTTTTTGTCTTTCTCACCTATGCATTAGCATTCATGTAGGCCTCTTAATGTAGATAAATACAAGCGATTCCCCGTCATAAATATTAATGGGTTTGCAGCAGTTGACCTGTGGTGTGCAGCATAAAATCAAATCGTTTAAATAATTACTACATTTTAAGGAGGTTTAAGTGTTTTCAGCAATGGTGTAAGTGTGTGTTATTTCTCTTGAGTAATAGTTCTCCATGTAAGAATCAAACTGCAACAACACTGACTAACATTGTAATTACCTTGCTTTGTGTCAGTCCTGGGTTTGTTGCAATCATTGTAAAGCAATTTACTGGGATTATAGTAAGAGTTCTCAATGTTATGAATCATTGCTGAGTACTGAACATGGATGTGCTTTCTATCAAAAGTAACTAAATGGTGATCGATATATATTTAGTTATTACAACCCCAATTCCAAAAACAAGTTAAGGCGCTGTATAAAATCTGCATAAAAACAGAATGCAATAATTTGCAAATCTCATAAACCCATTTTTTTTATTCACAATAGAAAATGGAAAACATATAAAATGTTTAAACTGAGAAAATTTACAATTTTAAGAGAAAAAAAAATAAGGTAATGTTAAAATTGATGACAGTAACATGTTTCAAAAAAGTTGGGACAGGGCCATGTTTGCTACAGTGTAGCATCCCCTCTTCTTTTAAGAACACACTGTAAGGGCCTGGGAACTTAGGAAACCAGTTGCTGGAGTTTTGGGAGAAGAATGTTGTCCCATTCTTGCCTCATATAGGATTCTAACTGCCCAACAGTCCTGGGTCTTCTTTGTTGTATTTTTTTTTGCATATCATAGCTAAAAATAGCCACTGATTACGGTATAAATGTCACTGTCAGGAAAAGGTTTAACACTAGGGGGCGATTAAGGGGTTAAGTGTTCCCTAGGGAGGTGTTTCTAACTGTGGGGGAGTGTAGTGACTGGAGGAGGAGAGAGATCGCTGATAACTAGGAACAGCAGATCTCTCTCTAATCCCCTGTCAGAACGGGGATCTGTTTGTTTACATACATAGATCCCCATTCTGCCTCTCTGTGAAGCGATCGCAGGTGTCGGCGGACATCTCAGCCACATGCATTGGCTCTGACGTAGAGCTGTGGGCATGCCCCCATCGCTCTTAAAGCGGCTGATGTACACCTACGGCAATTCACGCAACCTGCCGCAGTATAATGATGATGGCTGGTCGGCAAGCGGTTAAGCATCCAGTCTCTTCTACTACAAAGCCATGCTGTTGTCATACATGCAGTATGCGGTTTAGCATTGTCTAAAATAAATAATAAACATTTTATACTGACCTGCTCTGTGCAATGGTTTTGCACAGAACAGCTCTGACCCTCCTCTTCTCTGCCGAGTGCTCCTATGTGGATAGCATAGATTGCATTTATTCAGATACAATATAGTGAATATTGTGGTTGTAAAGTCCCCAAAGTTTTTACCTAAAATTAAAACATAAATTTATACTTACCTGCTCTGTGCACTGTTATTGTACAGATCAGCCCCAAACCTCTTCTTTTGGGATCCCCGCCATTACTCTCGGCTCTTCTTCTTCTGCGTGCCCCCGAGCAAGCCACATGCTATAGAGGGCATTTGTGCATGCTTGTCCCCGAGCCAACTCTGTGTGTCCATTGACACACAGAGCACGGGTCAGCCCTACCATGCACTCCCTCCTCACTGATTTTGAATGACAGCAGGGGGAGCCAATGCCTCTCTGTCCAATGAGGAGATAAGGAGCTGCTGCTCTTGTACCAATCTCTGTATCGAGATTGGACTCAGTTAAGTATAAGGTGGGGCTGGGTGCTTGGGAAGACCTGCTTGCAGAAGGTTTTTTACCTTCATGCATACTATAAATGCATGAAGGTAAAAAAAAAAAAAAACTCATACCTTTAGAACCACTTTAATTTGTTAGTCAGCTATGTGAAGTCCATCCACTACTACTCTCTCCATAGGGTGACAATGCTGCATTCAAAGGGCGTCTACTTATAGAGGAACAGACACCTTAAAGCGTAATTTCCCCCAAAAAGGAAGTTCTAGGTCTTTGCATCCTTCCCCCTCCTCTTTAATTAATGACACTTTTTTGGGGTTTGGAAGGAGCACTTCCGGTCAGATCACCATGGTGATCTGAGTGGAAATTTGCCCCCTTCATTTCCCCACAGATTTAGCACAGGTCCCAGAAGACTGTGGGACCATTCACAAACCGCAGCGAGGTGGGAAACCAGCTGTGAAGATGCAAGGCTTCAATGCCAGATTCCCTTACTTAAGATGCTATCACGTGGACCCAAAGCTGTTTGAAGAATCAGCTCGGGTGAGGACAACGCTGGATCCCTGGACAGGTAATTGTCCTTATTTAAAAAGTCACCAGCTACAGCATCTGAAGCAGATGGCTGTCAATCAGATTCTGTCTTCAGATACACTTTGAAAATAAAACATAGAAGCTGATTGGTTGCCATCCACAGCTTCTCTAGGTTTGATAAATTTTCGTCAATCTACTTTGTCCTGTTTACCTATGAATTCGTTTTTTTTTTTAAATAGCCATTTTCTGTACAGGAATATCCCCCGCTATAGAAAAAAAAAAAAAAAAAAACTCAAATAATCTGTTTTCCACGTCATGTCTGCAGACAAAAATGTGCGCCTATAATAACAAATTTTCAGATATGTGTTAGAATCATTGTTGGTCGTCTTACTTTAAAAAAAAAGTAATTCGTTAAGTTACAAATTACTTCTCCCAAAAAAGTAATTGCGTTAGTAACTCAATTACTACATTGGAAAAGTAATTAGTTACTCAGCAAAGTAACTGTGACTTTTTTTAAATATTCTATAATGCAATTACGTTCTATAATATCTTTAATATCAAATATGTTTATATTAACTGATTGAAGAATAAAAACACTATATACAGTATTTTACAACATTTGGTATTTATTTGAACCCAAATGTTGAGGGGGTGGCAGCAGTGGTACTTGATGGGGTGGCAGCGGTGGTACTTGAGGGGGGGGCTGCAGTGGTACTTGGGTGGCAGTGGTGGTGGTGGTGTACTTGGGGGGTGGCAGCGGTGGTATTTGGGGGGATGGCAGTGTTGGTGGTGTACTTGGGGGGTGGCAGTGGTGGTTTTGTACAGTACTTGGGGGGTGGCAGCGGTGGTATTTTGGGGGGTGGCAGTGTTGTACTTGGGGGGGTGGCAGTGGTGGTGGTGTACAGTACTTGGGGGGTGGCAGCGGTGGTGTACTTGGGGGGGGTGGCAGGCAGCGTGGCACTTGGGGGGATGGCAGTGGTGGTGGTGCCATCCTCTCCCACCACCACCACCTCTGCCTCTTACTGATCCCATCCCCCACCACCACTGATCTCATCCCTACCCTATCCCCCCATCACCTCTGTTGTAGAAGTGATGGTGGGTAGGTAGGGATGGGATCAGTAAGAAGCAGAGGTGGTGGAGGACTTGGGATGGATCAATTGCACTGCAATTCGAATCATCAGTCACTTACTTGGATGCCTCCAGGGATGCCTTTCCTCATGGGGAGAGAGAGAGAGACCCTCCCCTTCACTCAATTGGTGTCAGCTGGTAAGCTGACTTCATTTTTCAGTGTCCGCCCTGCCTCCTTACATTCTCTTTCTGGATAGCTGGGGCGGGATGGGGTGGTCCAGACAGTCTCTCTGGCGGTAGATGTAATTAAGGTAATGCCACCCAAGTAATGGGAACTGCATTACCATGAGGGGAAGAGTAATCAGATTACTCGTTACCCTCTAAAGTAACTGCGTTACGTAACTCCATTTATTTTAACTCAGTTACTTACATCACTGGTTAGAATATTGATAGAGGATGGGGAGGACTAGATGATTATTTTGTACAACCTTTAACACACAATACCAGGCCTGAAGGAAATTGATTGAGTTAGACTGCATAGTCAATAAATATTACCTGCAAAGCCCTCAATTTATAACTCTGCATGTGTGTTGATTAGTTGCTTTCAGGATCTGGATTTGCAGACATGTTGCATTAAGTGTAAAGCTGTTTTAGTATAGGATTCACCCTAAAACAGCTAGGCTGTAATCAGTCCGTTTAATGTTGTGCCAAACCAGTGCAGAACCTGACATATACAGAGAATACAGTGGTCTCTAGACAATATAAACAGCCAAATCCACACACCATATAAACAGTGCTCGCTGCTCTGCACTGCAGCCCAGTGATTAAATGATCATACAAAATACAACTGTGTCTTTATTTTCCAGCCCTTGGTTTTACAAGGAGAGCTGTTGGTTATTACATTTATTATTGGAAAATGGAAACATTTAGTAGTACAAATATGCAATGATACAAATGTTCAAAGAACGGTTTGCTGTGACGAAATGGAACACGCCAATTCTAACCCTGCAATAGACTTCTGCCGTAAGGCCTATAACGACACATTGTAAAATTACATTACACTTTTATATCATCTTCTGTTATTTAAATGTATATTTGTACATTATATATAATTTGATGCTTTTTTTAGCTGTCAAGTTTGTCTCAAAAAGTCACCCTTATCAACTTTTTAGAGAGCCTTGAAAGACATTCATTTTCACTCTACAGTGCATAGTTAGGTATACTGTACATTAAAGTGGTTCTAAAGACGGGACATTTTTTTACGTTCATGCATTCCCTGCATGAGGGTATAAAAAATTCCCAGTATTTCTATCACCCCCTCATCTCCATTAATACTTTCCTGAGTCCTATCTTGATTCAGTACTGTGCCTGAGTGCAGAAGCACTGCTCTCTCTCTCTCTCTCTCTCTCTCTCTCTCTCCCTCTCTCTCTCTCTCTCTCTCTCTCTCCCCCCCTCTCTCCCTCTCTCTCTCTCTCTCTCTCTCCCTCTCTCCCTCTCTCCCCCCCCCCATAAGAGCAGCCAGAGCCATTTGTGTGCCGACCCCAAAAAAGGAGGTTCATGGCAGCTCTGTGCAATACCAGAGCAGGTAAGCATTATTGTTTGGCACTGGTATTGGCATCCATCCATGCCATCAATTAGTGCCCATCCATGCCACCTACCAGTGCCCATCTGTGCCGCCTTTCAGTGCCACCTATGTGTACCCATCAGTGCCCCATCAATGCCACATGTTAGTGCCCATCATCATTGCCCATAAGTGCGACCTCATGGGTGCCCATAATTGAAAGAGGAAACATACTTATTTACAAGGTTTTTTTTTTAAATCATTTTTATTAGGTTTTCTGATTTCCATGTGAACAAGGTTTTGTAACAGAAACAAAAAAAAACTTTTTATTTTTTTTATTTTTTTCAACATTTTCAGTCATTTTTATTTGTTTAGCAAAAAAATAAAAATCCCAGAGGTGATCAAGTACCAACGAAAGAAAGCTCTATTTGTGGGAACAAAATAATAAAAATTGTGTTTTGGTATAGTGTTGTATGACCGCACAATTGTAATTCAAAGTACGACAGTGCTGAAAGCTGAAAATTGGTCTGGGCAGGAAGGTGTAAAAGAGGGTTAAATTGCATTTGAACCCAATGAAAAAAAAAAAAAAAGTGTAATGCGTTGCATTTAATTTCTTTTTTTCAAGCTTCTTTTTTTTTTTTTTTTCAATTGGCGATTCTGCAAAAAACACACTTCTTTTCCATGGGTGGCTACTCCACTCTTCCACTGTATCTATGGAGGCTGCTCCCCCTGATATGGACTTTAAACATGTCCATGTCTCTTCATGTCCACTACATGGGGACAGGGCAATTGGTGCAGCTCACAGGAAGTGAATATAGTTCTGCATTTCTGGCACAGGCATCAAATATTTTTTTTTTTATTCCCTGAAAATGTTCTTAGCTTGAAAAAAAAAAATCAACTAATGCAACCACCACATATAAGGTCCAAAAGCTGCACTACATTGCATTTATGTACTTGGGTTTAGTTATCCTTTAAAATTGAACTCCAGGCAAACAGCTAACTACATAAGAAGTGCATATACAGTATGAGAGCTGTGTTACCGGCCAAAAATTTGCGCAGCCTTGCCAGACAGTATAGTCAGCTTTGAGACCTTACTTTTATGAAAAAAAAAAAAAAAAACAGTAATTCTATGTGCCTGGGGTCAGCTTTAAATCATAATTGAACTCTGGTTTGGTTGGTTTATGATCCACACTATACATAATGTACTGTATATGTGTTAACATATATAGTACCCATTTCAAGTTGCCTAACTTTATGCAATGTGCTTTAGAATGTCTAGCTTAACCATTTTTCCTTTCATTTGTCTGGCATATCATGGGAGATTGTGATTGATTTATTGCTAGGTATGAACTACAAAAAAAAAAAAAAAAACAGTTGCTTCCTTTGACACTGCTAAATATTTATACATAAGCATAATTTTGCAAGTATGTATTACATACAGTGGATATAAAGTCTGCACACCCCTATGTCAGGTTTCTGTGAGGTAAAAAAAAATGAGCCGAAAATAAATCATTTCAGAACTTTTTCCACCTTTAATGTGACCTATAAACTGTACAACTCAGTTGAAAGCAAACTGAAATCTTTTAGGTGGAGTGAAGTAAAAATAAAATAATATGGGCGCATAAGTGTGCACACCCTAAACTAATACTTTGTTGAAGCACCTTTTGATTTTATTACAGCACTCAGTCTTTTTGGGTATGAGTGCCATCAGCATGGCACATCTTGACTTGGCAATATTTGCCCACACTTCTTTGCAAAAACTCTCCAATTCTGTCAGATTGTGATGGTGTCTCTTGTGCACAGCCCTCTTCAGATCATCAAACACATTTTCAATCAGATTCAGGTCTGGGCTCTGGTAGGTATGTATTGACTTCTATTCAACATGAGTTTGAATTGCTGAATTCTGAACACAGCTACATACCCAGTTATAAGAAGGTGTTCACACTTATGCAACCACATTATTTTATTTTTTTATTTTTACTTCCCCCTCCTAAAAGATTTCAGTTTGTTTTTCAATTTGTAGAGTTCTACAGTTTATAGGTCACATTACAGGTGGAAAAAGTTCTGAAATGATTTATCTTTGTCTAATTTTTCTACATCACAGAAACCTGACATTTTAACAAGGGTGTGTAGACTTTTAAATCCACTGTGACATCTTCAGTTGACCTTTCACTGTAGCATTCTAAACCCCTGGGAATGGTACCAACTTTAAAGATGTATGCTATAAAGATGTCCAACAGCACACTAATATACATTATTATTATACCCGATTTATATAGCGCTGACAGTTTACGCAGAACTTTACAACTTGAGGGTAGACACTTTAATACAGTAGGAATTGGAGAGCCCTGCATGTTAGCGCTTACAATATCAGAGGGAGGGTCAGGAGATACAAGAGTTAATACAGTAACTGTGGCGGATGTTCTAATGGAGAAAATAAATGCAGTTAGTTGGGGGCCAGATAGGCTTCTTTGAAGAAATGAGTTTTCAGGGATCATCTTACAGTGGGCAAAGTAACAGATAGTTGGACAGATTGGGGTAGAGCTTCAAAAGAAGTCCTTAAGGTGAGCGTG
This sequence comes from Lithobates pipiens, assembly GCF_037356315.1. NCBI lineage: Eukaryota > Metazoa > Chordata > Amphibia > Anura > Ranidae > Lithobates > Lithobates pipiens. The sequence goes on along the minus strand of NW_027507685.1, from coordinate 160,437,065 downwards.
GGATGAGGTGACAAGGGAGCTAGAGAGCAGGAGGTCTTGAGACAAATGAAGAGAACAATTTGATTGGCATTTTGAGACTAGGTTAATGATGCAGCTGGGGGGCTAGTTGTGTGTAGCTTTGTAGGTTATTGTTAGTATCTTAAATTTAATTTGTTGGGTGAGTGGCACCCAAAGGAGGGATTGGCAGAGAGAGGGGTAGCAGATGCCGAGTGGTTTGTAAGGTGAATGTGCCTGGCAGCAACATTCATGACAGGGTTGAAAGGGGGGTAGCCTATCTAAAGGTAAGCCAATGAGGAGGGAGTTGCAGTAGTCGAGGAAAGAGATTACCAGGGAGGGGTTTAGAAGCTTTGTGGTCTCATTGATTAAGAATGGGCATATCTTGGAGATGTGGCAGAGGGTGAGGCGGCAAGCTTTTGACAGTGTTTGGATGTGGGGCCGAAAGGATAGTTCATGATTACACAGCTAGGATATTGGCATGGGGTGATGCTTTGATAGTTAAGCTGTCCATTTTAACAGAGAAATCAGGGGAAGAGACACGTAGGGGAGGAAATATGAGCTTGGTTTGGGTAGGTTGAGGTTGAGTTTGAGGAAGTGATATGACATCTAGGCCGATATGTCTGTTAGTAAGTTGCCGATGCATGAGGAGACTGATAGAGTGAGCTGGGGGGTAGTGAGATAGATTTGGGTGTCATCTTGTAGAAATGGTATTTAAAGTCGTGGGAGGCAATTAACTGACACAGGGAGGAGGTGTAGATTGAGAAAAGGAGAACCTTGGGTGGCCCTGACATAGAAAGGAAGAGGCAAGGAAGAAGTAGAGTTGTACGTGACTGAAGGTGCGATGGAATAGGTACGATGAGAACCAGTGAAGAGTACAGTCATAGAGACCAAAGGAGTGGAGTTTTTTGAGGAGGAGGGGGTAGGATTCAGGGGGCAGGTGGTTAGGTGGGCATTAGAATTTTTTTTTAGCAACCTCGTTAATACTAGCAGGGTTGAATGAGGGAAGTAATGATTGTACTTGTGGACATGGGGTTTTATGTGGGGGAGGTTTCTGCGCATTCGAGATCTCCTCACAAATTGTATCAATCTTAGGGCCCTTTCACACAGATGTACGGGTTCCGCGTTGCTAAGCCGGGGGGGGGGGGGATCGCTCCGTCGATCCCTGCTGAGCAGGCAGATGACAGGTCTGTCTCTGCACATTGTGCAGGGACCGACCTGTCAGAGCTCCGCTCTCCTCTATGGAGGATCGAATGAAGACGGACGGTAGAGTCTGTTTTCATCCGATCCACCAGACGGATGGAAAAATAGGGTTTCCATCCATCACACTTTAGCGGATCTGAGCGGGTCGGATGTCAGCGAACATGTCACCGCTGACATCCATCGCTCCATACACCTGTATGGAGCGTTAGTTCAGGTCCGCCTTTGTGAAAGGGGCCTTATTTTTTGAAGTGATTGGCAATCTCCTGGGCAGTGAGGGAGTTAGTGGGTGGAATCAGTGGAGGACAGAGTAGAGTTAAAAGTAGAGAAGTGTTGACGGGGACTGAATGAGTACGTGTTAATGAGAGTATATACATCTTTTTTGTGTGCATGTTAGAGTGTTTTTATACTAGCATTTTTATTTATTTATGCTTAAGTTGACCATACATGGGTGAATTTTCTTTCAATTAGGCAGCGGGCTGATAAAAAACAACAACAAAAAAAAAAACTGAACAGATTTCCCCAAGCACACATTTGGGGTGGATGGATGAATCTTCTCCACTGTGTTACTGTTTTCTGACAGTGGGACTACTGCTGTCAGCTGATTGGTTGTAGCCGTAACTGAGTTCAAAATTTCCAACAAGTCTTTTCAAAAGCAGTCAATCATCAGATATACTGCTCTTGAATGGATCAAAATTTGCTGGTCCCTGCTGAACTGGCGGAATTTTGATCCATTTATGGTCAGTTTAAGATTTAAAGTTGAAAAAGCACTAGGTTAATAATGCCTGAGAACTATAAACTTATTTAATCCTTTTTGATAAGAATGGGCATTTCAAGGACCTCTAGATGACTTTCTGTACTTTCAGTACATTCAAGTTAATGTCGGGTTGTAAATGTCTACCTGTAGGCTGAAATGAATGTAATTTATGTGAACAAAATTGCAATGGCAGATTCACCACTTTCAAATACATATTGATACATGCGCACTGAAAAATATTTGTGCACACATATGCATTTTTCAAGTTTTAACACTAGCCATAAATATGTTTCAAAAAGCTCAATTACATTCTTTTATACTTCTATAAAACGTCATCACACCTGGAAGTTTTCTTTAGGTCTATGAAGTGAGAGAGGATAGAATTTGGCCTTTATCTGGAACAAGCGCTCTGCGTTCTACGTCCAAGTGAAACACCTCTTTAAGATCAGGCTCTTGCTCTTTTATAGTCTGTAGTAAATGTGGTGTTTATAGAAGACTTTACGCAGCTCTGCCAGAAGCAGGTATTCAGGTCCTGTTCTCTTGAGACTATTTAGCTTGTGTAACCCTTTTTCAGCCAGAACAGCATTCGGCTATGTTCAGATTCATCTCAGCTATTGTTAAGTTAGAAGTAATCTTTTGCCAGAATATTCTGTTGTTATATTTCCTCTTGAATATGATCAACAAATACTGAGTATGTAAAGCAAAAAAATACACCAAACCATCCAGATTATCTCTGGTCTTGCAGAGCTTACAATCTAATATCTTTTCTAAAGTCATGTTTTATACACGGTCACCTACCTGATGTAGACTGAGCTAATAAGGGGAGCTTGTCTTGCACCTCATGTCCAATACCTCTGAAAGTGTTAACAGGATTTGTAAAGAAAATAGTATGAGTGTCAGTTGTGGTACAGCTAGATTCTTGCGAATCTACTGGCCTCCTAAGCAGACAAAAATGTAGTCTGGATGCAAGCGAAGGTCAGGAAACAGGCATGCAGCAGCGGCACCAAATTATTGGGCATGGATCTATTCTGTGAGTCAGGTCAGAGTCAGAATCAGTGCAGCAGAGTTACAGAATCAAGACACAGGTGGCAAAGTAAACTTTCAAAGCCAGGGTTAAGATTGATAGGCAGATGTCTAAGGGAAGCAACAAGGCAAGGCTGCAATAGGAATAAATAAATCCAAGTCAGGTCGCAGGGATAAGTTGAATACCACTTCAGGGAGTGCTAAGCTCTAAATAGGTGCCAGTTTGGTACCAGACCAGTGTTTGCCTTTCTCAACTCCTCCCGTGCATGAACATTTGTGTAGAGTAGCATATCCAGCAGGGACATATGCTGTGATCCGCATTAGCACACTGACTATATTTTCTAACACATGCACAAATTCTGTAGTTCAAGTAGTCTTATAGCCCACCAACATGCTTTTGGTTTGTTCGAGACAACGTCTGCATCCAGAGGGAGCTTATGCACATTATGAAAAGTTATACAAACTACATGCATTCCAGAGAAAAGTGAACTAAGAACTTATTAGTACCTCCTAAATCACCATCACCTAAATCACCATGCAGCCCACAAAAAAAAAGCAACCTTAGTTTGGTGACCTTGTTAATGGAAGCAAAGCATCAAATACCATCACGAAGTCATTTGACATTTGATTTTGTTGTGGCTCTGACACAGTTTCTGCTAGTTTCCAAAAGTGTCCTGACAGTGAAGGAAACTGCATTACTGAGATATTGGCTTCCTGTTTTTCAGTTTCTCCAACAAATTTGGAGATACAGTATATATAGAACCACTATCCATTTACTGACAGCACAGCTGTGTTATTTCCCTAGGCCCAAATAAAACATAAAGGATAACCAATAGCTATTGGTTGAACTGAATGCACTTGTGTTAACCTGTGTCGTAACAAAGGCTTAAATGTCAGCACATAGTGATGATTGCAATTTATCCCATAAAGGTCACCATGGCATTGTATATCCAACAGAAAACTTCTTAAGAATTTGTAGAAGCAACACCCACCGCTATAATCAATAGCTATATTCTAATTCCAGCATGTATCCATGACACCACCATCTCTTGGAAAATACTGTTCTTAATTTTTTTTTGTGGTTCTCCAAAAAAGCATGGACAGTATATTTTGGGACACCTGTCTGCCACTAAGTTTGTGATTAGCAGAGACCATGATGGAGCAGGATAACCAAGGTATATCTTGTTTCTTTGTTTACTTTTGCCGTAGTGCAAGATTTGCCACATATGCTTCAACCAGAGCTCAAAATTTCAAAGTATTTACTTGTTCCAATGTCTAATGTTTCCCTTTGTCAGTCTTATCAGCTTCAGCTAATAAGACTGCAGTAATGGCCAAGTTTACACTGCATGTCATGTCACATGGTGTGTAGGAGGAAGCTCTGAATGATTCTGCAGTCTCATGGGATTGCAGTAGTGTGCCGTAGGAAGTCCTGATAACAGATAGATAAGGCATAGAGAGTGTGCCGTAAATCAGGGGAGATCTGGGCATGCTCAGTGACTTCATTCTAAAGAACAAAAAGGATTACAACAATACTACGCACGTAAGGAGATATCTACAAGCGGTGTTCATTAGGGTTTTATATGCTGATTTACATGGGACAAAGTTGTGGGGGAGGGTTTACAACCACTTTAAGGTACAAAAATAAATATTAAAAACCACTTTATCAGTGCAGTATATCAGTGCAACCTCATCAGTGCCCATCAATGCAGCCTATCAGTGCCCTCGATGCAGCCTATCAGTGCCCTCAATGCAGCCACAGTTCGGAATCGCGCTGTGGCGTAGCTTGGATCTGAAACACCGGCCGATGTCAAAGTCCTGCCTCCTGGACAGGCTAGGATAGACATCAAACTACTTAAATTTGCTGGCATTGGATCAGTGTGCTGTCTATCATAGGTGCTGGTTCATGAGGCGGGAGTTTGACAGCGGCCTGGAGTTTCAGTTCCAAGCTGTGTCACAGAAGAAGTTCCACTCTGTGTAATTAAGTCAACTCTCCTCTCCCTCCCTCACAGTTTCCTGGCCAATCACCGGGAAATGACTTAGGGCACACACTCTTCCTCAGCTTATTTCCACTCGCCAAATGCAAGCAGGGTGGTGGAAATTTTGAAGGCTGCTTCAATTTTTTTACACAGAGTGTATGCATGTAAAGTTTAGCCACTTGGCGCCCATACTACGTCTATTGACGTCATGGGCTTTCAGTGGTTATATCTAAATGATGCCTGAGGCCACAGACATCATTCAGATATTGCAGTTTTCAGCTGGCGATTCCCTGCACCATAAGAACGATCATAGCGGCTGTTCCGCCGCTTGATCGTTCTTACAGGCGGCGGGAGGGCCCCTCCCTCCCGCCGCCCTCCGGTGCTTGTACCAACTCACCGTTTCCATTGGTAAGTCGGTCACAGGATCCGCCGGCCCCAGCAAGTTACCATAGAGATTTCCAGCGGACCAGATCGTCCCCATGTTCGGAGGCCGGGCAGGATGTTATGACGTCACGCCTGACCTCTGTATTCAAATTAACGGCGCCGATCTGGCTAGGAAGCAAAGATCGTTTTTTTTTTTTTTTTTTTTTTTTTATTCTTCCCAGCCTAGAGGTGAGACATGGGGTCTTATTGACCCCATATCTCACTGTAAATATGTCCGATCATGCCATATTCCTATTACAAGGGATGTTTACATTCCTTGTAATAGGAATAAAAGTCATACATTTTTTATTTTTTTTTAAAGTGTAAAACTAAAAAAAATAAAAATAAAATTAACAATACAAAAAAAATAATAATTTTAAAGCGCCCCTGTCCCCGTGAGCTCGCACACAGAAGCGAACGCATACGTAAGTCCCACCCACATATGAAAACGGTGTTCAAACCACACATGTGAGGTATCGCCGCAAACGTTAGAGCGAGAGCAATAATTCTAGCCCTAGACCTCCTCTGTAATCTAAAATATGTAACCAGTAAAAAAAATTTAAGCGTCGCCTATGGGGATTTTTAAATACCAAAGTTTGGCGCCATTCCACTAGCGTCAAAGTTTGGCGCCATTTGAAGCGTAACATGTTGGGTATCTATTTACTCGGCGTATCCTCCTTTTTCACATTATGCAAAAAAATTGGGCTAACTTTACTGTTTTTTTTCTGAAAAAAATGTGTTTGAAAAATTGCTGCACAAATACCGTGCGAGATAAAAAGTTGCGACGAGCGCCATTGTATTCTCTAGGGTCTTTGCTAAAAAAAAACATATATATAATGTTTGGGGGTTCTATGTAATTTTCTAGCAAAAAAATTAGGAATTTTACATGTAGGAGAGAAATGTCAGAATTGGCCTGGATGCAAAGTGGTTAGTAATGGACTTCTTGTTTGCCTTTCTTTTCTCTATAAAATTTGTAAGTGAAAGTGTTTTATTATATCTGATTATTAAGACCGATATAAATCACTCCCTCAAGTGGTGGATCTGTCCAGCTCAGTAGATTGCTTTAAAAAAGTCCTGGATTCTTTCCTAAATCTACATAATATAACTGAATACTGATATTTATAGGTACAGTTGATCCAGGGAATATCTGATTGTCTCTTGCGGGATCAGGTAGGCATTTTTTCCCCTGCTGTAGCAATTTGGGTCATGCTTTGCTAGGGTGGTTTTTGCCTTCTGAAACAACTGTGAGTATAGCTTTATGTATATAGGATTGTAAAACATTTATTTTTCCTGCTGTTGGTTGAACTGGATGGACTTGTGTCTTTTTTCAACCAGACTAACTTTGGAACTTGCACCTACCATCCCTAAAGCGGTGCAGCATCCGCTAACTCCTTTGTTGTCACTGGCACCTTTACCCAGTCGTCGTCCTGGTAGGACACCTATGACCATCTTGAGTGGCTGACCGCAGATGACATAACTTCTTTGCACATGCATTTTCCCACCCAAGACATGCTGAGCTTGTGCACTGTGCATGCCTGACGTGTACAGTCTAAGAAAGCATTTGTTGCAAAAGAGATGCTGCATCTCTCTTCTGTAATACATGCTTTTTCATTGCCCTCGTCCTATCAAACTTATTTTGTACAATAAAGTTGCAGAAGTGCAAAATATACCTGTTGATTCTTTGAGAATTCAGTGCTCTCCTCTGTACCCTCATACAATATCAGCCTTGCTGAGTTTCCTGTGTTAACCACCTCAATACTGGGCACTTTCATCCCCTTCCTGTCCAGGCCAACTTTCAGCACGGTTATACTTTGAATGACAATTACGCAGTCATTCAACACTGTACCCAAATTGCATGTTTTCATTTTTTGAGACATAGCTTTCTTTTTCTGTATTTAACCACCCGGACCAATTGTCAGCCTAAGGACCAGAGGTCTTTTTACAATATCGCACTGCACTGCTTTAACTGGTAATTGCGCGGTCATGCAATGTTATACTCAAACTCTACTTTTTGTTATAAGAAAAATCGAATAAACTAAATTTTAGTCATACATTTAGGCCAAAATGTATTCAGCCACATGTCTTTAGTAAAAAAAATGTCAATAAGCGTATATTTATTGGTTTGCACAAAAGTTATAGCGTCTACAAACTAGAGTATATTTTCTTGAATTTACACAGCTTTTAATTTATGACTGCCTATCTAATTTCTTGAGGTGCTAAAATGGCAGGGCAGTACAAACACCCCCCCCCCCCCTGCCCAAATGACCCCATTTTGTAAAGTAGACACCCCAAGGAAATTGCTGAGTGGCATGTTGAGCCCATTGAATATTTTTTTTTTTTATCCCAAGTGATTGAATAATGACACAAAAAAAAAGTTAACAAAAAGTTGTTACTAAATGATATATTGCTCACACATGCCATAGTTATATGTGGAATTGCACCCCAAAATATATTCTGCTGCTTCTCCTGAGTACGGGGATACCACATATGTGGGACTTTTTGGGAGTCTAGCTGCGTACGGCACCCCGAAAACCAATCACTGCCTTCAGGATTTCTAAGGGTGCAAATTTTTGATTTCACTCCTCACTACCTAACACAGTTTCAAAGGCCATAAAATGCCAAGATAGCACAACCCCCCCCCCCCCCAAATAACCCCATTTTGGAAAGTAGACACCCCAAGCTATTTACTGAGAGGCATGTTGAGTCCATGAAATATTTTATATTTTGCCACAAGTTGCGAGAATATTACAAACTTTTTTTTTTGCACAAAGTTGTCACTAAATGATATATTGCTCACACATGCTATGGGCATAAGTGAAATTACACCCCAAAATAAATTCTGCTGCTTCTCCTGAGTACGGGGATACCACATGTGGGGGACTTTTTGGAAGCCTAGCCGTGTACGGGACCCCGAAAACCAAGCACCACCTTCAGGATTTAAATATAAAACGCTACCAAAAAAAACTGTTAGCGATCAGGCCTGACTCCGCGAACGCTGCAGTTATGTGTTTAGTGTTTTGTAAGTGACAGTGATCAATCGATATTGCACTTGGGTGGGCTGGGCGGAGGGGCAAAACGCAGGTGTTAGCAGGTATCTGGGCTGATCCCGCTAACAATGCGTTTTTTTGGAACCCTAAACTGCTGAGGACGCTAGTATAGATCTGATCAGATCAATCAATCAGAACCTAATTGATATGACCCGCCGGGTGATCAGGGGGTTAAACCTTTATTGGGTAATAAATGGTGGGTGCCCTGATGCTATAAAAAGTAAACTAACTAACCAGAGTCACCCGTAACACTTATACGGTGATGACTGGTGAAAGGGTTAACTAGGGGCAATCGGGGTTAAAATCTTTATTAGGTAGTATATGGGGGTTCCTGACGCTATATAAAAACCTGACGGGGATCTAAATAACTAACTGGCTAACCAGCGTCACCAGTGACACTTATACGGTGATCACTGGTGAAAGGGTTAACTCTAGGGGCAATCAGGGGGTTAAAATCTTTATTAGGTAGTATATGGGGGTACCTAACACTATAAAAACCTGGCGGTGAACATAAAAAAAAAATAGCTACCTAGCGGCACCAGTGACACTAATGCAGCGATCAAAAAAACGATCGCTTAGTGACACTGGCAAAAAGGGTGATTTGTGTGCCTACATGTCAGTGTAGTGTTGGTGCACACTTACTATGTGTTCTCCTCGCAGTCCGGTCAAAAAGAACGCCCCAAGGAGAATGACATCACTTCCTCCCTGCCTGTGTTTAAACTACACTGTGTTTACCAGGAGCGATCGAGAGGGGATGGCCAGAAACCAACGACCATCCCCTCATCCCGGATCGCTCCTGAAGCGAAACGGACTGCTACAGCCAGCGGGAGGGGGTCCGATCGGACCCCCCACCCGCTGGAAGGCAAGCACGTACATGTACGTGCTTGTGTCTGTCGGTGCCATTGTGCCGACGTACATTGACATGCAGCGGTCCTTAAGTGGTTAATCACCACTGGGGGTTTTATTTTATTTTTTGCAAAATAATTGAAAAAAAGACCAACCTGACATTTTAACAGGGGTGTGTAGACTTTATATCCACTGTATGACTGTATGTATGTGTGTGTGTGTGTGTGTATATATATATATATATATATATATATATATATATATATATATATATATATATATATATAAAAAACATTTTTTTATTATTTATTTTTATTTTTCAAACTTTTTTTTTTTTTTTTTTCTAAACGTTTAGCAAAAAAAATCAAAACCCAGTGGTGATTAAATAACACCAAAAGAAAGCTCTATCTGTGTGAAAAAAAAAAATCATATGGCTACAGTGTTGCCTAACAACATGGATTCATGAAAGACAGACATTGTCAAATAAACCTGATTTACTTTGAGGAGGTACTGTAAGTAAAACCTTGGGCAGAGGGGTGGCTGTGGACATAGTATACTTGGATTTTGCATAAGCGTTTGAAACAGTTCCCCACACATGGCTAATATGTAAGGTAAAATCTACAGGCTTGGAAAGATCAGGCTGTAAATAGATAGACAACTGGCTAAAAGACAGAATTCAGAGATTAACAGTTAATGATTCTTACTCTGAATGGTCTAAGGTCATCAGTGGTGTACCCCAAGGTTCCGTGTTGTGACCCTTACTTTTTAATAACTTTATAAATGATATAGGGTCTGGGATTAAAAGTACAATTTCAGTGTTTGCAGATGACACCAAGCCATGCTGTGGAACAACGTCCTTACAATATGTCTCCAACTTACAAACCAACCTCAGTGCACTGTTTAATTGGGCAAATATGTGGTAAATGAGGGTTAATGTTTATAAATGTAAAGTTATGCACTTGGGGGCTAAGCATATGCATGCATCATACATGCTAGGGCAAATATAACTGGGGAATCCATAATGGAGAAGGATCTGGGGCTTTTGGTAGATCATAAGCTTAATAATAGCATGCAATGCCAAGTTGCGGTTTCCAAAGCGAGCAAAGTCCTTTCTTGTATTAGGGGAGAGATATGGACTCCAGAGAGAGAGATATCATTTTGCCCCTCTACAAACCATTAGTAAGACCTCACCTGGAAAATGCAGTTAAGTTTTGGGCATCAGTTCTCAAAAAGGATATCGGGGAACTGGAGAAAGTGCAGAGATTAAGGGGAGATATGATCAACATGTACAAATACATAAGTGGTCCATATAGTGAACTTGGTGTTGAGTTATTTACTTTAAGGTCATTGCAGAGGATGAGGGGCACTCATTACGCCTAGAGGAAAATAAGGTTTAATTTCCAAATACAGAAAGGTTTCTTCACAGTAATAGCTGTGAAAATGTGGACTAGACTCCCTCCAGAGGTGGTTCTGGCAAGCTGAGTAGATTGTTTTTTTAAAAAGGTGTGGATTCTTTCCTAAATGTACAGAATATAACTGGGTACTAACATTTATAGGTAAGTTGATCCTGGGAAAATCCGATTGCATCTCGGGGGATCAGGAAGGAATTTTTTCCCCTGCAGTAGTAAATTAGAGCATGCTTTGCTGGGATTTTTTGCCTTCCTCTGGATCTACTGTGGGAATAGGTTTGTGTATATGGGATTGTATTATTATTATTATTTTATGTATTTATTTTTTTTGGTTGAACTAGATCGACTTGTGCCTTTTTTTCAACCTAACTATGTAACTATGTTCAAAACCAAGTATCTTATAAAAGAGCAGTAGAGAGAGAATTTGAGTAGGGATGCAACTATCTTATTAGATACCAGACTCCTGGCAAAGAAAGATACGCCACTTCCCTCAGATGGTAGCACCACCTTCGTTACCTCCCTCCAGTGCTGATAACCAGATTCTAGAGCATTCATGCACAATTTTAACTTGCAAATTCAGAGAGTTTGCAAAAAAAAACAAAAAAAAGTTAGTTTTGCCTTAAATCTTAAATTTGATGACTTTCAGGCTGTTGTGAGGGCTGACAATTTTTTATACCGTTAGATATCAGCACAGATATCAGACATCAAGGTTGGGAGACGCGGTGCATTAATTCAGTAGTCATATGACTATTTCTGTTTAAGTATGTACAGTCCCGAAACTAGGCTTAGAAATTGTATCTCTAGACAGATGTTGTTCTCCCAGTTCATGACCAAATCGGTTAAATGTTTGAATTGCCTGCGCCTTTGCCTTCTTGGTCTCATCCATACATGGGCACCTGTTTGTGGTATACTGTAAATATATATTGTGTACCGAGTCATAACAAGAGTATTTCATACAGATAGATATTCATCATAAAGTACAGTGTTGTCATATAGAGCTTGACAGAATGCCTGACATTTTCAATGTAAGGGTTAGGCATATAGCCTGTATAAAATTTAAAGATTGTGTACAAACATATTCTGTTTAATAGATTCAAGCTGTCTCTTTATCATTTTTTTTATGGATGGAGTTGGAAGAAATTTCCCCTCTTGACCCAGGGAAATCATTGTCAAGAGAAAAGCTCAACCTGTTTTAAAAATAAAAATATGTCTAAAAATGAGTGTGATTGCAGCAGGGCAGAAATAAAAACAAAAAAAACACCACAAAAGGTTGGTTGTAAATTTAAATATTGGGAAAAAATAAAGCAGTGCATATTCCTCACATTAGTAGAAAGATGTATGCTATACTTGTGATAAATAACATCTTACTGATTATCTGTGGAATTGTAGACATGTCTTCTATTATCACCGGGCAACAAAGCCAGCTGTACTACCACATCCTCCGTATTAATATTTCACATTAAGGTGAAAATTGGTTTATTGGGTAAAAAATACATAAAACCTGGAGCGCTATCAAAACTGTTGGATCCTATAATGTGGTTTGACCAACTTAAATCTGTAGATTGTGGCTCAGAACCCAGTGCAGCTGCTTGAATCATTAAGGAGAATGTAGCATGGGTAAGAGAAACTGATGAGCAGCGCTTTATCACATGCGCACAAAATGTGTAGTCATGGCAATGGACAGCTTGCATTCCATGCTGGCTCACAAGTTTCCCCTTCCTTTTCATATCTCCGGCTGGTGCTGCTGTCATCCAGGCACGCCTGACAGCTCTGTCCTCGGCTCAGCTCGGCTGTTTTATGACTTTGTCCAATTCTATTCTTTAATAAATCATTGATTTTATGATTCAAGCGCACTGTTCATATCGCACTGTTTGGATTTAACCCATTGAGTGCTGCTCATCAGTTTTTATTAATTGGTTTATTCACTTACTGACTTTTTCTGTCTCTGTACTGCAGCTAGAACCATTCACCCATACTGTACCTGCTGCCTATAGGGAAATTTGTGTTCATGCTGCTGGGGCAATGTTTTTAAAGTCTGTCTATATGACCCCCAAAACAAACCTACAATACTTATGAATACTGGGACCGATTCAATAGTCAATACTATATATACGTGAATCTTGTGCCTGTCGGTGCTAATATCAGAATCTATGTTTTTTCTTCGTGTTTACAGAGGAATCTGACAGAATATTTTGTGGCCGTAGATGTGAATAATATGCTGCACCTATATGCCAGTATGCTGTATGAACGCAGGATCCTTATTTGTTGCAGCAAACTCAGCACGGTGAGTTAACTATGTGTTCTACTAAGCAATACTTTGAGAACATCTTGTGCCATTACTATTTCTAACTATGTCTAGGGATTATATGCAGGCACTGACTTAAAAACAGGGATACCTAGGTAATGACTACAGTAATGAATAATGTGAATGGTAATTAATCAGTGAGCAGTTTTTTTGTGATTTTTCTGAGGGGTGTGTGTGTGTGTGTGTGTGTGTGTGTGTGTGTGTGTGTGTGTGTGTGTGTGTGTGTGTGTGTGTGTGTGTGTGTGTGTGTGTGTGTGTGTGTGTGTGTATGTGTGCATATATATATATATATATATATATATATATATATATATGTGTGAGGGGGGGGGGGGGTCGGGGGTCTATTAGCTTTCATACCCATACCTGTGAATGGCGCTTACAGTACATTTTATACATATTCTGTTTTTTTTTTTTTTTTCCAATTATTTTTTATTGAGATTTTTCATATAACATATACAGGAAAGAATGAATAAAAAAAAAAGCTCAAACAAATGAATATGACCAATAGTAGTGTTGGCAAGAAAATGTACAATTCTTTTAAATTGAAAAAAGTACACATATCGATTGGTATAGCACAAATATGATATCAGAACCTCATTTATACGCTATCATATACTATATATCATGCTTTCCAATGTTTTTCTCGATAATAAGTACTATTCTCTCTGGTATGATATATGGTCGTGGATAGTCACAGTGAAGGTAAGGGGAAAGGAGGGAGGGAGAGGAAACGGGGTAAAAGAGAAAGAGAAGAATAAAAAGGGGGGGTAAGGGGGGGGTAAAGGGTCCAGGGTCAAGTGATCCTCCCTAAACAGTACATCTTTATCAATTAGTATCACTTAGTATCCCTTAGTAGGGTCAAGCAGGTTTGTACCAATCTGACCACACTTGCCATCTACTAACCATCCTCATTCTATTTCCCTGCCTGCTAGCAATTAAGGTTTCATATGTACAGTGGGTTTGGGTAGTAACCAGGACTTCGGATACTTTCGGGGCACAGTCGGATTTCCAATATTTCGCTATCAATGTACGGGCCACCAAAAGAATGTGTGTTATCACTACTCTAGATTCCAAGGGGAAGTTGTTTATACCTATATTCAGTATAGCTAGGGAGGGGTTAGGTCTAGTTATGATCCCCGATACGCTGGAGACAACGCGGAACAAGGAATTCCAGAAGCTCGTCAGGCTCCTACAGCTCCAAAACACGTGGTATAAATTCCCAATGTCTCCGCACCCCCTCCAGCACAACGGGGACTCTCCACCACCAAACTTAGATATTTTGTAGGGGGTAAGATACCATCTGAGGGCGATCTTTTGAGACAGTTCCCAGTGGTTAACGGACTTGGAAGATGTATAGATAGCTCGGAAAGCTTCTTTCCATTGCTGAAGCGTAAAGGAAGTATTCATATCCCGTTCCCACAATTGGTAGGGGCGGGATTTAATAAATTCTAACTTGTTTTGGTACAGATTATAAAAAAGGGAAATTCCACCTCTAGCTAGGAAACTGGAGTTGTAGAACTTCCAGGCCGCCTTAGGAACAAGCACTTGGCGTGATTTTATGGAACCCAAGCAATGTATCACTCGGTAGTGGGTATATCTGTCTGCCGGGGGAAGACCATACTGTTTCTGAAGCATATCAAATTTAATAGGACCTGAGTCAGTGTATAAGTCAGCAATAAATTTAATTCCTTTGTTATGCCATTTAACCATGGAAAGGTTGGGAACTATATAAGAAACCACCTCCAACGGTACAGGTAGTTCCAGAATTTCCCGACCCTCCGAAGCAAGTTTCAGAAGAGTTCTCCAGGCCATCAAGGAGGCCCGGACAGTAAGAGGAAGGGTATGCACAGGGTGAGGTTTCAAAGTGTCTAAGAAAAGCAATAGTTTTAGGTCATCTGTCGGGCATAGGGCCTTCTCCAGTGCTACCCAAGGATTTTCGCAGGAAGGACTAAACCAGTGTTTGAGTTGTGTAAGAAGTGAGGCCCTATAGTAATCCCGGAGGTCCACCAGTCCCATTCCTCCCGCCTGTCTATGCTTTACCAGTAGTGATTTGGCACATCTCGGTTTTTTGCCTCTCCAAATGAACTGTTTGAGTAGTGCATTAAAGGGACCAAAATGAACCTCCCCTAGGGGGATCGGAAGGGTTCGAAACATGTACAAAATCTGTGGCAGGATAATCATTTTAAAGGTAGCTAGCCGACCTGTCCAGGTCAGTTCAGTTTTATTCAGTTGAGCGGTTTCAGTTTTAAGTTTTGTCAACAAGGAGGAGAAATTAGAAGGGGCTAGTTGTTTCAGTTCTTTCGTTACTTTGATACCCAGGTAGGTAATGTGTTCCTTGCACCAGCTATAAGGGAATTCCTGTTTCAATGCGGTCTCTAAGGGGGGGGGAATGTCTAGACCCAGGATTAAGGATTTAGTTGAATTAACCTTATAAAAGGAGATATCTCCAAACTCCTTCAGGGTCTGATGTACCTGTCTAAGAGAGATGGCTGGGGTGGTTAAAAATAGGATAATGTCATCTGCAAATAAATTCAGCACGTGCTCCCTGCCCTGGACTTTAAAGCCAGTGATGGAGGGGTCGGATCTCACCCTCTCCGCCAGTGGCTCAATGAGGAGGTTGAAGATGGAGGGGGACAGTGGACACCCCTGTCTCGTTCCATTCGATATATCAAAAACTGATGACAACATATTAGATGTGTAAACCTGTGCGCAGGGGGAAGAATACAGGGCAAGGACTGCCGACAGTATAGGTCCCGAGAAGCCAAACTGCATCAAAACCCGCTTCATGTACCCCCAGTGGATCCTGTCGAACGCCTTCTCCGCATCCAAAGATAGGAGCAGAGAAGGCGTCCGACAGGCCCTTGCATACTGGACCACGTTGATGACCCGTCTGGTAGCATCCGAGGCCTGCCTGCCCGCAGTGAAGCCCGATTGATCAGGGTTAATGATGGATGGAAGTATCCGGAGCAATCTGAGCGCTAAAATTTTTGCATAGACCTTAACATCGGTATTAAGTAAAGATATCGGCCTAAAATTGGCCGGAGTTGTAGGCTCCTTCCCCGGCTTCGGGATCGTGACAACATATGCTTTAAGCATCTCCCTGGGGAAGGAGGCGGAGGACACTGCTGCTGCAAATACCTGTTCGAGCGTCGGGGACAACTGCTCACCAAAAACCTTATAATAGTCATTTGACAGGCCATCCGGACCCGGAGACTTTCCTAATGGGAGCGTGCCGATGACTTTTTCAATCTCAGACCTCGTTATTGGGGAGTTGAGGAGAGTTAACTGCTCCTCCGTGAGCTTTGGCAACCGAATTTTGGCCAGGAACGATTGAATAGCATCGTCGGTAGGGTTGGGGGTGTTTGGGTCTCTATCTAGATTATAAAGTGCCGCATAATATTCGGCAAATGATTCTGCTATCTCCTGTGGATTAATTAATTTTCTGTTGTCTGGAGATCCTAAGAGATATGGTATTTTAGATTTCGTCCTAATGCCCCTAAGCCTTTGAGCTAGAAATTTGCCCGCTCTATTCCCTGAGGCATAAAAGGACATACGCAGGGAACGTATATATTTATCACTTTGGTCTATGAGCAAAAGTCTGAGATCCGAGCGGGCTCTAGAAAGTTGTTGAGCTAATTGGGAATCAGTATTGGCTTTATTGAGGGATTCAAGAGTTTTTATGGTGGCAAGCAGTTGGTCAACCTTCTGTGTCCTCCGCCTCCTCTCCCCTGCACATATCTTAATCAACACCCCTCTAATGTATGCCTTATGGGCACACCATAAAACCATCGGGTCATCTACCGAACCTTCGTTACAAGCAAAGTAGTCCTTCAAATGTGCTCTAATACTAGTAACATGTTCTGGCATCTGAAAGATACGGGAGTTGGCTCTCCAAATGTAGGCTGGACCAGGACCACGGCCCTCCATCACTACCATGGAGACCGGGGCGTGGTCAGACCACGTAATGTCATGAATAGTAGATGTAGAGATTAACTGTAACAGCTGTTTATCCACCAGTATCAAGTCAATTCGGGAATACGAGTTATGTCTGGGAGAATAAAATGTATAGTCTCGCTCTTCACTATGTTGGCACCTCCAGACATCATACACATCCGACGCATGTAACAGAGGTTGCAACTTGGGAGGGAGCCGTTTGGGGATTGTAGTGGAGTCCAGAGCAAAATCAGGAGTAATATTGTGATCTCCACAGATAATTAGGGAACCCCATTTCATATTTTCAATCTTCCTATACAGTCTTTGCAAAAACCGAATTTGGTGGGTGTTGGGAGCGTAGAGATTGACCAGGGTATACGGCTTGTTATTAAGCTCTCCTTGAACAATCAGGTATCTACCCAATGGGTCCGTATGTAACTCCTTCAGGACAAAAGATACCGAGTCCCTAATAGCTATAAGGACCCCTCTGTGTTTCTTCGGTGCACAGGACATGAAAAGGGATGGAAAACTTTTATGTTGGAATTTTGGTGCATTGCCCGCTTCGAAATGCGTCTCCTGTATGTATAAGACATCTGCTTTAAGTTTGAGAGCTTCTCTCCAGGCCGAAGAGCGCTTTGCAGGATGATTCAACCCGTTAGCATTAAATGAAACTACTTTGAAAGACATATTTTAACAGGTATTTGATGATACTCACGGTATCTGGGGGAGATACCAGCGACGACCCACAGACTTCTACTGCGACCACACGGACAAATGAGTCTTATCAACAGACTTTCTGATCTTGAAAAAAGAAGAGAATCACCGGGCCCTGGAGAACGTAAATGGAAAAGGGGGAAAAGGGGGGAGAAAGTGGTGTCTATGTAAGAAAAACAAAACAGTAGTAAAAAGGTAGGTTTCAACAAGAACCAGAGGGCGGAAAAACCGTCCATTATTGCGGGGGGGGGAAAAAGAACGCACTAATGCTCCCTAGTGCGGCAAGGTCCCAATGTGTATCCGCCCGTGTCACGGCAAGGGATAAAAGCATGTCAAGGATTACTTTTCTTGGAGTTTTTCTTCTTCTTATGCGACACTGTATGCCAACCATCCGGAGAATGTGCCACCCTTGCGGAAGCAGGCTCGTCATCCGTCTGTACCGGTAGGATGGCTAGGGAGCGTAGCAGGGCCAAGCCCTCTGTTATGTTGGTCACAACAGTGGTGTTGTCTTCGTGAGTGACAGTCAATTTCACGGGGTAGCCCCACCTGTACGGAATATTGTGATTCCTCAAGGCTTTGGTCACTGAAACCAGCGATTTTCTTTTTAGCATCGTATACTGCGAGAGGTCCGCAAACAATTGAATGTGAGTAAATTTTTCAGGGGGGACCTGCTGTTTCCGAAACGCCATCATGAGCTTCTCTTTGGTTTGGAAAAAGTGTACTCGCATTAACACATCCCTAGGGATGTTATCTGGCAGATGGGATGGTTTAGGCAGCCTGTGTATTCGATCTACCTGCATCTCCGCTTCATCAGTGGAGGGAAGGAACGCACACATGAGTTCTCTGGCATATTGTTGTAGATGCGCAGGGAGGACGGTTTCAGGGACACCCCTTATTTTGATGTTGTTTCTTCTCGACCTGTCCTCAAGGTCTGCGATTTTGCTCTTTAGCCAGGAGATTTCATCTGCCTGCTCATGAAAAGCGTCAATCAGGGTGTTATGGGAAGTTGCAAATTCCCCCATTTTCGATTCAATATGATCAACTCTGCCACTCACCTCCCCCACCTCTGTTTTAAAAGAACTGACACATTTCAACATGTCTGCATGCATGGAGGTGCGGAGGGAGAGCAGCATCTCCTTGAGCATGGTGTCTGAGACAGGTCTGTCAGTAGTAGGAAAAGCACTAAAGGGGTCTGCTAACTCCCTTGTGTCCTCCAAAGAGTCCTGCTCCGTGCTCACCTGTCTGCAGTCTTCCTCCAGCCTGGGTTTGGACTTCACAGGGCTGCATGAGTTTGGAGTGGATGCGGCTGGTAAACGTCCTCGCTGAGCACTTGTCGCTTCAGGGCTGGATTCGTCCGACCTGGAGCTACACGAGGGAGGCGGAGGCGAGTCAGCTCCGCCGGCACCATCTTGCCGCAGGCCTCGTTCCGCCGGCTTGAAGAAATCCGCTAATTTCTTCGGTTTGGCCGCGTCTTTCCGCTTGCGAGACATGCCGGCCGAGTCTGTGGAGTCTCCGGTCACCGGGAACACAGGCGGGAGTGCTGTCCGTCGCTGCTATGTCGCTGAGGAACCTACGCTGGAACGGAGCTCACTGCCTAAGCGTCCATGCACCAGCGCGCGGTAGCCACGCCCCCCCCATATTCTGTTTTTAATCACGTTCTTAAGCACTTCAATACAGGGGACTTTCCCCGTTCCTGCCCAGGCCAAATTTCATATTTCAGTGCTGTTACACTTTGAATGACAATTGCGTGGTCATGCAACACTGTACCCAAACATCATTTTATGTTCCCACAAATAGAGCTTTCTTTTGGTGGTATTTGCTCACCACTGTGGTTTGTTTGCTAAACAAATAAAAAAAAAAGACAGAAAAAAAAAGTTTTTCTTTTTTTCTGTTATAAAATGTTGTGAATAAGTAAATTTTCTCCTTAACTGATGGGCGCTGATGAGGCTGCACTGACAGGTACTAATGGGCACTGGTGAGGTGGCACTGATGAGCACTGAGGCACTGATATGCATCACTGAAGGACATTGATAGGCAACACTGATGGGCGTTACCGATGGGCACTCATAGGTGGCACTGATGGCTCTGATAGGCAGCACCAATGAGGCACAGGCAGGCATTACTGCTGGGCACTGATTGTCAACCCTGGTTGTCATGGGTCGGCATAACTGGTGGTCCTGGGTAGGCATCCCTGGTGGTCCTGGCTGGCATCCCTTGTAGTCATCCTTGGGGGGGCTGCGCTGATAATCAGTTTGCAACTCTTTGTCAGGAGAGCAGCCAATCAGCTCTCCTCTACTCGCATCTGTCAGCACGAGTGGAGGAAAAGCTTATACGCGGCTCTTCCTGTTTATTCTGTGATTGGAAACAACTGATCACATAGTAAAGAGCCTACGTCAAAGACTCTTTACTGAGATTGGTGAAGCGTGGCGCCACACTGCCCTCCCCCACAGCATGTGACTGCAGCTTATCCTGCTGGACATCGTATGATGTTCAGTAAGGATAACTTAACCACTTTGTGCACATCATTCTGTTATAGGGTGGGCGGGACGTGGTTAATCAATTGCCAAGAATATTTTCTGTAAAATTCAATGCAATATGGAAATCTGGAGACATTTCATACACTGTTGGCGTATGGTACACCCCCAAAAATGTAATTTCTTGCTTGTGTGATTGGCTCGGGTGATCACAGATTGAAGTAAGGGGTCGACCCCAGCCCCTTACCACGTGATCAGCTGTCGGCCAATGACAGCTAATCACGTGATGTAAACAGAAGATCGGTAATCATTTTTGTTTTTTAGGAGAAAATAGTCGATCACTGGCTTCAGTTCCCGAAGAGGAAGCGGCAAAGCCGCCTCACCTGTGCCCACCAATACTGCCTGCCAGTGCCCACACAGTGCCACCAATCTGCATAAGTGCCAGTAATCAGTGGCACCTATCAATGCCCACCAGTGGTGCCACCTAGCAGTGCTGCCTATCAGTGTCACCTACCAGTGCCCATCACTGCCACCCATCAGTGCCACATATCAATGCCCTTCTGTGCCACCCATCAGTGCCCACCAATAACACCTATCAGTGCCACCTCATCAGTGCCGCCTATTAGTGCCCATCAATGCAGTACAGCCTCACTGAAGGAGAAAAAAAATACCTTTTTGCAAAATTTATTAACGAAATATAAAACGGTTTTGTATTTTTGTTTTAAAAATTATGGTCTTTTTCTAAAAGCTGAAAATTGGTCTGGGCAGGAAGGGGGTTTAGGTGCCCAGTAGTGGTTAAGGGGATCCAATACTGCAGCTTTCCTTTAGAACTGCAAGTGCATCAGCTGAATGAAAATGAAAAAGTCACTCCCATTTAGATTCACTCTGCACACAGCAAACAAGTTTTTCTTCAGAGCCAAAACAGGTTGGAATCTGCAACAAAAAACGCAATGTCCATTGATCACCAAGAAGGTAATTGTTTTTTTTTGCGCAACAAAAGTGGAACAAAGGCATTAAAGGGACCCTTTTTTTGGCCTTGCTTTTGTGTGCCAGAGAACTATGTAAAAACGTACCCCCTTATACATTATACTATATATGATTCTGCCCCGGTTATTCCTGTAAGCTGCAGCTGAACTGCATAGCAATATTATTGAGAATGATATATAGTATCTACCAAAAGTGAGTACACCCCTCACATTTTTGTAAATATTTTATTATATCTTTTCATGTGACAACACTGAAGAAATTACACTTTGCTATAATGTGAAGTAGTGACTGTACAGCTTGTATAACAGTGTAAATGTGCTGTCCCCTCACAATATCTTAACAGACAGCCATTAATGTCTAACCGCTGGCTACAAAAGTGAATACACCCCTAAGTGGAAATGTCCAATTTGGGCCCAATTAGCCACTTTCACTCCCTCTGTCATGTGACTCATTAGTGTTACAAGGTCTCAGATGCGAATAGGGAGCAGGTGTGTTCAATTTGGTGTTATCACTCTCACACTCTCATACTGGTCATTGAACGTACAACATGGCACCTCATGGTAAAGAACTCTCTGAGGATCTGAACAAACATAATTGTTGCTCTACATAAAGATGCCCTAGGCTAAAAGAAGATTGCCAAGACCCTGAAACTGAGCTGCAGCAAGGGGTGGCCAAGACCATACAGCGGTTTAACAAGACAGGTTTCACACAGAACAGGCCTCTCCGTGGTCACCCAAAGCAGTTGAGTGCACATGCTCAGCATCATATCTAGAGGTTGATCAGCCTTTAAGTGCTCAGACCATACGCTGCACACTGCATCAAAATGTTCTGCATAGTTGTTGTCCCAGAAGGAAGCCTCTTCTAAAGATGATGCACGAGAAAACCCTCAGACAGTTTGCTGAAGACAAGCAGACTAATTACATGGATTACTGGAACCATGTTCTATGGTCTGATGAAATTAAGATATACTTGGTTCAGATGGCATCAAACCTGTGTGGCGGCAACCAGGTAAGGAGTACAAAGACAAGTGTCTTGCCTACAGTCAAGCATGATGGTGGGAGTGTCATGGTCTGGGGCTGCATGAGTGCTGCCGGCACTGGGGAGCTATAGTTCATTGAGGGAACCATGAATGTCAACATGTACTGTGGCATACTGAAGCAGAGCATGATCCCCTCCCTTCAGAGACTGGGCAATAGGGCAGTATTTCAACATAACAACCCCAAACACACCTCCAAGACAACCACTGCCTTGCTAAAAAAGCTGAGAGTAAGAGTGAAGGACTGGCCAAGCATGTCTCCAGACCTAAAGCCTATTGAGCATCTGTGGGGCATCCTCAAATGGAAGGTGAAGGAGTGCAAGGTCTCTAACATCCACCAGCTCCGTGAAGTGGAAGAGGACCCCAGTGGCAACCTGTGAAGCTCTGGTGAGGGTTATAAGCAGTGCTGGAAAATAATGGTGGCCACACAAAATATTGACACTTTGGGCCTAATTTGGATATTTTCACTTAGGGGTGTACTCACTTTTGTTGCAATCGATTTATACAAAAATGGCTGTGTGTTATTTTGAGGGGACAGCAAATTTACGCTGTTATACAAGCTGTACACTCACTACTTTACATTGGAGCAAAGTGTAATTTCTTCAGTGTTGTCACATGAAAAGATATAATTAAAAAAATGTGAGGGGTTTACTCACTTTTGTGAGATACTGTATGTGGGGCTACCTGTTTCTTTAGTATTTTACTTTTTTTTTTTTTGTCTGGATGGCATAATTACAAATATGATTGTGTGTCCAACCCACCATTTACCCTAGAGTAAAACTTTTATAGGCCCTAGGCAACATTTTAGCAGCATTCTCCCACTCTATAATTTGACTGCATTATCAGCTGCCAAAAGGCTTGTGATTTTTAATAAGACCTCAGGATCATATCTGAGTTTTTTTATTTTCATGACACAAGTTTTAGCTGAACTGTGTTAATAATATATAAATCCTAAAACACCAAATATTTTTCATCAAACAAAACATATCAACAATTTAAACTGATTTTATAGTAACCCCTCACATTAAGTCTCTCATAAAGCTAACGCTTGCTTTTGGTCCCCTGACAGCTTAGATCTCAGCTGCTACTCTGACCACTCTTATGTTTTATGATCCACTGCTGTCTCTGGGTGTTTTAGTATTTGTTTTATTTTCATGTTATATTATCTGTTATTTGTTATATTGTTTGTTATTAAAGTGGGTCTGTCACACAAAGGCTACATTGACCAGGGCACATTGCCTGATGTCTCAAATGGTTGTATTTTAGTGACTGTAAATTGAAACAGTTCTTTAATACCTAAACCTGTGGAAAAACAAAATTGCTTGTGTTTGACTATATTGTTTGAAATAATTTTCAAGGATCTGACATTAATAGAAAAAGAGTTCAAGATACCTCAGATCCCAGCTTCCTGCCTGCTTGCCTAGTCAATTGCAACATCAGTCAGCTTCACCATGGGATCCTGGGAAAGCCAAATAAGTCTCACAAGAATGTGTTTCTGCATATCTAAATATGACACACTCAAATTGTGCAGGAGTGCCATCAACAATGACTAGGCTGATGGTCTAAACCAGTGATTCTCAACCAGGGTTCCTCCAAAGGTTGCTAGGGGTTCCTTCAGTATTGGGCAATTTCTGCCTCTCAGATAAGTTCCCACTGACACCGTTGATCTTTTTAGCTATCTGTAAGGGGTAATTCTTTCCAATGACCACAAGTGTAAGGACCATTCTTCTCAATCACACTATTGTATCATGAATTGTAGATTTCTACTTTTTAGCAGGGGTTCCCTGAGACTGGAGAACTGTTTCAAGGGTTCCTCTGTGTTGAAAAGGTTGAGAAAGGCTGGTCTAAACTCTCTTGTACCTTTTGTCTGCTTTTTTGTTTTATAGGTTTATAGAGCTTGGATAGGTTTGGTGCATAGTCTACCTAATTGCCTTGGCAAAGTTTACAATAAATTGCATCTAACTTTTAAGAGAAGAAAAGAAAAAAAATATTGGGACTTTAAATGAGGCGGTGACCGGGTAAGGTCAATTGTCTCCATCCCTATCTAATTAAAACAAACAGGAGGATTGGGGGTTGGGACTTTAAATGAAGCAGGCAGGTGTAAAAAGTTTGAATTTATTAGAAGTCAGTGATAAGTTACGTGAGAGTAATCATGAGTACACCAAGAAAACCAATATATTTTGTTCAAAGGATAAACATACAGCAATGACAGTTATCCATTAATAATACAAATCACATATTACAAGTGATCATTAAATCAATAAAACATATAGTTGGCATAAAAAAAACATGGCTTATAATAGCTCTATGCATTCGTAGATTCATCCACTCTTCAGGAGCATGCACATGGAAAACTCAATGCTGTAGTATTATAGTAACAAGGATATTTGTAAGGTCTGACCCTGTCACAGGAGATTAAGATGAAATAGAATAATTAGAGGTAATCTTACCTAGGATAAACCCCCAAAACCACTCTCAAAAGTACTTACATTGTGTGTGTCTATGCAGTAGCAAAGTGCAAACATGGATCAGAAAACACCTTCAGTGACAGAGTCAGACCTTACAGATATTCTTGTTACTATTATACTACAGCATTCAATTTTCCCTGTGCATGCTTCTGAAGAGTGAATGAATCCACAAAATGCATAGAGCTATTATATGCCATGTTTTTATGCCAACTATATGTTTTATTGATTTAATGATCACTTTTAATATGTGATTGGTATTATTAATGGATAATTGTCATTGCTGTATGTTTATCCTTTGAACAAAATATATTGGTTTTCTTGGTGTACTCATGATTACCCTCATGTAACTTATTACTGACTTCCAATAAATTCAAACTTTTTACACCTGCTTGCTTCATTTAAAGTCCCAACCCCCAATCCTCCTGTTTGTTTTTACTTTTAAGAGAATCAAACATGTTCTGTGCTTTCAGAGGATTTAGGAAAACCATTAATGTCATTAAATAGGATGACTGCGTTCTTCTGAATTCATGTCTGCTTATTGCTAGCTTCATGAACACATATGAATATGAGTGTATAAATGATTATAGAGCTGCTATATACTCAGTGGGCTTCATAATAGAAACAGGCAGCCAATTAGATCCTCATTTTCATTATTAGGGCAGGTTAACTGATAAAGAAGCTGGTGAGGGCAACAGACATTTCATAATCATACAGTACATTATAGGACACAGAGGAGTTCAAATTCATGCCTACTTGGGTTATGCTGCCACCATCAGGTGAATAGACACTGGAAAAAAGGCAGGATATCCCTTCCACACATGGCCCCTCCCAGCTTAGCTAAGCCTCCACTTTTAGGTGATGCATGTGCCAACACATACCCTTGTAAGGGCTTAGTCCTAATTTGTTGCCTGTTCCTACCACCCTTGATGGGGTATAGGAGAGTTTCATCCAAATCATTCATTGCATCATTCATTGCGTTCCAAAAGGAACTATACCCTCACTCATACTGGAGTGGTGACAGCCTGTAATGGCCGCAGGATGGCACTGAATCATACGATAGTATTCTCCAAGAGATAGTGTATCTGGTGACCCTACTGGCAGGGTTCTATACCTAGGACAGTAATCCCACTGGAGGGTAGTTGAGTCTCTGAATGCCCTACATGGTGTGCCTGCTGTGATTGGTGGAGATTGGGCCTACTGGCCCTGCAGCTATGGACAGGTGAGTGCCTCTGATGTTATAGTTGAGCATCTGACAGTCCCCCTTAGTAATGTTCCTTGTGTCTCTGGGGCGTTTGGGCAATTTTTCCTACGGCCGCGACAAAGCGCAAAAAGGACAGGACAATCATGGCGCTGATGCAAAATATGATTACACACACCTGACGTTTTTTTCTGGTTCCCGTGTGCCCTGTGCATGTTTCTGAGCTCTTGATGTTGCACTGTCACACCACACTGAAATCCACAGGTCTGGAGAGATAACGGATTCAGCTCTTTTCTTTCTTCAGCCCTGCCCTTATCTGGTATGTCAGGGGCACAATCCTCCTCTTCATTTGTGTCAAGCTAAGACCTATCATCCCTGGTAAAATCCTTTGTGCAGGGTGTCACATAGATTGTTCTGCCTGTGAGGCCCCCCTGGTGACCTTAATTTGGTCTTGTCTGTTTTGTTTGTTACCTCCTTAATAGATTCCCTTGTCTCTTATATACAAAGTTTTCTTTTAGGTTGCCTTGCAGGGTCTCAGAGGTGGTTGTGCTTTCCTACAGAGAGTTTGTCTAGTTCTTCACTGGCATACGATGGTGTTGAGGCCTTATTTCCCTGTCCTACCCAAGGTGGTCTCTTCATTCAGCACTACGAGTTGTGTTTTTTTGGAACTCTTTGGATGTTGTTTGAGTCTATTTGAAGTCTATAATTAACATAAAAAGTGCAGAACAAACCAACAAAAAATGTAAATACTACAATACATGTAATATGGCAATGAACAGTGTAGATATACCAACAAATACACTTACTGAATAAATAATGGATCCAATATGGCACCATAAATGAGGACAACATGGATTAAATGAAGGTTATTACTCTTTGGGATAAATGGTCGCAGGGAAAATGGCACCTGCTATTTGGTCTCCAACATGGCATCCAAAAATAGGTATCTAAGCTTCCTGAAAACTGTGCACACTTTTTCCTTCTGAAGCAGCCACATGTGCGTGACAAAATGCATCATGGCAAAGCACAGTGACCTGTATGAAGTTGGAAGTGACTATATTCACTATGTGGCGTTTTCGCTTTGCCTTGAGTGAATGAGCCTGGTTGTGCCCTTTACCGTATGGGAGAAGCTGGAGGATTAATTCTAAGGTTTTTAATGCATGGAGTGGCTGGTGGGAACAGCTGTTTTCTACCCTTTGGTGAAAGGGAAAGGCACTAACTGACCTTTTATATACTAAATAGGTCCACAGATCCAGGTTAGAGCAGAGAGTGAATGGTGGCGGGACCCTCTTGTATGATGACACTTTAATGGATCACAGAACGCAGTACAATATTTCATAATTTCTCCTAGTTCATTTTTACTGAGTGTTCAAAATATGGTCTTATTTCCATGGACTCATTATATGCATTGATGTGTATTATGCTTTAAACGTTTTTTTTTTTTAAAGACACTTTTTGTCACTTTGATTTATTATTTATTTAGTAAGATTATTTGGTGTATTTACACTGGTTTAAGTACAGTGAGATACAATGAGTTTTTGAGTCCGTTGTCACCTTACATGTGTTGCAGTAGGTCAGTTTTTTGTTAGTTTGAGCTGCGCTTATTTATATTAAAGTGTTACTAAACCCAGGACCCTACATTCACCATATCTGGTCTCCCACAGTACACAGAACATGAAAATGCAATTGTTTTAATAAATATAAGTGGATACATTTTCTCATCAGCAGTATATAACAGCCTTGTCATTTGTATCAGTTATTAGTAAAGCTTGTAGGCAGAGTTTTCATTCTCCCCTGATCCTCTGTCTAGACAATGCTGATCGGCCCTGTGCTGATCACGTGCTCTCAATTCTCTAGCAATACACAACAAACTGAGCATGTGCAGCCCGTTCCCTGGCTCTATAAATATCATGTTACTTTTTAGAGATCTTGAAAGAATTGGAGGATCAAAGAGACATGATCAAACAACCTTTATACACAGTGCAGAGGGTTAACCCCTTAGGTTCCACAGTGAGTATAACAAGCATGCTTTACTACATATGCAGACTGATTTTACTGTTGTGGGTTTAGCAACACGTTAATAGTTTGTGATGAATACACAATCAGTTTCAGCAGCAAGCCGCCTGTACTTTATCTGTAGGTAGCACAAAGGACCTTTCCTACCCTTTACGTTGTGTTTGAAGCCTATGGCTTTGTTTTAACAGCCTGATTCCTTGTTTGTTCTCTATAACGTCCTTGGCAATGGTTAGGCTTCTTTTTGATCCAATATTTCTGGGTGAATTTTTCAGCTCATTTTTCAGGCTGTTCAAATTTGCAAGATTGCTACTTGGTCTTCTCTCCACTTCTACCAAGTTCTACCAGGTAGATAGTCACACCTCTGTGAAAGCCAGTTATAGGCGAAAGTTCTTACAGGAAGCTTGGAAGTGGGGTTGTGCTTGTAGGTTTTGGGCCTGTTTGTCCTTCTTGCTCTGTTGTCCACCCCATATATTCATTGCTTTGGGACCTCTCACATAGTAATGAATATGAACACCATGTCCTGTGATGTACAATGAAAAAATTAAAGATAAAGCAATCCCCCCACCTCTCTAGAGTGTTCCTCATAACTTGCTACAAAACTGAGGCGTAAGTGAGCTAGGAGGGGTTATCCCTGGGCAGGTATTACTGCCTTTTTTGGCCAGGGTCCATTCACCTGAAGGTTGCAACCTAAGCAAGAAATCAAGAATATGAACTCCCCTATGTCCTGTGATCTACTCCAAGAAAAGGATTTTACAGGTAAACCAAAAATTCTAATTTGTTTTAGACAGAAAGCTGAAAGCAGAACTGTGGCCAGGCTATGGACATTCAAATATTATATATTCTTACATAGTAAATAAACTTTATGCTAAGCCCCCACTAACCACTGTAGCAATAGACTTAGTGTAACAACCTTGAAAATTAACAACAAAAGAATGAGGTTGTTCGAGTTGGGTTGTAGCATTTTTTTCCTCTCTTTTCTTCCTGTTTACATCATGCAATGTCGTACACCAGAAGAAACCCAGGATCCACTGCACCGGCCTAGTATCTGAGAATGGCTCCACTGATTTAATCCCAATACCGAATGGTAGTCAGGATGCCATTGTCTAACCTGTAGAGGTCTGGGTGACCCTCCATGGATATGCCTCCCCAGGCCATCACTGACCTACTTTCAAACCAGTCATGCTGAATGATGTTACAGGCATCATAAGGTTCTACACAGCTTCTCCAGACCCTTTCACATGTGCTCAGGGTGAAACTGCTCTCATCTGTGAAAAGCACAGGGTTCTTGTGTTCAAATGCCAGGTCCTGGGGGGGTGGGGGGGGGGGGGGTACCGCGGGGTCAACTAGGTTTTTCAGTACCTATTTGCCAGAGAGAGGTCAATGGTAAACGGCATGGACTTTGGTAGCCAGTGGACCTGGGGGGACAAGGGGTCGTCTGATCCTACTCCAGGGTCAGCTCTCGTGCCTCCACCCAGGCCACCCAGATTTTATCAAATTTTTTCAGACAGTTTCTTCCCAGATAAGTTAATTTATAGAGAGGTAGAGCATTATTGATTAGGAATATCCATAATTGCCTATCTGGGGGCTGAGTGTGATTCCATCTTAGAAGAATTGCCTTCCTAGCATAGAAAGATGTATAGAAAACAAATAATTTTTTCCTTTGAGGAGCCTCCAGGGAGTCACAGATCCCCAACAGAAGAGGGATAGGTCTGTATGGGACCTGTAAGTGCCCTATAGAGTTATTATCTTCAAGGATGACCTTCCAGTACTCTTCTAATTTGGGGTAGGACCAAACCATATGGAAGAAATCGGCACCATCCGATCTGCATTTGGGGCACACTGCCAATCTACCAGGATAGATTTTTGCCGAGCGGGCTGGGGAATAGAAGGCATGGTGTAAGAATTTTTATTGGGTGAATCTATCTCTGGCTGAAATCATCAGGGGTAAGTACTGTTGTATACCCTCTTCCCAATCCTCATCCACCAGGCTTGGAATATCATCTTGCCATGCCCTACCTAGCTGGGAGACTTTAGATGTATCCTGAACTGCCAACATATTATATATACTAGAAAGCGTTCCACCCACCTCCGAAGATCTCAACAATTTCTCCAGTTCCGACATCTGCACCGCCCCTACAGGGGGGAATTGAGCATGGTAAGCATGCCGCAACTGGAGAAACCTTAAAAAAAATGTGATTCGGTAGGTCTTTGTTTCTCTTCAGAGAGTCAAAGTTGAGCATCCGTCCCTCCGATACAATATCGCCTAGCTGTAAAATTCCATGTCTAGCCCAAATAGTTGGGTCAGGTATGGAGCAAAAGTGGGGCAGCCATGGATTACCCCATAGCAGGGTTGTTGGGGACCATGTGTTTGGTTTCCTAATCTTCAGGGCGACTGTCGTCCTCATAGGTGTGGTCACCTGTTTGTTGGATTTAGGTCCCCTGTGTATTAGGTTCCTGAGCTCTGCGTAGGAGCCTGACGGGGCCACCTCCAGTATAGACGCTGGGTTGGTCAGGCTCTCAGCCAAACACCATTTAACAGTGAACAATACTGCTGCCCAGTAGTATTTTAGGAAACTCGGAAGGGCCAGGCCCCCCAGTGTGAGTGGCAGTTGCAGTGTCGTCTTTGCAACCCTGGGTACCGATCCCCGCCATATAAAGGCAGTGATTAAGCTGTCTAATCTATTAAAGAAGGCTACAGGGATGGGCACCGGGGTTTGTCTAAAGGGATAGGTGAACTTGGGCAACACTGTCATCTTGACAAGGTTAACTCAGCCCACAGGTCTAAGTGGGAGGAGGGATTTCCAGGCCCGCACATCTTTGGGACAATTGGGAGATTACTGGATTCTAATTCAGAGGGATAAATTGGTTCAGGTCCCTGTGAATCTCAACCCCCCAGATACCTGAACTGGCAAACCCTCTGGAGCAGTGCATCTGAGGGCCGGGAGTTAGTGTCAGAGTGGAGTGGGAATAATATGGATTTTCCCCAATTTACACATAATCCCAAGTATTTCCCAAATCTGTCAATCTCCGATAATGCTATTTGTAGGGACGTCCCATCGTCTCGGAGATACAAGAGTGTATCGTCCGCATAAATTGACACTTTTTTATGTTGTGGGCCCACCGGTAATGGCATGTATCTGGGGATTGGATCGCAGGAGGATCGCCATGGGTTCTATTGCCAGTGCGAACAATCCTGGGGAAAGGGGGCACCCCTGTCTCGTCCCCCTACCTAGAGGGAAGGGTGGGGAAAGGACCGTACCTGTACAGACTCTAGCCGTTGGAGATGTGTACACGGCCCTGACCCAGGAGAAAAAAAACGGACCGAACCTACGGAGGACCTCCCATAGATATTGCCACTCAACCGAGTCGAAAGCTTTCTCCTGCATCTAGGGAGGCCACTACCGCAGGTCGCCCGCACTCATCCCCAGAGGCCAAGACCGCATACAACCTCCGGAGATTAATGTCTGTCCCTTTACCGGGCATGAAGCCTGACTGATCTGTATGTACTAAGGTGAGTATCACATCATTCAAACGCTTGGCTAGAATCTTGGTCAGTATTTTGGCATCTGCATTGAGAAAGGATATAGGCCTATAGGATGAGCACAGTTCGGGTCCTTCCCTGGTTTGGGTATAACTACTATAATAGCTTGGGCCATTGATTGTGGGAGATCCCCATCCTGTAGTTTTTTTGTAATCACGTGGTGCAGCCTAGGTACCAGTTCTAGCATGTATTGTTTGTAGAACTCTGGTGGGAACCCGTCTAAACCTGGGGTTTTGCCTGATTGCAGTGAGCTTAGTGCTATTTGAACCTCCTCCACGGTAATCTGGGCTTCTAAACGTTCTCTCGCTAGGGGTGTTAGGGTCGGAAAGGGCACCCCATCCAGGAATTCGCCTAGCTCTCTAGCCGAGCCAGATGTCCTAGAGATATAGAGTTTGGAATAGTAGTCTACAAAACAGGCGTTGACACCCACCGGATCAGCCACCGGGGTATAGTGGAAACTAGGGACTGCTCCCTGGAGATCCAAGCCAGCATCCTTCCCGTCTTATTCCCCCTGTTCAAATATTCTCTGTGTCTGAACCAATTGGCGCTTATGTACTTTCGCTACCCTGAGTATCATCACCTCTCTATAAGCCACTCTCATATCTTGGCCTGTAATAGGGTTTGCAGTCTGGGCATAGCGGGACTGAAGAGCTAGGGCTTTTTCCTCTGCCTCCTCCAACGTAATCTGGTCACTCGTACGTTCCCTAGCTATAGAGTATATGTAGCAACCTCTGATGTATGCCTTAAAGGCCCCACCTCTCATTCCCTGGTGAAGTGGTGCCTTCATTCAGTAACCAATATTGTTTGATCATTTTGCCCAACTCGACCTCCAGAGTGGGATTGGCTATCCAAAACATGGATAAACGCCAAATCCTGTCTGCCGGGGGTGTCTTGGTTTGTATACAACAAAACAGGGGTGAATGGTCAGAAATACCCCGCAGAAGCATCTTGATGTCTTGTATTTTGGTAAGCATACTAGTGCTGGCGTACGTAAGATCGATAAGGGATAGGGTGTTATGAGATAAAGAGTGCCATGTATACATGCGTTCTGAGGGATGTTGCCACTGCCATACATTGACCAGTCCAAATATCTGGGCCCATCTAGAAAGGATCAAGTCAGTGCTAGAATCCGGGGAGAGTATGTCAAGAGAGGGGTTCGGGGGTATATTAAAATCCCCCACCAGGAGGATTTTGTCTGTAGGGATTAGTGTCAGTAGGGAGGTAACTAGATGAAGAAAAGAGAGATTGGCAGGGTCGACAGGTATAAACCCACTATCTCCATTTCTACCATGTCTATGAGCGCACGTAGCAGCACGTAGCGTCCCTCTGGGTTCAGTTTCACCGTAAGAAGTTCAAAGGTAAGGGACTTGTGTATAAAAATGCTAACCCCCTGGGCATAACTCGAGTGGGTAGCGTGATAGTGATATTGCACCCAGGGCCGTTTAAGGCTCATAATTTTGCCACCCACCAGATGCGTTTCTTGCAATATACAAACTTGAGGGTTGTATTTCTTCAAGTATTCAAAGACTAGAGAGCGGTTTACCCTATCGTTCATGCCTCTTACATTTCAAGAACCGACCTTCAATGGAGCCATGTTTTAACCACTTCAATACAGGGCATTTATACACCCTTCCCTCCCAGACCAATTTTTAGCTTTCAGCGCTCTCACACTTTGAATGCCAATTACTCAGTCATGCAACACTGTACCCAAATAAAATTGTTATAATTTTTTTCATACTTCTAACCAGACCCACCTCCCTCTATATCTGCTCTAGTTTCGCCATTGATGTGGTCTGACAGCCCGTGATGGCCTGCATGAGTGCATTGAATTGATCAGTGCCAAGAACAGCCAGGTTGCTTCGTTTGGGATGCCATGCTGGACGAAGACGGTGCACGCGGGTCCCGAGGCAGTGGCAGGGTTCTTGGAGTCTGATTCCGCTTTCGCTGCGAACCGGGGTTTCCCCTTCTCATGCCCAACGCCAGCTAGCACACTTTGGTCAGGATAACTTAAAGATTTATCCCCGAGGCCGGATAATTATGCTGTCCAGATGCGGAGGTCCTGTCCCACATGTCCGTGCAGTTTGCCATCTTAACCACGCCCCAATATCCTAGGAGTTTAATTTCCTTGATACTATACTCTGATTAAAATGTGTTTGAGCAGTGTATTTGAATGTCCATAGTCTGACCCAGTTCTGCTTTTAAGGTTGACCTTAAACATAAGCAATGCTCCTGAATCAGTCTTGGGTACGTGAAGTATGATTTTTAACCAGCATGTTACTCTCCAATCCTTTCATGGATCTGTCCTGCAAAACTGTACCCATCCTACTGTACCCATTCTATTCTAGTACTGCAGTGGTAAAGGTATGCTTAGCCTTTAAAAGTTGCCAAGTGCCCATTTTATTAATAGAAGAGATTTCCCTGGAGGGTAAAATTAACACACACACACACACACACACACACACACACACACACACACACACACACACACACACACACACACACACACACACACACACACACACACACACACACACACACACACACACACACACACACACACACACACACACACACTATAAAGTACAGACTCCTCTGCTGCAACTTGGAGGATTTAATATGAGAAACTATGTACACCAGCACAGGATGGTACTGGGGGGTTGCGGAAGGTAATAAAGTGCCATGTCCTAATCATTATTATTATTATTATACAGGATTTATATAGTGCCGACAGTTTACGCAGCACTTTACAAAATTTGGGTAGACATTACACTACAATACAATTCAAGACAGGGGGAATCATAGGGCCCTGCTCGTTAGCGCTTACGATCTAGGAGGGAGGGTCAAGTTATACAAAAGGGTAATAGCTGTGGGGGATGAGCTAATGGAGAAAATAGTGCACTTGTTAGATGGAGGCAGGGTAGGCTTCTCTGAAGAGGAATGTTTTCAGGGTTCGCCTAAAAGTGGATAAATTTGGAGACATTCTGACAGCTTTGGGTAGTGAGTTCCAGAGGATGGGTGAGGCTCAGGAGAAGTCCTGGAGGCGGATATGGGAGGAGGTGATGAGGGAGCTAGAGAGCAGGAGGTCTTGGGAGGAACGAAGTGAGCGATTTGGTTGGTATTTTGAGACTAGGCTAGTGATGTAGCTGGGGGCAGAGTTATGGATGGCTTTGTAAGTAAGTGTTAGTATTTTGAATTGAATTTGTTGGGCAAGTGGCAGCCAGTGGAGGGATTGGCAGAGAGGGGTAGCAGACACTGTGCGGTTTGTAAGGTGTATGAGTCTGGCAGCAGCATTCATGATGGACTGAAGGGGAGAAAGTCTATATAAAGGTGAGGCAATGCGGAGGGAGTTGCAGTAGTCAAGGTGAGAGATAACCAGGGAGTGAATCAGGAGCTTTGTGGTTTTATTGGTTAGAAAGGGACATATTTTAGAGATGTTTGGGAGGTTGAGGCGGCAGGCTTTGGAAAGTAATTGGATGTGGGGCTGAAAGGAGAGTTCAGAGTCCAGGATAACACCTAGCACCCTGACATGTGGGGATGGGTGGATGGTTGTGCCATGACTCTTGACAGAGAAGTCAGGGGAAGAGGCGTGTGGGGGAGGAAATATTATAAGTTCGGTTTTGGACAAGTTGAGTTTGAGGAAGTGTTGTGACATCCATATAGATATGTCTGTTAGTAAGTTGGTGATGCGTGAGGAGACTGATGGAGTGAGTTGAGGGGTGGAGAGATATATTTGTGTGTCGTCAGCGTAAAAATTATATTGAAAACCATGACTGGCTATCAGTTGACCCAGGGAAGAGGTGTAGATTGAAAATAAAAGAGGTCCAAGAACAGAACCTTGGGGGACTCCGACAAAGAAGGGAAGAGGAGTAGAGGAAGTAGAATTGTAAGTGACACTGAAGGTGCATTGGGATAGGTAGGAAGAGAGCCACTGAAGAGCACAGTCACGGAGACCAAGGGAGTAAAGTTTTTTGGAGGAGGAGAGGGTGGTCAACCGTGTCAAAGGCAGCTGAGAGGTCCAGAAGTAGGAGTACAGAATAGTGTCTGATGGTTTTTGCAGTTAGTAGGTCATTTGTGAGTTTTAAAAGATTAGTTTCTGTTGAGTGTTGAGGGCAAAATCCATATTGAAGGGGATCAAGAAGGTTGTTTTTAATGAGGTAGTCACTCAGTTGGTTGTAAACCAGGCGTTCAAGGAGTTTAGAGGAAAATGGGAGCAAGGAGATAGGGCATAGGTTGTTAAGATTGGTAGGGTCCAAGGACGGCTTTTTAAGTATGGGGGTGACCAGTGCATGTTTTAGAGCATTGGGGAAAATACCAGAGGTGAGGGAGAGATTGAAGATGTGAGTTAGAGAGTGTAGGATAGAGTCAGATGGCGACTGTGGTGTTTGAGAGGGAATAGGATCCAGGGGGCAGGTGGTTAGGTGGGTGTTAGAAAGCAGTTTAGCAACTTCGTCTGTAGTAGCAGTTTTGAATAAGGGGAGCATTGAGAGTACCTGTTGTAGTGGGGTCTTAACTGGGCGAGATAATCATAGAGCATTCTGAATAAAGTACAGGCAGTCCCTGGGTTACAAACAAGATAAGGTCTGAATGCTTGTTCTTAGATTGAATCTGTTTGTCCCAATGACAATTGGATTTATTGTGGGTTGTGGGTTGTTGTGGAAATTGTGGGTTGTTGTGGAAACGAGCCTTGGTGATAAAGCATCAGTGGAGGTACCTTTTTCACATAATTACAGAACTAAATTTCCCTTCCTAGGGGTAGATGTCCCCTCACTTCCTGTTTCCTCCCTCCGTTTATAAGTAGGAGTCATTTGTAAGTCAGAAGTTTGTAACTAGGGGACCACCTGTAAATGGAAAAATTGATTTTATAGGCACCACTGATTAAAAAAAAAAAAATAGGCACATTTTATTTATAACATATCATTGCATATAAAAACAATCCTTTCACAATTTACAGTTTTCAAAATTGGATTTCTCCAACAATAGCTGCATGGATCAGGGATATATAGCTAGCAACCCTGATAAGCCGCTGTGTAGTTATCAGAATTTCTAGCTATATATCCCTGATCCATGCAGCTATTGTTGGAGACATCCAATTTTCAAAACTGTAAATTGCGACAGGATTGTTTTTGTATATGTGATATGTTATAAATAAAATGTGCCTATTTTTTTTTTTTTTTATCAGTGGTGTCTATAAAGTCAATTTTTCCATTTACTGTATTTTCTGGCATATAAGACTACCTTTTACACTTAAAAAAAATGACCAAAAATTGGGGGTCATCTTATACGTCGGGTATACAATGCTGCCCAATGGATGTGAGCCCCCAAATGTCTGCTAATACTGTATGTGGCTTCAGCTACAAACAGTATAC
Organism: Lithobates pipiens; assembly: GCF_037356315.1. Lineage (NCBI taxonomy): Eukaryota > Metazoa > Chordata > Amphibia > Anura > Ranidae > Lithobates > Lithobates pipiens. Next base: position 160,400,352 of record NW_027507685.1, on the reverse strand, counting down.
GCCGTTGAGCCAATCCCGGCGAGCGATGTATTCTATTAATGAATACAGAGCCTGCTTGGATTGGAGTAACAACGTCTGCCAATCCGAGCAGGCTACATAGAGTAGCCTGCTCGGATTGGCTTTGAGAGAGAGAGAGGCAAGGGCTGATGATGCTACAGCATCTGCCAATCCAAGCAGGCGTTGTATTCATTAAAATACACCGCTCACCATACTTCCCTGGGTAAATCCATTCACTGATCTCCTACTACTATACATCCTGCTGTTTGCCTTTGAGGTCCCAGGCACCCAAGAGGGACAGGTAAATCTGGGACATATGACAGGGGGGTTATTAAATGCATTTTGGTGAACAATTCCCATAGAATGTAACCCAAAAGTGGTATAGGTTTGGTTAGTGAAAAATTCTACGTTCCAGAGTTGTGGCATTCAATAGATCTCTGTTTGTGTTATTATTGTTTGATTTACTTTATGACATATCACAGCATGGCGGATGAGTAGTTGGCATTCTTGCTTTGTGTTTTTTTATGGTTCTAATGTTTTCACTTGAAAGATAGGGGGTCGTCTTATACGCCCAGTCGCCTTATACACCAGCAAATACGGTACTTTATTCAGATTGGAGGATTTAAAGTTTGGATTACATTGTGTGAACACTGTAATTGGCCATCACCGAGCCATTCCAGTCAGCTCTATACTCTCTGCCTATTCTTTCTGCTGTCTCATTGCAGGAGTTGCAGTGGCATTGTGTGTGCCTGGGAGAGTGCAGCTATGTATGCAAAAAAGGCAGTTTCTTAACAGCCTGTTTAAATAATTTCTCCCCTGTTGGCCCTTTTACAGCAAAGAGGGTAGGGTGATGGTTAAACCTATACCACAATGGAAACACACAGTGAAATGTGAACATGGCTACACTGGAATGAGTATTGGGTGTGCTTAAAAGTGCATAGTTATATAATGTCAACGCCTTGCTTTATACACTGCACACATATGATGCTGTTCTTTTATCTAAACGATACACTTTAGTTACTGTGCTACAGTCTCACAGGCACACATTCTCCTCAGAAAAATTATACTTTTTTTTTTTTTTTAACCACTTACCGACCAGCACACAACGATGTATGTCCTATTTTTGAAGAGGGATATATCGGTAACGGCAGCAGCTGCTGCCACAACCGAGATATCCATCTCTTCAGGCGCCGGTCAGCTGTACGATAACGGTGGTCTCCGCGGCAGATTCGCCGCAAGATCACCGCTATCGGCGGCGGGAGAGGTGACACCCCCCCTCCCACACCTTCCGCCGCTTACCGGAGCCGTCGGTAGCAGCAGAGGCGATCGGGTGCGTTTGCTAGCTGGGTATGGAGACGAGTGAGGCTAATGCCGCGTACAGACGAGCGGATTGTATGGCGTACTTAGTCCGTCATACAATCCGACGGACAGTCCGTCATACTTTCCACTGAACGGACTTGACCACACACGGATAGCCAAACAGTCCGACGAAAGCTTGCGCGATGACGTGTACAGCACGTACGACGGGACTAGAAATAGGAAGTCCAATACACAGCAAAGCACCTTTCCGCCGTGTAAATCCTTTCTGAGCATGCGCCATTCTTAGTCCGTCGAACTAGCCTACTGACGAGCGGATTGTCCGCTGAAACCAAAGTACGACGGACAGAATTTCCAAAAATCCGAAATACTTAGTACGCCAGACTGCACGCTGAAAAAGTCCGCTGAAGCCCACACACGAGCGGTCTGTCCGCTGAAATGTGTTTCGGCGGACTAAGTAGGCCATACAGTCCGCCCGTGTGTACGCGGCATAAGATGGCCCCCATCAAAACGTCACTGCCGCCCATACCTCTTAAAGGAATAATTTTTTTAAATGTAATTTTTTCTTTTCTTTTTTTTTTCTTTTTTTGCATTTTAGTCCAAATATGAGATCTGAGGACTTTTTGACCCCAGATCTCATATTTAAGAGGACCTGTCATGCTTTTTTCTATTACAAGGGATGTTTACATTCCTTGTAATAGGAATAAAAGTGATCCATTTATAAAATCAATAAAAAAAAAAAAAAAGGTTTTTAAAAACACCCTGTCCCGACGAGCTTGTGCACAGAAGCAAGCGCATACGTGAGTAGCGCCCGCATATGAAAACTGTGGCTAAACCACACGTGAGGTATCGCCGCGATCGGTAGAGCGAGAGCAATAATTCTAGCCCTAGACCTCCTCTGTTACACAAAAAAATGCAACCTGTAGAATTTTTTAAATGTCGCTTATGGAGATTTTTGAGGCTAAAAGTTTGACGCCATTCCACGAGCGGGCGCAATTTTGAAGCGTGACATGTTGGGTGTCAATTTACTCGGCATACCATTATCTTTCACAATATAAAAATAAATTGGGCTAATTTTACTGTTGTCTTATTTTTTTATTCAAAAAAGTGATTTTTTTCCAAAAAAAGTGCGCTTGTAAGACCGCTGCGCAAATACGATGTGAAAAAAAGTATTTCAATGACCGCCATTTTATTCTCTAGGGTGTTAGAAAAAAAAAACAATATAAAATGTTTGGAGGTTCTAAGTAATTTTCTAGCAAACACAACTTTTAAACATGTAAACACCAAATCTGGAAAAAAAAGTCATGGTCCTTAAGTGGTTATATTTTACATAAAATATTGGCATATAGAATTTTTTTGTCTCAGCCTACCTGAATACTGCTTGCTGGCAGCATAATTTGGTTATACAGCAGCAGAATGGCTCTCCTGCATTGGATCACGTACCTACACAGCACAAGCCGAGCAGCGGGTGCTGGCCAGTAGATGTCCACCAGAACTTGCTGATCATTGAGGAGAGAGGCAGGACAGAGCTCTGCATATGTAAACAATGCAGAACTCCGTCCACAGGGGATGATGTATTTTCTTTGCTTGCAAAGCAGGGGGGAAAAATAACATCACATCCCTTAGTAAAAACAGCACACATAATGCACAGAAGCACTGGTTAGGCCCTCAATTAACCCTTCTATCACCCTAGATGTTTAACCCCTTCACAACCAGTGTCATTACTATAGTGACATATTTCACTGATCACTATATTAGTGTCACTGGTTCCCATAAAGTGTCCAACAGTGTCAGACTGTCCGCCGCGATATCACAGTCCTGCTATAAGTCACTAATCATCGCCATTACTAGTATAAAGTAAAGACACATTCCAGTATATATCCTATAGTTTGTAGACACTATAACTTTTGGGCAAACCAATCAATATACGCTTATAGGTTTTTTGCTTTTTTTTTTACCAAAAATATGTAGCAGAATACATATTGGCCTAAATTCAGGAAGACATTTTTTTCTTTTTTATTGAATATGTTTTATAGCAGAAAGTGAAAAAAAAATAATAATGTTTTTTCTTTTCAAAATTTTTGGTCTTTTTTTGTTTATAGCACAAAAACAGTGGTGATCAAATACCACAAAAAAAGCTCTATTTGTGGGGAAAAAGGGACAAACATTTTATTTGGGTACAGTGCTGCATGACCGTGCAATTGTCAGTTAAAGTAACGCATTGCCGTATCTCAAAAAATGGCCTGGTCACGAAGGCGTTAATCTTCCGCAGGGCAAGTGGTTAAAGGAGAACTTCATTAAAAAAAAGTTGGTGGCTACTTAGCAACAATTTAGGACAATTAATATGTTGGTCAAAATGATGTAATAAACAACACAGTGTGCAGAATGCAATGGTCAGAGAATAATAACACACATCATAATATTGCCCTCTCACAAGCAGTAGAAAAATTCCCAACAGAATTCTTTGTCATCGATGAGAATACAATCCACCCACAGTGAAAGTGGTAAATGTATTGGAGCCACCAAAACATTTGCAATAAGTGCATACTCCCCCCTTCCCCCACAAAACATTAGCCATCAGTTTTTCTCCCACGCAAATCATGAGAAGTCGCTTTATGTTCTTCCTTGCCCCAAAAGCATTAGTAGTCAGTGTATTGATCCCACCCCAACCCAAAGCAATGGTCAGTGTATTAGTGTATTGTTCCCCCTCCAAAACATTCCTGTCAGTGCATTGTCCCCTCCCCAGAACAACAGCAGTCAGTATAATGCCCCCCTTCCAAAACTTTAGTGTCAGTACCTTGCTTCCATCTCCCCCCTCCAAACTATTACTGTCAATGTCTTGTTCCCCTCTAGGTCTAAAGCATTATTGTTTTCTCCCCCATTTCCTGCAAAACATTAGTGTTGATGCCCTGTCTCCCTCCCCTTTTCAAAGCATTAGTGTTATTACCTTGTCCCTCTCCCCCCTCCAAAACATTAATGTCAGTGTCTTATTCCCTCTCAAAAAACATGGTCAGTGACTTATCCCAATCCCCCCCCCCCCCTAAAAAAAAAAAAAAAAAAATTAAAAAAATATTGGTAGTGCAACCCCTGTTCACCCAAAACATTATTACCAGTGCCTTGAGCTGGATTCTTGAATGCCTGCCTGTACCAGCTCTTGGCTGAGGGTCCCAGACAGTGGCAGCTGGTGCTCATTTTTTTTTTTTTTTTTTTTTTGAGGGGGGGGGGTCACAAACTGAAAAATACTGAAAACCCCCCTCCATCAATTGCAGTCTTACTGTCCCCATCAAATGCAGCCATTGTGCCGTGCCCATCAAATGCAGCCACTGTGCCCATTATATTCATCCACTTGTGCCCATCATATGCAGCCACTTGTGCCTCATCATATGCAGCCACTTGTGTCCATCAAATGCAGCCAATTGTGCCCATCAAATGCAGCCACTTGTGCCCGTCAAATGCAGCCACTTGTGCCCATCATATGCAGCCAGTTGTGCCCAGTTTATGCAGCCACTTGTGCCCATCAAATTCAGCCAGGCACATCCCCTGGCTCGGCTGTCATTTCACTAACCCCCCCCCCCCCCCCGGGCCATCTGGCGGCACTTCCCATGGCTCTGCTCCTCTCCTGGAGTGTCGAGGCTCTCTTCCTTGGTGGGAAGCGGCTGCTCTCCTCGGCAGGAAGCGGTGGCTGCAGCGCATGTGTCCGCTTGGCTCCTTGGGCTTCCTCCACTATGTCTCCTCTTCCGCCAAAGCGTTAGGAATCCGATAGGATCACCTAATGCTTTGGTCATTCAGGAGACAGGTCTCACTGACCTGCCTGCTGATAGGCAGGGAGGAGCGTTAGTGTGAAAATAGCAAAAATGAATTTGCTATGCCACACAGCAGGGTGGAATTGGGACGTAATGCTCTGCGCCCTGAGCCCACCCAATTTTGAAGCCTATTGGAGCCTCTGGCTCGAATTGCATGCTTCAAAATACACACCCCCTGCCTATCCCCGCCATAGTATTTCATGTATCCGGCATCCTGAAAGGGGCCGGGCACATGATTAGGGAGGGTAGCAGAGATGTTGGGGGCCGGCACCTGTGCACAGGCTGCCACTGGTCCCAGATCTCATCTGAGGAACCCTGGATTTATAATTCATGATACAGGCTTGCAGAATCCAGGACAGTTTTGGGGAGATTGTTATAAAGAGGTAGGGTGAACTTTAACAGCTCACTATAGTTTTAGCTTCTGTGCTAAGCAGATTATTATTATTCAGCGAAAATAACACTTGGGCGTAAGTGGCCACACCATGCTTTCTTAAGCCCCATACACACCAGTTTTTCTGCTGAGTTTTTCCTTCAGACTTACCAAAACCATGTAATGGAAGAGCCTGCCTGATTGCATACACATTGAAACTCCTAAGGTTTGACCTCATATTACATGGTTTTGGTAAATCTGAAGGAAAAACTCAGCAGAAAAACTGATAATGTGTATGGGGCTTTATATGCAGTCATCATTTAACCATCACTTTGTATTCAATCTTATGCTTGATATATTCAAACCAGAAGCAGTAGCTTGGTTCTCATCATCATTATTACATGTTAGGTGTAACAAAAGCTAATGTAGCCACCCAATACATAGATAGATTAACCTATAACATTATGTGCCTGTGGCGAGACTTGCTGTGGCCATAGACAGACAAATGATCTCAACAGTGATGATCATGGGGATTTATGTCATTCCTTGAACAAGTGGGATGGGTGTTGGAACTCACCACAGCCCTCTCCTGCTAGTGCCATAGTACTTTCACCTACTCCTCCACAGCATGGCTGACAAAGAGATCAGGCCCATTCACAGCGATATTTTTCAACAAGCCATGGTCAAAATTAGAAATTGAGCCATCTGTGGTCACCTTAAATTTTAATGTGGCAGTAAAATATGTTCTGCTTTACTGTCATGTAGTCTATAGATAGACACAACACATTTAAAATTTTGAAATAGTGAGTTATGATTTGGCTGAACATGAAAAACAGAACCAAAGCTGCCAAAAGCATGACTGTAGATGGAGATTTCATTTTGTAAAGCCTTCTTGTGTATTTAATACTTCATCAGGAAACATGTTTTACTTAATCAGCCTCAGTTCTTCTGTCCAAAAAGAAAATCAGTCAATACACATTAACAGCTCAAAGAATAAGAACTCACTCTTCTCCCGAGATGGAACCGCACGATCTTATCGACTGGTAGATCTTGAAATGCAGAGCTCTGAACTTTGAACAGAATAAAGCTGTTTTTTTTTTGGTATTGATGTGCTGCCATTTTAAAGGAAATAGCACTTTTGGGTTTTCAGCATCTTTTATCTGTCAGAGGCTTGATGGAACCTAAGTGGCATTAAGCTCCCATCTTATCAAACAACCTGTCTGGAAGTGCTGCTTTTCTGGTGAAGATTTGGTTTCATCAGCAAAGTGAAAACGTGTTTTAATTTCTTTCCTTTATCTTAGCAACACATCTCATCCACACATTACACTGGGCTACATGACTAGTGGCATTATATAAACACAATACAAACCCAAGTCCTGAAGTATGGGATCAGCAAATGTACTTAAAATGTCCATGTCATAGATTTTTGTCAGCATAAATAATTTTAGTGCTTTGAGGTCACCCTCACATGTATTTTTTTAAAGCAGTGAAGGTGTAGCTATATAATACCTGGGGGCTGTACTGGAAGTTAAAGTGAAATATGTTTTTCATTCTCTCCAGCAAACATAATATGCAGGGGCTGTGATTTTCCATAAAACCTAATTTGCAAGGGCCCAGGAAATCAAACAGAGGGGGATAGCACTGAAACTTATATGCTCTTTAACTACTTGCTTACTGGGCACTTTAACCCCCCTCCTATCCAGACCAATTTTCAGCGCAAATAAAAAAAAAAAAAAATGTATTATACAATTTTAAAACAGGTAATTTTTGTCCGTCATTGATGTACGCTGATGAGGCGAAACTGATAGGTGGCAGTGATGGGCACCGATAGGTGGCAGTGATGGGCACTGATCGGATACACTGATAGGCAGCACTTCTAGGTGGCACTGATTGGCACCACTGGTGGGCATTGATAGCTGGCACTTGTGGGCATTGATTGGTGCACTTGTGGGCACTGTTAGATGCCATAAATGATGCCATAATTGCCTCTTCCTTTTCGGGACCGATGTCCCTTTAAGATGAGCCGGCGGTCGCCTTTTTTTTTTCTCCTCTGCTGTCATTACTTACCTTACACCTCTGCTTCAGCAGCTTCTGGCTCTCCTCTTCTCCCTGAAACTTCTGTCTGTGGGCAGTCCCTCGGCGTTCCCACGTAAATTGCAGAGATTATTAAGCTTTTATTGCATGTTGAGCGTGCTGACTGCATCCATAAGCGTTACTGAGGAGGCTGCGATGGACCAGGTGCAACGTTGGAGGGACCCTGCTTGAACACAGAAAAAGTGAAATATTTCTTCTTCTTCTGGCACCATTAAGCATACCAAGCATTTAACCTATGTAATGTAGTGGGGGCAGGACTACAAGGGTAGATTGTTTTTATTTTTTATTTTTTTTTTCTTCTAATTCCTGGGCTTTAAATCAGAACTCCAGTAGTGACATAGCAACCTGAATTTCCCCCTCTACCTGCTGTACAACTTTCTTCCTTTATTTAAACATTTATCTAATGTTTTCTAAAGTAAAAGAAAAAAAAAACTCTATTTTTTTTGTACTGCCTTGCACTGGTTGGTAGAAGGTATTAGGCGGACATAAATTAGAGGTTTTTATGCTGTGTTATCCACATCCTTATATTGAATGTATCAAGGATTACATTTCCCCCTTTGGATGGGACTTTTAATGCTCATATAATAATAATATTTTAAAATTGTTACATTTTATTTAGATTCCATAAAAAATAAGTATATAAATAACATACAACTTATACCATCCTCTTGGAGTGATGCTAGATGCACTACCCACAGTTTTTATTTGACAATTGGTCTAGGTATTTCTTGGCATATTCAAAAAATCTTGTTTCAATATAATCTTTTTTTGATCTAATCCATTATCTGGAGATATTCTTTGGCATATCCAGAAATTTTGCTCATGTTGATATTTTTCTCTGACCCAATAATTTTCTGTCTGGAGGTGGTCTCCGTACGTTACCCAGCCAGTTCTGCTGGGCAAAGTGTCCCCACCCACCTCACCCCACCTATATCCACTTAAGTTGGTGGTGTCAGTTTTCCAATGGGGGTGATGGCAACTGGTTGCTTTTAACTGCTATGAGATCTGCTTATGCTTTAGCAACTAACAACACCTTATCACATCATAGAGCTTACAGAGTTATCCCTGAAGAAGGAGCTATTGGACTCCAAAACACAACAGAAAATACATATACAATCTCTGCATGTATCATTTGCAACAAATTATAGATATATATTTATATCTATAGCTATAGATATAGATCTATATATTGATATAGATCTATCTCTATATAGATATAGTAATTTATGATTTCATATTTTGTTATGTGAAAACTTCTTATGGTTTATGGTGGTTTTATACACTACTTTTTATGAAATCTAAATAAAATTTAAATATTTAAAAATATTATAATTAATTGAGCCTTTATAAGAGAAATGGTATTTTGCGCCTGGCGTGCACTCAATCACAGACAACTACGGACTCTCCTGAATACCAGGGTGCATGGGCAACGGACGGAGTGCATGTGCAGGAGCATGTGCCTAACTCCAATTGGCACCAGACGGCCTATTTAAAGGGTGCTCTGACTCTCTAACAGTGCTGACTGGTCCTCAGCTGTGTCCTGATCCTTTGTACCCTGTTTAAACCTGCATGATACCCGTTGCTGATCCCGGCTTTCTCTGACTCTGCTTTTGGACTCTGATATACTCTGTCTAATGGTTCCTGATTCCGGCTTCCACCTGACCCTGCTCCTGCTTAATGCCTTGTACCTTGCTGCCCGCCTGTAACCGAACCCGGCTACCCTCTTCTGTCCAGCTCCAACACTGCCTCTGGATACCTGTGCTGGCTCTCTACCATCTCAGTTCACCTTATTCCAGTATCCTCCTGTCTTCTGACCACAGGAAGTTCTGGCAAGCCATGGAACCTGAATGTGCAAGTTGGTTGGAGTGCCTCTTTAACATCAGTTGATCTACTGAGCTTTATCCCAGCTCCCTACCTGCTGTCCTGCCTGTGCCACCAAGCCTACAACTTCAACTGCAAGTTCTGCAAGCAAGATTCCATGGCACTCGTGTTCCTCCTGTCTCCAGCCACCATCTGTTCCACCTTCAGTTGGGCTTGGGTCGGAGATACAAGGGAGGCCAACCTCGTCATATCGGACTCCTACAATGTACGTGACAGTCTTAAAAGTCCCATCCAATGGCGGAAATGTAATCCTTGATACGTAGAAGGTAGTAGTTGCATTTGGAACATTACTGTAGTCCCACAGCAATAGTGAATGATGATTTGCAGACGTTGTGTCTATCTAAGCTAACATACAGCTTCACCTAAATTTGAAGAATTAGATGGTAATGCAGATGCTCTTTGAAAAATGTATCTAAACTATCCCTCCATATTACTCACTGGTCATGTATACATGACTAATATAACACACATTACTACCTAATACAATAAGGAACACAACAAGTCAATGAAAATCAACATTCATATATAGAGAGTAACACAATAACATACACGGTCCCTGCAGAGGATTCCTAAGTCTGACACTTCAGCAAGCACATGGAGGAAGGGGGTGTTCTCTGCAAATTTCCCTTTCTCGTTCAAATAAAACAAGATACTAACACTACATGTGTATGCAGTTCAGATCAAACTGCAAATATACAACTTTAAAGCAAGGATAGGACTTGAAGCATTTATCCTGAACAGCAAACAAAACCTAGTGATAGAATGAGATTTTGTAGGATAGAAAATGTACTAAGCAGAGTGAGGTGGTACAGAAAAGTGGCATAGGGAACTTGCAGTGCACAAAATTAGGCAGCATGCAAAAGGGAAGTGCAGAACAGGATACAGAATAAGGCATTGTGGGATAGGAAATGAACAGCACAAAGTACATACTTAACAATACCTTGTTATGCCATTTGGACTTTGTAACGTGCCAGCCACTTTCCAACATTTTGTCAATTCCATTTTCAGGGATTTCTTGGACTTATTTGTGATTGTCTACCTGGATGGCATTTTCAGTTTCCCTGGAATTACACTGCATCTATGTGAAGCAGGTTCTCTATAGACTATGGCAAAATTGACTATACTATACAAGGAATGTCAGCTTGCTTAGCTGACATTCCTTCTGGCTCCAGATCCTGTTTACTGTTCTACTACGCTCATCTCTGGCTCCCTGACGTTTTGACTTGTCTGACTATCCGTTCTGGTTCCTGAACTCTGGCTATGTTTTAACTACGTTTATTCTGTTTACATTTTTTTTTATTATTAAACAAGTGAGATTTAACTGTACTTTGTCTGATTCATGGTTTCTGACAGTAGGCAAAGGCCATGAATTCAGAAGATGCAGACAATCCACTTGTTGGTAATATGTTTTCCAGATTGGATGAGCAGGATCACCACATGGATCCAGTCCAATGCAGAGGGTTTTTCAACCAGGTTGAGATATCCTTTGAGATGCTCCCCCAGGCGTTTCCCACAGACAGAAGCAAAGTAGGTTTTGTGATATCTTTGCTTTCTGTGAGAGCCTTGGCCTGGGCAAGCCCTCTATTGGAAACACAAAAAAACTGTTGTCTTGCGTTACCCCGAGTTTGTGGTTTCCTTTAAAATGGTATTTGACCTTCCTGCATACTCTGCTTCTGCTGCCAAGTGCCTCATATCCATCTAACAGAGCCACTGAATTCCGTACTCTGGCAGCAGAGGTTGCTTAGAACAATGAGGCCCTTGTGGCTGCTTTTTCTCATGGTCTCTCAGGTACCATCAAGGATGAGATAGCAGCCCGAGATATACCCACTGAGCTGGAGAAGTTGATCATGTTTGCCATCCTCATTGACTCCAGACTCAGAGAAAGACTCTTTTTAGGGAGCGCTTGAGGAAGCCTCCTGTATATTTGTTTCTGAGCTTTGCAGTCCCACCCTTGCCTCCCTCACCTCCCATGCCTCCTAGTACCGAGTCGTCAGTGAAAATGAACCCATGCACTTGGGCTTCATGCGTCTCTGCAGATAAGAAAACCCTTAGGAGGAGAAAGAGATTGTACCTCTATTGTGGACAGGCAGGTCACATTTTGAAGTCTTGTCCTACCCATCCAGGGAATGCCCAAACCTTGGGGGCTTGTCACAGACAGACCTTAGGTGGCGTTTTTTCATCCCCCTTTATCCAGAAGGATAAGCCCCTAGTTTTGTTTAACCTTTCTTGGGCTGAGTTGTCCATCGAGATACAGGCTCTAATCGACTCTGGGGCTGCAGGCCTGTTCATTGATGCTGCCTTTGTATCAAAACACTCAATTCTGCTGCAGCTGCGTGAGACTTCACTTGCCATTGAGGCTCTTGATGGGAGACCTCTACAGCCTGCCCAAGTGACTCATGAGACACTGTCCCCTTATCCATGGCCGTAGGGGCTCTTCACCATGAGATAATCCAATTCCAAGTTATTTCCTCACCTAAGTTTCAGCTGGTTATTGGTTATCCCGGTTACAGAGGCACAACCCCTCGTTTGGCTCCATGCTGAGGTTCTCTCCTGGCGCCACAATGCAGTAAGGCATGCTTCCAGATGGTAGCCATGGTCTTGTGCACTTCTTCTCTCTCCTCCCTGCCGGTCAAGCCAGTAGTTTGCCTCCACACTGGTGGTATGATTGTGCAATAAACCTTCAAGTCTTGGAGGATAAGGCCATGATGGAGTAAGCTGCAGATGCGCTTTTTTGAGGTTTCCTCCGCAAATTCTCGTCTCCTGCTGGTGCTGGTTTCTTCTTTGTGAAGAAGAAGAATGGTGAACTGAGGCCTTGTATCGATTATAGGGGTCTCAATCGTTTCACAAATAAGAATGCCTTTCCGATTACATTGATTACAGGGTTATTTGACCGCTTCAAGGGAGCAATATTTTTCACAAAGCTTGATTTGAGAGGGGCATGCAATCTTGTGAGGATTAAGGAGGGCAACAAATGGAAAACTGCATTTAATACCAGAACAGGCCATTATGAGTACCTCGTAATGCCTTTTGGCCTTTGTAACGCCCCAACAGTTTTCCAGGAATTTATTAACAATGTCCTCCGAGATTTGTTGCAGTTATGTGTGGTGGTTTATCTTGACTATGTCCTCATATTTTCCAAGTCCCTGGAGAGCCACCACACAGATCTGTCATGTGCTTCAGAAACTAAGACAGAACAATCTCTATTGTAAATGGGAGAAGTGCAAATTCCATCGTGAACAATTCGTTAAATTCCTGGGTTATGTCATTTCCACTGCTGGTTTTTCGATTGACCCAGAGAAACTTTCAGCAGTCCTACAGTGTCCCCGACCCATGGGTTTACATCCTCTGCAGTGTTTTCTTGGCTTTGCTATTATCAGAAGTTTATTTGTAACTTCTCGTCTCTGCTCAAGCCCCTGACTGATATAACCAGAAAGGACGGTAACCCACAGTGTTGGTCTCTGGAGTCCATTAAGGCCTTTGCGAGTCTCACAATTTGTTTCTGAACCTGTGTTGGCACATCCTGATGCTACGTTACCTTTTATCTTTGAGGTTGGTGCTTCTGAGACTGGAGTTGGCGCCCTTCTGTCTCAACATCCTACAGAGCACTATGCACCCTTGTGGCTACTTTTCCAAGAAATTGTCACCTGCAGAGTGCAATTATGAGATTGGTGACATAGAGCTGTTAGCGATCATTTTAGCCCGGGAAGAATGGACACATCTCCTCGAATGTACCACTGTGCCGATTCTTATTCTTACTAACCATAAGAATCTCACATTCTTCTAAATGCCTCTCTCCCAGAAGGGCATGGTGGGCTCTCTTCTTGTCTAGTTTCGACTACATTGTCTCATTCTTACTCGGTACTAAAAATGTAAGGGCTGACACTTTGTCACAACAATTTTCCTCCACTTCCAAAACGGATTCGGTTACGGTTCCTGCGATTCCTCCTGATCATATTTTGGCTACGGCTCACACCAGTCTCATGTCTACTTTGGGTGACAAAATTCTTGCTGCTCATGTTCCTGCTCCTCCTGAGAAACCTTTTGACCGCTGCTTTGTCCCAGAGAGTCTCTGTACTGCCGTGCTCCAGGTTTACCATTCTACCAAGGCTGCTGGCCACCCTGGGAAGAATCAACACTTTTGGGCCATTTCCCAACAATTCTGTTGGCCTGGTCTATGTGCTGATGTAACTGCCTTTGTAGCTGCCTGTTCCATGTGTGCTCAGAGTAAGGCTCCATGACACCTTCCAGTGGGCCTCCTACAACCCATACTCAATGGAGAGAGGCCCTGGCCCACCTGTCTATGGATTTCATTGTGGAGTTGCCCTGCTACCAGGGCAACACAGTTATCCTTATGGTGGTGGACCGGTTCTCGAAAATGTTTTATTATATTCCACTTAAGTTGCCCAATTTTAAGGAGCTGACTTCCATTTTTGCTCGAGATCTTTTTCTTACATGGGCTTCCAACGGCGATTGTCTCGGACAGGGGTAGCCAGTTTGTGTCCTGGTTTTTGTGAGACTTTTGTGCACAGTTGGGAATTCAGCTGGCTTTCTCCTCTGTGTATCACCCACAGTCAAATGGGGCCACAGAACAAGCCAATCGGTCCATGGAGCAATTCCTACATTGCTATATTTCTGATCATCATGACTGGTCAGACCTCTTACTGTGGGCGGAGTTTGCTCACAATAGTGCCTTGAATTCTGCTTACCGATTGTACTAGTTTATGGAAAACTATGGTTTCCAACCTTCCATGTTGCCTGACTCATTTGTTCTGCTGTATATTCCTGCATTATAGGAGCTGCTCTGTGGTCTTCGTTCCACTTGTGCACAAGTCCAGGAGGCTTTGCGACATGCTAATGATAGGTACAGACTCCATGCTGACCGAAGACGCCTGCCTGCGCCTTCCTACCAGGTTGGGAACAGGGTATGGCTGTCATCTCGCAACCTCCAACTTTGCGTTCCCTTTCTGAAGTTTGCACCTCGGTTTATTGGGACTTTCCGTATTCTTCGCAGAATTAACCCAGTGGCTTACGCATTAGACCTTCCTTCTAATATGCATATTTCAAATCCTTATTAAAACCTTGGGTCTGCAACTGTTTTACCAGTGCCTTGTCCTCACCCTGTACAGGTTGAGAACCATGAGGAGTATGAAGTACAGCCCATTGTTGACACCTGTTGGTTCCATGGGTGCATACAGTACCTGGGGCATTGGAAAGGGTATGGTCCAGAGGAACGCTTTTGAGTCTCATCCTCCATGCCCATACAGGGGCATGTACTCCTCCATGACTTCCATAGACGTTTTCCCCTGAAGACTGGTGGTCCTCTGAGGGGAAGGGGTCATTTTTGGAGGGAGTGCTGTCAGGGCTGGGATTAGCCCTTCCTTCTCTGAGCTGGCCGCTCAGCTGTTGGCTAATTGCCAGCTCCTATCTCTCCACAGCAACTCTGTTGATGATGTCCCGCTCGTCAGTCCTGCCAACTTAAGCCACCCAGCCCGGATATGATCTCTGCCTTTGCCTTGGTCCCATCTGTAGAGATGCTCTCCTGTGTTCCTGTTAAAGATTTGCTTGGCTGACAATCCTTCTGGTTCCAGATCCTGTTTGCTGTTCCACTACGCTCATCTCTGGTTTCCTGACGTTTTGGCTTGTCTGACTATCCATTCTGATTCCTGAACTCTGGCTATGTTTTAACTAAGTTTACTGTTTACATGTTTTTTTTTTTTTTTTCATTATTATTAAACAAGTGAGATTCAACTGTACTTTGTCTGATTCATGGCTTTTGACAGTAGGCGAAGGCCATGAATTCAAAAGATGCAGACAATCCACTCAAAATCAACACTTCATTCACATATAGGGAGTAACACAATAACACACACTGTCCCTGTAGAGGATTCCTAAGTCTGACACTTCAGAAAGCACAGGGAGGAAGGTGGTGCTCTCTGCAAATATTCCTTTCTCATTCAAATAAAACAAGATGTTACATGTGTATGCAGTTTAGATCAAACTGCAAAGACACAACTTTAAAGCAGGGAGAGGACTGGAAATATTTAGCCTGCGCAGCAAACAAAACCAAGTGACATGGGACAGGGAATATACAGTGCAGAGTACAGAATGAGATTGTGTAGGATAGAAAATACACTAAGCAGAGTGAGGTGGTACAGAAAAGTGGCATAGGGAACTTTCAGTGCAGTGCACAAAATTAGGCAGCATGCAAAAGGGGATACAGAATAAGGCAATGTAGAATAGGGAATGAACAGCACAGAGTATAGATTTAAAGCGGAGTTCCACCATTTTTTTTTTTTTTTTTAAGTCAGCAGCTAAAAATACTGCAGCTGCTGACTTTTAAAATATGGACACTTACCTGTCCAGGGTGCCCACGATGTCGGCACCCAAAGCCGATCTGTCGCTTGGCTCTCGGGTGCTGCCACCACCATCTTCGGTATGGGAATCAGGAAGTGAATTCTTGCAGCTTCTCTTCTCGATTCCCTGCTGCACATGAGTGACTCGCGCTACACAATCCGGATGGTCCCTGCTTTCTCTGGGACCTGTGTGTTTCCCAGCAGACAGCGGGGTGGGGGGGGGGGTGAGGTGTAGACTCCCACAGGAGTCTATGCCCAGAAATGGGTGCAAATACCTGTGTTATACAGATATCTGCACACCCCTCCTCCCTGAAAGGTGCCAAATGTGACACCAGGAGGGTTTCCGAAAAGCGGAGGTTAAATTTTTGTGTGAACCTCGGTTTTAACAATACCTTGTTATGTCATTTGCACTTTGCAACGCGCCAGCCACTTTCCAACATTTTGTCAATGACATTTTCATGGATTTCTTGGAGTTAGTTGTGATTGTCTACCTGGATGACATTCTCAGTTTCCCTGGAATTACACCGCATCCATTTGAAGCAGGTTCTCTATAGACTGAGGCAAAATGGACTATACGCAAAGGGGGAAAATGTGAATCTGTGTGTCAGACCATTCATTTTCTGGGTCTAGCGATATCAACAGGGGTATGGCAATGGATCCTTAAAAGGTTTCAGTTATACTGTCTTGTCCACCTCCAATCATTAAAAAAGGAGTACAACAATTTGTTACTTTTGATAATTTTTACAGGACACTTATTAAGGATTTCTCCGGCATTAGAACACCCATTACCCAACTCACAAAGAAGCAAAGTCTCAGGGCTGGGCTCAGCCGCTCAGCTGTCGGATAATTGCCAGCTCCTATTTATCCACAGTGACTCACCTGTTGATGATATCCTGCTCGTCAGTCCTGCCTACTTAAGCCGTCCAGCCAAGATGATCTCTGCCTTCACCTTTGTCACGTCTCTAGAGAGGCACTCCTGTGTTCCTGTTAACGATTTGCTTAGCTGACATTCCTTCTGGCTCCAGATCCTGCTTGCTGTTCTACTGCGCTCATCTCTGGTTCCCTGATGTTTTGGCTTGTCTAACTATCCATTCTGGTTCCTGAACTCTGGCTATGTTTTGACTACCTTTACTCTGTTTAACTTTTTTTATTATTATTAAACAAGTGAGATTTAACTGTACTTTTGTCTCGGTCTGATTCAGGGTTTCTGACACAAGGTCACTTTTGACGGACTGAAGTAACTCAGGCCACATTTGATAAGCTAAAGGAATTGTTTACCCCTGCTCTAGTCCTGAAACATCCCAATTCTGCTCTACTATACATTCTAGAGGTAAATGTGTCATAAAATGCTGTAGGGGCTATCCTGTCCCAACACCAAGGACCACATCAGAGAAGAATTATGACATAGGGGACTAAAAACTCTTGGCAATAAAATCAGCACTGGAAGAATGGTGTTGTCTCTTGGATAAAGCAGCACGCCCAATACTGATCTTCACAGATCATAAGAACCTAGAATACCTCAGAACTGCTAAACATCTCAGACCTAGACAAACAAGTTGTGCTCTTTTCTTTTCATATTTTAATTTCCACATTATTTATCGGTCAGGATCTAAGAATGTGAACCCTCATGCCTTGTCTTTTATATTCACTGAATCAGAGACCTGCATCTCAACTGGACACTATTCTGCAAGCTGGAAGCGTTCTGTTAATACAATCTGATCTGATATCACAGATCCGTCAGGCATCTCTGACAGCTTCTCTACTCCGGGGCATGAATCTCCAAGAAAGAGACTCTACTGGCATGGAAGTAAGATCTTTGTACCTCAGTACTTTGGCACTGCTATCCTACAGGTCTGTCGTGACTATCCCTTGGCAAGGGAATTTGGGATTCAAGACCATGGACTTAGTCCAACGACATTTCTGGTGGCCAAACCTGTCAAAAGATTGCAGGAAATATGTCAATTCCTCCATAACTTGCATCAAGAACAAAAGCAGTAAGAACACAGCCTGGAGATTGCTAAGACCGCTTCCCATTTCTGAGAGGCCTTGAGATATGATTGAAATTGGACTTCATTGTCGAGCTTTCCCCTTCTGAGGGGTTCTCTTCCATCTTTGTGGTGGTTGATCGTCTTTCCAGGATGGTACATTTTATTTTGAACAAAAGGGACCTCATCAGCAGCAGAAACAGCCAGGATTTTTGTAAAAGAAATGTTAAGCCTACACAGAATTCACAGTGACATTGTTTTGGATCGTGGAGTACAGTTCACGTCAAGATTCTGGAAACCGTTATGTGAACCACTGGGTATTAGGCTAAACTTTTTTTCCTTTTTCATGTGATTTTTCAAGCCTTTACTCTTTTATTCTGTCAGAAACCATGAATCAGACCGAGATAGAAGTACAGTTAACGTAATCAAAACATAGCCAAAGTTCCGTAACAAATAGTCAGACAGGGCAGAAAGTCAGGAAGCCATGGATCAGCGTAGTGGAACAGCAAGCAGGATTTGGAGCCAGGAGGAATGTCAGCCAAGCAAGTCTTTAACAGGAACGCAGGAGATAATCTCTGTGATTTTTTCCGAGGCGAAGGCAGAGATTATCTGGGCTGGACGGCTTAAGTAGGCAGGACTGATGAGCAGGATATCATCAGCAGGTGAGTCACAGTGGAGAGATAGGAGCTGGCAATTAGCCGACAGCTGAGCAGCCACCTCAGGGAAGGAAAGGTTGAGCCCAGCCCTGACACATTGCATACGATCTGGCTCAAGAGGATATTGGTTAAAACATTCCTCTGTACTGTCGCTGAATCTATGTGGGTTTATCTTAGATTTTTTGTTAACTCAATCTCCAGAAGTGCAGGGCCACAATGGGGGCAACATTTTTGCCCTCACTCGCCAGTCTTTTCATGGGTTAATAAATTGTCAATAAATATTTATCTTTACTCCAGAACAACCATATATGTGCACAGATACTAGATAAGGGGGTCAATATAGTGGCAAGGAGAGCAAAATTACTGGGTGGATGTCCATCACCCATTTTTTTCAAGTTGAGTAAGATTTCTACTCAATCTTTGACTTAGCTTCACTGTAAGTGCAATTTTAGATGTGGTTTTGTGGGGTTGTCTTTGTTGTCCTCATATGTTGTGTGGTGACATGATACGCACCACGGTTGATGACAGAACATACAATTATAAAATCTATTGATATTGTAATACAGTTAATGTGGTTTATGCCATCACTTATGAAGCATGCTTCATCCAATATGTGGGGAGAACCACTCATATGCTCAAGGACAGATTCCACGAGCATTTGGCGGACATAAGAGGATGTTAATCCATTAATGTGTCTTGTCATTTCATCTCCATGCACGGAGGGGACTCGTCTGTAGTACAAGTAAAAATATAAAAAAAAAAAAGTAAGAATCCTTCCAAGAGGAGTTCCATCTCCTCTACAAGAGGGAAGTATTTTGGATTTTTAAGTTACAGAGTAGGATATGAGGGTCTTAATTATGTGTAGGATGTCACGTACTATGAGGGTTGACGTGACACAAATTCTGCCTATTGATATTTCTATATGTGACATCGATGTTATTTTATTACACCTAAATGTGTATCGATTTTTTTCTGGTTTGAATATATTTAAAATATTAAGTATTTTGATAGTTCATTTACTGTTAATAATTTTTCTATAATATATGTTCATACGTGGTAGATTTTTGTTACTTTTTGTAAATTATTTGATATTTTCATACATTTCTCTGCTCTTGTGCAACTGTATTACTTGATTTGTTCACCACTGCTTTATGGATATACCCTCACATATTCATTTTATATTATCTATGGAGGCCCCATATATCAGGGGTGTGTATATAGATATATATATATATATATATATCTTTTTCATAGTTTTTCTATGCATAATTTTTGTTGTTTTTTGTTTATATATAGTTTTTTTTATACTTTTTTATTTTTTTTCATATTAATTTTTTCTTATGTTTCTATTTTGTGCATTGTTTTTAAATATGCATGCATTCAATGTTTTCATGGGATTTTGAAAGGTTCTTTGTGCAGAAACCCTTGAAAGGAGTTAAACAGCATAATCGGGCACCTATCACTTTCAGCTGAGTATATACTATTTTAGTGTTGCGTTCAGTGGTGCATGTTAGATTATGACTAAGCAAACTTGATTAGTGAATCACGTTAATCTTTGCTATGTACATGTCTGTATTAGTGCTATCATGATGTGATTTTACTTGGAATACATCGACCTTATTTTTCTCTACAAATGTGAGTGCGGGCTACATGTTGTTCTGTTGGTCTTCAATCCAGGATTGCAGAGTGGACCTAGAGTAGAGTGAGGATTGCTTTCACCTGGAGGGACATAGCTCTGTTTCTCTGTTGAATTTCCAAGATGGCACATTTTATTCCTATGAAAGGGACCCCATCAGCAGCAGAAACAGCCGGAATGTTTTTAAAATAAATTGTAAGGCAACACAGTATTCACAGTGACATTGTTTTGGATCGTGGAATACGGTTCACATTAAAATTATAGAAAGCATTATGTTAAGCACTGGGTATCAAGCTAAACCTTTCCTCAGCCTACCATCCACAGACCAATGGGCAGACAGAATAAACAAATCCATCTTTGGAACATTATTTATGCTGTTTTTATTAATTTACTGAGGAGGATTGAGCTTTGCTGTTGCCATCAGTTGCCATCAGTGACAAGTTGCATTCAACAACTCTACCCATTCTTTTCCAATTATGATTTTTACCCCTCTTTTTTTTGCCTATGTTTGTACAAAAATTCCCCATTGCGTGCTATCCAGGGCAAGTTTAACTTCTTTAACGCTAACAGCCAAGTACTAAGAGAAACTATTTACAAAGCTCAGGAAGATAACGAGAAGCATTTTAGTAAGAAACTGAGGGGGGGGAGCTGGATCTGAGAGGTGATTGTGTATGACTAAACAGCAAACCTGAAGTTAGCATGTCCCTCTAAAAAACTGGAACCTAGCTATGTGGAAATGTTCCCAGTTAAAAGAAAAAAATAATTCAGTGGCAGGGCTGCCGATGCACATGGTTGGCGGTCACTGGAACAAGAGCCAGAACAGGGACTTGTGTGTGTATAAACATACAAATCCCTTTTCTGTGAGGAGAGGAGAGACAGATTGGGTATTCCTACTAGCTAGGAACAACGATCAGTCATCTCCTCTAGTCAGCCCCATGCCCCTACAGTTAAAGCACACACGAGGGAACACAACTCCTTGATCACTCCCTAGTGTTAACCCATTCCCTGCCAGGGACATATACACAGTAATCCATGCATTTTTATAGCACTGATCACTGTATAATTGAAAATGGTCCCACAAATGTGCCAAAAGTGTCCGATCTGTCCGCCATAATGCCGCAGTCCCGCTAAAAATCACTGATCACCGCCATTACTAGTAAAAAAAAAAATATGGCATAAATCGTTCCCCTATTTTATATTTGGACAGAATTCAATGGAGGGATGGGAGGAGTAGATGTGTGAGGTGAGAGCTCCCTTGCACGCCCGGACCACGTAAGGTGTTTTTCTTATCAAACCCACAAGATTCCCTAGAAGAAGTGATGAGAGGTGAAGAGATACGGGAGATTGTCAAATTTTAAAATCAATATAGGGAAATCAATATTATTACCTATTCATGTTCCCTCAGCCCTACGAGCAGGTATACAAAATAACCATTTGTTTGTTTGGAATAAGAGGCCCCTGTTTTATTTAGGAGTACATATCGCAGCAGATGGAAAACTATTGTATGAACAAAACTACAACCCCTTATTAGTAAAAATAGAAGAGTGTCTTCAGAGATGGAGAGGACAGACGCTAACATTATTTCGGAGGTTAAACACCCTGAAAATGAATATAATACCCAGGCTGTTGTATGTGTTGTATACGATACCCATCCCACTCCCCCAGAGGTTTTTCAAAAGGATGCACAAAATATTCCTGGCGTTGATATGGGAAAATGGGAGAGCAAGAATAGCATATAAAATCCTGTGCAGGGGTAAGGGAGAAGGAGGAGTTGGGCTACCAGATATGGTAAGATATTATAGAGCTATGACATTGGTCCAAATACTGAATTGGTGTCATGACTCTGATAATAAAACATGGGTGACAATCGAAAAAAAAAAAAAATATTGCAGAAAGAGAGTTGGCGGGAGCACCTTGGATACCAGTTAAGGACAGGAGATTATCCAAATGGACATCCCCCTTGATGTGGAACACAATGGCAGTATGGGATAGAATAATCAAAATGGGCAAATATGCCCCCAGGATATCCCCATTAGCTCCATTAGGAGGGTATCCATGGTTCCCCCTGGGGGAGGAGAAGGGAGCCATAGAAATCAGGGGAGAATACTATGTGCTTAGGATATGCTCTGTTAGGGGCCCTTATGTCGAAAAGGGAGCTGAAATCAAAACGGGAGCATGAAAATGGCAGGATTGGAGGTACAATCAAATTATTATAATTTTTTTAAGAAAATAGAATCGCAAGTCAGATCCCAGGACACCCTAACCATATTTGAAAAGGTGTGTAGGAAGATATCAAGACCCAACCACTTATTATCCCAGATGTATAAACTGGTCCTCAGTGAGGACAAGAATACAAGACCCTATTTTATAAAGGAATGGGAAAAGGAATTGCTTTGTATCTTCACGACATCACAAATAAAAAAGTTAATTGAAGCAACATATTCTCTATCAATAAGCTCATCTATTCAAGAGATGTCATACAAATTCCTGACTAGATGGTACAGAACCTCGTTACAACTAGCACAAATATATCCAACTGCAGAGAATCATTGCTGGAGAGGATGTGGAGAAAAGGGAACCTTTCTTCATATATGGTGGACCTGTCCTGGGATAAGGATGTTCTGGGAGGATATAGCCCCGTTGATCAAGAAGCTGTCAAAGGAGTAAATAGAGTTGGCGCCGGGGCATTTTCTGTTCCACGGGGCTATGGATACCAGAAGGGCATATGAAAGTAGTGTAACCCCTCACTTATTGAATGCTGCAAAGAGATTAGTACCCAGACACTGGAAACAGGTAACAACCCCAACATTGGAAGAATGGAAAAAGGAGGTGGATGAAATGAGAGAGGCGGAAAGATGGGTATATCAGTTTAGAAACAAACAAGACAAATTTGACATAATATGGGAAGAATGGGGAAAATACGCTCAGGAGATAGAAAAAGAAATAATTGCCAAAAAATAGGATGGGACGTGAAGGAAGAAAGTGATAAGGGAAAGAGATAAGGGATGAACAACAACCTGTATTCCTTATTAACTGTTTTTAATAATGATTTTGTGAAAAAGTAATGTTATAAAGATGCGATTGCATGACATAATTTGATGGCAGAGGGAGGCTCCCCCTGTGACCACAGTTCTCGATCCTATAACCCATAACCCCCCCCTCCCCCCGCCCCTTTTTTTTTCTCCTCCTTTCTTTATCCAAAGAGTACAGCTATAAGGAATATTGTAGTAAGGGAGAAAGAGGGACAATGAAAAGTGACATGCAGAGCACACATAACGGAAGGTATTAAATCAAATAAACATTAAACACATAAGACGAAGGCACATCGGATAGAGGACACAATTCAAATAGTAAATAAATGCACAAAGAGTACATAAAAAGGAAACCTTATTTATTAACAGAAATGAATATGTATTCACATAACACACATGGAGAAGAAATCCCATAAAGATGGCACTAAAAAAGGGAAGGAAGGAGGGAGAAGGGAGGAAAGGGGGAGAAAAAGAGAAAAGAAGGGAATATAAAAAAAAAGGTCTTTTTTTTATTTATTTTTTTTTTTTATTTCTCTCCCTTAGAGGGGGAGAAGGGAGAGGAGGTAGGGGATGAGAGGCGCTGGGGGAGCCAATCTCCAGATTGACATATATAAGAAGAGAATAGATTCTAGTATGTCAAATATAAGTAATGAAAATTGCATGTAATTTGAAAGAAAATGTTTAATAAAGATTGAATTATTGAAAAAGAAATTGCTCCCTTATTTTGTAGACCAACCAACCGATATACGCTTATTGCATTTTTTTAAACCAAATATATGTAGAAGAAAACATATTAGCCTAAATTGAGGGACACAAAAATAGCTTACAAAAAGGGGGGGGGGGCATTTATTATAGCAAAAAGTACAAATTTTGCAAAAAAATTAAAAACGCAGAGATGATCAAATACCACCAAAAGAAAGCTCTATTTGTGGTAAAAAAAGGACGTCAATTCTGTTTGGGTACAGTATTGCATGACCGAGCAATTGTCAGTTAAAGCGACATTTATTTTTATATGATTGCAATCACTAGGGGTTAATAGACACCTATGTAATAGCTTTGGGCAGGTGACAGGTACTCTTTTTGGAGACATTAGGGGTCTAATAGACCCCAGTGTCTCCCCTGCCCTTTACATCATATAACCAAGCACAGATCGGCTTGGTTAAATGTGTCTCCTGACTGTACTGGATAGGAAAGTGTGCTTATGAAACCAGAAGGTACATCACTTCTGGTTTCATTTTGATATGTGAGATTGAGGCATGGATTAGCCTTGGTCTCACTGCAGTCTCTCTCACCCTTGCAGAGGGTGTGTTCCTGGGTTCAGTAAGCACTGGATAGCCCAGGAACCACAGGAGGAGGGCAGGCCACTGGCGGGAGGGGCAGACCGTGCGACCGGCTGGCAGCTATGGAGTTGCCACATCACTTTCACTTTGAAGCCGGTTACCGACTCTACAAAACCCACCCACACAGACTGATAGTTGCTACTTCTGCCATCAGCTTGTGATCAAAGGTTCACTCTTTGGGACGTACATAGTATGCCCAAAGAGCTGAACTGGTTAATGAAAAGGACGTTTAAGTCTTTAAGAGATCTCAAGCATGTAAATCTGCAAGGCAAAATAAAAATATTTTATACTGAGTAGTGCTAGAAATAAGGATGCAATTGGTAATTGTATTTAATTGTATTTGACCCATGTGGGTTATGTGATTCAATGTCTATATTATATATGGAGGACAACAGAGAAAAAAAAAGATTGCCAGGGCATATACAGTGGGGACAATAATTGTTTGATCCCCACAGATTTTGTAAGTTTGCTTACTTATGAACAAATGAAGGCTCTATCATATGTATCATAGGTGTATTTTAACCACTACAATACAGGGTACTTTCACCCCCTTCCTTCCCAGCCCAATTTTCAGCTTTCATCGCTCTCGCACTTTCAATGACAATTGCGCGGTCATGCTACGCTGTACCCAAATTAAATTGTTATAATTTTGTTAGCACAAATAGAGCTTTATTTTGGTGTTATTTATTAATGACTCCGTTTTTTATTTTTTGTGATATAAGCGAAAAAAGAGGTAAACATTTTTTTAGTTAAGTATATAATTGGTTTGTGTGATCACGGACATATGTGTGCAGATAATCATTGGGACATGTGATTTTAGTGGGACATATGTGGGGGACATGTTTTTATTATTAGGGACATGTGTTTTTATTATTTGGTGTGTGGTGTGTTGTGTGTTTACACTAGGCTGGTGATCAGTGAGTAAAAAGCTGTAAAAAACAGCTCATACTCACTGATCATCAGCCGGCTGATCTGCTCTCCTCTCCTCAGCGATGACTTCTGTGTGAGGAGAGGAGGAGCCGATTGCCTAGCAACCGGCTGTTTGTTTACATCACATGACAGCCGTGATTGGACATTGCCGTCATGTGATCAAGAGGGCCAATCACAGAGCCCTCCTGCCGATCCGAGATGTGCCGTGTCCAGGTGACACAAGCACATCAGGATCGCGCCGCTGCACGGGCACGCGCACGCGATCCCCCTCCTTCTGAAGGACGTTCCTGAACGTCCAGTCAGAAGGAGGCGGCTCCCACCCGGCTGTATATGTACATTAGCCGGGTGGGAAGTGGTTAAATGACAGAGACAGAATATCAACCTAAAATACAGAAAACAACACATGATACAAATGTTATAAATTAAGTAGCAGTTCAGTGAGTAAAATAAGTATTTGATCCCCAAGCAAAACATTACTTGGTGGGGAAGCCCTTGTTGGCAAGCATAGAGGTTACATAGGTATGGTTAAAAAAAAGACACAAGTCCATCATGTCCAACCTATGTGTGCAATTATATTTAAGTATATCCCTGCATGTTACAGTCGTTCAGGTGCTTAGCTAATAGTTTTTTGAAACTATTGATGCCCCCCGCTGAAACCACCGCCTGTGGAAGGAAATTCCACACCCTTTGGGAAAATGGCTGCCATATTGCCTTAATTAACACACACATAAAAGGACACTTCCGCTAGCACTAGTCATCCCCTGATGAAGTCACGTGATCGTGATGGACATGCGCCGGGACTGTGATACCGGAAGTCATGCTATCGAGCTCGCTGCTCGTTTTTACATTGCCTTACTTTCATTCATTTTTATGTGAGTACCTGTCTATCTTTATTTTAACTGAATAAACACACTTTAATATACTACACTATGGGGCATCCCTCCTGTTCTTAATCTCCACCTATGGTTCACTGGCAAGAACCATCCATTCTGGATACCTTAAGGTCACTATTAAAAGGGGGACGCTAACGCTGACTGTAGGCAGGACACCTATACCAACAAGAACCTGGGCTACCACGCTAGGACAGTCACCAATGACTCCAAAGATATATATTTACATGTTGTTACCTTACAGCAGTAAGGTAAGGGGACACCCATATATTTAATCAGCATGGAGGATTTCACAAGTCACCCATCACTAGCAGCAACTTGCAGAATTTGGTTTACCAGCACCAGCACTTTATTATTGGGTTTGCAGAGCCACTATATATTTCACTACATGTATCTCTGCAGAAGCAAGCATTTTTATGGACACCTTGAAATATGCTTTTGTATGGACTTATTAACCTTTTAACCACTTCGCGCCCAGGCCAATTCTGACATTTCTCTCCTACATGTAAAATTCCTAATTTTTTTGCTAGAAAATTACATAGAACCCCCAAACATCATATATGTTTTTTTAGCAAAGACCCCAGAGAATACAATGGTGCTCGTTACAACTTTTTATCTCGCACTGTATTTGCGCAGCAATTTTTCGAACACGTTTTTTTTTTTCAGAAAAAAAAAACAGTTTCATGCTTAAAAAAAAAAAAAACAGTAAAGTTAGCCCAATTTTTTTGCATAATGTGAAAGAGGAGGATACGCAGAGTAAATAGATACCCAACATGTCACGCTTCAAAATTGCACGCGCTTGTGTAATGGCGCCAAACTTTAGTATTTAAAAATCCCTATAGGCGACGCTTTACATTTTTTTACTGGTTACATATTTTGAGTTACAGAGGAGGTCTAGGGCTAGAATTATTGCTCTCGCTCTAACGTTCGCGGCGATACCTCACATGTGTGGTTTGAACACCGTTTTCATATGTGGGCGGGACTTACGTATGCGTTCGCTTCTGTGTGCGAGCTCACGGGGACAGGGGCGCTTTACATTTTTATTTTTTTATTGTTAATTTTAGTTTTAGTTTTTTAGTTTTACACTTAAAAAAAAAAAATGATGACTTTTATTCCTATTACAAAAATAAGACCCCATATCTCACCTCTAGGCTGGGAAGAATAAAAAAAAAAAAAAAAAAAAAGATCCTGGCTTCCTAGCCAGATCGGTGCCGTTTATTTGAATACAGAGGCCAGGTGTGACGTCATAACATCACGCCTGGCCTCCGAACGATCACAGAGACTCTGGTCCGCTGGAAATTTCTATGGTAACTTGCTGGGGCCGACGGATCCTGTGACTGACTCACCGATGGAAACGGTGAGTCGGTACAAGCACCGGAGGGCGGCGGGAGGGGGGGCGTCCCCTCCCGCCGTCCGTTAGAACGATCAAGCGGCGGAACAGCCGATATGATCGTTCTTATGGTGCAGGGAATCGCCGGCTGAAAACGGCAATATCTGAATGATGTCTGTGGCCTCAGGCATCATTTAGATATAACCACTGAAAGCCCATGACGTCAATAGACGTAATATGGGCGCCAAGTGGTTAATGCACATGTATGATCTGGTATTTGCTTTTTTTTTTATTTATTTTTTTTTTTTTTAAATCTATTATCATTTTTCACTTGGGATATATGCACCTTGCTTCATGTACCTAAGTTTGGTAATTGCTAGCACTTTTTGCACATTTATTTGATTGTATCAATTACTTATTATCAGCCCGCGTTTGGGTTTTGGCTTCTTTCCACACGCCATTAGCCTGGCAACTGCCAGCACCTGCTATTAGATATCTATTCTATTTTATTTCACTAGAATGTTTAACACTTTATCTTTTATCTTTTTTGTACAGCACAACACTACTTTTTTATCTTAATTCCACACCCTTGTCGCTCTTACAGTAAAGAATCCTCTAAGCATTTTAAGGTTAAACCTCTATCCCTCTAATTTTAATGAGTGGCCACATGTCTTATTAAACTCCCTTCCGCAAAAAAAAAAAAAAAAGCATCCCTATTGTGGGGTCACCAGTATGGCATTTGTAAATTTAAATCATATCCCCTCTCAAACGCCTCTTCTCTAGAGAGAATAAGTTCAGTGCTCGCAACCTCATAACTAATATCCTCCAGACCCTTAATTAGCTTTGTTGCTTCATTGTACTCGCTCCGTTCCCAGTACTTCCTTCCTGAGGACTGGTCCCAGAACTGGACAGCATACCCCAGGTGAGGCCACACTCCCACTCTAAGCCCCCGTACACACGGTTGGACATTCTGGCAATCCGTTGGATTTTGTCTGACAGATTTTGTCCGAAACTGTTGCATACACACAGTCGGACAAAGTTGTCAGAAAATCTAATCGTACTTAAAACGGAGGTCCACCCTAAAGTGGACCTTCCGCTCATTGGATTCCTCCCCCCCGCCGGCGCCACAATTGACACCTTTCAGGGGGGAGGGGGGTACAGGTACCTGTACAGTACAGGTATCTGCACCCACTTCCGGGATAGCTCTCTGCGGAAAGGGGGCGTAGATTACGCCCCTTTCCGAAAGTCCCCCACTGCCTGCTGGGAAACACACAGATCCCAGAGGCAGCGGGTCCATCCTTATTGCGCAGCGCGACATGCGCATTAGGGAACCGGGAAATTAAGCCAAAAGGCTCCACTTCCTGATTCCCATACCCAAGATGGCGGCGGCAGCACCCGAGAGACGATCGAGAGATCGGCTTCGGGTGCCGACATCGCGGGCGCGCTGGACAGGTAAGTGTCACTATTTTAAAAGTCAGCAGCTGCAGTATTTGTAGCTGCTGGCTTTTAAAAAAAAAAAAAAAGCGGACTCCCGCTTTAACATGATGACGTTCTTTCGTTAGGACGGGACTACGTTCGGGCTGGTAGCCAATAGCTTTGGTCTAGGAAATCGATCTGAGCATGCGTGGCACTTTGTCCGATCGGAATTCTCTACACGTGATCGGACAAAGTTTGATCGGATCATGTTGTCGGAAATATAGCCCAGCTGGAAAACTTGGTCCGTTGGATACTCCGACGGAAACAGTCCGATGGAGCCCACACACTGTCCGATTATCCGACAACACGGTCCTATCGGACATTGTCCATCGGAATGTCCGACCGTGTGTACAAGGGCTTAAGACTAAAGAGTGGGAGAATTATTGCTTTATCCGTGGAGTTAATCCCCTTTTTAATACATGCCACTATTCTGTTTGCTTTGTTAGCAGCAGCTTGGCATTGCATGCCATTGCTAAGCCTATCATCTACTAGGACCCCCAGGTCATTTTCCAGCCTAGATTCCCTCAGAATTTTACTTCCTAGTGAGGAGATTGCACTCATATTTTTGCCACCCAAATGCATTATTTTAAAATTTTCTACATTAAACCTCATTTGGCATGTAGTTGCTCACCCCATTAATTTGTTCAGGTCTTCTTGCAAGGTTTCCAAAGCCTGCAGAGAAGTTATTGTCCTGCTTAGCTTAGTGTCGTCAATACAGAGATTGAGCTGTTTACCCCATCCTCCAGGTCATTTATGAACAAATTAAACAGGATTGGTCCCAGCACAGAACCCTGGGGGACCCCACTTCCCACCCCTGACCTTGCCCATTTATCACCACCTTCTGAACTCGCTCTTGTAGCCAATTTTCAATCCATGTACTCACCCTATGGTCCATGCCAACAGACCTTACTTTGTACAGTAAACGTTTATGGAGAACTGTGTCAAATGCTTTTGCAAAATCCAGATACACCATGTCAACGGGCCTTCCTTTATCTAGATGGCAGCTCACCAACTCACAGAAGGTTCATAGATTGGTTTGGCAAGAACGATTCTTCATGAATCCATGCTGATTACTGCTAATGATAAAATTTTAATTACTAAAGTCTTGTATATAGTCCCTTATCATACCCTCCAAAAGCTTTCATACTATTGATGTTAGGCTAACTGGTCTGTAATTCCCAGGGATGTATTTTGACCCCTTTTTAAATAGTGATGCTACATTGGCTTTTCTCCAATCAGATGATACCATTCCAGTCGGTAGACTGTCAGTAAAAATTAGGAACAATGGTCTGGCAATTACTTAACTGAGTTCCCTAAGTACCCTCTGGTAAAAGCCATCTTTTTTTTTACTGTTTATATACTTAAAGAATTTATTGGGATTTTTTTTTTTTGCTCTCCTCCGCTATGTGTCTTTCCTGTTCTATCTTAGCCACCCTAATTGCACCCTTACATATTTTGTTGCATTCTTTGTAAAGTCTTAATGCTGGCGATGATCCCTCAGCCTTGTATTTTCTGAAGCCCACCTCCTTTGCTTTTATATACATTTTTTACATTAGAGTCAAGCCATCCATGACTTTTTTTCGCTCTTTTAAATTTATTTCCCAGTGGGATTCACCGGCTAATGTCGTTATTTAATATGCTCTTAAAGCCTACCCATCTCTCCTCCGTGTTGTTTATTTCTAAGATTTTATTCAAATTTATATCTTCTAGCAAGGTTCGTAGTTCAGGGAAATTGACTCTTTTGAAATTCAGTGTCTTTGTGTTCACCTGGTGTTTCCTACAGGCAGTTTTGAAC
Organism: Lithobates pipiens; assembly: GCF_037356315.1. Lineage (NCBI taxonomy): Eukaryota > Metazoa > Chordata > Amphibia > Anura > Ranidae > Lithobates > Lithobates pipiens. The sequence continues at coordinate 160,369,467 of NW_027507685.1, read as the reverse complement.
GGGTTAGGGACTGCCTGTTTGTTCTTAAGTCAGATTTATCCGCAACTTGGAAGCACATGCACAGAATGGCAGAGACAATGTTTTCTGATGTTCTGTCAAGTAGCCGCACACGCGCAAAGTTTCCGCTGTGCCTGCTGCCGTTCGTAAGTAGCAGTCGTTCACAAGTCGGTTCGTAACTCGGGGGCCTCTTGTATTTATGTGATTTATACTGAAGCCAATTGACCTGTGATCACTGTTTCCTAAATTGCCCTGTATTTCCACATCCGTGATCAGGTCTGTATTGTTGGTAATCAGTAGATCTAGTAACACCTTGTTTCTAGTTGGTGCGTCTATAATCTGACCCATGAAATTGTCCTGCAAGACATTTAGGCACTGACAAGCCTTAGACAAATGCATGATTCCTTCTGCCCAGTCAATGTCTGGATAATTAAAATCCCCCACTATGATAACAATTCCCATCATTGCTGCTAATTCAAATTGTGATAGGAGGTCCGTCTCCACCTCCTCCCTCAGGTTAGGGGGCCTACAGCCTACTCCCATTAACTTCATCCCTTCCGAGCTCTAACCACAAGAATCCCACCTCCTTCCTACCTCCATTATTGATGCAATTTCTCACATTGACTTGTACGTTATTCTTGATATATAGGCATACCCCTGCCCCTTTTTTTTTTTCAAAGATTTTATTAATGTTTTACAGGCTTTACAATTAACATCAATAACAAGGTACATGCATTGCATAGTACATTTTGGTTGAGGCAAATAATTAAAAAAAAGGAAAAAAGAAAAACATAACAGTCCCAATAACATATAGTATTGACAAGTGACTCATTCAAATGTTACTGGGTTTAAACTGTATGTATTACTTTTTTTCAAAGGTCTTAGTTAATTACATGTAAAGGTATGAATGGTTCTTGCAAGTCAATAATGGGGGTGATTCATTAATATATTTGTCAAGACGTTTGCACTGCTTGTGCATACTTAGTTTCACTGAGTATGTTTTTGTATACACAGATATTGCCCCATTCCCATTCACCCCTAAAGGGAGCTTGCTGTGAATGGGAGGGGTCTTAGGTTGTAAAAAAAAAAAAAAAAAAAGTTACAGAAGGAATGGCTACATTGAGCTACCTTTCCTATACATTCAGTTGGCAGATTAGGTTTTCCGGCTTATGGGGTGAGGGGAGGTCATTGATGTCCCTCGTAGGTTTCAAGTGTGATAGGTTAGTGTTATGATCGTGTTCATGTTCTGTAAGTAAGGATGTATAAGAATTCATGTCTGATGGGGAGAATTGACCAGTCTAGTGGGAGGGGGGGTGTGGGAGGAGAGTTTGAGGAAAGTTGAGGTGTTTTCCTAAAGTGTTTCCAGCATGCCTATGTTACCCCTTCCACCTTTTTTACCCTCTCTATCCCTGCGATAAAGGGAATACCCTTAAATGGGTGCCAGCCAATCATGAGAGCTGTTGAACCAGGTCTTTGAAATTCCCTCAAAATCCTCCTCATTCAACAGTATCTCTAGTTTCCCCATCTTGTCCACCAGGCTCCTGGAATTGGTGAAGATGCCACGTCATTTAGAATGGTCGCATACTGTCCTCTTATATTTGGTGTTCTGAGATTGCAACTAGGACTTATTACTATACTTACCTCTGGTTTATGTGCTTTAGTCAACCTACCACTGTTTCTTGTAGCAGAAGGTTTGTACACTTCTCGGGAGAGATTTTGGTCCACTCTTTACAGATCTCTAAATCCTTAGAGTGTCTTGGCTGTCTCTTGGCAACTCTCAAAGTTTCAGCTCCCTCCATACATTTTTTATAGGATTAGGGTCTGGAGACTGGCTAGGCCACTCCATGACCTTAATGCGCTTTTTTTCTTGAGCCACTTCTTTGTTGCCTTAAAGGTATGTTTTGAGTCATTGTCATCCCAGAAGACCCATCCATGACCCATCTTCAGTGTTCTGGCTGAGGGAAGAAGGTTCCTATCTAAGATTCTACAATACATGGCCCCGTCCATTGGCCTCTCAATGCAGCAAAATAGGCCTGTACCTTTAGCAAAGGAACAGCCCCAAAGCATAATGTTTCCACCTCTGTGCTTGACTGTAGGACAAACTTACAAAACCTGCAGGGGATTAAATGATTATTTTCCCCACTGTATATTTAATCAAAATAGGTTTTATAAATTTTAATTTAATATTACATTTTAGAAGGTAACATAGTAGAGACCCTTCTGGTACACCGTTTTGGGATATTGATAAAATATGAAACATTGAACTATTAGTATTCTTATGAAAGGTGTCAAGGGAACCTTTTAAATGTGTGAACTAGATACATTAAGGCCCCTTTTACACTGATATGGTGCACTTCTCCTGCAGCGTTGAAGCAGTGCAATGTGCCCACAGATTTCATGTGGGTTAATTGCACTATTTCATAGACTTCTATTATGTCCCACAGTGTTGGTGTGCTTTCAGAAAGTGCACCAAAGCTCCTGCGTGGTTTTGGTTGATCACAGAATATTAGATGCTTTGTTAAACAGGAGACCAATCCTATAAGGAGACGTTTTATATTGCGTAACTTCCTGTGATGACAAGTTTTAAGAAGTGCTACATGCATCTGCATGTTCTAACACAAAAACAAAAAAAAAAAGCCTGGTAATCACAGAGCGGAGATCCTTTCTAATGTACAGCTGACTTCCTATTAGAACCAGTGTTAAAATTATGATATCATGAGCAGTAACTTTCATTTACTCATTGAACATATGACAATTTGTATGCCTTCTTTATCACACAACCAATGAGGTATCTGGGTTGCATTATCAGGTGGTATTTTTTTTTTTTTTTTTAGGAGACGTTATCAATTATGTTATATGTCTTTTTTTTATACAACAGATTCATCATTCTTGTTCCCATTGATAATTAATATTTTCTTGTGATTGTATTTATTGTAAAAACCAGTGTGTGCATGGGCACATCAGCTTACATAGAGGTGCTTTTAAAGGCTGAAAAAAAATTGATCTATGCTTGTATAAGTGCCATTTTGTGGGCTCTGTGTGCATGAGCCCTATATGTTTAAATATGTGCCTGAAGTCTGTTCTTTATATCCTACTTAAATAAACTACTTACCTCCCAAGTAATTGCAACCTAAAATTTCCACTGTTACTCCGATATGTTGAAGTGAAGGATATCAGTCACCCTTGCACTATGGTGGAGTCTGTGGTATCTCTTGTCTGCATATTTCATCATATCTGTTTTTGGTCATTACTTTTATCAATGCATGTATAGTTTATGTGCTGGTATCTTGAATTAACTTCAGGATAACTGTGGTATCCTGGTATTTTTATTTCAGAATGTAGACGTTGATTCAAATATTATCTGTTTTAAAGTTGACTGAAGATTTTAGCTGTTCCTTGTCGATTATCTTTCATCTCAGCAATATTGGGCAGCTTTTGCATTGTCTGTTAAGCAATCCAAATCGGACACATTTAGTTTAACTTTGAAAGAATATTTAATCATATCATGTGATGCTAGGTTATTTGCATTCTGTTATAATCCACCATTTCTTATCCAAACCTTTAGGAATCAATCATTTTTAAAACTAGAGACTAGGGGCCTTAAGTCAATCTGTCAGGATAGAAAAAAAAAAAAAAAATATATATATATATATATATATATATATATATATAGTTTGTTTGTTCATTATGTCAGATACATAACATGCAACATATTTACAGAATGCAATAGAAGGGGCAGTTATTGACACATGTTATTTAGTCAAGCTTTGTACCATACCTTCCAAATATGTGGCAGAACTTACAGGCACTGTGCAATGATGCATGTGAAAAAGAATACGAAAATAGCAATACAATTGGAGTATCAAAGACTCCACATACAGAAAAGTAAAACCGGCAATAATGTTGGACAGGTTCTGCATGCTCCCAGGTCCCGTTCTCTAGCATTCTATCTGACCCACTAGAGTTGTGAATGCTATCACAGTTCACAATTGTGTAAGTATTTTTTTCCAACCATTTAGAGCATTTTTCCCCCCTCTCTATAGGCCCTGTAAAAGTCTATCTTTAACCAATTAAGGCAGCGCTAACCCAGGTATCACCAACCAGGCCTGCCACAATGTATAGAATTTACGGGGTGCATTTCTATGTTGGTATGTCAGTTTTTCTCTAACATTCGATTGACCTGTTCAACCCATTGATGCCTAGTAGGAACCCTGGGACTTAGCCAAAGTTGTGCAATTATTTTGCGAGCAACATATAACAAAGAATCGCTGTGTGTACTGAGGGGGATAACATCTCTTCATCCAGGGCACCTAATAGGCATATTGTAGGGTTTCACAGAATAGTGAAATCATATACCTGAGAAATTGTGTCAAGGAATTCCTTCCAATACCAGGAAAGTTTTGGGCACTTCCAGAGCATGTGCAGCAAGTCACCATTATCCCTCTGGCATTTTGGGCATAGGGGTGTATCCTGTATTCCCCATGTGTGGAAGCGTGCCAGCGTTCTGTATGCCCGGTGAAGCAAGTAAAGGTGGGATGGTTTTTGGGAGGCGGACACTGAGACCAGGGGGGGGCGGAGGCGAGGGAAAGATTCCACGTCTCCCCATCCATGGCCCCCACATCCCCCTCCCATTTGTGTCTGCAAGGTAGACTGGCTGGGTCTAGAATTTTGGTGAGAAGCATGCTATAAAATTTAGAGATAATACCTTTCTTTTCACTTTCCATAAGGATCCCTTGTATCAGTGGGTGCTCTACCAATCTAAGCTCCGTTTGTCTTGATTGTATCTGTAGTATGTGGCACAACTGTAGATACTTGTAAAGATTAGTGTGTGGTATATTAAATTCTGATTGTATCTCCATAAATGATTTAAGGGTAGTCCCAGTGTACAATTGTGTAATGTATCTAATACCCAAAACTTCCCAGCTCCTAAAGCCTCTGAGTTTGTACAGTTCTTTGTAGTTCATGGTTTGCCATAAGGGACTTTGGGACAAATAGCCCCATATCTCCAGTAGCCTTTTAGTATAGGACCATAGTGTTTTTAAGAGAAATATAGTTGCTGCCCCAGGATCTAGATGTGGATAAGCCCGCTTCTATGTCAGAGCTGTAATATCATCATCAGCCGTGACCTGAAGGAGCCTGTGGATCGGATCCAATGTATCTATTAAACCCCAACCTCCCAGCTGGCGTAGCTGTCGTAGCTGTTGTAGCTGTGAGGCAAGGTAATAGGCTATAGAGTGAGGTGCCGCTAGCCCACCTTCATCTTTATTATATTGCAATGTTGATAGGCTAATTCTTGCTATTATTTTTACACCAGATTAGTTCCCTAAATTGGGAGTCAATCCTATCAAACCATTTTCAGGGAATCCAGACCAGAGAGTTATTAAAAAATATATAGCAGTATAACCACTAAGGATAGAGGCAGTTTACACCAGGCTTTAGTCTTATCCCCAAATTTGCCAGCAGAGGTAGTAGTTTATGGGACGGATAGTGAGAGACAACTGGAGATATTTGAATACCTAAATAGCGAAAGGAGGTCACTACCTGTGTCCTCTTCACACATTCTGGCAAGGGAGTCGTAATGGGGTCTAATGGCATTAACACTGATTTATTTAAATTAATGTAAAAACCCGACAGTGTCCTGAAGGCTTTGATGAGAGTCATCATAGTACTCTGTGATTTCTGTATGTCTCCTAAATATAGCAACCTGCCATCATTGCACGTTGGAATCCCATTATGTCACTGTCTCCTCGTATTCACAACGCAAGAGGTTCCAGGGCCAGGGCAAATAGCAGGGGTGACAATGGGCACCCTTGTCTGGTGCCCCAGAACAATGGCTCTGAGAGTTCCCCATTAACCTTAATCCGGACCAAGGGTTGGGCGTATAGCAGTGTTAACCAGCTAATAAAATGAATGCCCAGGCCTAAATTTTCCATTACTTTCCACAGGTAAGGCCATTCATCACTGTCAAAGGCCTTAGCTGCGTCCAGTGAAAAGATCACTCTGTTTCCTGTATTATTGGTGGGGACCTGTAGGTTTAGAAAGAGTCTCCTGATATTTTGAGCGGTGGACCTGGTAGGTATGAACCCTGACTGGTCTTTGTGTATTAGCTTGTGTATCCCTTGTGCTAATCTAGTGGCCAGTGCCCTGGTCAGTAGCTTAACATCAGACGTGAGGAGAGAGATGGGCCTGTATGAGTGGTAATGTGGCATCCTTGCCTGGTTTCAATAATAGGATAATGGTAGCCTCGTTCATAGAATTGGGCAGTGTTCCTTTATTTAGCGCTTCATTGTACACTTTCAGTAGTGTGGGTAATAATGCATCCTCGGAAGACCATCAGCCCCCGTAGATTTGTTGTTATGAGTTTGTGCTATTGTTGTTGCTAATTCTTCTTCCGTTAGCGGGGCATTAAGTAGGTCTGTGTCCGAGGCTGACAAATGAGGTAGTGTGCATTTTTCAAAAAATTCCTTTGAATCCCCTTCCTGTTGGTTGCACCTTAGATGAGTAAATATCCATATAAAATGTTCTAAAGATTTGTACTACTGTGGCAGTTTGTGTGTGAATGACACTCTGTCCATCACACATAGCCAAGATTGTGAAGGTGGAGTTCTGTGCACATGCTAGAATAGCCAGCATGTGCCCAGTGGACTCCCCCTCCTCAAAATGTGCCTGTTGCAAAAAAAAAAAAAAAAGTTTGTTTTCAGTCAACCGCAATGCTAGTTGTCTGGACATAGATTGTGCTCCTAACCAACTTCTCTTTGTATCTTCTGTAGGATTAGCAATATATTTATCCTCAGAAACTTTGAATGTCTTACAAACCTCCATCTCCCATGCTTGTGTATTAGTTTTAATCTGATTGATTACAGTAATCAATTGCCCTCTCAGAAATGCTTTGGTTGTATCCCACACCACATTCAAATGAGCTGAGTGCATGTTATCCTGAATAAAGGATTTTAAGTGTTCCCTGATGTGGTCCGGTTCAGGAAACAGCAGAATCTAAAAGGGGTTACGTTTCCAACATTTGCGTTTGGCCATATTGGGCAATGATAGCGATACCCACAATGAGGAATGATCAGAAATATGTCTATCATTATATCCTGCATCTACTAGCAGTGGGATGCTTTACCAAAGAATGTCCCAATCTCCATAAGTCTGTTAATCCGAGTTCCTCAAGTAGGCCCGCAAAGGGTGTCTGTCCCCCTTTACTTATGGGTAGATTAGATGGAATGGGCAATTTATCTAGTTGGCGATTCATATAGTTGTTATAATCGCCGACTGCCAAAAGTGGCACATTGGGGAACTGGGCCATAAAAATTGCAAGGCGTTTGAGGACCTCAGATGAATAGGGTGGTAGGATGTATTTTGTCGCTAGTATACAAGACAAACCAGAGACAGAGACAATGGGGACCTTGGATTGTGGGCTCCTTGATGGTAGGGACTGATGTGAGTGTGCAATGTACAGGGATAGGGACAATTGTAGACACTCACTCAGGTTGAACTAGATGGACTGGTGTCTTTATTCAACCTTACTAACTATGTAACTATTACATAGCAAAAAAATATATATCTACTCTCCTGATCCACAAGTTTTTGAGTACATTGGAACTGAGTATCTCAACGTATCAGGACACTCACTCCCCTGGAATAAGCTGAGTGAGTGGAGTGGAATTGGGTAGAATATACCTTAGGGCTAAAGCTAGGTGTTAGATCTGGTGAAAAATTTGTCTCTTGCAAGCATACAATGTCGGTGCCTGAGGACTGCCAGTCTCTTCACCGGGCTGCTTAGTCCTCTCACATTCCATGAAACAATTTTAACTTCATCCTCCATTTGGTGTGGTAGAGAATATAATGTGGTCTTGCTGGGCCCGAGGGAAGCAATGTGTAAGCACCCCTCATCTTAACCTCATAAAATATGCGTAAGACTTACCTGTCAGGGGTGTTACCTGCACGTGGTTAGTTTTACATTGTTCGTGGGTATGGAAATCCATGATTGGAGTCCTGGTGGGTCAGATAGTGAACAAGTATTAGTGCATGTGCTTGAAGAAAAAAGGAGAAACAAATACGTCAGTGAAATGTTAAAGAGTGGCGCCAACAGGGCTGAAGTGTGTTTTTCCCCCTAACATACTTTCTGGGGGGGGGGGGGTATGCGTTGGAAACACCCGCAGGGGAGCAAGACTCTACATGGTGATTGGGGTTTCACTGTTGCAGGGTGAGTAATATGAGTCATACAGTGAAGATGCAAGGTTCTCCCTTTTTTCCCACCTGATCTAGGCGAGATGATAGGTGATAAGGAAGGGGTGATGGCAGAGTACCGATTTAAACCTCTACCCCCCTCCAAACCCCCCCGCGTAGCAGGATTAAGGACCCTCATGCTGTAGCTGGGCGTTCTCGTCTAGCAGCTTTTAGTGTTCTATCCTCACGGTCCAGCCATTGTGTGGCTGCTGTGGGTCAGTCAAAGAAATGCACTTCTCCCAGTGCAACCACTCTAAGGTGTGCAGGTTATAACATTGCATACTGCGGATCATGTTCTCTGAGCCTCTTTTTAACATCAATAAAATGTGCACGTTGTTTTTGCAGCTCTGTGGAAAAGTCCAGAAATAGAATCATTTTCGAGTTATGAATCGTCATTTTGCCACTCATGGTTCTGGCCTTAGATAGGATTGCACCTCTGTCTTTGTAATTTAACAACTTGGACAAAAAGGCGTGGGGATGATTGCCCGGTGGTAAAGGGCATGAGGGCACCCTGTGTGCCCTTTCAACCGCAAACAATGGGGAGAAAGCTTCTTTGCCAAACATGGAGACAAGCCATTGCTCTATAAAAAGCTACAGGGTTTTTATCCTCCGCCCTCTCAGGGATGCACAGGACACGCACATTATTACGTCTCATGTGATTTTCTAAATTGTCTAAATGTGCAGCGTGTTCAGTGAGGTGGCAGTTAAAATTTAAGTCCCTTTGCATAGGATCATCCTCTACTGTGCTCACCCTGCCTTCTAGCGCAGACGTCCTCTCTCTGCCTTCACCCCCTTAATCTCATCAGATAGTGCTGTGATGGATAGATTGCATGATGTTACAGCCAATAAAATATCTCTAAGGGTGGCTTCTGGCTCATTGCTGTTAGGGGGAGAGGATGCTTGTGGCCCAGTAAAAAATTCTCTAGGGTACTCACTGTGTTCCACACAAGGGACGATCCGCCTGCATCCTCCAAAGGTACGATGCCATCTGCTTCTGCAGGGCCCTCATGTGTTTCCCCTGTGTTAAGTGCAGCATACAGGGTGTCTTTGCATGACTTTCCCCCGAAAGACTTTCCCGCCTCTGGGCGGCCTCCTTATATTTCTCCCTCGAGGGAGCGATGCGGGCCAGCACCATCTTGGCTCGGATCCTCCCCAGCTCCCTTCATTTCTTTGGGTTTTCTGGACATCTCGGAGGCGGACTGAAGGGATCAATCATGCGGCGCTGTCCCCAAAATACTGGTGCTTTGTTTTGTGGGTCCGGTTCGGTCCAATGCTGTGTTCCACAGGATCAGTGTCAGGATATTCAGCGGAGAGGGAGACCACGCATCCTGTTACATCCGCTGCTTTGCTGACTTGTTTTTAAAGCCTTCAAAACAACCATACTTGCTTTTATAATTCTGCCCTTACATGGTCACTTTCAAGAGGACCTGTACTGTAAAAGTTGTACGCAAAAAAGGCAAGCAGAGGTCAAGGGGCAGCTCAACATTATTGCCTGTAGACCCTTTTCCCTATTATTGACTCGCCATGCCTTGTTTTTAATTTCACTGTGTGGAGGTGACCACATTGTTTGAGGTACAACTTTACTTCCTTGTGTCAAAGGCTCCCCCCGATGACTATTGGTCTTTTGACTGATGGAGGTATAATCAAGCAATGGCAGATGTTCAGAGAGCACAGTTGTACAACAGGACCAGGGAGATTTTTGTATTAAATCTTTCTCCACGCTGCTTACAGTAAACAGCTATTGGGCTGCAGAACAGGAGTGCCTAGGCACAGGACATGCTTTACTATTTTCAGGAAGAATTTCAATCACTATTTCCAGGGTACTGCTTAGGCAAAATTTATATTTCCACATGTTCCTTATAACAACAAATCTTGATTTTTTTTTTTTTGTTTTATATCGGGCAAACTTTCAAGGAAAACTGTGCTGGGAGGGATAGCAGGGATGACATTGCTGACCTCTTCTGCATGTTATTTGCCTTACTGTCACTTGTTTCAGTACTTTCTAATTCACTGTACCAAAATGTGTTAGTCTCCAATCATGATCTGCATATTTGTTCTAAATCAGGGACTTGGGAAGCACTGAAACTAGATTGACAGTATAGCAATCAGACAGATAACAACATGTTTTCTGGAAACTCCTAAATATTTTTATCAAGGCACATTTCCTTTAGGAGAGTATTTCCCAAAGTGTGACATGTCTGCCATGGTTGGTACTCTTTTTCACTGTGTAGGCAGTCCTTGGATTACAAACGCAATTGGTTTTGAGAAAGGGTTCTGTTGGTTTGTTCCGAAGTTGAATTTGTATGCAAGTTGAAACAATTACATTTTTTAAGTGTAACTCCAGCCCAAAAAAATAGTTTTAGTGATTTTGGATAACGTAGAGAAGGTTTAACACCCCTGTAACATTTTTTATTTTTTTTGCTGTCTGTGTACCTGTTCAGAAGATTTCACCTCACTGTCTCTGTTGAATTTTGAAAATGTTGGATCATTGTGGAAACAAGGATTGGTGATGCAGTTTCAGTGGAGACACCTTTTTTCCCATAATAACTCTTACAAGAGTGAATTTCCTTTCCTAGGGAGAGATTTCCCTCACACGTCCGGTTGTCTCCCTCCGTTTGTAAGTCAGATTTTTGTAACTCTGAACCTGTATCAGGTACTGTACATGACAATTTTGGGATGATTATGGGTTAGACACCCACATAGGACAATATACTTACTTTACTCTTAACTATTGGTGGGAGGAAGAAGATAAAGCATGCAGACTGTATTTTTTCACTCCTTTTTTAGTTGTGGAGCTATTTCGGCGAGGGCAGATATTACACTTAAAGTGATTCTAAAGGCAGAAGTTTTTTTTATCTTAATGCATTCTCTGCAGTGTGCAGCTCCCCCCTTCAGCCACCCTAATACTTACCTGAGCCCCATCCCAATCCAGAGATGTCCACAAGTCCCTCGGCTGTCCTGGACTCTCCCTCCTGATTGGCTGAGACACAGCAGCGGTGCCATCGGCTCCCACTGCTGTCAATCAAAGTCAGTTAGACAATCCAAAAAAAACAGAGACTTTAGTATCACTTTAACCAGTTTCCCGACCGCCGGCCATCAAATGACGGCCAGGCGGCACATCTCTTGTGGCGGAAGGACATCATATGACATCCTCCCGTTTAAACAGGGAATGTGCACAATCGTGCATGCACCCCTGTTCATTCGGTGGCAGTGTGCCACGGAGACACCGCTTGCCACCGAGGGGGGTGAACAACCATTGGGTATGGCTGTTTACCACGTGATCGGCTGTGATGAAGTCACGGCCGATCATAGATGGTTACGCCCCCACTGTGCATGGCGTGTGCGTGTGAGCACACTACTGCTCTGCGTGTGCACGTCGGTGGTGGCATGTTCCCGGGAACACTGCTCATCACCGACGCTGGTAAACAGCCATCGGCCAGCTGTTTACCCACATGATCGTCTGTGATCGTTTCACAGCCGATCACTAAATGTAAACAAACCGCGGTAACACAATGTTACCAAGTTCTCCTCCTCACACACCAATCGTGTGTGAGGAGAAGATTGCAGTAACATCTCGATAATGCCTACAGTGTACACACCAATCACACTGATTGCCCCCCCCCCCCCATAAAGAGGACCTGTCACCACCCATCATAGTACCTGTCACTCACAGTCCATCAGAGTACCTGTCACAGACCATCAGAGTGCCCGAGTACCTGCCACAGACCATCAGAGTACCCGAGTACCTTTCACAGCCCATCAGAGTAGCTGTCACAGTCCATCAGAGTACCTGAGTACCTGTCACTGCCCATCCGAGTACACGAGCACCTGTCACGGCCCATCTGAGTACCCGAGTACCTGTGACAGTCCATCAGAGTACCCGAGTACCTGTCACGGCCCATCAGAGTACCCGAGTACCTGTGACAGTCCATCAGAGTACCCGAGTACCTGTGACAGTCCATCAGAGTACCCGAGTACCTCTGACAGATCATCCGAGTACCTGTGACAGTCCATCCGAGTACCCGAGTACCTGTCCCAGTCCATCTGAGTACTCAAGTACTTGTCACAGTTCATCTGAGTACCTGTCACAGTTCATCTGAGTACCTGAATACCTGTCACAGTTCATCTGAGTACCCAAGTACCTGTCACAGTCCATATGAGTACCTGAGTACCTATCACTACCCTTCAGAGTACCCAAATACAAGTCACCAGGCCATCAGAGTACCCGAGTACCTGTCACCAGGCCAGAAAAGTACCCGAGTACTTGTTACCAGGCCATCAGAGTACTCAAGTACCTGTCACCAGCCCATCAGAGTATCTATCTGCAGCCCATCAGAGTACCCGAGTACCTAGAGTACCTATTACAGCCCATGCCATACAGAATATACGTGGTGGTGTTTGCTTTTCAAAATGGGGTCATTTTGTGGGTAATTCCATTGTCCTGGTGCTCCAGGACGTTCAAAAGTGTGATATGTAGGAATGAAATGAGATATGTTGTTTATGCTCCTAGAACGCCTGAAGGTACTACTTCAATATTCAGCCTCTCTATGTGACCAGACTGTGCAAAAGTCCTACACATGTGGTATCGCCATACATGGGAGGAGTAGCAGAATGTGTTTTGGGGTGCCATTTTTGCTATATACATGCTGTGTGTTAGAAATATCTTATAAATTGACAACTTTGTGTAAAAAAAACTTCTGGAAAAAAATGAACCGTTCAAAAGACTCACTGTGCCTCACAGATTATACGTTGGGGTTTTTGTTTTCCAAAATGGGGTAATTTTATGGGCAATTCCATTGTCCTGGTACTCCAGGGCCTTCAAAAGTGTAATAGTTGGCTGTGAAATGAGATGTGTAATTTTTGCTCGTAGAACACCTGAAGGTACTACTTCAATGTTGGTGCTCTGTATGTGGCCAGGCTGTGTAAAAGTCTCACACATGTGGTATCGCCGTACTCGGGAAGAGTAGTAGAATGTATTTTAGGGTGTAATTTGTTGTATGCATATACTGTGTGTGAGAAATAACCTGATAATATGGCACATTTGTAAAAAAAAAATCAATAAAAAAAAATCTTCATTTTGCAAAGAATTGTGGGGAAAAACGACAACTTAAAAAAACTCACCATGCTACTTACTTAATACATTGGAATGTCTACTTTGTAAAAAGGGGTCTTTGGGGGGTATTTGTACTTTCCTGACTTTAGTGTCTCAAGAAATGAGGTACACCTGATGCACTGAAGGCCTGATCAGATGTGATCAATTTTCAGTGATTGGCACCATAGTTTGTAGACTCTATAACTTTCACAAAGACCAAATAATATACACTAATGTGGGTTGTTGTTACCAAAGATATGTAGCAGTATATATTCTGGCCAAAATTTATGAAGAAAAATGACTAATTAGCAAACTTTTATGACATAAACAAAGAAAAAGGCATTTTTTTCCACAAAAATTACGTTTTTTTTTTATTTATAGCACAAAAAATTAAAACAACACTAGTGATTAAATACCACTAAAAGAAAGCTCTATTTGTGTGGAAAAAAGGACGCAAGCTTCATATGGGTACAGTGTTGCATGACTGAGTAATTGTCATTCAAACTGTGAGAGCGCTGAAAGCTGAAAATTGGTCTGGTCAGGAAGGGGGTGTAACTGCACTGTATTGAGGTGGTTAAAGTACCTTAATAAAGGTAGACAAATAATAATGTCTACATTTAGTTGTTACCGTAATAAAGTTATTTTATATACTATTGTGTAATGACCATTGACATACTGGATGTCTATGAGCTCCTCTTTGCTGAAAATGTTCAGCCATTATTTGTCATCTAGCAACAGAATCGAAGAGACTGACATCGTTTTAAATGTGGAAAGGGTTAATTGTTTGCCTTATTTTACTCTGAAACAACTAAGGGCTTTGACTTTAAGTTTTAAATGTATAATGGAGTTGTTACAAGAACATATGAAAGCTTCAAGACCCATAGTTAACAAGTATTCCCATTAGAGCACCAATCCCCCTTTGAGCTACTATTCTGAAAGGCTGATAACCTTGTATTGTTCTGTGTGGTTTCGAATTGTATAATGGCTGAATGGCTGTTGTACAGCAAGGAAGATATTTATCTGCCATCTCACCTTTTCATTGAGATATGAATAAGAATTTTCTGCAGCATATATTGTTCTGCTGAAGAAAGCCAGATAAAAGGAGCAGCAAAATTTGCATTTGTGTCTGCGGGAGGATGGTGCAAGGAAGGTTCTTTTCTGTGGGCCTTTGATCTTTTTTCCTCTGCGCTTTCTGAAAAACGCTCATTTGCAGATCTCTTGGCCTTGTGCTCTCATGGTGTCAACTATAGTTCTAGACTCATCGTGTCTTCTTGACCTTATTGTCGGTTGCTGTGGAATGTAAGCAGTGGATAAATGTTCTAATGTTCCTTTGCATTTTCTATTTTAGTCTTTAATCATAATATTTTTTTTTGCGAATGTTAGTACTCTTGCTTATCGTTGATGTCGTGATAATAATAAACGTTGACTGATTTTGGTTTGCATGGTGCTTAGGTTTGCTTCTGAGCATAATATCAAGTTTGCTTTTGTTTGTTTGTGGATAACCTTTCTTCTGAATAGGTTTTTCTACTCATTTAGATTATATATCTATAATTGGTTCTTTCTTGCTCTAATTCTTCTTTCCTTAGCTTTGTACCATCTGCTTATTTAGCCACTTTCAGACCGGACCGTTTTGCTGGCTTAAGACCAGACCACTTTTTGCGATTCGGCACTGCGTCACTTTAACTGACAATTGCGCGGTTGTACGAAGTGGCTCACAAAGAAAATTGACGTCCTTTATTTCCCCACAAATAGAGCTTTCTTTTGGTGGTATTTGATCACCCCATGCAGTTTTTATTTTTTGCGCTTTAAACAAAAATAGAGCAACAATTTTGAAAAAAAAAAAAAAAACATCATTTTTTTTTACTTTTTTGCTATAATAAATATCCCCCAAAATATATAAAAAAAATATATTTTTTCCTCAGTTTAGGCCGATACATATTATTCTATATATTTTTGGTAAAAAAAAAAATCACAATAAGTGATTATTGATTGGTTTGCACAAAATCTATAGCGTACAAAATAGGGGATAGTTTTATGGCATTTTTATTAATAATTTTTTTCTTTTACTAGTAATGGCGGCGATCAGCGATTTTTATTGTGACTGCGACATAATGGTGGACACATTTTTGGGACCGTTGTCATTTATACAGCACTCAGTGCTATACAAATGCACTGATTCCTGTGTAAATTACACTGGCAGTGAAGGGTTTAACCAGGGGGTGGCAGTGTAGGGGTTAAGTGTGAGCTAGGGGCATGTTACTAACTGTGAGGGGCCGGGCTGTGTGTTAGTGAACACTGATCTCTGCTCCAATCACATGGATCAGTGTCACTTGTTGCTAGGCAGAATGGGGAGATGCTGTTTATATCGGCATCTCCCCGTGATACGATCGTGGGTATCCCTGCTGCAATCGAGTGTGCGGGACCCGCGACCAGACTCATGGGGGTCCCAACCAGCAAGCGCCGCCGATGGTGCACACGCGATGGCAGGGCAACAATTACAAATGGACGTAACTGTACGCCAATTTGCCTGCCCGTGCCATTCTGCTGACTTACATCGTTGTGCACCCATCGGGAAGTGGTTAAAAGTGTTGCTCAAATCTCAAGGTAAATCCTCTGTGTCACCAGAGATGAGGTGCAGAGAATAAGAAGGGCTATATTTTTGCTTTTAGCTCTGCACGAATAGTTTGATATAATTATATGTCAGTTCCAGGATTTAGGACCACCCCCCCCCCCCCCCCAATTTGCACCTCTGCTGACAGAGAACCGGACAAAATACTACATCATTGGACAGACTTGTAGTTCAGGTCATACAATGAAGCAGCTGGCAGACATAGTCAAAAACCGAGCTGCAGATAGGAGCAGGTAGTAAACCAATGGTCCAACAGATATCAAGACAAGTCCAAGTCAAAAAAAAAAGGACAAATTAGACAGAATATCAAAGCTTTTGTTGGGCACCAATACTCTGCACTGAGTCAAATTTAAATTAACAAATGACATTACAGTCATACCAATATTGTATCTCCCATGGTAGCCTCCATGGAGAGTGTCACTAATGGGTTGTCACGGTATATAGATCTTTTTTTTGCAGCCGCTGTTCAACAAACTACCTTCTAACATCTGGGACTCAGCTCACCATACGGGAACGGTTCTCAGTATCTATCCCTCACAATATAGGCCTCCAGGCCTCTTTAAACGTGGTATATCTCTTCATCTGTCCTTGTGGCCTACAGTACATGTGTATAGTATGTGAAGCTGGTACTACCTTCATTGCCATGAAGGTACTTAATCCTCATTGATGAAGGTAGTGTGTCCCCGTACACATGATCAGACATTCCGACAACAAAATCCATGGATTTTTTTCTGACGGATGTTGGCTCAGACTTGTCTTGGATACACACACGGTCACACAAATCTTGTCGGAAATTCCGAAAGGTCAAGAATGCAGTGACGTACAACACGTATGATGTGCAGAGAAAAAGGATATTCAATAGCCAGTGTGGCTCTTCTGCTTGATTCCAAGCATGCATGGAATTTTCTGCGTCAGAATTGTGTACACACGATCGGAATTTACAACAACAGATTTCCCATGGAGCCTACACATGGTTGGAATTTCCGATAAACAGCTCCCATCGAACATTTTCCGTTGGAAAATCAAATCGTGTGTACGGGGCATAAGAGGAAGATTTCACTGGATTTATGACCTCAAACTTTGCACTAATTTCGGAATGAATGTTGATTGGGACATGAATTATTTTATTATTAATTGCTAATTCTCATTATTCAGCCAGCTTCTGTAGTATCTGTGTCCAACACTAGATGGCAATGTTTATAACTTTGGACAATTTAGATAATATTTTATCAACAATTGGTTTATGTCTACAGATATATTTCATATGTACGCCTTTATTTTATTTTATTTATGTTAAGTCTGTTTTATTTTTATTTTTTTGCAGTTTTGGAACATTGATATTAGTGTTTATTTGTTCTTACATTCATCATGGGTTATTGAATGGGTAGAGCCTCCATTTTTCTCACCTTACTTTCCCTCTCATTTATACGCATGATGTCTTTATTTTATCACATTAATTGTGTTGACATTCATTTCTGTTATTGACCACCATTGCACAGGAGGTTGATTGACGTTCTGTGGTTTGACAGCGATTTAGTTAACAGAGATTTAGCTAATGATATAATTTCTCATGATCCATCCTCCACTATTTCCGGCTTTGTCCAACACAATATCTTACACCCATGTGGCCGATACTACTTCACTAGTCTTTTTAGACCTGTAGTTGATTTTTTGCTGATCTAAAATTATCTCTAAAAAACATTTCAAAGATACAGCTTTCTACATCATACACATATTCCTACATCCGTTCCAGCAGCTGCCATCATCTGAGCTGAAAAACCAATATTCCCAAGAGCCAATTCCATCCGAACCAGAGAAATTGCACCCTAGATAATGATTATGCAGATCAAGGACGCATAAAAAAAATAAAAATAAAATAAAAATCAATGAGACAGGCTATTCATCTGACATCATTGAGGGAGCTTTTTAGACTTATTTAGATCCTCCTATAAGACCTGAAAAATCCATCAAGGTATTCAGACCCAGCCCCAACCAGGTTTATCACTTAATTTCATAATAAATGTAAGCTCTAACGAGCAGGGCCCTCTAGTCCCTCCTGTATTGATTTGTATTGTAAGTGTACTGTCTGCCCTCGTGTTGTAAAGCACTGCACAAACTGTTGGCGCTATATAAATCCTGTATTATAATAATAATAATAAATACAAAAAGATGGAAAAGATCACCTCTAAATTTTGGGGAATCTTACTACAAGACCCATTACTAGGATTAACACATCCCTTTTAACTTCTTTTGGCATATCGTTGAGCCTGGGATATAAAAATTTAGATTGCCCCAGTCAGCTTAAAAAAAACAAAAAATAATTGATAAAATCCACACTGACCCTCTCTGTGAATTTACTAGGGATCTTTCAGCATCATAAGATAACCTGTCTTAAATGGCAATTTGTTTCACATGGTAAAAAATCCTTCCATGCCAATAGAATAACTCTTCCCACCTCTAAGTTTTTAATTGCCCTATACCCTAACCTGTCCTTGTGGCCTGTTATAGGTTGGTAGGACCATTAGAGCATTAAAGCCGAGGTTTGGGGAACATTGGTGGCCCATTGAGCAGGGAAGCACAAATTACAGTGTATCAACACCCTTCAAAGAAGGTACATGGGCCAGCCTATTAAAGGGTTACATGTCTGGGTAATTGAACAAACTTCCAACAGTTATTAAAGTGAAAACAGTGCAGCACTAAGAATCAAATGTTACGTATTGACATATCCACATACTGTGATACAAAATAAATGATGATTAGCCTATACAAAAAACTCTAACACCATCATCTGATTGATAGTGTCTCTAAAGTGCACTGTGCAAATGCACCACCATGTGTGCATCCACCACCCAGGGGAGAAGATTAAATATGCTTACCAGAAAGTAGCATCAATCAAGCATGTGATATCGAAGCTCTTGATAGGGAGTGGTGCAATTCCTCCTCAGCTGAGCCACCTCACGCAACCTTGATCTGGCATGTGAGAATATGGATCAGGATGGCAATGTCCCAGATGGTAAAAAAACCTCCTTCCACCAAAGAACCATAGGTTTATGGTTAACAGCAACCACAAAAAAACAACAGAAAGCATCCACATAATGAAAAACAGTATGGCTATGGGTTTATTTGGAATAAAAAGGCTTTACATAGATTCCAAGATGTATTGCATCAAGTAAAATATCTCCTCTGTGATCACAAAAGCATACAATTCAAAAAGGTGCAATGGCATGGAAAGGACTCGTCAAACTCACAAAGCCAAATGCTTCAAAATGCTCTGTGAGCAAAACAATGTTCTGAATATTTTGGCTAAATACTTTGTCTTCCAATGGGTTAAATGTGGAAAAATAAACTAACACAGTCAATTCTTTTATTTCCAATATTCCGTTTATACTTTAGATTTTTTTCATTATTATTTTCCTTATTTTCAAAATTATAATTTTTTTTTTGTGTCTGTGTATTACTATCATTATCTTCCTTAACCACTTGCCGCCCGCCATATAACAGAATGACGGCAGCAAAGTGGTTTCAAGATCCTGACCTGGCGTCATATGACGTCCTCAGGATATTGAGCTGCTGCGCCTCCCCCCCTCCCCGGGGGCACGCATCGCGTTGATCAGTGGTGCGGTGTGTCAGTCTGACACCCCGCAACTACGATCTCGGTAAAGAGTCTGACAGAGACTCTTTACCACGTGATCAGCCGTGTCCAATCATGGCTGATCACAGTGTAAATAGGAGGAGCCGTTGATTGGCTTTTCCTCACTCGCGTCTGAGTAGAGGAAAGCCGATCTGCTGCTCCTCTGATAGGGGGGTCGTGCTGATTGATTATCAGTGCAGCCCCCGAGGATGCCCACACTGGACCACCAGGGACGCCACCAGACCACCAGGGATGCCCAGCACCAGGTATGCCACCCTAGACCACCAGGGATGCCAGTCAGTGACCACAATGGATGACAATCAGTGCCCACAATAGGCATCACTGATTGGCATGCATTATTGTTTGGCACTGATTGGCATCCATTAGTACAATACAATGTGCCTATCAGTGCCCATCCATGCCACCTATCAATGCCCATCCGTGCCACCTATCAGTGCCCATCCATGCTGCCTATCAGTTCCCATCCATGCTCATCTGTGCCACCTATCCATGCCGCCAATCAGTGCCAATTTGTGCCACCTATCAGTGCCCATCCGTGTCGCCCATCAGTGCCGCCTATCAGTGCCACATATCGGTGCCCATCAATGCCACCTCATCAGTGCCACTTCATTGGTGCCACCTCATTGGTGCCCATCAGTGCTGCCTTATCAGTGCCCGTCAGTGCAGCCCCATCAGTGCCCATCAGTGAAGGAGAAAACTTACTTATTTACAAAGTTTTAAAACTGAAACAAAAAAAAACTATATTTTTTCTAAATTTTCGGTCTTTTTTTATTTGTTTAGCAAAAATTAAAAACCGTAGAGGTGATCAAATACCACCAAAAGAAAGCTATATTTGTGGGAACAAAATGATAAAAATGTAGTTTGGGTACAGTGTAGCATGACCACGCAATTGGCATTCAAAATACAACAGCGCTGAAAGCTGAAAATTGGCCTAGGCAGGAAGGTGTTTAAGTGCCCAGTATTGAAGTGGTTGAATTTGGATTTCAGTTCATCCTGTCTATTGCCCATTTGATCCTTGGGGCTGTATACAGTGGGGACAATAATTGTTTTGATCCCCTGCAGGTTTTGTAAGTCTGCCCATCACCGCTGCTCCCCATTGAAATCAATGGGGCAGCACTGTAATACCACCGGCAAAATACGCTATTGCTGCATATTTCCGGTGGTTTTGACCCTTTCGCGCCCGCTAGCGGGGGGTAAAAGCACCTCGCTAGCGACTGAAATGCGTCGCAAATCCGCCACAAATCCGGCGGTAAAACGCCACTAAAAATAGCGGCGTTTTACCACCAACACAATGGGAGGTGTGGTGTGAAAGGGGTCTTAAGGTTTCTCCCTCCACAAATTCTCTGTAGGATTAAAGTCTGGAGACTGGCTAGGCCACTCCATGACCTTAATGTGCTTCTTCTTTAAGACCCCTTTCACACCACACCGCCCATTGCATCGGCGGTAAAACGTCGCTATTTTTAGCAGTGTTTTACCGGCGGATTTGCGGTGGATTTGCGGCGCATTTCGGCTGCTAGCGGGGCACTTTTACCCCCGCTAGCGGCCGCGAAAGGGTTAAAACCGCCGGCAATACACCGCAATAGCGGCGTTTTGCCGGCGGTATTACAGTGCCTTGCGAAAGTATTCGGCCCCCTTGAACTTTTCAACCTTTTGCCACATTTCAGGCTTCAAACATAAAGATATAAAATTTTAATTTTTTGTGAAGAATCACCAACAAGTGGGACACAATTGTGAAGTGGAACAAAATCTATTGGATAATTTAAACTTTTTTAGCAAATAAAAAACTGAAAAGTGGTGTGTGCAAAATTATTCGGCCCCTTTACTTTCAGTGCAGCAAACTCACTCCAGAAGTTCAGCGAGGATCTGAATGATCCAATGTTGTCCTAAATGACTGATGGTGATAAATAGAATCCACCTGTGTGTAATCAAGTCTCTCTATAAATTCACCTGCTCTGTGATAGTCTCAGGGTTCTGTTGAAAGTGCAAAGAGCATCATGAAGACCAAGGAACACACCAGGCAGGTCCGTAATACTGTTGTGGAGAAGTTTAAAGCCGGATTTGGATACAAAAAGATTTCCCAGGCTTTAAACATCCCAAGGAGCACTGTGCAAGCGATCATTTTGAAATGGAAGGAATATCAGACCACTGCAAATCTACCAAGACCTGGCCGTCCCTCTAAACTTTCAGCTCAGACAAGGAGAAGACTGATCAGAGATGCAGCCAAGAGGCCCATGATCACTCTGGATGAACTGCAGAGAACTACAGCTGAGGTGGGAGAGTCTGTCCATAGGACAACAATCAGTCGTACACTGCACGAATCTGGCCTTTATGAAAGAGTGGCAAGAAGAAAGCCATTTCTCAAAGATATCCATAAAAAGTCTCGTCTAAAGTTTGCCACAAGCCACCTGGGAGACACACCAAACATGTGGAAGAAGGTGCTCTGGTCAGATGAAACCAAAATCAAACTTTTTGCCCACAATGTAAAACGATATGTTTGGCGTAAAAGAAACACAGCTCATCACCCTCAACACACCATCCCCACTGTCAAACATGGTGGTGGCAGCATCATGGTTTGGGCCTGCTTTTCTTCAGCAGGGACAGGGAAGATAGTTAAAATTGAGGGGAAGATGGATACAGCCAAATACAGGACCATTCTGGATGAAAACCTGTTGGAGTCTGCAAAAGACCTGAAACTGGGACGGAGATTTATCTTCCAACAAGACAATGATCCCAGACATGGTATGGTTCACAAATAAACGTATCTAGGTGTTAGAATGGCCAAGTCAAAGTCCAGACCTGAATCCAATCGAGAATCTGTGGAAAGAGCTGAAAACTGCTGTTCACAAACGCTCTCCATCCAACCTCACTGAGCTCGAGCTGTTTTGCAAGGAAGAATGGGCAAGAATTTCAGTCTCTCAATGTGCAAAACTGATAGAGACATATCCCAAGCGACTTGCAGCTGTAATCGCAGCAAAAGGTGGCTCTACAAAGTATTAACGCAAGGGGGCCGAATAATTTTGCACGCCCCACTTTTCATTTTTTTCATTAGTTAAAAAAGTTTCAAAAATCCAATAGATTTCGTTCCACTTCACAATTGTGTCCCATTTGTTGGTGATTCTTCACAAAAAATAAACATTTTATATCTTTATGTTTGAAGCCTGAAATGTGGCAAAAGGTTGAAAAGTTCAAGGGGACCGAATACTTTCGCAAGACACTGTACAGCGCTGCCCCATTGATTTCAATGGGGAGCAGCGGTGGATGAGCGGTAAACACACCGCTCCTTCACCGCTCCAAAGAAGCTGCTGGCAGGACTTTTTTCTGACGTCCTGCCAGAGCACTGCTGTAGTGTGAAAGCCCTCGGGCTTCCACACTACACACAATGGTGCAGCTGCTTTAGGGCGGATTGCAGGCACTATTTCTAACGCTATAGTGCCTGCAAAACGCCCTGGTGTGAAAGGGGTGTAACACTCCTTTGTGGCCTTGGTGGTATGTTTTGGGTCATTGTCACGCTGGTAGACCCATCAACGACCTATATTTAGTGTTCTGGCTGAGGGAAGAAGGTTCTTACCCAAGATTTACAATACATGGCCCCATCCATTGGCTCCTCAATGCGGCAAAGTAGGCCTGTACCTAGCGGAGGAACAGTCCCAAAGCATTTTGTTTCCACCTCTGTGCTTGACTGTAAGGATGGTTTCTTAGGGTTATAGTCAGCATTTTCCTTTCTCCAAGCACAGCAATTCAAGTTAATGCCAAAGAGCTAAATTTTGGTCTCATCTACCACAGCAATTTCTCCCAATCCTTCTCTGAGTCATTTAGATGTTCATTGGCAAGCTTCAGACAAGCCTGTACTTGTGCCTTCTTGAGGAGGGGTCCGTGTGGGCACTGCAGGATTTCAACCCATGGCGGTGTATTGTGTTACCAATGGTTTGTTTGGTAACTGTGAACCCAACCGCCTTAACCACTTAAGGGCCAATCCTCTTTTTGAGATTTGTTGTTTAGTTTTTTTGTTTTGTTTTTTCTAGAAAATTACTTAGAACCCCCAAACATTATACATTATTTTTCTAACACCCTAGAGAATAAAACGGTCTTTGTAATACTTTCTGTCACACCGTATTTGCGCAGCGTTCTTACAAGCGCAGTTTTTTGGGAAAAAATTCACTTTTTTAATTAAAAAAATAAGGCAACAGTAAAGTTAGCCCATTTTTTTTTAAATATATATTGTGAAAGATAATGCTATGCTGAGTAAATTGATAGCCAACATGTCACGCTTCAAAATTGTGCCTGCTCGTGGAATGGCAACAAACTTTTACCCTTAAAAATCTCCATCCACATAAAAATTCTACAGGTTGCATGTTTTAAGTTACAGAGGGGGTGTAGGGCTAGAATTATTGCTCTCGCTCTACCAATCACAGCAATACTTCACATGTGTGGTTTGAACACCGTTTTCATATGTGGGCACTAGTCATGTATGCGTTCGCTTCTGCGTGCAAGCTCGTCTGGACGGGGCACATTTATATATTTTTTTTTTTTATTATTATTCTATCTTTTTTTTTTTTTTACATGTTTACACTGTTTAAAAATAAATAAAAAAGTGTCACTTTTATTCCTATTACAAGGAATGTAAACATCCCTTGTAATAGAAAAAAAGCATGACACTCTTAAATATGAGATCTGGGGTCAAAAAGACCTTGGCTCTCATATTTACACTAAAATGCAATAAAAAAAAAAAAAAAAAAAAAAAAAAAATATATATATATATATATATATATATATATATAAAATGACCCTTTAAGAGCTATGGGCGGAAGTGAAGTTTTGACGTTGCTTCTGCCCTGCAGTGATATACCCAGCAAGGGGACAGACACAATCACACCAGATCATGGTGGGGGGGGGGCTCTCCCGCTGCCAATAAAAGTAATCTCACAGTGAATCTGCCTCAGAGAGGACCGACTGCTGAAGACAAGGATACCGGGGTTATGGCAGCTATATATCCTCCTCCAAAGTACCGACGTATAACGATGGTGGGCGGTCCGGAAATGGTTGAGATCATTCACAAGCTCTTCTGCTGTAGTTATGGGCTCATCCCTCACTTTTCTCATGATCATCTGTACCCCATGTTGCGAAATCTAGCATTGAACTCCAGACCGAGGGTGGTTGATAGCTATTTTGTTATTCTTCCATTTACAAATAATCATTCCAACAGTTGGTTGAATGGAAGAAAGATTCTGTGGATATGTGTATATACACATAATGAGTTGTCGCTAGGAGCAGCTTCTTAAATTGACAGGACTAATCTGTGTACCACATGAGCACATACTGTAGCCAGCTTGTTGGTTGGCAGGGGATCAAATACTGATTACTCACCGAACTCCAACTCAATTTATAACATTTGTATCGTGTTTTTTTCTGGATTTTTGGTTGACATTCTGTCTCTATCATTTAAAATACACCTATGATAAAAATTAGAGACCTTTCATTTCTTTGTAAGTGGGCAAACTTACAAAATCTGCATGGAGTCAAATAATCCCCCCCCCCCCCCGTATAGCAATATTCAATTAACGTTCTGCCCTAGCCTTCTCCCATATTGGTCTGACACTATTCTGGTATAAGGCTTGAGAAAGGGGTGTGTACGTAGGGACCCACATTGACGCCCCACATCACCCACCCATCCCGGAACTGCCACTTCTTCTACAATTCCCATGTCAGTTCCATGCTGGTTCTATCAGCTGCTTCCTGCATAGCTCTGCAGTGCCTGCCCTTCCCCCTGCCAAACTCTGCATGTGGCCATCCATCCTGTGTCTGTCCAGCATGGTCTCCTTGTGGGGGGTGCTATGGCTGTCATTTTCATTTAAAGCGGTTGTATACCCTTACATATTTCTTAATTTTTTTTAAACAAAAGACAAAAAAATGTAAGGCAAAGGCATAATGAGCTAGTATGCAGCACATACTAGCTCATTATCAAATACTCACCTTAGAACGAAGCGTCGCCATCTGATCCCGGTCTACACCAAGGGAGCTGACATTTTGCCCTCAGTGTCTCTTTTGGGTTCACGACTCCAGCACTGTTAGTGGCCAGAGCCGCAATTACATCACTCCCGCGCCAGTGTGCGGAAGTCTTCTTCCTGGCAAGGTCTGGAAGAGTCTACCGGACCTTCAACCGAGCCTTCACATTCCATGCGCCGCTGACCTCAGCGGCTGCATGCAAAGTGAATATCACCATACAGGTTTAGGGGATATTCCATTTTAGGTAAAAAAAAAAGGGGGGGGGTAGGAGTATGTAACCGCTTTCAATGTGAATGCATAAATGTTAATTCAAGTTTTTAATAAACCACTATACTCAGATTGTTGTGCTTTCTGCTTGTTTGTTTTTTGTCAGGAGCTTTGAGCGGTTTTATTGTAATCAATCTAATTAAATCCCTTTATAGAGATCTGTTTAACTTTAAGGTAAAAAAAGTTATATGTGGGTGATGTATGTTAAAAAGAGATCAGATAGTAGAAAATACATCCACTGTGATTCACAATAAAACATGATTATTCTCAATCCCTGCAATACCCTGACTGTGTTCATGTGTTCATTGGGCCATTATACATCTACATTTCTGTCTTGACTAAATTATGTTTAACAAAATAATGATTATACAGGAAAATCATACACTTCCTTGGCCGATACATTGATGATATCGTCATCATCTAGGATGGTACTTCATCCCAGGTGGACGATTTTGTCTCATATTGTAACACTAATAATATGGGCCTCTCGTTCTCTGCGGTTTGGAACAAGGATAGCTTCACTTTTCTTGACCTTGAACTTAACCATGATGGCAATAACATCTTTGCCTGAAACTATACCAAACCAACTACTGGCAACTCGTATTTGCAATATGACAGCTGCCACCACCCTTTGTGGTTAAAGAACATCCCAAAAGGGCAGTTCTGTAGGCTACGACAGAACTGCACCAGAGACTGCGATTATATATCACAGAGTGTTCTTCTTAAACAAAAGTTTATTGAGAAAGGTTACCCCTCACATTTGGTAGAACATGCACACAACACTTTTCTCCCGGGCAGGAAGCCTACGGTTGTGAAACCAGTTTTACGCTTTATCACCGGGTTCCATAGACAATACAAAAGAATGGAACATATTCTTGGAAAACACTGGAGTATCTTGAAACAGGACCCTCAGTTGAGCTCTATATTGGATGACAAATCCAAATTAACTTATAGTAGGGCCCCCACCTTCAAGAATAAGATTGCCCCTAGCAAATTAAAATGAAAGCGGGATATGAACCCTCTGTGTCTTATTCCACTCACGGGGATGTACAGGTGCAATAAGCCAAGGTGCAAAACCTGCCAATTTGTCAACCATGGGCAAAAAAACTTTACTCACAAAGGAATAACTTATTATTTCAATCAATTTCATAATTGCTCCAGCAATTATGTTGTTTACTGTTTGATGTGCCCATGTAAAATGTTATCTGTGGGCTGCACCATTTGCCCCCTTAGGCAACAATTTGGCAAGCATCGCCGGCTCACAGAAGTGGGCTCCGATAAACATAGTGTACCATGACACTTTTTAGAGTTCCATGATCAGTCTACGCTGGGCCTTCAAGTATGGATGATTGAATTCATACCTAGTGATATCTCTGAAGCAGAACGTTTCTCGAAATTGTGCGAACGTGAAACATTCTGGATTTTAACTTTGGATACTCTTGCCCCTAATGGCCTCAACGAGGTGATTGAGAAACGTACCATCCTTTGATTTGATTTAGTGTGTATAGTACGCCTTTATTTCCATTTGGGGATGATAGCTTTCTTTGTAGATAATAATGATATATATTTTTTATTGGTATTTTATAGGTCCAATTTTTAATAACACATTTTTTTCTTCCGAGAATAATTATTTATTATTCTTTATATTTTATTTTTTGTTATTTTATTTTTTATATATATTTTTTATTGTTATTATTTTTTATTATTATACTTCCCTTGGTATTTATAATTTAATATTATGATCGGCTCATCGTAATTTATTGGCATATAAATATAATCTGCTGTGTAAAAAAAAAACGTTGTACTGTCATGAGCAGGTTGCGATTTTAGGTAACCTGTTTTGCTGATAGGGTTAATATGCAAATCGTTCTTTGTATTGTCAGCTTTGCTTTCACCCTTTGTGGTCTAAATTGCACACCATAGCTTTGCAGGTATTTAAAAACTGTCAGTCTGTTTTCCCCTGTATCTTTTACACTTGATAAAGGAGCACGCTGGCTCTGTACGAGTCCCGTGCATGCTCAGAAATGCGTTGTGTTCCCCTTGTATCTCTGACGTCACACGCCATCTCCTCGAGCCCCTCTGAAGTCCACCAGATGCAAGATGCAGCCGGGCTCTCCCCCAGTGCCCCGCAGTCCCATGGGCTCTATTGGCACTCCTGGATACGCCGATGAATACAGTATTTACTCCTTTGTGTGCCCAACTTTCTGCATGTCAGATCTAAGTGACAGAAATAAGTTTTATTATGGATTAAATCACCTTTTACTGAGTGACACTTTTCTATTTGTTTTTTTTTTCTTTATATGACTTGAGCTGGCTTCACTCCAGAGAAAAGCAGCCTTCTGTGGATGGGCACACATTATCCCTTGTCCGTCCAGCAAGATCCAGCATTTTGGACTGATTGTATACCTGTGAGCACCTTGTATGTGACTTTAAAACAATTTTTTGCTGGACAGTTGTCTTATGAAGACCTTTTACTGAGATTTATTATATCTTGTTCAATATATTCAGTTTAGATAAAAATGTGATTCGCATCGATTGACTGAGCGCCATTGTTCCTTTTTTTCTTTTATAAATCATACACTTCCTGTGCATGTAAAAGAAAAAAAAAAAAAGATGTATAGTGAAAATTCGCCAAGTTGTCAATACAAATGTACTATTTGTAAAAACTACCCATAAATTCAGTTTAGGGCACAAAATGATCTCACACATCCCCGAGAGAGGTACCAAAACCATTTACAAATAATTTTAATAACTAATAACATTTATAATATTGAGTGATTTGTTTTTATCAGGTTGGCAGATTTTTTTTAAGCATATTGATATATTTCTCTTATCTCTTTTCACTACATGTGTTTTGAAGTAATATCCTAATTGTTTAAATTACACAAGTACCAGAAGCACTGACCTCTCTCATAGTGTTGTAGTTCATTTTGATGGTGCTGATAGAGTTCCATGCAATGTTTCAGTCTCATATAACAACTTGGTCTTTTATTGCTCTTGCTATAACAGAGAAGTCTAACCTCCATTCAACAAGGCAATTAATACACTTAGAGTTGTCTCACACAGACGTTTGGCAGAATCCTTTCATAATGTTTTGAACGTTGTGCTTTAAATACCAAACAATATGTCATCTGGCTGAATAAAAATGAATGGTATTGTAGGGTTTTAAATTTACAAATGACTGATTATTAAGAAACCATCATTTTTTGGATCGGTTTCCTCTTAGCATTTATACAGTGGAACGCTTAAAGAGGCATTTAAACTAGAGAAAAGTTAGGCAGGTACATTATCACAGTTATTCTTTAAATGCATTGGATAGCTTTCTAGTGCATTTTGTAAAGGAATTTAGGGCTGTTCATGTGTCCTCTCGATAAAAAGGGGTCAGAAGTTAAGTACAGTGTGAAGTTGTGCATACTAGGTATTATTTGGGTTAAGTGGTTCTTTATCTTGGTAACTTCCTACACAACTGTGTAGTGTAATGGACATTAGGGAGACGTTAAATACATTACTGAGGGACTAAAACATGACATTATCTGTTGGAGACAAACCAAGCTTCTTTTTAAGGTGTAGTGACTGTTTTTTTTTTTTGTTTGGCTCTACTAAATTCTCTAAATTTTTATTGAAATGTTTATTTTGTCTTTGTGAAAATAAATGGATGAAACGACCTATTAAACTCCTTGATTAAGATATCTCCATTAAAGTGTGGGGGTGATTTAAATAACACATTTATACCTCCACTACACATATCGTAGCTGTGTAAAACTTCCATAACAAAGTCTGTTGCTTGTGTGGCGATATGCTGTAGTGAGCACCCCTCAAATGGATGTCTACAATAACTTACTGAAAGGGTCAGTATATACCTAATTAGTAGACTATATCATAATTTTTCCATGCCCTCCATGCACACATGTACACACTATGTAATCCCTAACAATAAACTTCTCTTTTGGTCTGTTAAATATATGTGTTTTGTTTTATTGATAAAACCACAGAATGAATACCTGTTGATCATGACAGAAGCCCACTAAACTGTTAACAGTGCAGCAGAAAACACTGGTAGTTATCCGTTACATTGTTTCCAGCTCTTTCTGTGGACTACAGGACACATTACAGGACAGTGTTCAACAACCGAAAGAGCCTTGCCCATCAACATCCTAGAGATTCGGGCAGTGCATCTGGCTCTAAAAGCCTGGACTTCCAGGTTAAGGGATTGTCCTGACAGGATCCAACCCGTCAATGCCATGGCTGTAGCCTATATCAATCACCAAAAGGGGCACCAAGAATCTCTCAGTGCAGAGAGAGGTGAACCATATTCTAACTTGGGCAGAAAGAAATATTCTGTGCCTATCGGCAGTCTTCATTCTGGGAATAGAGAATTGGCACGTGCACTACTTGTGCCACCAGCAGATTTTTCCCAGGGGGATGGTCTATTCACCCCGACATGTTTCTGGCTGTTTCTCAAGGATGGGGGACTCCGGACATAGATCTTCTAGCATCCAGTGCAACATAAAGTTAGTCAACTTTGTGTCCACAACAAAGGATCCATTTGCATGCAGAACAGATGTGTTGGTGATAATGGGATCAGCTTTCACTGATCTATGCATTTCCCCCTATTCAATTGCTGCCTCGACTTCTTTGCAGGATCAAGCTGGAAAGAAACTTGGTTATTCTGGCAGCACCAGCATGGCCCAGAAGGTCGTGGTATGCAGAGATTGCAAAGATGGCAGTGGGGGATCTGTGGTCCCTTCCACTAAGGCCAAACCTGCTCTCACAGGGGCAGATATTCCATCCTACTTTAAGAATGCTAAATGTAACGGCTTGGCTATTGAAACCCACATTCTGAAGAAACATGGGCTTTTCAGGTCAGTTATCTCAACTTTAATCAATGCAAGAAAACCAGCTTCCAGAACTATATATTATAGAGTTTGGAAGACTTAGGTTTCCTGTTGTGAATCCAAGGGTTGGCACCCTCAGAGATATATCATAGGCAGAATTCTTGCCTTTCTACAATTGGGCGTAGAGATGAAGTTGGCCCTGAGTACTATTAAGGGCCAAGTCTCAGCCTTATCTGTTTTATTTCAAAAGACCCCTTGCTACACATTCTTTAGTCCGGGGTTTCATGCAAGGAGTGATGCAGATTAATCTATCAGTTAAATCACCTTTAAGCCCTGGGGACTTGAATTTAGTTGTCAGTGTTACAAAAACAGCCATTTGAACCGATACAACATATTCCCTTAGTCTTTCTTACTAGGAAGCTGAAATTTTTGGTTGCTGTATCCTCAGCAAGGAGGGTTTCAGAATTGGCTCCTCTTGCTTGTAAAGAGCCATATTTGACTATTCATGAAGACAGAATGGTGTTACGCCCTCGTCCAGGCTTTTTGCCAAAAGTGGTTCCAGGGAAGAAAAGTCAATATAGTGTCTTGATGTGGTGAGAGCAATGAAAATCTATTTAAAAGCAACTGCTCAGATCCATAAGACTGATGTCTTATTTATTCTGCCAGAGGGTCCTAAGAAAGGACAGGCAGCATCAAAATCCACTGTTACTAAGTGGATTCTGCAAGTTAGAATTCAAACTTATAATCTAAGATACGATTCCCCCTTTTTCAAGTTAAGGCACACTCTACCAGAGCAGTGGTGCTTCTTCGGCAGTGCGTCACCAGGCCTCCGTGATTTAAATCTGGAAGGCAGCAACTTGGTCTTCAGTGTATACATTCACCAAATTTTATTAAGTGGATGTAAGATGGAATGAGGATATCGCCTTCGGGCGCAGTGTGCTGCAGGCAGCAGTATGAGTCCTCAGGTATGGGGTGCCCTACAGGTTGTGTCTCCCTCCCCTCAAGTAGCATTGCTATGGTATGTCCCATTAAGTAAATACTTAAGGCTCTGTGTCCTATGATGTACAATAAAGAAAATAGGATTTTTATAACAGCTTGCCTGTAAAATCCTTTTCTTGGAGTACATCATAGGACACAGAGGTCAAGTCCCACTTTTTATGGGGTATAAGTATATTGCTTGGCTATAAAAACGGATGTGCTCCTGGAAGGAGGAGGGGTTATATAGGGAGTCAACTTCCTTAATGAGGGTTTACCAGTGTTAACACCTGAAGGTGGCCTATAACCCATTAAGTAAATACTTAAGGATCTGTGTCCTATGATGTACTCCAAGAAAAGTATTTTGCAGGTAAGCTGTTATAAAAAAACTATTTTTCTTCTTAAAGTAATTCTAAAGTCTATTTTTTTTTATTGTTTTATTTTTGTTAAAAATAGCAAACATGTTATACTTTCCTGCTCTGTGCAGTGGTTTTCACAGAGCAGCCCAGATCCTCCTCTTCTTGGGTCCCTCTTTGGCGCTCTTGACCCCTCCGTCCTGTTGAGTGCCCCCATAGCAAGCAGCTTGCTATGAGGGCACCTGAGCTGAGCCGCAGCTCCTTGTGTCCATTCAGGCATGGAGCCATGGTCCAGGACCCGTCCTCTCTCTCTCCTCATTGGCTCACTGACTTTGACAGCAGCAGAAGCCAATAATGCTTCACTGTCATTTCAGCTAATGAGGAGGGAGAGTTCTGGGCAGCCGAGTCTCTCGTACAACATCGCTGGATCAAGATGGGGGCTGCATAGAATACATTAAGATAAACAAACAAAAAAAATTCTGCCTTTACAACCACTTTAAAATCTGAGATAAAATAACAAAATGTTAGCTTTTTTCAAACTTTTTTTTGCAATTCACAAAAAAATTATAGTAAAAGAAAGCATAAGTTATTTAATCAAAATATGAGATATTTTACTCATGAAACCATTCAATACCGTATATCATGACACAATATCTATTGGAATGGAAACAGTGGAGAAGGATTAGAACCACTGCCAGTATTTGGTGCTAATAAAGAGGGGAATTGGTTTAAACCATAGAAATATGCCAACTCACTAGGTAAGCACGGCCCCTGCAGCAAATGTATTAATAGGAAAGAAAAAAAGATGACTGAAATACTGATGACTGAAATAAAGGGCATATCAAAAACAGCGAACTTCAATTAAGTAAAAACAAAATATCTTCATAAATGTCAAATATTGAATGAAAATTGTATCAAAAATCACACATATATATAAATACCCTTCTTCCGCCAAAAAAAAAAGTCAATGTTGTGATTAGGGAGATGTCCCTTCACTTCTGTCCCATAGCCAGCACAGGAAGTGAGAGGAAATCCGTACGCATTAAAAGAATGCCTTGGACACCCCCAGGTCACCAGAACTTGTAAGTTTTCCCCTCTATTACTTTTCTGGGGACAACCCAAAATTTGGGATTTTCTTTCACTTTCAATGATAATGGAAAACAGGGTAAATAGAGTGTGAATCTCCCTAATGGGGGCACAGACAGCAATAAAAACCTGACAAGGGTTCTAATCCCTCTTCACTCTAAAATCTATCACTTTAAAACAAAAACATTTTTTTTTCTTTATTTAAGTAAACCAGCCCCAATGATTCTGTGTTTTTACATATTTAGGTTTAGCCATTACTGTTGATAAACCACTAATCCAAAAAGGTAGAAACTTCTTCAAATTTTCGATTATTTTTTTCACTTTGCTTAAATACCTTATGCCTGGACCACTATTTACCTCATGCATTTATTTATCGCTTTCCTTTAGTGAAGTGACTTTAACAGCGTTTTATAAGGTATTTACCAAGTGCTTTTGGTTTGTGAGGTAAATAACTCATAAGGTTATAGTGAATTTACATTTACAGCAATTAATGAGATAATTGGAAATAATGTGTCATATCATCCAATTATGGCCATAAACGGCATATATCAATAAAATTAACGAAAAACCCATTTCTTTGACCACTTACAGACCGCCCACCATGTATGTATGTCACTACTTTGATGTTATATACTGGGGTTATGGCAGCAGACAGCTGCCATAACCCGGTATATTTAACACAGGTGCCCCTCCCGCTGCTTCCTGGTTGTTTTCACTTCTTACCGGAGCCGTCAGTAGCTGCGGAAATGATCCAGTGTGCTGGACATACGGGCAGGAAGTCGTGTGAGGGCAAAATGGCATCCACCCGACTCTATGCCCTTGGAGGACTGGAGCAATGTCAAATGTCACTTCTGCCCTCCGGCCTTAAAGTAAGGGGCCCATTTTTCTTTTCTTTTTTTGTATAAAAAGTAAAATTACTGTATTTTTTTATTTTTTTTTGCTTTTAAGTGTAAATGTGAGATCTGAGGTCTTTTTTACCCCGGATCTCACATTAAAGAAGCCATGTCCTGCTTATTTCTATTACAAGGATTTTTTTTTAAAGGGACAGTGTAAAATTAAAAAATAACATAAGAATAAAAAATGAAAGTGTCCCATTCCTCTGAGCTTGAACGCAGAAGTGAATGCATATGCAAGTTGCACCCACATATGCAATCGGTGTTCAAACCACACATGTGCAGTATTGACGTGATCGTCAGAGCAATAATTCTAGCACAAGACCACCTCTGTAACTCTAAACTGGTAACCTGTAGACATTTTTAAATACCGTAGTTTGTCGCCATTCCAAGAGCGTGCACAATTTTAAAGTATGACATGTTGGGTATCAATTTACTCGGCATAACATCATCCTTCACATTATACAAAAAGTAGGGTTGCTTTACTGTTTTCTTTTTTTTTTATTGAAAAAGTGTATTTTTTCCCAAAAAATTGTGTTTGTAAGACCACTGCACAAATACGGTGTGACATAAAGTATTGCAATTATCTTCATGTTATTCTCTAGGGTCTCTGCTAAAAAAAAAATATATATATATATATATATATATATATATATATATATATATATATATATATATATATATATATATTTGGGGGGTTCTATGTAATTTTCTAGCAAAAATTACTGATTTTAACTTGTAAACAACAAATATCAGAAATAGGATTGGTCCTTAAGTCGTTAAATATGTGATTACCTTGGTTGAGCTACCATAAGAATGGTGCAAAAAAAAAAGTGTTATATTAATTCTAATTACCCACTGACTGTATGTAAAAGATGTCTTTAGACTATTTGTAGTGTTTTCTCCCAGAACTCTATCCTAGGTGTATGCAATGGTTTTACACTACAAACAATAATAATTAAAGTGGTTGTAAACCCTTACAAACTACTTTGACCTACAGGTAAGCCTAGATTAAGGCTTACCTGTAGGTCCAAGCAATATCTCCTAAACCTATATGGTTTAGGAGATATTTGCCCGAAAACGGGCACCGCTGTCTACGGCGCATGCGCCGTAGACAGCGGCGCGCAGGTGCACTGAGCGCGGCATTCTCAGCGACGGAGCTGCCACGCGTGTCGGCTCCCGTGCGCATGCGCGGGAGTGACGTCATCGCGGCTTCGCCGAATGATAGCGGCGGAGCTGCGAGACCCCACCAACAAGATGGATGCGGCGGACTACAGGGGACAGCGGCGACTTCGCTGGCTCCTGTGTCAGGTAAGTGACACATAATGGGCTACTATACGATGCATAGTACTCCATTATGCTTTGCCTTTGCAGGGAATGAAAGAGGAAGTAAACTCATCAGTGTTTTCTTCCTCTTTAAGCAATGTTCTATTATCACAAAGACATAAATAATCACTGCTTTTTAAAAAAAAAATGGAACGTAATGCACCCAGTTGACCAGTACATATTTATTAGCGGTCTCAATGATCCCCCAGATATGTCTGGAGAGTCTCTGCCCATAGTATGGTGTTTCTAAATTAGACTGAGGGCACGGTAAAGTTTAATTCAACTCCAGAATTCACCACTTTGAAAGAAAAGGAAAAAAAAATACCATAAGAGATTTTATTCTTATCCTAGGCTATTCAAGTAGCCCATACCTTTTACAAAGTTGTAATAGAGATGTGCCTGGTTTGCCATTCATCCTGCATGCATCCCTCAATGTGGGTACAAGCCTCTATATAGCCCAGAAAATGGATGCCTAATTGTGATTATATATTTAGAGAAAAAGGTATTTTTAAAATTTAGTTAATTTATGCTTTTTGCCCATACAGTAGAGTAGACAAATTGTGAAATTTGATTGTGCCCGGTTTGGCCTCTGTAATGTTAGATGCCCTCAGTGGGGTGGTGCTGCCCTCCCTGTGGTCTTCACCTGGGCACTGGTTTTTGGGTGTTCAAACTGCCTAGACATATGAAAGGTATTATGGAAATTATGTTATTGTTGAATATGATGTACAATTATTTGCATAATATTTAGTTAATTTTACTACTCTTGTATTCGCTCTGGATCCCTATTGCTCCCTATTGCTATAGGCTATTCAAATAGCCCATACTTTTCACAAAGTTGTAATAGAGATGTGCCTGGTTTGCCATTCATCCTGCATGCATCCCTCAATGTGGGTACAAGCCTCTATATAGCCCAGAAAATGGACGCCTAATTGTGATTATATATTTAGAGAAAAGGGTCTTTTTAAAATTTAGTTAATTTATGCTTTTTGCCCATAGAGTAGAGTAGACAAATTGGGAAATTTAAATTGTGCCCGGTTTGGCCTCTGTAATGTTAGATGCCCTCAGTGGGGTGGTGCTGCCCTCCCTGTGGTCTTCACCTGGGCACTGTTTTTTGGGTGTTCGAACTCCCTAGACATATGAAAGGTATTATGGAAATTATGTTATTGTTGAATATGATGTACAATTATTTGCATAATATTTTGCTCCAAAGGAAGCGGAAATAAGAATCTGAGAAATGCATTGAGCTTAAGCACAGCCTATTACCACTGCAATACAGAGAGCTGGCTTAATGAGTATATACAGTGGATATAAAAAGTTTAATTTTCCACCTTTAATGTGACCTATAAACTGTACAACTGAATTGAAAAACAAAATTAAATCTTGGGGGAGGGGGGGGGGTAAAAATAAATTAAATCATGTGGTTGCAAAAGTGTGCACACACTTTTATAACTGGGGATGTAGCTGTGCTCAGAATTCAGAATTAAGCAATCACAAATGTTAAATAGGAGTCAGTCCACACCTGACATAATTTAAAGTGCCTGTGATTAACCCCAAATAAAGTTCAGCTGTTCTCGAGTAGGTCTTTCCTGACATTTTCTTAGTCACATCCTACAGAAAAAGTCATGGTCCACAGAGAGCTTCCAAGGCATCAGAAGGATCTCATTGTTAAAAGGTATTAGTCAGAAGCAGGGTACAAAATTATTTCTAAGGCATTAGATAAACCATGGAACACACTGAAGACAGTTATCATCAAGGGGAGAAAATATGGCACAACAGTGACATTAACAAGAACTGGACATCCCTCCAAAATTGATGAAAATAAAATGGTCAGGGAGCCTGCCAAGAGGGCCTACAGCAACATTAAATGAGCTGCAGGAATATCTGGAAAGTACTGGCTGTGTGGTACATGCAACAACAATATCCCATATGCTTCATATGTCTGGTCTATGGGGTAGAGAGTGGCAAGACAGAAGCCTTTTGTTATGAAGAAAAACCTCCAAACCTGGATACATTTTTCAAAAACACATCTGAAGTCTCCCAAAAACATGTGCAAAAATGTGTTATGGTCTGATGAAACCAAGGTTGATCCTTTTGTCCATAATTCCAAAAGATATGTTTGGCGCAAAAACAACACTGCACATCACCAAAAGAACACCACGCCCACTGTGAAGCATCTTGGTGGCAGCATCATGCTTTTGGATTTTTCTTCAGCTGTAACAAGGGCCTTAGCCAAGGTAGAGGAAATTATGAACAGTTCCAAATACCAGTCAATATTGGCACAAAACCTTAAGCTTTCTTCTAGAAAGCTGAACATGAAAAGGAACTTCATCTTTCAGCATGACAACGACCCAAAGTATACATCCAAATCAACAAAGGAATGGCTTCACCAGAAAAAGATTAAAGTTTTGGAATGGCCAGAGCCCAGACCTGAATCTGAAAAAAAATCTGTGGGTTGATATGAAGGGGGCTGTACACAGGAGATGCCCTCGAAATCTTACAGTTGTACAGTTTATAGGTCACATTAAAGGTAGAAAGAGTTCTGAAATGATTTATCATTGTCTTTTTTTTTTTTTTTTTTCACATAACAGAAACCTGCCATTTTAACAGGGGTGTGTAGACTTTTTATATCCAGGGGTCACTCCCTATATAGGAGTTTAAATATACTCCTAGAAGGGCATAGAGTGTGTTGTATGGGATCAGAACACATAAAAATATTGGTTTGCGCAAAAGTTATAGCATTTACAAAATAGGGGATAGTTTTGTGGCATTTTTATTAATATTTTTTTTTTACTAGTAATGGTGGCGGTCAGCGATTTTTATTGCGACTGCGACATTATGGGGGACACATCAGACATTTTTGACACATTTTTGGGACCAGTCATTTATACAGCAATCACTGCTATATAAATGCAGCGATTCCTGTGTAAATGACACTAGCAGTTAAGGGGTTAATCAGTGGGTGGCAGTGTAGGGGTTAAGTGTTCCTAGGGGCGTGTTACTAACTGTGGGGGGCTGGGCTTTGTGTTGGTGAACGCTGATCTCTGCTCCAATCACATGCATCAGAGATCAGCATCACTTGTTGCTAGGCAGAACGGGGAGATGTTGTTTACAACGGCATCTCCCCGTTCAGCCTCCCCGTGAGACAATCGTGGGTATCCCCACGGCGATCGACTCCGCGGGACCCGCGACCCGACTCATGGGGGTCCCGACCAACACGCGCCACAGTCGGCATGCACGCGATGGCACTAAAGAAATGTAGCAGAATACATTTGGCCTGAATTAATGAAGAAAGAGTATATATTTGCAAAGTTTTATCAAGAAAAACATGTGTTTGTTTTTTTGTTTTTTTTATGTTCTTTTTTCCCCATTTATATTACCAAAAAAAAATGCTGTGGTGAGTAAATACCAACAAGTGTTGCATGATATTAAGCTGTCATGCGTTCTGACAGTTCTAAAATTGCACCCATCCCCCATGTTGAAGGCATGTGGCCTGGCATATTTCAGGGGGGGGGGTGCTCGCACGTCACCTCCCATTCCTGACCTGCCGGGCGGCATGCTCGGGTAAGGGTATGGTATGGATTTAGAGGGGAGACCCCATGCCATTTTTTTGTTTACATTTTGGTGGTGGGGGTCCCCTTTGATTCCAGATTAGACCGGAAGGGCCTGGTATAGACCTTTAACAGCATCCCGGGCCCCTGCTTAGAAACTACCTATATACAGTGTTAAAATAAAAACCGTAAAACACATAACAAAAATCACATCACAAACACAACACTTGCATTTCCAGTGTGATTCCATTGAAGTCTATTACCCGCAAATTACAGGAAAAAAGTCCCCAACCCTTTCCAAAGACGCACCAACTGCAAAATGCATAGATATGAACTTGTACCATAGGAAACCATGTTGACTGTAGTGTGTTTCTGCAAACTGAAAAAAGCACAAAAAAACGCATAGGTGTGAACCTATGGTATATGCCAGTGATTTGATTTTTGACAATGTTTGGTAAAAGTCAAATTTAATGCTTTATAAATAGACCCTTTAGTATATTGCTTTAATTTTTGCAAAAGCAATGTTTGACGTTTTAAAGTATTCTCTATCCATTGACCCAAAGACAACATAAAATACAAATCTTTGACAGATATTTTTGTGGACTCTCAAAAGTGCTTAAGGCTCCATGCAAACTGGGCTTACAAAAAAATCTGTTCTCTTTGGAGTAAAAAACGCTCATATAGAGAATTGTTTGTACAAAGTTTAGACGTGTTTAGGACAGTTTTACATTTTTCTGACGGTGAGCTCTAATCAGAAATGGATACAAGTTTTTTTTTTTTCCTCCCTGCTTCTATCTAAACTTTGATCTCAAAATATGCCTGTAAACGTCCTAATGTACATGGACACATAGGATAACATTGAGTTGCTTCTACAGGCAGAACACAAAACTCCTGTAGAAGCAACATTTTTTACGCCAGTGTGCATGGAGCCTAAGACCATGTGTTGTAAATTTCCTATGATTTTACATTTAATTTTAGTCCTTGTTCATAATTTGGATTCCAGCGGCATTACTATTAAATAGGATGTATATCTTGTCTGGTTTCCTTGTATCTGTGTTAAGTCAGTGAGATGACAAATTAAGCAAACAGTTTATGTGTGTGTGTGTTTACCCATTCACAATAGAATAAGCTGCATCTGTGTAGGCTTGGGAAGCTTCCAGTTACAAGGTCTTGCCTTCTGCTGAGCACAGTTTGAGATAAAATAATGCAGCTTGTTCCCTGTGATGAAACATGAAGAGTCTGGTGCACATCCTCCATCACTGGCAGACCACCAGCATCTCACATGCACTTATGCATCTTTAGCACAACAGGAGAAAAATGCTGCTGCTCTTCCTAACCGGACACTAATTTGTACTACCTATAGTAGTAGTTAAAGGAAAGAAAAAAAAAAAAAAAAACAGGTGTATTAGCATGTTTGTAATTGATTAGACATAGATGCTAAGTATGTTTAATGCCACAGACTCGTATAAAAAGCTTTAAATGTGCCATTTATAAAAATATACTGAAATTACAAAAAGGACATTTAAAGTGCATGTTAACCCAAGAACAAAAATGTAATCTAATGTAGCTTACTTTCCTTGCTATACCAAATAATATTGGCTCTGGAAACATGTGCCACATCCTTTATTTCATATGACAATTTGGTTTTACACAGATGGTAATATGACTTTTGAGGCACTACATTTTTTTTTTATAATTGTCTGATCTTTATTTATACAAAACCCCAACATAAAAATACATAAAAATTATAAATGCAGTATTTGTATGTGTTCTGATCCCATACACACACTATGCCCTGCTAGGAGTATATTTAATATACC
This sequence comes from Lithobates pipiens, assembly GCF_037356315.1. Classification (NCBI taxonomy): domain Eukaryota; kingdom Metazoa; phylum Chordata; class Amphibia; order Anura; family Ranidae; genus Lithobates; species Lithobates pipiens. The sequence continues at coordinate 160,328,759 of NW_027507685.1, read as the reverse complement.
TGTTTTTTTTTTTTGGGGGGGGGGGGTTCCTTTAACTACTACTTTAGTCAATGGATAGAGAATACTTTAAAACGTCAAACATTGCTTTTGCAAAAATAAAAGCAATATACTAAAGGGTCTATTTATAAAGCATTAAATTTGACTTTTACCAAACATTGTTAAAAATCACTGGCATATACCCTAGGTCAGTGATGGCGAACCTTGGCACCCCAGGTGTTTTGGAACTACATTTCCCATGATGCTCGGCTACACTGCAGAGTGCATGAGCATCATGGGAAATGTAGTTCCAAAACATCTGGAGTGCCAAGGTTCGCCATCACTGCCCTAGGTTCACACCTATGCGTTTTTTAGTGCTTTTTTCATGGTTTCCTATGGTACAAGTTCATATCTATGCGTTTTGCGGCTGGTGTGTCTTTGGAAAGGGTCAGGGACTTTTTTTAATTTGCGGGTAATAGACTTCAATGGAACCACACCAGAAATGCAAGTGTTGTGTTTGTGACGTGATTTCTTAATGTGTTTTACATTTTTTTTTTAACACTGTATATAGGTAGTTGCTAAGCAGGGGCCCGGGATGCTGTTAAAGATCTATACCAGGCCCTTCCGGTCTAATATGGAATCGAAGGGGACCCCCTCCACCAAAATGTAAAGAAAAAAATGGCATGGGGTCTCCCCCCTAAATCCATACCATACCCTTATTCTTACCCTTACCCAAACATGCCGCCCGGCAGGTCAGGAATGGGAGGTGACGAGCGAGCACCCCCCCCCCCCCCCCCCGAAATATGCCAGGCCACATGCCCTCAACATGGGGGATAGGTGCAATTTTTAAACTGTTTTGGTAATATAAAGGGGGAAAAAAGAGCATTCAAAAAAAAAACATGTTTTTTTTGATAAAACTTTGCAAATATATACTCTTTTTTTCATTAATTCAGGCCAAATGTACTCTGCTACATTTCTTTAGTGGAAAAAAAAATCTGTGTGTATTATTTAGTTAGAATTAATGTTATCGTATCTACAAACTATGTTATATAAATATATTTAAAAAACAATCAATCCTGAGGTAGTGACTGCCTGTCTCATTTCTCTGGGCCTTAACCAGTTCCCGACCGGCGCACGACGATGTACATCGGCAGAATGGCACGGGCAGGCATATTGGTGTACAGTTACATCCAGTTGAATTTGCCGCCCTGCCATCGCGTGCGTGCCGCCGGCAGCGCACACCAGTCGGGACCCCCGTGAGTCGGGTCGCGGGTTCCACGGAGTCGATCGCATGGGGATACCCGCGATTGTCTGACGAGGAGGCTGAATGGGGAGATGCCGTTGTAAACAACATCTCCCCGTTCTGCCTAGCAACAAGTGACGCTGATCTCTGCTGCATGTGATTGGAGCAGAGGTCAGTGTTCACTAACACAAAGCCCAGTTAGTAACACGCCCCTAGGAACACCTAACTCCTACACTGCCACCCCCTGCTTAACCCCTTCACTGCCAGTGTCATTTACACAGGAATCAGTGCATTTGTATAGCACAGATTGCTGTATAAATGACAATGGTCCCAAAAATGTGTCAAAAATGTCCGATGTGTCTGCCATAATGTCGCAGTCACAATAAAAATCGCTGATCGCCGCCATTACTAGTAAAAAAAAAAAAAATATTAATAAAAATGCCATAAAACCATCCCGTATTTTGTAAACACTATAAATTTTGCGCAAACCAATCAATAATAGCTTATTGCAATTTTTTTTTACCAAAAATATGTAGAAGAATACGTATCGGCCTAGAATGAGGGAAAAAAAATGTTTGTTTTATATATTTTTGGGGAATATTTATTATAACAAAAAAAAAAAAAGTGTTTTTTTTCAAAATTGTCGCTCTATTTTTGTTTATAGCACAAAAAATAAAAACCGCAGGGGTGATCAAATACCACCAAAAGAAAGCTCTATTTGTGGGAAAAAAGGACAGCAATTTTGTTTGGGAGCCACGTTGCACGACCACGCAATTGTCAGTTAAAGCAACCGAATCGCAAAAAAGAGTGGTCTGGTCTTAAGCCAGCAAAATGGTCCGGTCTGAAAGTGGTTAAAATGCTAAGACAGTACAAATGACCTTAAAATTACCCCTTTTTGAAAATAAAACAAAAACAGGCCAGGGTATTTTGTAAGAGGGATGGTGATTTTTTGGAAATTGTAATTGTTTTCCACTTTTTTGGGAAAATTATGAAAGTAAATAGAATATTTTTTTTTTTTCACATTTGTCAATTTGACAAGGTTTTTTCTCATACACAACATAAGTCTACTTGCAGTTTTTCTGATACTGCTCCCAAATATGGGAACTCCACATTGTAAGCCTTTTTCCACAGCCTACCAACCTAGCACAACTTATGTAGAGGGGCCTAATATCCAAGGAGTACCTTTAGGCATTTTAGGGGCATAAACTACACATTATTTCCTGCTTGGCTATAACTTTTTTGGAGACCCTGGAGCACAAGTATAGTGGATACACCCATAAAATGACCACATTTTGAAAAGCAAACACCCCAACGTATTTTCTAAGAGGCATCAGAAGTCTTTTGAAAATTACATTTTTCTGCCACAAGTTTTTGGAGAATGTGGAAAGAAAATGGAAATTTGTATTTTTTACACAAAGCTGTAAATTAATAAGGTATTTCTAAAACAAAGAATAGGCCCCAGGTGACTTTTTTCTTTTCATAATTCTGGAAGTCATACGTGTACCCTGTGGCCTCTCTCGCAAGTTTGTGTAACTTAGTCCCATTTCTGACACGTTTACTTGGGATATACTGATCAATGCCCTGTCTGCCGGTAAACTAGATGAAGAATTCATCAATACAAATATTTTAGTATAAATCTGCGAAAATTTTGGTGCACAAAAAAAAAAAAATGATAAGTGGACTACATTTATACAATTTGTTGTATGCAGGATGATTTCAGGGATTACACAGGGAAATTGCATTGAAGTGTAGAAATTATATAATTGTTCCCTAGCATGACCTTGTAATCATGGAAGAATACAGTGGAATATGGTGAATGGGGTGGGTGAGCCAGGAGTCATATCTCTCCATGCCCATATTCAGAATCTGAATCTTAAAGTGAGAGACCCATCACTTGTGTATATATTTTTTTGACATGATGCTTATGTTATGCTGGCTCTGACACTATACTGGTATGATGGTTGCCAGATACTGTTGTGATCGTGAAACTGGTGCAGATGTTGGCTGCACTGATGAAATAGTGACAAATGTTGATAGCTACACTGGTAACAATGACACAGATGTTGATGACTACACTGGTGACACTGTAATATGTAATGGTCGTGAAGTAGTCTTGTTCTCATGACACACTGGCACAGATGTTGATGGTTGCACTGGGGACACTGGGACAGATGTTGATGGCTGCACTGGTAACACTGGCACAGATGGATGGCTGCACTGGTAACACTGGCACAGATGGATGGCTGCACTGGTAACATTCTACTGTGTGATGGTGGCTGGGTAGTGTTGCGATGGTGATACTGGTACTGATGGGTTCACTGGTGACACTGGGGCAGATATTGATGGATCCACTGGTGACACTGGGACAGATGTTGAATCCACTGGTGACACAGAGACAGATGTGGCTAGCAGGATCACAGGGGGTGGTTGCACTGGTGTGTGACAGTTACATTGGTGTGAACTAGCTATCAGGTCACTTGTAAATGGCTGAAGTGTTGTGTTTTACTATAAAATCTCAGAAAAACGCACAGACCGGTGCAGATTGATCTCCCCTTCCTCTCGCACTGCCCTCTGTATGAGGAGAAGGAGAGTCACTGGTCGGGGTTTAACTACATCCTGCCAGGATTGGAGTACTTTTAAATGTGAGTGGGGTGCCAGGTTCCCCTCTGACTGTCCACCTCCCTGTGCTCCTTATGACTCTCCTTTGGACTCCAGCTCCCTCTGTTTCTCAGGCTCCTGGCTTCCTGTCCCCCTTTCAAGTTTGGTTGGCAGAGCTAAATCCCGGATCCCGCAGTGGCAGAATCTACTCTTCTGTTGCTAGAGGCAAGCTCCAGTCCCAGCCATAGGCTGCAGCCAATAAGCACCCTCCTTTGGCTCTCACCCCCAACACTTTTAATCTCCAGAATGGAGGGAGCAATGAGCTGTAGCCAGAATAGTGATGCTCTGCTGTGCTGCTTTAAGGGTTAACAGCCATGGCTACATTTGTACACTAAGAAATAATGCATTTCAGTGTCCCTCAATAGACTTAAAGATTTTTTTTTATTATTATTTTAATTTTTAATTTTTTTTACAATAAGTACAAACATCTTATTTAAATGGTGTGACTGTGCCTGATATGCAGGGTTTTCATGTCTTCCTTGCAGTGCCAGAAGTGGACCTGAACAATCCAGAAAAATAAAAAAAACACAGTGTTTATGCTATTAAAAAAGTTGTGTGTGTTAAATGGATAAGTTCACCTTTTCAGGAAGAATTTCACTTTTCACAATAAATAGAAGTGTTTTCCAATGTCATTTCTGACCCAGCCATCCCAATGTGCTATTCTCGGACTTACTTTATCCACAGGAGATTTAAAATCTTGCTTGTTTACCTAAATTTTTAGATTCCATCAGTTCCTGTAGATCATCTCTCAGCTTTCATTTCTTGTAGGCCATCTCCCAGAAGCCTTCATTTCCTTGAGCATCACAGAAGAGGGCATGATAGAGTGTGTTCACCACTCTGAACCACACCTCCCTCATTACAACACTATATTCCACCCAGTTCCTATATAATCTGATTGTACAATCCTGTTTAGATCTCATGTCCGCTATCAAGTACAAGGCCCTGTCTGATTTGCTACAAATTGGATTGTTCAGGTGGGTCCTCCTATTGCATAGTTCTGGTAAATCTGAAGGAAATTGTACATAGATTGTACAATCAGATTGCATAGTGTATGGCCATCTTTATACAAGTACATAGGACATAGGAGGAAGTGTGGGACACTCATTTAGTCATTCCTCATTCACATCTTCACGCAGTAAAAAACTCACATTCCCTGAACCTTTGATCTCATACTTGAAATGCAAGACTCAATCCTGGGCTTGCTGTAATGGGAAGGATAAACTTAGTTAAAATGATTCTGTTACCAAAGTTCCTTTACAAATTTTGGCACGCGCCAATTATCATTCCCCTTAAATATTTAAAATCCTTGGACACCATTCTTAATTCCTTCATCTGGGGCTCTGGAAGACATCAATTGGCTTGGAATACTCTCAAGAATCCACCGACTGGGGGGGGGGGGGGGGGGGGTGCGGCGCTCCCCGACTTCCATGCATACTATATTGCCGCCCAGCTCTCCCATTTCTATCACCTGCATAAATCAGATGCTCCCAGGTACCAAGCACTGATATGTAGAAATCCATATAGTTATGCTCACTCCCCCCTTCAGGTCTTGTTTAGGGGGAGGGAGACCAACAGGTGCAAGAAGGCTCGCGCCCCTCTGCTGGTTCAACATAGGCGGGTGTGGGAAATCGTTCAGAAGTTGGTAGGTGCGGACTGGGTACATTCCCACACGCCCTTGTGGCACAACCCTCAACTGGGGGAGCTCCAGTGGCTGCCGGGTGCGGGCCTATGGGCTTCCAGGGGTGTTGTGTACTTGCATCAAGTCATCACCCCTCTGGGGGTACGTAGTTTCCAGGCGCTGCAGGGGGAATTTGGGATACCCTCGCATATGCTGTTTCGCTACGCGCAGCTATCCCATGTCCTCCGGGCTCAATTTGTGGAGGGGTTTCCTAACCCTCAAGAGCTGTCACTGGTGGGCGTCATGGTTGGAGAGGAGCCCTCTAAACTGATATCCACCATCTAGGATTCCCTCAGAAAATGCTCAGAATCCAGAATTGCTGAGGTAGCGAAGCACAGGTGGGAAGAGGAGGTTGGTCCGCTAGAGAGTGAGGACTGGGAGGAGATCCTCGACAATGTTAAACAGGTTTCCCCTAGATTAGCAGACAGGTTGACCCAATTGTACATTATACACAAATCATATCTCACCCCTGCAAGAATCTGCAAATACAAACCCTCCCAAGATCCGGTGTGTCCACGGTGTGGGGGCCTTCCATGCTCATTCTACCACTTGATATGGTCCTGCCCGGACATCCAGGCATTTTGGCTACATGTCATTCAATTCCTATATGACCATATGGGCTCCCCCCTTCAGGTGGATCCCAAAATTTGTTTACTGGGCCTTGTGTTGGATGCTCCGACTGACCTATCACATGCTGTTTTTATGCAAAAGACATTGTTTAGTACTAGGAAGCTGATTGCTAAGCTGTGGATGCGGTCCGAGACTCCGACACTCAGGGCCTGGATAGCTGAGGTAAACTTAACATTGCCAATGAAGAAAGTCATATATACACATAGAGGCTGCTCAAACAAATTCAATAAGATCTGGGACCGATGGCTTAATAACCCGGACACCTGTGCGGACTAGCCCTACTAAACCGCTATTTGACCACCGGGAGAGCATTAGTGGAAGGGCCAATCTAATCTGTTCTACACCAGGGGACCTGGCGGGCTGTGTTATTGGTATACTAGGGTAGGGGTTGCATAGGTGGACAAGGGAAGGGCTAGGTAGCTTTCTCTCCAACATGGTGCGCAACCTTTGGATGTGGTACTTCTCCCCTCACCCCAGTCGAGGACCAGGACTTGCTGTCACCGTGACTCATTGGGACAACTTTCTTTTATGTTTTATAATGTTTATGATCAAATAAGTACAATGTAATGGTATTACTGGATGTTGAATTGTGATTTTATATGTTAAAAAATGTTTTCTTTATTTTTTTTCTCCTCCACTGCTGGATGTTCAAAAACTGTAACTTTTATTATTTTGATTACCAATAAACTCGTTTATAAAAATAAAAAAAAACTCACATTCCCGCATGCCCACACCCATTTGTTTTGGGTGCTTTGAAGTGTTTTCACTTGTCACACATAGGGCAGCACATTCACACGAGAAAAGAGACAATCACCCCAGAGTAACTCCAGAACTTTTTTGGTTCGTTTGTCACACTTGGATTGCTTTTAACATGTAATGACTATATAAACACGATGCACATTTGCAGCACATTTCTGAAACGCATGGCAAAGCACGCATTTTCTGAGTGGTTTGCCATGCATATGGAAACACACAGATGTGTATGGAGCCTTCACACAAAAGCATTTGCTTTTGTGTACATGCACCAATTTCACTTTCAGGCCCCATTTATACCCAAAGTAGTGGGAGAGCATGATTTTTGGCTTGTTTTTCCAGTGGCACACATAGAGCAGCCTGTTGATTTTAATGGGCTGCACTACACCTTACAAAGTAACTATTGGGACATTTTGGGGTGGTGAGAGTTGCATGTTTTTTACTGCTGCATTTTTTTCACCCGTCATGTGACAATATGTGTGTTTGCTTCTATGTTTAGTGTTCGTTAACAATTAATGACACTAAAAGCACAACTAGATAATTTACGAAAACAATATAATAGGAGGACACACATCTATCCAATCACTCTGTATCCAATCAGGCAAGGTCTTGCACTACATTCAAGGGTGTTCCATGGGCTGCATGTGGCCCCAAGGAGTTTAGCATGAGGGCCTGGACTTCTCTGGAGGGATTCTGAGGAAACCATGTGTGGAGAGATGCTGTGCAAACATAGTTAATGGGTGAAGGTGTGCTAATGAGGTCAGCTGGTAAACTCCTTCCTGTGTCATTCTGGTTTCTCTGTTCTACATCTAATGTCAGGATGTGATGAAGCTTTCTAAGTAATACATCAAGTGCTAAGGTAAAGCTGTGTTCTCAAAATCAAATAAAGCTTTTATTTATCTGCAACTAAGGTGCATTAATGGTATATTTGTACATAGGAGAGCTGGATTTTAGGGAGAAAAAAAGAAAGGTGAACTTTGCCTTTAAAACAAAGTATGGTAGTAAACACAAAATGTTCTGTGTCAGGTACTGGTATACAAACCAAATGATCTCACATTCAAATGTGTTTGATAAAAATTTAAAATCCTCAAAATAAATGTTTTCAGCACCTCTTTCATTTGGAGTATCTTGCTTTTTACGTATATATTGCTGGTTTTCATTTTATGGGTTTTCATTTTAAAAATCTTTTCAATCTTGCAGTTGACTGCCTGCATCCATGGATCTTCTTCAATGTTGTTCCCTATGTACTGGCAACATGTTTACATCCCAGTTCTTCCTCCACATCTGCTGGATTACTGCTGGTAGGTCTTGTTGCCTCACTCAATGTTATTTTCCCTATTTAAATTGCAATTGGGTTAGGTTGTCATGTTTTTAAAGTATGTCTGAGCAAATCAAACAAGAAAAAAAACACATTCAGTACATCTCTGAAACACATGCACATTACCCTGTGTGTTACTACTTTTTTTTTGCAAGTACAGAAAATACCTGTTGATCTGTTGTTCCTAACTTCTGGTTTGAGCTGTCAGTGCAGTGCCTCTGCTGCACATCCAAAACAGCCCTGCCCAGTTAGTCTTTTGCATTACAACAGGGGTCGCCAAACTTTCTGAACAAAGGACCAGTTTGCTGTCAGGCGTGTTCGCATTGAACATGTGCTAAGCCCACCAGGAAGTCGGCACAGTGCTGCGCTAATCACAGGCAGTGAGACATTGCCCCAATGTGTGGCTGCAGAGATTGATCCATGCAAACACACCTGAGCTCATCCCTATTTGCTGTACTTGAGGTTTTACTAGAGAAAACTGCTGCCAGTGGGTTCAGAAAATGTCCTGGTGTCATTAAGTGTAAACAGTGGTTTTAGTGGAAGTAATAATGTTCTATTGGTATCAGTGGAGGAATGGTACCCCATTGTTGGTATTCAAGATAGGAATGGTGCCTCATTTGTGTCTGTGGGAGAAATGATGCCCCCTCATTAGTATCCATGGGAGGAGTGAAGCCCCTTTGTTGTTGTGTGTGGGATGAATGATGCCCCATCATTGGTGTCAGTGGATAACACTGTCCCTCAAAGACCAGATTAAGTCAAGCAAAGGGCCACAGTTTGTAGACCACTGTACTACAACATAGTTGGGACAAGAAACCTTAATGACATTGTTTCTACATTCAAGTTATAAACCAAAGTTTGCATTGCATATATTTGCAAATACAAGAGAAGCCACACTGCCTTGTCAAGGCACCTTTGAAAAGTGTGAACCCCAAGGGCCCATGAACTCCAGCTCATTCCACTGTGGTGGGTTAAACACATACACATCGGTTTGCACATTCATGTGTGTTGCATTAAGATTGCTCATTCATTTGAATGTGCTGACCAATGCACCAAAAACTGTGAATGCAACATTTTGCACAGTGCAACACAGGTTTGTTCATTGCTGTATGTTACGTTGCAGTGCAAGTGCACTGAGAAAATGCATTGGGGTGCAGAGTACTGATGATGTGAATGGGCTCTTAAACATTCCAAGTTTCCAATACTTTGTAGAACCTACACTTTTTGCATCAGGCTTTATTTATGTGAGCGAACCAGCAATGGATATGTTGGGGAATAACTCTCCTGCATTACAAACTAGTAGCAAAATAAAGTTCCCAGATCACTCAATTACTGACAAAAGGGAACCAGTTTTCTCAAGTGTGTTAATGTGGCCAGCTTTTATAAGTAAAGTGTTTTTATTTATTTATTTTTACATTTTTTTTCTATTAATATTGCTCTTTAACCACTTTCAGACCGAACCATTTTGCTGGCTTAAGACCAGACCACTTTTTGCGATTCGGCACTGCGTCACTTTAACTGACAATTGCATGGTTGTGCGACGTGGCTTCCAAACAAACAATTGACGTCCTTTTATTCCCCACAAATAGAGCTTTCTTTTGGTGGTATTTGATCACCCCTGCGGTTTTTATATTTTGCGCTATAAATAAAAAGAGTGACAATTTTGAAAAAAAACAAATTTTTTTACTTTTTGTTATAATAAATATCCCCCAAAAATATATATAAAAAAACTTTTTTTCCCTCTAAGTTTAGGCCAATACATATTCTTCTACATATTTTTGGTAAAAAAAAATCGCAATAAGCGATTATTGATTGGTTTGCGCAAAAGTTATATTGTTTACAAAATAGGGGATAGTTTTATGGCATTTTTATTAATTATTTTTTTTTTTTACTAGTAATGGCGGCGATCAGCGATTTTTATTGTGCCTGCAAAATTATGGCGGACACATCGGACATTTTTGACACATTTTTGGGACCATTGTCATTTATACAGCAATCACTGCTATACAAAGGCAGTGATTCCTGTGTAAATAACACTGGCAGTGAAGGGGTTAACCAGGGGGTGGCAGTGTAGGGGTTAAGTGTTCCTAGGGGCGTGTTACTAACTGTGGGGGGCTGGGCTTTGTGTTAGTGAACACTGTTCTCTGCTCCAATCACATGGAGCAGAGATCAGTGTCAGTTGTTGCTAGGCAGAACGGGGAGATGCTGTTTACAATGGCATCTCCCCATTCAGCTGCCCCGTGAGAGACGATCGCCGGTATCCCCACAACGATCGAGTCTGCGGGTCCCGCGACCGGACTCACTGGCTTACATGGGACCCCCTCCCCATGCCCCTGGGCCCGAGATCACAAGCTGCGACACTTCGGGTCACCGCTTTACCAGTCCAGGAACTTGAAACCCCTGTGGCTTTCTTTCCTGTTCTCCTGTGCTGACAGGACAGGCTAGGCAGGTCTTGATTGTTCGGCGCCGACCAATTAGAATACCTCCTATATGTACCTTTACAAGATACGCTTAAGTGATTAACCCTATGGATTTAAAATCCACTGACCAATGAATCGTCCCGTTGTGCCACAGCTGGTGATCCTGGGACTCCAGGTCAGCCGGACCGGGGGGGGGGGGGGGTGATAGAGGGGGTCCAGTTTAAATTCACCTTACCTTTACCGATTTTCTGTAAGGGTGATCTTACCCTTTAAAGTCCAAATTCAATTATTTTTTTTTAATATTTTGTTTTACTTATAGTAACTCTTTTGAAGCTGTTTATTCTGGACACATGATGTCCAGTGACACTCTTCCTCCTGCAGAGGAGGTAAGCAGTCCTTTAAGATGCAGGAAATGGCACCATTTAGTGACTTGGAAGAAAAATTTTGCATCATTTTCTTGTGAGATCAGAACAGCTTGATAAAATGCTCCCAGGGCCCTGAGCATCATTCAGCCTGGAAGTGAAGTAGTGGTTGGAACCATATAAGGTCATAAAGTGCAGTATGAAGAATGTAAGTGCTGCTGTAGTTTGCTTGAAAGAAGTGTGTGGGGGTGGGGATGTGCAGTGGCAAAAAGGTTTGACTTTAAATTGGTTGTAAACTCTTCCATATACCCCATGAAGTGACTGGGCTCAGGTGATACAAATAGCTGAAACAAATCCTCCTAAATAATTTGTACCTGTTTATTTGCAGTATTTTTTTCTCTAAAACCATTCAAAGTGCAGAATTTTTGAAGCTTGTATGAGCTGTCAGGGAAAAAAAAGGACAGAGAGCTGAAATTACACACTGCAGAGCTTAGTGAAGAGAGCTCTGAGAGCTGATCGGAGGGAAGGGACAACCTATCCCCTCCCTTAGCACTCTTAATTGAGGCAAGTACACACTTCAGAGGGATATACTTTGTTCATTATTTGTGTCTGATGTTTAGAACACTTTAATGCCCATGTGCCATACATATAACGCTATGGATGCCCAAGGTTTCTTTGCCGAGGGAATGCTCATTGCACGCCGCTGCACATTTACTGAGTTAGTTTACATAGACAGGTCTCAGTCTCATCTGGGAGCCAGTGGGACAGAATCCTAATCATGTGACCACTGTGACAGCCAATCAATAAAGAACAACCTAAAAGGAAGGTGGGCCTGACCAGGAAAGGGGTTGCTCCAGGCAACGCTTCTTTTTTTTATTTTTTTATTTTTTTTGTGATTGCTATCTGCAGATCACTATCCAATTAATATAGGGTTTAAGCAAGTGATGGAACTCTCTAGTAAAGGTGGCACAATGTGTCCAGATTTGGCTTTTTGTTTCTCCACTTTTTTTGTGTCATACCAATACAAAATAAATAAACTTGATAATGGCTAAACATTTATAATTGCAGCAATTTTCTGGGCAAAGTTGTGCATTATATGACAAAAATGCATGGGTGCCAATATTTTTGGCCATGGTTGTAAATAAATAGCACATTGCAGGAATGAAGTTCCAAAATAAAACATGATGCAACTTTATTTAGTCAAACTTTCCATCCCAGTAAGAATGTTGGTAACATCAGGAATCCTTGTGGATTGAGACCCCAGCCCTTGCATTCTAAAGCTGCTAAATGCTGACTCTTCAATTTGAGGTGTACATTTTCAGAGACAAGCGGGTTTCCAGCTCCTATTCCTACAGTTGTTTCAGGGGTGCATTGGTGAATTAAAAGGTTCTTTAACAACAAACAGATGTGATTTTATATGAATTTTTCCCCTGGAAGTCACATTACAAAATCTTAGAGGCTATCAATTTTTTTTTTTGATCTTTTGTAAACATGTGAAGACATATTGGATCTTTTGTCTTATGGGGTGAGCAATAGTATTGTGTATGCCTATTATTTATTTTGTTTTTACAACTGTAACTGTTTTAAAAAAAAAAATAGACAAAGGCGTATTCATGGACTTGTACTAAATGCCCCCACAGCAGATGTATTTGGACTTATTATTATTATTATATTATACACAATTTATATAGTGCCAACAGTTTACGCAGCTCTTTACAATGTAGAGGGGGGACAGCACAATTACAGTACAGTTCAATACAGAAGAGACAGGAGGGCCCGGCCCGTAGCGCTTACATTCTAAAGGGAGGGGGTGGTGGTATACAAGGTAATAGATGCAGGGAATGATTTGATGGGGGGGGGGGGGGGCTTAATATAGTGGTTAATATAGAAACATTGTGCAGTGATTGGAATAGAGACCCTTTTAATTGTGTATGCTTTTAATGAGTCTAATTGCTGTGTAGAGAAGAATCAACACAACAGAGAAAAGACACGCAAGTCAAACATACACTGCAGGATTCCTTGAGCCTGTAGATCCTTATCCTCCAGTGAGAGAGTCCGCACTGCGCTCAGTCCTATGCAAGCTCATGCCTCATCACATTTTATAATTAAGTTACTAAGGAAGCTGCTCTGTGGGAGGCATGGAAAACAGTGGATGGTTCTCCCACTGCTTTGTTTGTGCTTTTAACTTTTACACTAATGATGCTGCATGAGAAAAGTGTTTGCTGGAAATCGGTATGCTTTTTCACCCCCGTTTCATTTTTTTTTTTTTTTTAACTCCTTTGTGAATTTTGCTGTGTTCTATTTTTTTTTCCTATCAAATAATGCACATACAATTGATATCAAATATTTTTCTGCCGCTTTAGTTTGCATTATTAACAGGTAGAGTATCTCACAAAAGTAGGTACACCCCTCACATTTTTGTAAATATTTTATTATATATTTTCATGTGACAACACTGAAGAAATTACACTTTGCTGCAATGTAAAGTAGTGAGTGCACAGCTTGTATAACAGTGTACATTTGCTGTCCCCTCAAAATAACTTAACATACAGCCATTAATGTCTAAACCGCTGGCTACAAAAGTGAGTATACCCCAAGTGAAAATGTCCAAATTGGGCCCAATTAGCCATTTCCCCTCCTCTGTGTCATGTGACTCGTTAGTGTTACAAGATCTCAGGTGTGAATAGGGAGCAGGTGTGTTAAATTTGTTATTGCTTTCACTCTCTCATACTGGTCACTGGAAGTTCAACATGGCACCTCATGGCAAAGAACTCTTTGTTCTACATATCGATGGTCTAGGCTGTAAAGAAGATTGCCAAGACCCTAAAACTGAGCTACAGCCTGGTGCCCAAGACCATAGAAGTTGCATGCACATGCTCAGCCTCATATCCAGAGGTTGTCTTTGGGAAATAGACAAATGAGTCCTGCCAGCATTTCTGCAGAGGTTGAAGGGGGGGAGGATCAGTCTGTTAGTACTCAGAGCATATGCCACACATTGCCTCACATTGGTCTGCATGGCTGTCATCCCAGAAGGAAGCTTCTTCTAAAGATGATGCACAAGTAAACCTGCAAACAGACGTGGATTACTGGAACCATGTCCTGTGGTCTAATGAGACCAAAATAAGCTTACTTGGTTCAGATGATGATAATGTATGTGGTGGCAACCTGGTGAGGAGTACAAATGTGTCTTGCCTACAGTCAAGCATGATGGCGGAAGTGTCATGGTCTGGGGCTGCATGAGTGCTGCTGGCACTGTGAAGCTACAGTTTATTGAGGAAATCATTAATACCAACATGTACTGTGACATACTGAAGCAGAACATTATCCCCTCCCTTCAGAAACTGGGCTGCAGGGCAGTATTCCAACATTAAAATGACCCCAAATGCACCTCCAAGGTGACCACTGCCTTGCTAAAGAAGCTGAGGGTAAATATGATGGACTGGCTAAGCATGTCTCCAGACTTAAACCCTATTGAGCATCTGTGGGACATCCTCAAATGGAAGGTGAAGAAGCGCAAGGTCTATAATATCCACCAACTGTGATGTCGTCATGGAGGACTCCAGTGGCAACCTGTAAAGCTCTGGTGGACTTCATGCTCAACAGGGTTAAGGCAGTGCTGAAAAATAATGGTGGCCACAAAAAATATTGACACTTTGGACATTTTCACTTAGGGGTGTACTCACTTTTGTTGCCAGTGTTTTATACATTAATGGCTATGAGTTGGGATATTTTGAGGGGACAGCAAATTTACTCTGTTATACAAGCTGTACACTCACTACTTTACATTGTAGCAAAGTGTCATTTCTTCAGTGTTGTCATATGAAAAGGTATAATAAAATATTTACAAAAAGGTGAGGGGTATACTCACTTTTGTGAGATATTGTATAACATGTTTTCAAATGCCTAACATTTCCGTGAAGATACAGGAGGCTTCAGGGGTACTTTTTAAACATAATACATTTTAGTAACCGTTTTTTTAACTGTTTTGAATTTTTTAGCCAAAGTAATGTGGTGTGTATTTATTAAAAAAGAGACTGGGAAAGGGAGGGCTGTTTGAACCATTCAGCTATAATGCATTCACATCTACTTACACGGAACATGCTGAAAGGAGAGAATAGATAGATAACCTCAGAATTCTGTTTCTGCCCCTGCATCCCCTTCATTGTTAATGTATAGGCTGTGTGCAAGGTGGAGAACCATGTGTTTTTAACTGCAGTAGTGAAAGCCAAGTTCTCAGGCTAGCTGTTCTGTCTGTCAAGGCTAGAGATGGGCTCAGGCGTGTTCAAAATTGCACATGCCCGATCCCGCCAGGAAGCCAACACTGCACATGGCTAATCACAGGCAGTGAGACATTTCCCAATCTGTGCAGCTGTGAATCAGAAAATGTCTCACCACCTTTGATTAGCCACGTGCAGTTTCAGCTTCTTGGATCAAGCATGTGGGATTTGAACACACCAGAGCCCATCTCTAGTCAAGACTGTGTAACCCTTAGGTATGGAAGGAGAGAACTACAGATCATTCAACAGATAATTCACATCTACTGACGAGGAACATTCTGAAAGGAGAAGAGCAGATAAATGACCTCACAAGTCTGATTCTGCTCTTCATTGACCAGTCAAAGGCTGCGTGGAGGGTGGAAGCCTAGTTGTATTTCCTAACTGCAGCAGAGAGTTATAGGTTCCTAGGCTGGCTGTTCTGTCAGTCAGGCCTGTTATGTTGTATGAAACTGCATATTTTCTTAATGGGTTTGGACAAATACAACCCCAATTCCAAAAAAGTTGGGACGCAGAGTAAAATAAACAGAATGCCATGATTTGTAAATCTCATAAACCCTTATTTTATTCACAGTACAAAATAGAAAACATATCAAAGATTAATACTGAGAGCAACACATCTCAAAAAAGTTTGTATAGGGTAACAGAAAGCTTATAAAATGCTACTAACACAGGGGAGCTGGAAGAACATTTAGCAACTAATTAGGTTAATTGGCACCAGGCCAGTAACCTGATTGGGTATAAAAAGAGCATCTTAGAGAGTCAGAGTATCTCAGAAGCAAAGATAGACAAGAGATTCACCGATCTGTGAAAAGCTGCATCTAAAAATTGTCAAACAATTTTATAAGAATGTTCTTTAAATATATCATCTACAGTATGTATTATCTTCAAACGGTTTTGAGAATCTGGAGAATTCTCTGTGTGAAGGGACAAAGTCGAAATGCAATGTTAATTGCCCATGATCTACTGGCCCTCAGGCGGAACTGCATTAAAAACAGGCATGATTCTGTGATGGACAACGCTGCAGTGTGTGATTCAGAGAAGAGTTGGAATCTAAAGAACAGGACCTAGTGGTGCACGACAGTCACCAGTAATCAGTAATAAAGCAATAACCAGTGGAGATCAAGCCCAAATGGCCCAATCCAGCCCCCCACCCCCCCCAAGATTATTGGCGGAAGAGGTAAGAGACTCCAAGTAAACTCAGGAGCTAAAGGATTTCTCCAGATGCACCGAGGACCATATCTAAGCCCACAATATCCCCTAATAAACACTCTAAACCTATCCTACAGAGGAGTTATCCAGCATTGGGACATACTAGAGTATAGGTGACATATCACTTTGTCAGGAGCATTCTGAGTCCCTTAATATAAACCTGGGTGCATCTGGTCAAAAGGCAGTATCTGTAGATACTTGGACAGAAGCTGCATCTGGGCCCACTGTGGCACTTGGACCTTTTAGCAACATAAAGGATGTCCAAGGAATTATCCATGCTAAAGGAATAGACAGGGGTAACTAACAGTGGATCTGGGAGTCTTCGGACATTGGCAAAAAAAAGTTCAAAAACTGAAGATGGTACATATTCAGAGGTATCAGATATATCTGATGCAGAATTTTTAGTGGCAAGTGGCCAGTTTCAGAGACTTTGTCAAATAAAATTTGAGTTAACAGGCGCTTTGGAGATTAAAGCCTCGTACACACGATCAGATTTTCTGCCAACCGTTTGTCTGTTTTTTGTTACATGCTGGTCTCATGTCAAAAGTGAAGATGTTACTCACCATATGCAAATTCTCTTACAACAAAATACAACTTCAGAAGTGACATCATGTGTTGACTAGTTTTGTATGTATTCTTTCATTTCTGAGCATGTATAGTCTTGTTCTTACAATTCTTTTCATATGAAAACAGTACTAATTAAATGTAAATCGGACGTTGAGTTCACGTATGACAAAAAAATTATAGTCTGTTTTTAGTCCAGTTATTGTCAGACGAAAAAACAGATTTGGCTGTCAAAAGCACTGTTGAAGTCTCTTCAGGACATACCACCGTTAAAGAATGTAAAACTTGCAGGATTTCAGAAGAGCGTGGTATTGACAAAGTCTCAACTGAATGTGGCACTGGTTTAGTCTTGGGAGTGCATGCAATTGGCAGGGTCTCAGAAGAGCTTGGTACTGAGAAACTGTCAGTTGAGCGTGACCCTGGCAAAGTCTTAAAAGTGTGATGCTCTCAAGAGTATACAGCACTGGTAAGTCTAAGCCCTTGTACACACGGTCGGACATTACGACAACAAAATCCATCTGATTTTTTTCTGACGGATTTTGTCCGAAATTGGTGTTGCATACACACGGTCAGACAAAGTTGTCAGAAAATCCGATCGTTCGTAACATGATGACGTTATTTAGTTACAACGGGACTACGTTCAGGCTAGTAGCCAATAGCTTTGGTCTAGGAATTTGATCTCAGCATGCATGGCACTTTGTCCGATCGGAATTCTCTACAAACGATCGGGCAAAGTCCGATCGGATCATGTTGTTGGAAAATTTTTATATCCAGCTCTCAAACTTTGTTGGTCAGACATTCTGACGGAAAAAGTCAGATGGAACCCACACACTGTCGGATTATCCGACAACACGGTCCGATCTGACATCTTCCGTCGGAATGTCCAACCGTGTGTACAAGGGCTAAGACATATGGTACTTTCAAGGTCTTGGATGTACACCGGATCTTCCAGTCCCATACTGACGTAAGGTAGGAATATGTCCGATGTCTGTATAACTACAATTAACAGATCGGCTTTGCAGGTAGTCTGTGGAACAGCAAGCAACAGATTGGCTTGTGCTGGTCTGTAGTACTACAGGTGCCAGATCAACAGCAGCTTTGCTGCTGATCTATTCTCATTATATCTAACAGTGCAGCTTGTGAAGTGTCTCCTGCTACTTTAATGAATACAGATTAAAAAAAAAAATTAAATGCCCCCAGCCTATTGATTAGGGAAGTAAAGCGTCTTAATCTTCCAATGTGGTATTATGTTTATGCTCCCTTCTAAGTGCCTGGTGTACAGTATATTTTAAAGATGTACTGTACACAAGGAGCATAGCTTGCCTCCTAGGTATTTATTTATTTTTTGAGACTTTACAGTATTGCCTAATTTCACCACAGTGACAGGTTTAGGTGTATCTGGATTTTTTTTTTTCAACTTCTTTATTAAATTTCACTATATCAAAATATAAAACTTTTTTCTGTATCTAGATTTGAAGATACTCATTTTGGTTTCTTATATAAATACATTTCCTAATTCTTCAGTTTAGAATGATCAGATAAGCTTTGTCATATGGTAAGCCTTGAATAATATTTATAAAATTCCTAACGTCGTACATGTTCCTGATGGAAATCCAACTGCCCCTCAATGCTACTAGGTCTCGACATAGAAAAGACATTTAATAGCCTCTAGTGAAATTATACTATATGTCCAAAAGATTGTGAACACTTCACTATTACACACAAATTAGCTTGTTGGACATACCACTCTAAAACTATGCGCATTATAATGAATATATCCCCTTTTAACCACATCAATAGTGGGCACTTTTACCCCCTTCATGCCCAGGACAATTTTCAGATTTCAGTGCTGTCACGTTTTGAATGACAATTGTGCAGTTATTCAACACTGTACACCCACCTTTTTTTTATAATTTTGTTCACACAACTAGAGCTTTCTTTTGGTGATATTTAATCACCACTGTTTATTTAGCAAAAAATAAATAAAAAAAAATAATATAACATTTTGCAAATAAATGTTCTTCATAAATTATCTCAATGTATTACGCTATACAGTACCTGACCGCGAGATTGTGTTTCCAGCAAGATGAGTTCTCGGCGACAGGGCACTGTACATCTCGTGCTGGCTGCCATAAGAAAATGTCATATTTTCCTATTGCAGCGAGCACGAGAAATACGCGACAATGTTGCCTCTCTAATAGAGCTGACATGGGTTCCCCTCCAGGGGCATACCAGGCCCTTAGGTCTGGTATGGATTTTAAGGGGAACCCCCTATGCTGAAAAAATGGCGTAGGGATCCCCCAAAAACCAGACCCCTATCCAAGCACGCAGCCCAGCCGGTCAGAAAAAGGGGTGGGGAGGAGCGAGCGCCCCTCCTGAACCGTACCAGACTGTATGCCTTCGACATGGGGGTAGGTGCTTTGGGGAAGGGGGGTGTCCTGCGCCCCCCACCCCAGAGCACCTCCTCCCCATGTTGAGGATAAGTGCCTCTTCCCAACAACCCTGGCCATTGGTTGTCGGGGTCTGCGGGCAGGGGGCTTATCAAAATCCGGGAGGCCCTTTTAATAAGGGGCCCCCAGATCCCGGCCCCCCACCCTGTGTGAATGAGTATGGGGTACATCGTACCCCTACCCATTCACCTGGGGAAAAAAGTGTCAATAAAAAAACACACTAAACAGGTTTTCTTCTTCTGACTCCTTCGCACACTCCGGCCTCTTCTCCTGCTCTCCGATTCTTCTGACGGCTCCTCCGATATCTTCTTCCAGCTCTTTTGCTAGCGGTGGCCCAGTCTCCTGCGTCCTTCCCTCTTTTCTTCTTCCAATGTTGACACAGCACTCTCTCCTGCTGTAATGCTGTGTGTGAGGTGCGCGACCACTTATATAGGCATGGGGCCTGGTCACCGGGTGATGTCACTCGGTGACCCCACCCCTTATGACGTCAAGTCCCGCGGCAGACTGGGACTGTTGAAAGCATATTGTACCAAGTTTAGGCGAGTCTATGAGCGTTTAAGAACATTTGGTTTACAGGCTTTTTTTGCACTACATGCCCCAAAAATCCAGGAAATGATGTACAGTGACAACACACCTTTTTATTTTACTAAGAAAACATTGAAACTTGACGTTCAGAAGAGATGAGAGGAGTTCAGGAGAGACTGACGTTTTTACAGCTCCTAAACTTCTCCAGAAATCCGATAGAAAAGTTTTTTTTTTTTTTTTTTTTTTTGTTTTGTTTTTTCTGCCTCTGAACGTCCCAGACAGAAAACACCTGTAGTAGTCGTAATGTGCAAAGACATAGAACACAATAGAAGTGCTTCTAGAGGTAGGAGTAAAAAAAAAAAAAAAAAACGTCAAACACCTGTAGAATCAAATTTTTGTTAAGTCCAGTGTGCATGGAGCCTTAATATTAAGTATAAAAGTATAAATTAGACATGTTTATTAACAGTGGCAGATTGCCACTGTGCTGCCCTTTCTGACATGGCATCATATGACATGGGCAGCACAGTGGTGTAGTGGGTAGCACTCTCACCTAGCAGTAAAAAAGGGTCGCTGGTTTGAATCCCAACTACAACACTACCTGCCTGGAGTTTGCATGTTCTCCCTGTGCCTGCATGAGTTTCTTCTGGGTACTCCAGTTTCCTCCCACACTTTGGGTGTGGGGACCAATGTGTGTGTGGTGCGCTGCATAAATTGACAGTAATATATGGGTACCTTAAATAAATAATATATAATGGAGGAGCATCTTGATGAGACACCATGTGCAGGGATAGGGACAATTGTGGAGACTCACTCGGGTTGAACTGAATGGACTGGTGACTTTATCCAACCTTACTATGTAACTAACCCACTGAGCTGGAGAGGTTGATCACTTTTGCCATCCTCATTGACTCAAGACTCAGACTCCCTTTTAATGAGCGCTTGCGGAAGCCTCCTG